>NC_048596.1:80626107-81226107 GCF_003668045.3 Cricetulus griseus
AGTGTTACATCTTGCAGACAACAAGAAGTCTACTGGCCGACACCCTGAGGGAGACTTGAGAAAGAGACCACAAAGCCCACCCCCACAGTGACAAACTTCTTCCAACAAGGTCACAACTCCTTATAGTGCCACTCCCTTTGGGAGTCATTTTCCTTCAAACCACAATAGTCCATTGAGGGAAGCCAAGGCAGGAACTTAAGCAGGGAAGGAACCTAGAGGGAGGAGATGATGCACAGGCCATGGAGTGTTGCTTAATGGCCTCTTATGGCTCACCCAGATTCTAGCTTGGGTCAAGTTGACATAAATCGAATCAGAACAATTGATGCCTTGTCAACTTGACACACAAACACATCTCTGTTAAGCCATAACCTTTCCTTTCTTGTTTATCCCCAAGATCACACATTAATGTCAACATTATAAGACGTTTTACATAAAAATCCCACAGCCTTACAAATTCAAATACTTTAAAAGTTCAGTCTCTTTAAAAATCCAAAGTCACTTTTAAAATCAAAAATCTCAGTAAAACTCAAAAAATCTCTTTAAAAGTTCAAAGTCACAGCCAGGCATTGGTGGCTCACGCCTTTTATCCCAGTACTTGGGAGGCAGAGGCAGGTAGATCTCTGTGAGTTTGAGGCCAGCCTGGTCTCCAGAGCAAGTGCCAGGACAGGCTCCAAAGCTACACAGAGAAACCCTGTCTCAAAAAAAAAAAAAAAGAAAAAGAAAAAAAGAAAGAAAAAAGTTCAAAGTCACAACTGTGAGCTCCAGTAAAATCAAAAATATTAAATGCTTTATTGAATGAGGGAAGAATGAGGGCACAATCACAATCTAGACAAAGCAAAACCAAATTCCAACAGTGTAAATAACACAATGCTCGATGTCTGTGATTGTGAACATACAATCTTTTGAACTCCTCCGAAGGCACTTTTCTGCCTCTGCTGTCAGTAGCACATACAGCTTGCACCTTCTCTACTCCATGGCTGCTCCTGTTCTTGGAGGTCTTCCCATGGTACTTGCATCTCCAAAATACTTCGTCTTTTATTACAACTGGGCTGCACTTTCATCAATAGCCTCTTTTAGGCTATCTTCAGGATGCCAAACCTCCAATGACCCTTTCATGTAAAAGTGAATACCTCCTGGAAGAATCTTACACATTACCAAATTTGGCTGCCAGCACATGGTGGAACCTAGGCAACCTCTAGAACACAGTTTCTGTGCATTGACCCTGAGCAAACCCTGAGCAGAACATTCCACCTCAATGGTGCTGGTCTCTTCTTAATCACTGCTAATTTCTCAGCTCCAGAAGACCAGAATCAATTGTCTCAACAAAGCAAAGGTTTCACTTCATGGGGCTTCTTGTTAATCACAACTGATTCTTCAGCCCCAGCTGACCAGATGCCACAGATTCTTTATTCAAAATAACAATGGCCTAAGAACGTTTTTTTTTTTTCTTATAAAGAAAAACATTTAATGGGGTGGCTTACAGTTTTTAAACTTCCTCCTGAACTTCACAGGTCAGGCCTTCATCATCTACATTTCCATCAACATTCTTATTATTGTCTAAGCTCTTACAGAACAGCCCACTGAACTCTCACTACTCAATGGATTTTCTGGTCCAAAGTTCCAAAGTCCTTCCACAGTCCTCTGCAAAACAACATGGTTAGGTCTGTCACAGCAATATCCAACTCTCCTAATGCCAATTTCTCTCGGTTACTTTTCTACTGTGTGATGAAGTATCATGACCAAAGCCATTTGAAGAGTAAAGGGTTTTTTTTTTTTTTTTCACTCTCACTCCCATATAACATTTCATTATCCAAAGTATTTGGGGCAGGAATTCAAGCAGGGCAGGAACCTAAAGATAGGAGCTAATGCAGAGGCCATAGAGGGTGCTACTTAATGACTTGCTCCTTATGGCTTGCCAAACCTAGCTTTCTAATAGAACCCAGGACTACAAGCCCAGGGGTAGCCCTTTCCACAACAGTCTTGACACTCCCACATCAGTCACTAATTAAGAAAATGACCCACAGGCTTGTCTACAGACCAATATTGTGGGGACATTTTCTCAACAGGGGTTCGTTCCTTTCAGATGACTCTAGTTTGTGTTGGATTTTATCAAATACTCACAAAAATCATATGATGTATTATTTTTCTTCTTTTCCATGTTAATAATGTGGATTATAGTCTATTTCCAAATGTTGAGCCAGCTTTACATGCCTGTAGTCAGTCCCACTTTGTCAATTTGCTGATGTTTTGTTGGGGCCTGTGTATGTGGATGAAAAATAGTTACCCTTTGTAAGATCTTTGGTTTTAGCATTTGGGTATTGACCTCACAGGAAAATGTGTGTTTCCTAGAAGAGATGATGGACACTTAGCATCATTTCTGAAATCTTAGATATCTTAGATATCTTAGATCAATGAACCCATCCTAGCCTGATGCTTGTGTTGCTTTTTTGTTTGTTTAGTTGGTTGGTTTTGGTTTTGGAGGCATTAACTGTGGATTCAGTTTCTTTAATAAATAAGGACATACACAAATTATCAACTTTTCTTTATGTTAATTTGGACAGAGTGTCTCTCAAAGAATTGAGCCTATCATATTTAAAGTATCAAATTTATGGGGTATCCTTGTTTATGCATCCCTTCGATATCCTTTTCATCTCCATGGGAATTAGCAACAATAACCCCTCTTTCCTTCCTGATATTAACAATCTTTCTTTTTCCTTTTTTCCTGGTAACATTGGCCTGAAAGTGTATCAATTTTAATACTTTCTCAAAGATTAACTGCTTCAGGTTTTGTGGATTTTTCTCAAGTAATTTTCTGTTGCCAATTTTATTGTTTTCTGTTACAGTTTTACTATTTATTTTGGATTAAACTTACCCTTATTTTTCTAGCTCCCTAAAATGTACTTACATTGTTGACTTTTAGATATTTCTCTCTTTCTGATATATGTAATTATTGCTAAAAGTCCCCAGTATAAATTGCTTTCACCCAATTCCATAGGTATTGAGACACATTTTAATTTGTATTTAGGTCATATTATTTTTAAATTTCTCTTGATACTTTTTTCCTTGTGTGTCTGTGGTGTGTGCTTGTATGTATACATGTTTGCATGTCTGTGGATGTGTATATGGATGTGTATATGGAAACACAGCTGATGTTGGTTGTCTTCTTTAGCTGCTCTCCACCTTATCCACTGAGGTAGAGTCTCTCACTTGAACACAGAGCTTGCCAGTATAGCTAGTTTGTTTAACCAGCTTGCTGTAGGGATCCCACCTCCACCTTCTGAGTGCTGAGATTACAGGCAGGCCACCACGTCAAACCTGGTGTGCTGGGGATCCGAACTCTGGTCTCCACCATTGCTGGTTGTGCATCTGAGACATCTCCTTAGCCCTGGGAACTTTTTTGATTCATGTGTCAGTTTCATTTAATCTTGAAAGGACCTCAAGATTTTTTAGGTATCTTTCTCTTGTCAGTTTCAATTCTAATTCTGTTGTGTTCTTGAAGTATATACTATATGATATCTATTTTTTAAATGTTTTAAAAGTGTTTTATAGCCAAGAATGTGGCCTGTCTTGAACATTCCATGTAAGTTTGAGAAGAATGCATTGTCTACTGTTTCCAGATGAAGTGATTTATAAGTATTATTTACATTCAGTTGGTTTAGGATGGTCGTGTTCATTTTAACTATCCCTGACTCATTTTCTCACTGTTAATGACCTATAGATGTTATCAAGTGGTCTCAATTATAATATGGATTTGCTTATTTCTAAACACTCTCCATTTTCCTTGTGTGTTTTGTCATTCTAGTCACATTTGAAATGTGGAAACAGAATGTAATTAAAATTTCTTCTCTTTTTAGTTAGAAGTGAGGCTGAATTTTATATAGTGGTTGCTTGTTTTTCATGTGTTCTTTATTTACTGTTCTATTGTAGGTTGTGTTTTGTTTTTGTTTTGACAGACTGTCTAGACATGGGTCTCCTTTTACTTATTCTGCCTGGAATCTGATGCGTCTGTTTAGTCAGCATGGAAGAACTGTGTTCTCTGACTTCTGTATCTATTATATCATATTTCCCTATTTTTGATTTTTGTCCTTTTAAGTGTGGTTTTTATTTTAATATCAGTCACCCACAACTTCAATTAGTCTCCTGTCCATCTTGAATAATATTAATCAAACCTCTGCATATTTTTCTTCTTGCCATTTTTTTAATGTGACAGTTAAAAGCATGGAGTCCAGAATAAAGCAGTCAAGGCTAGAATTCTGGCTCCCACACTTAGCAGCTGGCGGACTTGAAGCAAATTCCTTAGTCCCTTTCAGTTTCCACAGTCTGAAATATGTACAACAATAATAGAGCATGTCTGTGGTTTTCCTGGAAGAATTAAATGAGCAAATACATATAAAATACTTAAACTTTATAGTATAATGATGCTATATAGTATATCATAATTGTGTTTGTTTTATATAGATATCATATAATAGTGTTAACCAAGTGCCATCAATTGTTATGCATCATTGTCACCATTGTCATTGTTTCTATTAGACTGGACATCTCGCTTATGATCCCACCTTTCCATTTCCGCTCAGCTTACTTTTTTCTCCTGGTGATTTTCTGTTCCTGTTTCATTTTTTTTAACTGATGCCTTTTGCACCTTGCTGAGGATGCCAAGCCATTTCTTGAAGCCAGCCAGTCCCACACTGAACACATTTCAGAGATACACTCCTCAGGTTGGCCTCCACACTGCTCTTTACACTGCATTTTCACATATTGTTTTCTGCTTTCCTCAGCCCTCCAGGCCAGTCTGTTTATTCTTAGTGTCTGCAGACCTGGTTCATGAGTTGCCTTAGACCCCAATCTTGGCCTGCTCTGAAATGACATGTTTCCTTCCTCTTTGCATCAAGCGGGCCAGTGACATAAAGGGTTTCCATCCTTTTTCCAAGATCTTCCTTCATTATGTCCATGAGCACTCTAGTAACCTCATCTCCTCTTTCTTTTGTGCTATCAACTGATGTAACACACAAGAAACCAGCACACATTGTAAGCTGGCTTCTGCATATACTCCATGGTTGTAGCCACCTAGGAGCTTTGATTCAGACAGGGCTTTAGTGGGCTGGGGATATGGCTCAGGGCTTCAAGTATTTGCCACACAAGCACAGGGGGGTGAAGCTTGGATCCTCAGAATCGATATAAAATTCCCAGTGGATGTGGCAGGTCATCTATAATTCCATCCTCAGAGGGTGGAAGCTGCAGATCCCCAGAGCAAGCTGGCTAGCAAGACAAATCCTAGTGGAAATGTCTGGCTTGATTGAAAGAGCTTTCATCAAAACCAATAAGAAGGGATCAAGTATGATTTCCAGCAGTAACTTTAGGCCAAGGGCACACATGTACCTGTCTATATGCATGTGAAAACACACACACACACACACACACACACACACACACAAACACACATATGCCTATATACCACAAACTCAGATACATAAAAGAAATAAGCAATAAAAAATCTGTTGGCAAAACTAAAATGACTGACATCAAGAAACCAATATGAACTAATGTGTAGAAAGTCTAACTTTACTTTTGTCCCCATGATAAAGATCTACTCCCTTTCTAGTAGTTTTCAAACTGATCATTTTTTAAATTATGATCAAAATAAATGCTATCACAAGATATCTTTTAAATGATTCCAAAGAACTGTATACTCTAGATTAAGGAAATTGATTGGCCAAGACCCAGTGACATTTGATCAACTAATACTATCTGTTAGAAGCAGCCTTTTCTATTTGTTTAACCAGTGCATAAGGGTTCTGTGGCTCCTTGCTTGGAATGCCACCTCTGAATCTAAAGTGCCATTTGTTAGGACTTTCTCCATGCCCTTTCTCATTGTGCTTCATGGCCCTCTTGACCTCTCAGCTGTGGGAAAATGGCTAAGTGAAGGGAAAAGAACGGGTCGATTTCCCCATCCTCCCAGAATAATAGCTAACAAGCAGGTGAACAGCTGCCTACTTTTCAGTGCCTTCTTTGAGCAGCCGCTAGGAAGAGACCAGACTTCTTTTCTTTCTTTCTGAGATCACTCAATTCATCTCTGCGCTAGTCAGCTTCCCATTACCAACAGCACAAGCACCTGAGACGGTCAACTTAGAGGGAGGCTCACCACTTTGGATATCTCAGCCCATGGTCATTTTGATTTGGGGCCTGAGATGAGGCAGCACATCATAGCAGCAGCATATGGCACAGAAAGTGGCTCACCTCATGGTGACCAGGAAACCAGGGGGAGGAAGAAGAGCTGGTGCCAGAAGGAACATGTCTCCAAATGCCTAGCTTCCTTCTACTGAACCCTGACTCCTAGAGACTCCACCCACTTCCAATAGGGTTCAACACACAGGCCTTTGGGAAATGTTATCCAAATTGGTGCATTTTTTCATCCAGTTCATCTGCTTTCTACTTGGAAGAGATTCTACCAGGATTCTTTCAATGTTCTCTTATAGTGACACCATTTTTTACTCTCCTGTGTCATCCTAAATAGTAGCAAATTCAGACACTCCTAACCAGACCTCACTTAACCCCCAAAGAGGGATGCCTCTCAGGGCTGGGTGCACTTTTTTATGTAAAAACTCTATTGAGTCATAATTTACATGCTGAGATTCACCCATTTAATTATAAAAATCAGTGACTTAGTAAACTTACCCAGTGCAGCTGTCACCACAATCCTGTTTTAGACTGTTTGTATCACCCCTGTAAGTTCCTTCATGAATGTTTTGAACTAATCTCTCTTCTCCTCACTCACAGGCAGCCATTCACCTACTCTCTGAGGATGTAATATTTCATGTATGTGCAATTATGTAACATATAGTCTCTGGATTTGGTCTCACTTTCTTATAATCACTTGAAGCTACTTCAAAAGCCTTTGTAGCCCTTTCACAAGCATCCAGGGCTAAATTTCCACATGTAAACTCTGACGTCATGGAATGCTGTTTTCTTGGTTTTTCATCATCTGGGAACCATGAGGGTGAATGGCTATTACAAGTGCTAAAGCAACTACATGGAGGAGTATTCTTAAAGGAAAGCAAACAGACATCTGGGCTTCTCTGTCAAGGTTGGGTTTGCATCATCTGTGAAATCCTTGTTTGTCAGCCAGGGATTTTTCTGTCCAGCTAATGTTGCATTTTCCTCTGTTCAACTATCATTTCATGACCTTTGAAAAGTCACTTCGCAGTTGAAAAGTTTGCTTTATTCTTCAAGTAGGAAAGAAAACATAGGTGGGCAAGGCGTTCAGAGGTAACAGCATTTATTCTCTTCAATTTCTCCTCTGTTCTCCTTCTTTCCCTCACTACTGGACTGGAGTTTGAATGGCAGCCATGATGCAAAGAAAACAAAAGTGATTCTAATGAAAAGCATCTATTACAGGTATTTTAGTTTTCAAAATGTACTTTTTTCCAATGGATCTGTCTGCGTTTATCATCCTTTTAAATAGTGTTATATGTCCATTTTGAAAATCTATTTTTTTGACAGTGTGGAGGATCAACCCCAGTGTGTTGGGTATGCTAGGCCAATGTTCTGCCCCTGATCTACAGTCTGAACTCTTGTTTTGGTTTTGGTTTTGTCTTGTTTTTGAGATAGGTTCTTACTATTCAGTCCAGGCTAGCCAAGAACTTTTTACCCTCCCACCTCTACATATCTCCTGCCCAGGATAATAAATGAGCCACTACATCTGGCTATTATCTGTGATTGTTTCTTTAAAAAAAACTTTCTGTGTTAATACATAGATTTTAGAAATACCACTATAATGACTGGAAATGTCCTATCTATCTGGTTTCCTGACACAGGCCTTCTCAGCTATTTCTTTGCTATGATAGATGGTGTTGCATGCTCATATATATGGACTCTTGCTGTGGTGATATATTTTTTATGATCTAATAAAGCTTGCCTGAAGATCAGCATGTAAAGCTAGCCACAGCCATAGAGGCCAGGCAGTGGTGGTACACACCTTTAATCCCAGTAGCCACACTAGTTAGCCATAGAGGCTGGATAGTGTGGTAAATGCCTTTTATCCCAGCAGTAGAGAGGTATATAAGACAGAAGCTCAGGGTCTCATTTGGCATTCAGTTTCAGTGAAACTAAATAGCAGCTCAGTAGAGATGCAATCTGAGACCAGCATCAACCATTTCAGTCTGAGGTAGAGGTAAGAGCCAGTGACTGGCTGCTTTGCTTTTCTAATCTTCAGCTTGAACCCCAATATCTGTCTCTGGGTTTTTTATTATTCATGCTACACTTTACCATAAATTATTTCCTTATAACAAATTCCCAGAAATGATATTTTTATTATAATTTTAGTAATTTATCTTTTACATTCCAATCCCAGTTCCCCCTCTTCTGCTCCCACTCCCCCCACCCCACCCCCTCCTCCCATCTGCTCCTCAGAGAGGGTAAGGCCTCCCCTAGGAAGTCTACTGAGTCTGTCCTATTATCTTGTTGAGGCAGGACCAAGGCAACTCTCCACCCCCACACCCCTGTGTCTAGGCTGGGCATGATATTTCTTAAATACCATTTTTTTTAGCTCTGTGAACATAATGCCAGATTGCTTTCTAAAAATGTCCCACCGTGGCCAGGAGATGGTGGTGCATTCCTTTAATCCCAGCACTCAAGAGACAGAGGCAGGAGGATCTCCATGTTCAAGGCCAGCATGGCCTACAGAGCAAGTTCCAGGACAGCCAAGGTTACATAGAGAAACCCTATATCTTAAAAAAAAAAAAAAAAAACCCAAAAATATAAAAACTGTGCACTGTTCTGCAAGGGAGAAGCCTGATCAGAGTGAGCAGATACAGGGGAATACAGTCTCCAGGCAAGGGGCCTGCATTCATAGCTGGACCCCTGAAGGGTCAGCCAGTATTATGAGCAGTATCTGTGACCTACTCTGTGACAGATTGACCAGGGGTGTAACAGGCATCTAGGATCCTGAAAAGTCCGGACTGGAACCAGCAAACATACAGTATTCTACTCTCAGGGAGTGCTGACAATTGATACCTGTGCTCTTAACCCAAGTATGAAGAAAAATGCTACTTCAACTCTACTATAACTTAGTCTCTCTTAAATATTGCATACTTCTACTGAATGAATAAGGGTGATTTAAAAAAAATCTAACAAATGACGTAACCCCAGATATTCAGGTTCCAATACACACACAGGGGGTGGGGGGAGGAGAGGAGAGAGAGAACATGAAAAACGACAATGTTTCTCCTCCAAAATTTACTAAACCTATAATAATGATCTTCTATTAGAGTAGATGAGACCCCAATCAAAGGATTCAGAAAAATGATTATAAATATGTTCAAAGAACTCAGGGAGGATACAAATAAAGTTCTGAATGAATACAGGAAGCCAACACAGGTTATAAAATTAAAATTCAATAAGATAGGTCAGGCTGGAAGACAAGGTAGATGAATTGTATAACATTTGATGGCAAAGATAAGTTATTAAGAAAGTACTAACAGAACATATGAGGTCTATGAGACACTACAAGAAGACCAGCAAAATGATACATGCCTGTAACCCCACTGCTGAAAGGCACAAAAACAAGCTTAAAGCTAGGGAGCTGGCCAGATTATGACAACCTGAGTTTGACCCCTGAGATCTACATGGTAGAAAGAGACAACTGACTTTCATAATTTGTCCTCCAACCTTCACACTCATGCTGTGACATGCCCCATACCACAAGTAATTAAACAGGTGCTTGTTCTTTTAAAAACAAGTTGTAAGCTAGCTTTGGCTACACAATGAGTCCAAGTTCAATGCAATTGAACATTACTACAGAAAGGATCCCTGTCTCAAATAATAAAAACAAGAAAATTTTATATAATCTTCACTCATCATTTTATATGGTTAATAAAGACACTAGTCTTTTAATCTTTTTGCTTCAATTTGTAGTTACCAGTGATAGGTGTCACCACAATTATTCTGGGACTGGTAGTTAGGCATTTTAGATGCCTATAGCTGGAGTAGTCAAATTCTTCAAATATGAAAGTTAACCTTGTCGTGCTAATGACATGTTCTGTTTATTTGGGAGCAGGAAGCATCTATGATTTTTACTTCCTCAAACAAGGTGGTGGACACTGGAATGCATGGACAGAATATATCACCAAAGAGGAGGAGACTATCCCTGCAAATGCAAAGGTAAAAGAAATGTTATGGTTTCTGGATTTTCCCAAGTACCCTTCCAGATAGAAGAACTACCAGCTCCCTGAGAGCATTTCCAGGAAGTGTTTTGCAAAGATCAAACCCTCAAAGCATAGTATCCAAGAGATCTAGATTCCTTATGTAGGCTTCCAGCTCCTTGCCTCAGTTTACCCAACCATAAGATGGAAGAAAAAAATAAAGGATGACCAACAAGATTGAAGGTTGTATACACCCCATGTGTCTGTCAGATAGTAAGAGTTAGGTAGGTGATTGTCACTATTCTAATTATTGTCCTTATCCACAACATCATAATTACTTCTTAGTCATCTAAGACTTAAAAATCCACTTTATATCCTCAGAGAAAGATTTGCTCCAGCAGAACTCTCAGAAAAATGGGTTCTAATCAATGGATTTTCTGGGTAGTGGCTAATTCACATATACTTTAGTCCTACAGAGAATATGCAAAATGTGCACTCTTGTGCTGTGGCAGGACCACAGCAACTCTCATAAAAAATGCTCTAGACAGGGTGATGCTGTGCTTCTCTCAGGACACACACCCTAGGGACTGGTACTGAAAGAAACCCCAGCACTGAGACCCTTGGCTCTAAATGTCAAGAAGAACATGTTCAACTTCCATATTGAAAGTACTTCTGAAGGGACCAGCCCCCCATTTCGGCAGCTGTGACAGTAACACGTGCTCGCTATGACCTTGCCTTGGTCACTAAGAGGTTAGGTGCCTGCCTCGTGGCAAGGAACCAATCAGAAGTTAGTTATGGTGCTATGCTTTATGGCTCTGGGTGTGCTTTACGGACAAGTGCACAGCAATGACGCGTAAAGCATAGCAACCACCCTGGGAGGGCCTATGGGCCATAACAACCAATTGGCCAATCAACACAGGGCAAGCCCTCCAAGCCTGGAGGCATACCAATCCTGAGCCTGGACACTCCCCTAACACTGCCCTACAAGATTTCTTGGCAGCCCGTTCGAGGTGTCTTTTCTAGCCATCCGCCATGGCAGGTGGGTGAAAGACCGAGCTAACATGGGGGTAGCTCGTTAAAAAACAATAAAGCCTCATGCAGTTTGCATCAAGCTCTCGAATCTGCCTGGTGATTGGGGTGACCGAGGTTGTGGCCTGGGACCCTGGATACCTGAGTTTTCCGGGGGTCTAACACTTCCATATGAAAACATGAGGGATTCAGTGAGCATAGGCTTCGGGACCCAGAATCTCAATGTTGGGAAAAGTGGGTCAGGAACAAGAGAAGTTCCAGGCTCATGTTGCATTAGCTTTGTATCACTGTGGTAGAATGTCTGGAGAGTCAGCTCAGAGAAGAAAATGCCTACTCTGGATGATGGCTTTATGTCATACTCTCTTGACCCCATCATCACACAGCTGATGGTTAGGTATGACATTACTGCAGAAGAGCTCAGCAGAGAAAACCTACTCACATCATGACACCTAGGCAGCAGAGAGAGAAAGACAGGATACAGCCCTGAAAATGTGCTCCAAAGACCCCCCTTACCCTCTTCAATGAGTCTACCAACTACCAATAAGCCAATGAGTCATGAACCAATCAAGGGATTAATCTACTGCTGGAGTCAGAGCCCTCAGGATCAAGTTACTTTACAAAAAACCCACTTCTGAACATTTCTACGTGGGAAACCAAGCTTTCATTCATCACATTAGTCTTTTGGAGATATTCCAGGCCTAAACCATAACACACCTAAACCTTCTGAGTCAGAATTGGAGGCACATGGAAGGTGGATCTTGGTTGAAAGGAAGTCTCAGAGATAGAAGTCAAGGACTGGCCCTTATTATTATTGGTTTTTATAACAGTTTAGTATTATGAAGGTAGACTTTAGAATCATACAAGCTGGAATTCAAATCTCTGCCTTTCCACTTACTTCCTATGTTGCTTGAGCAAGTTGAAAAAGACTTCTGTACCTCTGCTTCCTCAGGGACAATAGCACTCACCTTTGTGTGTTTGGTCCCATTTGATCTCTGACAACTGTGTACTGAATGCCATGATTATCCCCATTTCAGAATTGAAACAAAGGACCCTTGAAAGGTTAAATGGTTGTTCAAGGTCATAAAGATAGTAAAACATAGAACTACAGTTCAAATCCAGATCCCTTGAATCCTAAGACTCCAGGACCAAAATGTCTTGTATCTTTGTGAAACAGGTATCAGACCTCATCATCCCCACGATGGAGACTGCCCGGCAGTCCTTCTTCTTAAAAACTTTCCTGGACCATGAGATTCCGATACTGTTTGTGGGTCCTACAGGCACTGGCAAATCAGCCATCGTCAACAACTATCTTCTCCATCTTCCCAAAAGTATTTACTTGCCCAACTTCATCAATTTCTCTGCCAGAACTTCAGCCAACCAGACCCAGGATATCATCATGTCCAAGCTGGACCGTCGGCGGAAAGGCCTTTTCGGGCCTCCTATAGGGAAGAAAGCAGTGGTGTTTGTAGGTAAGGGATTGGCTTGGGTCTGGGTAGACTGAGTTCTTGTATCTAGAACTTTCCCCACTCTCTCCAGCAGATGATTTAGCAATCCTTCCATCACCTTCTCACCTCCTTCTGCCTTCCCTCCCTCCTTTCTTCCTTCCTTCCTTTCTTCCCTCCCTTCCTCCCTCCCTTCCTTTCCTCTCTGCTTTCCCTTTTCCTTCTTTGAAGTGAACAATATTCCTAGGAGACTGTGGTGGTAGCAGCTAAACTCTGACACCTCCAGAAGTAACATTTGTGTCCATCTGCATCAGATAAGTGAGCTATCACTAAGTGACAGCAGATAAGTAGTCTGTCCCTAAGTGAAGTAATCCAATAGTTGCTAAGAAAATGTTTGTGAAGTAGGAACATAGACTTTCTCTCAATGCTCGCCATTGTAAAAAGCACTTCCTTCTTCTTTTTTTTTTTTTTTTTTTCCATTTGGGCCTCAGACCCAAATGATTAATCATCATGATTGTACTAGCTTGGCTGCTGACTCAGGAGGTACTCATAATGCCCCTGCTGTCTTGGGTCATCTTGTGTCCTCTACTTTAAACTCACGTATTAATAATACACATTTCATGGTTATATTTATATCCTTATGGACGCACATCATCTCCTGAAAGTCAGGAATCTTATCTGTTTTATTTTTCCTTCTTTTTCTGTCTTTCCTTTTTTCCCTCCATCCAGGTCTCCCACCCTATTTTTATGATGTATGCAAAGTCAGTTTAAGCCTTGCAGCTAAACCAAACTAGGTTCCTATATCAATTTTCAACCCTAAGTATAGTTTGACTTAGCCTCCCTGATCTGAGGGTCAGGGTTTTTTCCTCAAACACACAGGTAATGCCATGTCCTTTAATGTCATATTTGCATTAAATGAGTTAATTTGTCTAAAGTTCCTAAAATGTTGAGTTGCACAAACTGATCATTCTACCAATAATTGTTGAGGAAAAATGAAGAGAGCCTTCACTGGATTTGGTGTCTCCTATATTCCAAGACTGAGCAATGTGTTCCAGGAGGAAAATGTTCTTGCACTTAAGAGAACCTGTAATCCATTTTGAGCCTTACGAAAGGGCCTAGTTCAAAGCCTTGCTCTGACCAGAGCTCAGCTATTGCATGTTGTCTTAATGCCCAATCAAGGGAAAAGGTTTTTACTCAGTTAGTACAGAATTTGCTTAGCATGTAGAGAGGTCCTGGGTTCAATGCCCATCACACTGAAAATTACATGTTAGCTGGCAGACAGCATGTCTATAGAATTTGAGATGAGCCTGGGCAGTACAATGAGACTCCTACCCAAGATAGAAAACACAACAAAAGGAAACTTTCAGCAGATCCCTTATTCTCACATACTTAACAATTAACAAAGTGCCTGTAGTGTAGTAGACAGTGTATTTTGGCTAAGGAAAATGAGGGAAAGTTAAATCTTTATTTGTTGATGCCAGCTCAAGTATCCTATAGTCATATGGACAAGGACTTCAATAAGATAGCAAAGTCTAAACCCAAGAAAATCCTTTCCCATCTGGGCTTCTGACTGGGTTGTCGTGACCCAGCATGTTTCAGCCTTAGTCCATGAGGTTTGGCCTGAGTGGGGGTATGTGGACCTGGAAGCTCCTAGCAACCCAGCGACAATAAAGACCAAACACAGGCATCTTGTCATCTTTAGAGAGCTCTCAGTTCCATGTTGTAGAACTAGAGTCATTTCTTTATTAGCCATCTTTTCTGCTAATCCTGTCATGACCACGAGGGAACCGTCTCTCTTTGTTCTCCTCTCTCCTCTGGTCTCCTCCTAACTCTCTTCTTCCCTGGTCATCCACATACCATGCACCTCCACCCAGGTGAGGGCCTATTCAGATGCTTAGGCTGCTTAGGCACATAGAAATGCAAATAGGAGGCATATTACCCTGAGGCCATGGTAAACAATAGTAGCCCTACTGGCAATTAACAATACAATGGTGAGCCGGAGCTTTCCGGTGCTCCATGTTTACAGGAGCTGGAGGCTGGGCCCCAAAATATTCCATAACAGAATTATTTGGTCCCCCACACTGGGTCTGGAATGGGGATGGGGGTCACTGGACACAGACATTCTCATAAAGGGAACAGTCATTGGTTACCCCTGTAGGACCAGAGGATCCTATGTACTCACAGTGTGTGTGGCTTCCTTCTACAGATGATCTGAACATGCCAGCCAAAGAGATATATGGAGCTCAGCCTCCCATTGAACTTTTGAGACAATGGATTGACCATGGCTACTGGTTTGACAAGAAAGACACAAACAGGCTAGACATTGTAGATGTTCTGCTTGTGACTGCCATGGGCCCCCCTGGAGGAGGGAGGAATGATATCACTGGTATGTCTCGGAAGAGGGTTTACTTCTCATTCCACTCCCCTGCAGAGCTGGCCATCATGGAGGAATTAGTTCAGGGCCTTCTGACAGGACAGAATGTGGAGTGTGCCTTTGCGCACAGCTGGGAAGGTTTCAGTTAGCTCCAGACTTAAAGTTGGAATGTGCAGTGGGATGGGAAGATGACAAGAGTCTGTTAGGAACTCTTTGTCTATTCACCAAAAAGGGGTGTCCCATCAGAAGAGAGAGCTACAGGGCTGCATTTGCCTTGGATCTGAGCACAGCAAAGTCTAGGGAACCTTGAATCCATAGGGAGGTTTTTATATTACTATTTTCTATAGCTTGTTCAAACAGGAATGTGTGTCCAGAACATATAGCAACGGGCAGTTTTCAAGTTCAGTCTTAAATAAGACCTCTGAAAAGTGTCTGTCATAAAAGATAGTACTCAACTCCTGCCAGGAACATGTGTGTAATCACATGAGATCAAGCACAGGCTGCTCCCAGTGAGAGCATCCATGGGAGCTCAGGAGTGCCAGGTGGAGGGAGCTAAGTGGGTTTGTGGGGTGATTTATGGGGAGTAAGGAAACAGTGTCCTGCTCTGAACTGGGTCCTCTCAGGAAGTTAGGATGATCTGATGAGTTCATTTTTATCCAGAATCTGGAAAGATGAAGAGAACCCAGTGTTGTCACTTGGTAAAGAAGCTGAATCACTCATATTAGCTGTGAGGGAGGATACTGGGTCACTTTCATTGTTGGCAACACAATCTTGTTTCTATTGTAATCTGTCACTGTCAAGGAATGATTACATTTGATGCTGATGTTTTTAGAACGGTATATATATATATATATATATATATATGCATCACTTCATGTATGCCTGGTGCCTTTGGAGGCTGGAAGAGAGCACCAGATCCCCAGGAACTGAAGTTATAGACAATTGTAAGCCTCCATCTGGGTGCTGGGGACCAAACCTGAGTCCTCCCCAAAAGCATCAAGTCCTCTTAACCACTGAGCCATCTCTCTAGCCCCTAATGCTGATATTTAGTGAAATTGTATTCAGTAGGGAACTGAATTGAACCCAGGACCTCTGAGCCGCCTCTTCAGCCTCACAATATTATTTTTAAAAACTAATTTTTAAAACTCCATTAGTATTCAGATGGGGAAACTGAAGTTCAAGGCAGTGTATTGTGGTTATTGACAGTGCAGTGATTGAGAACACAGCAACAAATAACCCATTTTTGGCAAACACAGAGAAAGCACAAATTTATGTTAAGTATTATTTTTCATCAAAATACTAAATGTCATAAAATTCACATATCTACCAATAAGCAACATAGAAAATATCAATCTATCTCCACATGTATGTACATACACATATACATGCACCAACATGCACATGTATACACACCTCTATGTACAAATGCATAACACACACACACACACATACACACACACACACACAATGGTAGAAAGATATTTTAAAAAGAAGACACCCAACCAACATTAAACTCTGGTTTACACACATATACCACATATACATACCCACATATGAACACATGAATACCAAGCACACACACACACATACACATACATGCAAGAGTGCATTCATACCAGATACAGACACATACACACAAATCTATGCATGAATACATATATATCAAACAGACATACACACATTCATACCAAGCATACACAGACATATAAAAATCAGTCTACTGTTACTTTTTTAACAAGAAAAAATGTACATATGTGTACTTTACATTTATTTACTTATTCTTATATGTGTGGGTGTTTTGCCTGCATGTATGCCTATATACCATGTGCATGCAGTGCCCAGGAACTCCAGAAGAGGATGTTAGATGCCCTAGGCCTGGAGTTACAGAGAGTTGTGAGCTCCATGTTGGTGCTGAGAATTGAACCTGGATCCACTGGAAGAATAGCCAATGCTCTTACCCACTGAGTCATCTCTCCAGCCCCTATATATGCCTGTTTATATGCATGTGTTTATAAAACACAGAAACTACATAATATATATGCATATATACACATATATACAGATATATAATATCTTTTGGTTCTTCCCAAATCTATAAATAAATGCAGACAACTTACAGAGCCCCAGTTCCCAAAATGCTGATGATTAGGAACAAACCCCAGACAACTACAGGACCTGCAAGCTCTGCACATGTGCAAGAGAAAGCAGGAGGAAGCAATGGGACTCCAGAGGCCTGGGATTGGTGAATCAGGAAATGGTGGCTAACTTGGGAACAGAGAGCAAAGTTAGGGAAACTCTTTCTACATAACAATGTTTTAGTTATTTGGCTATTCTACAGTAATCAGATATTTCCTTTAGTTTTTAAAAATAACATTGTGAGGCTGAAGAAATGGGTCAGCAGTTAAGAGCAGATATCATTCTCGCAGAGGACCTGGGTTCAATTCCCAGGACAGTTCACAACTGTCTGTGACTGTAGCTCCAGGGGAACCAATAGCCTCTTCTGGGTTCCTCAGACACCAGCATTCACACATGCACAGACACACACAGAGACACACGTGGAGACACATGAGAGGAGAGGCCCTGGAGCAGTGAAGAACACTAGCTGCTCTTACAGAGGATCTGGCTTTGATCCCAGCACCCAAGTGATTGCTCACAACTCTCTGTAACTCTGGTTTCTAGGGACCCTGTGCCTTTGGTCTTCAGGGCACAAGGTAATACACAGGGTGCACAGACTTACACAGAAAGCAAAACAAATTTTAAAGTAAGTGAATGAAAGTAAAATCTTAAAAATAAAAACAACCTTGTGTTCCAGAGGAGGCACTGTTAGCATCACTTCTGCAAATCATGGAGGCAGTTTGTTCCCCAGCCACTCATGGCTACTGAGCACACGTCATGTAACCAGTGAAACCGAGGAAGTCTATTCTTGATGCTATACCTTATATTAAATATAAATAACAGCAGGTGGCTAGAGGCTGACACATTGGATGGCAGGGCTACAGGACATGAGGGGACACTGACTCTGCTCTTTCCCAGAGTCACTAGGTCTGGGAAGTGTTCAGGTAAACTCAATGTCCATATGTTTCCAGGACGGTTCACTCGCCATCTTAACATTGTTTCCATCAATGCCTTTGAAGATGAAATCTTAACCAAGATTTTCGGTTCTATCGCTGACTGGCACTTTTCGAAAGGATTTGATGTCATATTTTTGAGGTAAGAAGTTCCTGTGGCTTCCTGCTTATTGTCCTGGGGGGTCCTCATTTCTGCTTGGCTATGTGACTAGTCTGCCTCCCTCTTCCTCCCAAGGTATGGGAAGATGCTGGTCCATGCTACTCTGACAATCTATAGAGCTGCAGTCGAGAACTTCTTGCCAACTCCCTCCAAATCACATTATGTCTTTAATCTTCGGGATTTCTCACGGGTGATCCAGGGGGTACTGCTATGTCCCCACACCAACCTGCAGGTCAGCTGCTACTGTTTCTGTCTTGCAAATCTTTTGTCAATATTCTTGGGTGTATACTAATAGCATGCCTAGTAAGATGGGCTTTTATCAATCACAAACTCTATTCTCCAATGTGTTCATGGCATAGTACTTTTTATCTGTTGTCTTATTTATGCCTCACATAAACCCCAAGATTTAGAGACCTTTTGAGAACCATCACCCCAAGCACCATCTTTAATTCATTCAAATGACTAACTCTTTAGGATTTGGAAAAATTTATCCGGCTTTGGATCCATGAGGTTTACCGAGTCTTCTATGACCGTCTGATTGATAACGAGGACAGACAGACTTTCTTCAACCTGGTAAAGGAAACTACCTCCAATTGCTTCAAGCAGACAATGGAGAAGGTGAATCTTTTTTTATTTATTTTGTTTTGTTTTTCTGACACAGGGTTTCTCTGTATAACAGTCCTGGCTATCCTGGAACTCACTCTGTAGATCAGGCTGGCCTAAAACTCACAGAGATTCGCCTGCCTCTGCCTCCCAAGTGCTGTGATTAAAGGCGTGCGCCATCACTGCCTGGCTGGAAAATCTTATTCTACAATCATCTGGCCTCAGAAACAGGCCCACATTAGTCTCAAGCTCTAGATTCTATTCCCAGTAAAGACCACTCTTCTCCCTGAACCATGGAAAATAGCACATACATAAGTTAGTCATTTAATTTGTTGTTATTTTACTTGGCCCAATTTTGCTTCATTTCTATGATAACATATAAGTTTCAGTACACTCAAAATGGCTCATAAATGATGCTATTTATTTTAAATCAGTTTAAGGGGCTAGAGAAATGGCTCAGTGGTTAAGAGCAGGCCTTCTCTTTCAGAGGACTACTTTTGGTTCCCAGCACTCACATGGAGCAGCTCACAATTACCTCTGACAAAGGCTCCAGGGGATCCAATGTCCCCCACAAGCACTTGCACACACATGCACATACCCACACATAAACACACAGGAGTGCACATAATTAAAAACAAAAGTAAGTCGCCGGGCGTTGGTGGCACATGCCTTTAATCCCAGCACTCGGGAGGCAGAGACAGGTGGATCTCTGTGAGTTCGAGGCCAGCCTGGTCTCCAGAGAAAGTGCCAGGATAGGCTCCAAAGCTACACAGAGAAACCCTGTCTCGAAAACAAACAAACAAACAAACAAAAAAAGTAAGTCTTTAAAAATAAAATTAATTCAACTTAAAATACATTCTAAGACCAATTCATTTGGCTTTGGGGAGAAAAACACAGATTTTTATAATTTGGCCAAGACCCTGGTAAAATTCAGCCAAAAGATTCAGCATCACAGAGTTGTGAACACTTTCTTCCTATATTTGCATCTTAATTTGCTTTACCAAGCAGGGAAAACATAGGAGTGTCTTATGCTGCGTCCAGAAGCCAAGAGCAGAGGAACTGACAGACCCTCATATCATGGGGAGGAAACATCTAAAGCCCTCTACTCTAGGCAGCATAAAGAGTAGGGATATCACCCACACTGCTGTTTGGTAAAGGACCAAACATAGGAAAGTGATGCCATCCTTCCCCTGCCTTCTGTGGGACCTTACAAGCTAACAACCAATATTTAGCAACTTGGGGAGTAGTATATGTGCATATGGAACACAGATGTGTATGTGAGGCTGAGTTTAGTGGCAGACTCTTTTAATTCCAAGAGGATCTCTGTGAGTTCATGGACAACCTAATCTACATAGCTAGTTCCAGGCTTTCCTGGGCTACCCAGCAAGACCATGCCTAAAAACAAACAAGCAAAAATGGAGTCAGGGCTGGGGAGTTGGCTCAGTTATTAAAAGCACTTGCTGCTCTTCCAGTTTGCCTCTCAGCACCCACATCAGGCAATTCACAACCACCTGTAACCGCAACTCCAAGAGACCCAACTCCCTCTCTGGCCTCTAAAAGTACCCCCATAACATGTGTGACATACACACACAAATAAAATTTTTTTTAAAAATTTATGTGTACATGTACCTGTGTGAGGGTATATACATATGAGTATGGTACCCTCAGGGGTCAAAAGAGAGTGTTGGCTACCCTACAACTGAAGTTACAGGCGGTTGTGAGCTGTCTGATATTGGTGCTGGGACCTGAACTTGGGTCCTCTATTGAGCCACACATGCTCTTAACCACTTTGCTAGCCCCACCCACACCTCTACTGTTCTTTTATCCAACCATCACATCCACATATTGTGTTTAAAATATTTATATTGATGAGCCATGGTTTGGAAGATGTGCTCAGGAAAAATAAGCAGGTCTCCTTTTTGCTCCCTCCCACTACCCACAGCCAGCCTGGGTCACAGGCTAAGGGCCCAGCTGACACTTAGCTTTCCCACAGGTGCTCATCCACTTGTCACCCACTGGGAAGATAGTCGATGATAACATCCGTAGCCTCTTCTTCGGGGATTTTTTGATTCCAGAAAGTGACAAAAAAATCTATGATGAGATCACTGACCTGAAACTACTCACCGGGGTTATGGAGTATTATCTAGATGAGTTCAACAGCATCAGCAAGGCCCCCATGTCTTTGGTCATGTTCAAGTTTGCCATTGAACACATCTCCAGGATCTGTAGAGTCTTGAAGCAGAACAAAGGCCACTTGCTCCTGGTGGGCATTGGGGGCAGTGGGAGGCAGAGTGCCACCAAACTATCCACATTCATGAACTCATATGAGCTATACCAGATTGAAATCACAAAGAATTACACAGGCAATGATTGGCGAGAGGACCTGAAAAAGATAATGCTGCAGTCTGGAGTGGCCACCAAGTGTACCGTATTCCTCTTCTCGGATAACCAGATCAAGGATGAGTCATTTGTTGAAGACATCAACATGCTACTGAACACAGGCGATGTGCCCAATATCTTCCCAGCCGATGAGAAGGCTGAACTTGTGGAAAAGATGCAGACAGCAGTCAGGACAGAAGGAGAAAAGATTGAAGTCACTCCTGTGTCTATGTACAACTTCTTCATTGACAGAGTGAAGAAGAACCTTCACATTGTCCTTGGTAAGAAATGGCAAAGTCTGCATGCCTTTGGTCTCTGGTGTCTTGAGGGTCTTCCCAATATCTCTAATCCAGTCTCCTTTACTGACCCCAAAATTGTCTAACCAAGGCACCAACCAATGGTCACAATCTAGGCTTCTTTTGGCAATTTATCTCAACAACTGTGCTGAGCCTATTCCAGTCTCTTCAGTTCTTGGAATTCTTTGAGAAGGATCACAGCTTAGCATTATTACCTGGCACAGAACACCAGTGCTGTCCATGAATTACCAGACAAACTATCCATAAACCCATGGGATGTGCTTAACTGTTCTCTCCTGTTCACCTTTCTCTGTTCCTGTACCCTTCATGTAGCCAAGCCACTATTGTCTCTTGAAGATCTCACCTTTGTACTGTCCTTTCCTGTCTCTGTTTTTGTTCATTTTAGACTTGTCTGATCCATTAATCCAGAGTGAGTTTTTTTTTTCTGTGTTGCAGATAGGATAAGTGTGTGTGTGTGTGTGTGTGTGTGTGTGTGTGTGTGTGTGTGTGTGTGTATGCACATGAACACACAAGTTAAAATAATCACTTCCTGTTAGGATGGGGATTAAAGGACAAAACTTTCTCACCTATGTCTTATAAGGTCACCCATCAAACTACCCCACTGTACTTCTCTACCCTCGTCTGAAGCCAGATTCCTTTCATGGCCCTCCAGCCACACTGACCTCTCACTACTTCCACCTATGCCTCATGCTTCCCCCAAACACTAAATAAGCAGTGAATGGAATTTGAGGTGCAGAACTAGGAGTCTTTGGCTGGATGAAGTTGGGGTCAGAAATAAACCATTAGCAACTTCTGTGGGTATCTAAACATGAGTACCTTATATTAAAGCATAGAACAAATAGGACAAAGGGCTCTATCCCCACTAAGGGACCCTAAGGCACAATAGTGCATACAGGAGATTATTTAAAAGGACTACCATAATATATGGAGACTCTATCATAAAAATATCCCATGATTCCACTGTTTCCCAGGCTCTCATCATGGCTATTTATAACTACATCACCATAGGACTAACAAGGAGCATTACTGGCCCCTTGGAAACTTCTCTCTTCCCTTTGCTTCTCCAAGCCTTGGTAGAAGGGAAATAATGAAACCTGTTTTTTTAATTAGCCATGAGTCCAATCGGGGATGCCTTCAGAACACGCCTGAGAATGTTCCCTTCACTAATCAACTGCTGCACAATTGACTGGTTCCAGGCCTGGCCAACCGATGCCCTAGAGTTGGTGGCTAATAAATTCCTAGAAGACGTGGAGCTTGATGACAGCATTCGGACAGAGTAAGCTTCAGTTTCATTCCAGTACCCCAGGTATTCCAAGCTGAAATTCGGCTGGCTGTTTATGTTGTTTTAAAGATTTCTCAATATATGGCTAGAAAATATCTTACAACATTTTTGTTAGCTGTTTAATACAGCACCTTTGCTGAAAGAGAAAAGAAGTGAGGGCCTGTGAGACAGCTCAGAAGGTAAAGGCCCCTGACAACCTGAGTTCAATCCCCAGAGCCCACATGGTGGAAGGAGAAAATTGACTCCTGCACGCTGTCCTCTGACCTCCACATGCACATGCACATTTAGACACATGGAAAATAAAAATGTAACTGAAAAGTTCTCTGCACCCTGGAAGCTGCTTCAGACTGCCAAAGATCAGAAAGTCCTGCAGAAGCCCTGGTGGTTCATAAAAGGGCCAGGGTCATCCCAGTAGACTATTCCCCTCCCTCCTCTTCTCTCCTTGGCTCTGTTCACCTGTTGGATTCTAGCAGGCCAGTGTGGCCCCTCTGGTGCCCTGGTGTCCATTACTAAGCGATGCTAGATGACCTCTGTAGGAAGTTGGGCCCCAGTTAACCTCTTTGATTTCCTTGGCAGGGTCATCTCCATGTGCAAATACTTTCAGGAGAGCGTGAAGAAGCTTTCTCTTGATTATTACGACACACTTCTCAGGCACAACTATGTGACCCCCACCTCTTACCTTGAATTGATCCTAACCTTCAAAACTCTCCTGAATAGCAAGAGACAAGAGGTGGACACCATGAGGAACCGCTACTTGGCAGGCTTGCAGAAACTGGAATTTGCATCTTCTCAAGTGAGCGTTTTCATAGAACAGGGGGAAAGGGGCCTGGATATGCTGGGGGTGTCAAGATACAGAATGTAAGAGGGCATCAGATAAAGACAGGACCCAACCTGCACTTGCACTGCTCACCTCGATTAATTCATTTAATCTCAGATTTGTGTGATCCTGATTTAGTTAAGATTTTACTCTCTTGTTCATTTTGGATTTTTTTTTTTTTTTTGGTATTAATTTGGTCTCTTGAAGTACCACAGTAAGGAGGGCATGGTTGCACATAGATTTAATCCTAGTGTTCAGAAAGCAGAGGTGAATCTCTGTGAGTTCAAGGGCAGCTTAATAATAATAATAATGATAATGATAATAATAATAATAATAATAATAATAATAATAATAATAATAATAATAATAAAAGTAAGTTCTAGCCCCTGGCTAGTCTGGGACTATTTTTGACCTTTTCTCAAGGGGAGGGGGGTAGAATAAAGTATCGTTCATACTGAGTACAGGCACTCCCGTGGAGTTAGGACCTCAGCTGTGGCTTCTTTGTGAGCCTTGGCAGGAGAAGGTGGGCTTTGTAAGGGTAGACCTGAACTCAAATTATTGCTGTCTGACCTGGCAGTGTGACACTATGACACGGGGACAAGTAACAATGTCAGAAGTATACTCCACTGATCTGGTACTAGGGGTGCTGGGTCTAATGTTGAAAGCTAGAGTCTATCTAGATAAGAAATGAGAAAGCCATGTTGTAGGAGAAGCAGAAAAGGGGCCTCAAATAGTCTAGACCTGAAAGGGAAAGAGCACCAGTTAGCATGCTCTGAACCTTGTATGTCACATGTCTGGTGCTGTGTACCAGAAAGCACTGCCATCTTCTCCTATTACAAAGAAACCACGACACAAGAGAGGCCAGGTGACATGCCCGTGGTCATTCAGCCTGGTGAGCAGTCACACCAGAGCCAGAACTCAAACAATCTTGATCCTAGGGTTGATTCCCAACCAGGCGAGCCTGCCACGCCCTGGTTTCCTCATAGGCTCCTGGGGGTGAAAGTGCATGGAGAGAGATTCTGACTCTTCATTGGGGAAATCTAATGAGTTTCGCTTTCTGAATGATTACAATCCCCTGAAAAGTGCTGAGGCCCCATCACAGAAGGTGCTCAAACAGCCCCAAAGGCACTTGGTAGGAATATTCCCAAGAGCATTGACTGGATAAGAAGATGGCTGTCTGGAGGCTTGGAAACAACAACAACCAAAAAAAAAAAAAAAAAATTACAGTGCTAGGGGACTGGAAGTCAAGTTCAAAGTGATGGCAGATCCAGTGTTTGGTGAGGACTCTCCTCCCAGTTAGACAGTAACATTTTTATTTAATTTTTAGGGTTTTATTGTTTTGTTTTGGTGTGTGTGTGTGTGTGTGTGTGTGTGTGTGTGTGTGTGTGTGTGTGTTGACATTCACACACCACAGGATGCATGTGGAGGTCAGATGACAAATTACTGGAATAGAATAGGGTTTTCTTCTTAACATATAAATTGTTCATTGTTACATTTGTGTGGGAGCAGGGAGAAGGCTGTGTGTGCCACAGCATGCATATATAGGAATCATGTCTTCCCTTGCTTCATGTTGATTCTGGTTTGGAACTCAGGTTGTCAGACTTGGTGGAAAGTGAGTTCACCCAATATGGGGCTTTTGCCATCCCTTTCTTTCTGCCTTTACATGGATTCTGGAGACTCTAACTCAGGTTGTCAAGCTGTAGAGCAAGGGCCCAGCCCAGACAGTAATCTTGTTGTGTCTTCACGTGGTAGACAGGACAGATCTCTTGTGTCTTCCTCTTACTAAGGGTATTTATCCCATCATGAGGTTCCCTCTCTCAGGACCTCATCTAACTCTAATGACCTCCAAAGGTCCCATTGCCAAATATCATTATCTCTGAATTAAGCTTCAACAATTACATTTAAAGGATACAAGCATTCAGTCTGCAGTACTAGAAAAAGGAGCCTTGCAGGTTCCTTCTAGCTTGGTCTGCTGGAATCCTCCTGTAATCCCAGGACTCTTAGAGACTGAGGCTTGAGAGCTCAAGAATCTGACTATGCTATAAATTGAAGGCCAGCTGGTATAAAGATTGAGTGAGTGTGTGTGTGTGTGTGTGTGTGTGTGTGTGTGTGTGTGTGTGTGTGTGTGTTAACATTGTATCAAAAGTAGCTTTAGGACCCAGGAGCTGTGGGAATGGATCCAGGATAAAACACTTGCCATGCAAACATGAGGACCAAAGTTCAGATTCTCAGAGCTCACATAAATGCCATGTTGATATAACAGCCCACCTATAATCTCAGAGGATAGATCTCTGCAACAAGTGGATCTTTTCAACAAGATGACTAGTTACACTAGTCAGATAGGCAGCTCCAGGTTCAATTATGAGACCTCTCCTCAATGTGCCTGTCAAGAAAGACACCTAACATCAGCTTCTGGCCTCCACATGTGCAGGTGCACACCACACACACACACACACACACACACACACACACACACACACACACACACACACACACACACACACGATGGCTTTACATAGTTTTATGACTTTGTCTCTCTCTTCCTGTACACAATAGTAGAATAAAAACTCAATAGGGGAAGAAACCATATCTTTAATATTTTATGATTGCCATTATATGTCGGTGCTTTGCACAGCTCTTGATAACTGCAACATTGAATATGGACTCAGTAACTAAGTATTGAAAGATTAAGGACATAAATACCAGCCAACAAGAATATGCCCAGGACCAAGTCAACAATCAGCCATCCTTCCTTTCTGTATCTGCCCTATGTTACAGAACCATGTCTGCTTATATAAGCTTTCCATTTCTAGCATTGCCACTACTGGCCCTATATCTTTTCTTTCCCTTCTTCCTTGCTAGGTGTCTGTCATGCAAGTAGAACTCACTGCCCTCCAACCTCAGCTCATCCAAACCTCTGAGGAGACTGATAAGATGATGGTGAAAATTGAAGCAGAGACCAAAGAAGCAGATGCCAAGAAACTTCTGGTACAGGCAGATGAAAAGGAAGCTAATGCTGCTGCTGCCATCTCTCAAGCCATCAAGGTATGACCAAGCGGGAGGCATGGAGGGAATGAACATTGTCAAATGTGTGTGGTTGTGTCCACCTTGCAGATGAGACAGAGGAGGGCAGTGAGTTTTCCAAATCCCTAGTTAGGAATGAATGGAGGAGGATTTAGGGCCAAATATGCTCCATCCCACTCTGATTCAAAAGCAAGGCTCAACATGATCTGGATCTCATCTGTTAACTTTCCCCCCATTCACTCTGCTACAATGGCCCTCTGACTGTTCCTTCCCCAGGGCCATTGCACTGCCTGTTCTCTGCCTTTAGCTATCCCCATGCTGTCTTCTTCACCTCTGTCACATTTTTGTTCAGGTGTGCCTAATGTGAGTATAGATATAGAGTGAAAATCTTTTAGATGGCAGAATATTGAACCTAAAGGGCCCCATTTGAAGGTGTTTCTGATCCTGGAGAACAAGTTCTGAGAAGGGATCAGCACACATTCAGACAGCAGAAGACAGCCTCCTTATCACTGATGTGACATTACATGGATCTCAGAGCACCCTTGGTAAATGATTCCATTTGGGGATCACAGCCACCTTATGAATGGCTGGTGTCAGGATCTGAGAGTTGCTAGCGTTGGGGTCAGTGGTGAAATGGTCTCACAGAGCAATGTAGATCACTAACAGGACTGTACACCAAGGCTTGGGGCACTTAGGCTACAGCATTTGTCCCTGTGCCTTAAGGAATTAGGGAATTCCTTCAGCCATTTTCAAGCATGAGTTTGAGCAAGACGCAGTCTGTCTGGCATCTGTCCTAAATAGGTCAGGGGTCATTTTCTTGAAAAGTTCAGGCTTTCCAGTTGGCATTTCTCCAATGAATCCTGAAACCTGACCTCTGGTAGATGTTTTTCAGAGTCTGATCCCTCCCTGTTCTCAGAATTCACAATGAACACCAAGTCCTGATTGTGAAAGTTGGTTCACTTACAGTCTTGGTAACTTAGACAGAGGACACAATGGAAACCATAAAAGATAGCCACTTCCAGATGCCAGGAACCAGATTCTAGTGGGCTGTTTGTCATTCAGTGGTAAAAATGGCTATACTAGACACAAATATTTATTAAACAAGTATTTTTTTTAATGGAAGAATGGTTTATTCCATGTCATACTAGAAGGTTATGGTCCCTATGTTTGTAAGGGGCATGACACATGTTGGCACTGTCCATGGTGGTGGGGAACCTTATAGCACAGTTTGTTCATATTTTAGCACACAAGGAAAGAGACAGATTGGCCTAGAAATAGTCTCCCCACAACTTAAAAGGCCATGCTAGGTATGTTCCATACTTAAATGGTTCTACTACCTTCCCAGACAGTACCACCAACCAGGGACCAAATGTTCAACATGTGAGCCTGTGAGGGATATTTTGCATTCAAACCATAATAATTTAGCTAAATATTTGTCAATTGTATTGCCTTTCTAAGAGTCAGTTTTGATTTCATTGATTGTCTCCATTGCTTTGTGTGTTTTCGGTTCATTTATTTCCAATATAACTTTTACCATTTTCTTTCTTATGCTTATTTTGGGTTCACAGTGCTCTGTTTTTAGTTTCATAACACCAAAGTTTAAGTGATTACCCTGAGGTCTTTTGGAGCAGGCTGTCTTCTGTGATTATTGCCTTATCTGTTCTCACCAATGCTGCTCTACTGTGTTCCCATTTCTATTATTTCAAGGAATTTTAAATTCTACTTTTGAATTTTTTTTCCCTCCCCTCACCCCCAAACTTCCTCCCCCACCCCCAGCCCACCCCCCACCCCATCCACCCACCACTCCCCAGGCAGGGTAGGGCCCTCAACGGGGGCTCGGCAAAGTCCACCAAGTCTTCCTATGCTGATCCTGGGCCCTTCCCCATGTGTCCAGGGCCAGAGTGTAACGCTTCTTAAACAAGTATTTTAACAAAAATTTATTAAACACCTATTATGCACTGGCACTTTTTTAGTTGTGGAAAATAGGAATGAATGGGATAAACAAAATCCTTTCCCTCCTGGAGATTATATTCTCTGATACTCATTGACTTGACCCTTCTAACGGCTCCTCAATATACTACAACACACAGAGTCATTCCCAGTTGACATAAGAGGAAATCATGACACAAGAATTTTTCCAAAGTTACAAGGCCACCAAATGACCTGATCAGCATTCAAACCTAAAGCTCTTTGACCCTCAAACCCTGGCATTTGACTGTGATCCCAGAAGTTGCAAACTGGCAGCTAGGGACCATGTGTATCATGGGATGCACAGAATATTATATCAATTCATTTTGCAATAGGACCTTGGTATGTATCCCAATCTGACCTTGAGCTCATGATCTTCTTGCCTCAGCCTCTTGAGTGCTAGGATTACAAGTATTCGAGTTACAACCACACTCAGTGATATATCAAGTCAGAAATGGTTAACATTTAAAATGCAGGTAATTTGCAGGCATTGGTGGCACATGCCTTTAATCCCAGCACTCGGGAGGCAGAGGCAGAGGATCTCTGTGAGTTCGAGACCACCCTGGTCTACAAGAGCTAGTTCCAGGACAGCCTCCAAAGACACAGAGAAACCCTGTCTCGAAAAAAAACAAAAAAAAGTAGGTAATTTTAAAAAAATCTGAAAGTTTTGCTTTTCCTTAGAAAATAAAATCAGGACTTTAGCAACATTGGCTCTGCTTTCTTGGGTTGTACACATACACAAACATAAGAACATGCTGTCCTTCTGTGTTCTGGCTCATCAAGCCCCATCCAGTTCAGTTTCTACTCTCATCTCAATGGCCTGGCCCCTGAAAGCATATGACTTTATATCTTCTATGATTCTGTATCATAACCAGGCAGCCAGAGCTCAGTGCTATGCCCCTGCCTCAGTCTCTACATCAACAGCTTGGAGGTACAAAGGAAGCAAACACAAATTTGTACACTGGAGAGATTTCTCCATGGCTAAAAGTTCTAGATGAATTAGATCCTCAGGACCTACATGGTGGCATACAGCTATTTGTAACTTCACTTCCAGGGGTCCAACACCTTTTTCTGGCCTCCACCAGGCATGCATATAATGCACACACCATACATGCACCCAAAATACTAATACAAATAAATAAATAAATTAGTAAGTGTGTAAAGTGTCAGCATGTGCCAAAGATCCACATAAGTTGTTCTCTGAAACAGCTGTTCTTTGCCCTCTGCCCACTGTGGTAGTCTGGCTTCTCACCAAGTGTCAGAACCATCTGGCAGGGAATGTCCCAGCCAGAATTATGATCTGGAATGTAAGGGGAAACAGCAAACCTGCTTGGGAGGGAGGGAGATGAACCATGACTTGGGGCTTATCAAGAGCTGAAAGGGACTGCTCACCACACCCTGGACAATAAACTGCCACCTTGGGATTCAGTGGGAAGGGCAAGGACTGATACTATGCCATCTGAGCTCCAATCCTGCAGGTCCTGGAGATGATGAGTCAGATGAGGAAACCATCCAGGGAGGAGAAGAAAGAAACCCAAGATTGTGCCACAGTTTCCCTGAGGCTTTTCTATGGACAGTCTCTTCCTAAGGTCTCCAGGGCTGTGGTCCTTCTCTGTGTGAGGACTGCTAAGTTTCTCCATTCTTCTAGACCTCTAAAGATGACATAGTGTGGGTGAGTGTGGAACACTGGACCTAACACATACCAGAGGCCCCACAGAGGAAGAATTCATGCAGAGGAGATTTGGAAACTGAAAGAGGTGAAGATGGGCTTCCAACACTTGATTCATAAGTACAGTAGTTTCTTGAACTGACAGGATCTTGTTTGTCATGGTGCATGCCTGTCCTCCCAGCATTTGGGAGGCAGAGGTAGGCTAGCCTGCACTGCTGTGTACACTCATTAAACAAAGAAATAAGGACAGAAACAGGTCAATTCTCCTTAGACTTCTAAATCACTTTTTCCCCTTCAGTGAGGATCACCTTCCAAAATCATGGTAGCACGAATTTCATTTCATCAAAATACATGGGCTCCACATCCGACAGCTTTCATATGCTCAACATTGCTGACACTCAAGGCCATTTTTCTGATAAGGTTTTAATCATATAAACATGTGTCATAACAGCACATGAATTTTTTTAAGAATTTAATTTCAGCTGGGTAGTGGTGGTGCATGCCTTTAATTTCAGCACTCAGGAGGCAGAGACAGGCAGATCTCTGTGAATTCAAGGCCAGCCTGGTCTACAGGGTGAATTCCAGGACAGCTAGGGCTCTTAAACAGAGAAATTCTGTCTCAAAAAAGAAATAAAATTAATTTAGCAACCTTTTCAAGTCTCAGCTCTAATTTGAAATTTCCTCCTCATCAATGTCCACATGTCACATGACACAATACAGCAAGACTGTGATTTTCACAGTACTTTGTTTTATCATATTATCCTACCATGAATGTTTTCCCAAGATACCCAAGATATCATTTAGACATTGTATGTGGCGATATGTGTGATATATGTACTTGTTATGGTGGGTATGTGTACATCTGTGTATATGCATGGTGTATATGCTTCTTTTGTGTGTGTGCACATGTGTACATGTGTGCTTGTTACTATGTGTGTGTGTGGTGGATGTACATGTTATTATGGGTGCATGCACATCTGTGTGTGAGTGTGTGGAGGTCAAAGGTTGACAACAGATGTCTTTGTTCAGTCTCCACCTTTCTTTTTGAGACAAGATCTCTCACTCAACTTGGAGGTTCCTGATTCAGCCAGGCCTGCTCGCAATGAGTTTTACCCCACTATGCCCAGCTTTTCATGTGGGTGCTGGGACATAGACTTAGCTCTTTATACTTTCACAACAAGCACTTTAGCAACCAAGCTGTCATCCCAGCCCCTTAGAGAGACATCTTAGTGACCATGGAGAGTAGGTATGTTATACATCAGGTGACCACTTCTCTGTTGGTCATTGAAGTCTTTTCCTTCCTGCTCTTTGATTTCAGTGTTTCTATAATGTCGGGTGGTATTTTCGACAAAGCCACTGACAGAGTGAAGAATGAAGATGGCCAGACCCCTCCTAGACCGAGTGACTCAATCTCGGTCCTGCAGGATTGGAGCTCAGATGGCATAGTATCAGTCCTTGCCCTTCCCACTGAAACCCAAGGTGGAGATGCTCTTGGTGATGCTAGATGACTGATGTATAACCAGTACTGAGAATCCCCATTGCAGGCTTTGTCCCTTAGGAAGAGGAGAGGTGCCAGGCTCTGTGAAGGTGTGAAGTGTGGAGATGCCATTAGCTGTGAGGAAGTAAAACAACTTTTATTTTGTTTACTTAACCACAATAAACAAAGACTTCAACACACTTAACTTGCCTAGGGATTGACCTTCTCAGCTTTTAATATAAGCACTCAGGCAGCAGAGGCAGGAAGTTCATGAGTTCAAGGCCAGCCTGGGCTACACAGCATATTTGAGGATATTAGGGGATATAGAGAGACCATACCACAAACAATTGGGATTCTCTGGTGGGGTTCTACTTCAGTCATAACTGTATGATCACCCTCGGATTCAGTAACTCATAAATAATTCACTAAACTAGGAGATAGGAGCCCAGCTCTGTGACTCAACAACTGTATGACCTTGACTAACTCATTTTCATGTCTTGGCAATTTTTTCTTTCCTTGATAGAATTTGAGTTCCTAACTAACCCAAAAGAGCCTCCTTGTTATGAAGTTCTATCTCAGCAGGTTTCTTCTTTATTTCTTTTTTTCTTTCTTTTTTTCTTTCTTTCTTTCTTTCTTTTTTTTTTATTTTTCGAGACAGGGTTTCTCTGTGTAGCTTTGGAGCCTATCCTGGCACTTGCTCTGGAGACCAGGCTGGCCTCGAACTCACAGAGATCCGCCTGCCTCTGCCTCCCAAGTGCTGGGATTAAAGGTGTGCGCCACCAACGCCCGGCGATTTCTTTCTTTTTTAAAGACTTGAGATATAATGCACTTGCCTTTAATGCTCTCCCTTTAAAGTTGTGCAATTCAGTACAATTTTGTACATTCACAGAGTTGTGCAAACATTAACACTATGTAATTCTAGAAAATTTTTATCACCCCAGAAAGAACTTGATTCCCTTTAGCAGTCATTCCCCCTCTCTTCAACTTCAGGTAACTACTAACCTGCCTCTGTGGATTTGCCCATTCTGAACACTTCATAGAAATGGAGCCATGTAACAACAGATAGTTGTGTGTCTGCTTCTTTCACTTAGCATGGTGTTTATACATTCCATCCATGTTGTAGCAAGAAGGGGCTTCATTTTATTTAATAGATGCATGGTGTTACATTGATTTTATGTTTAAATTAACAAATGGAGACTGGTGAGATGACTCAGCAGGTAAAGGTACTTCTGTCAAGCCTGACAATCTAAGTTCAACCCCAGGGATCCACATGGAGATTGATTCCTGTAAGTTGTCCTCCAACATTTCTATGAGCTATGTGGTGCACACACACACACACACACACACACACACACACAGAGAGAGAGAGAGAGAGAGAGAGAGAGAGAGAGAGAGACAGAGACAGAGACAGAGACAGGCAGAGAGAGGCAGAGAGAGACAGAGAGAGACAGAGAGGAATGCAAAACAAAATTAACAAATAGTAAAAGCCAGATAGGGTTAATGAATAGATAAAATTTATCAATCAATGACTAAAGCATACACTGTCCCATTTTCCTGACCCAACCCTGTCTCCAGCTCTGTTGTAGCTGTAACTGCCATCTCCATTTTCCATCCTTAGCTTGCCTAGCAGTCTATCCTGTCTCCAGGCTTTACTCTATCCCTGACTCCACCATAGCCTATCTGAGGATCTGCAGCACATTCCAGACCCTCATGCCTGACCTCCTACCCCTCCTACCTCATTTCTTCCCTTTGTTTACCCTAAGTCTGTTCCCTGTTTCTCAGCCCATCCTGACCAGTAGATCGGAAGACACCTCCTATCTCTGGAGAATTTGTTCAAAACCACTGATTAATTTTTTGCAGAGACAAATTGTAGGTTTAAAATGAATGTGATGGATGCAGATTGGGAGTGCTAACGAGGTAGTAGCCATTGACAAAATAATCAATGTGTCAGGGGGTAGCGTGGTGGCAGACTGATTATTTGAACTCAGTCCCCAACACTGGAAAACATAAAAATCAAACTAAATAACAAGACCCATAAACATTCTAGGTATGTTCAATTTGAATACTTAGGAAGGAGTCTTTTTGTCTTTTTTTGCAAACAAAACAACAAGAAGAATAAAATCTCCCAAGGCTGCAGTAAAGTCGGATGCAGGAGCACTCCTGGCATTCTAGTGGCATAAGGGAAATCAGAGACAGGAGGATCCCCAGAAGTTCAGGGGCAGATGAACTATAGGAGACCTTGCTCAAACAAGGTGGAAAATGATAACTGACCCCAGAGGTTGTCATTGACCTCCACATGCATCCCGTGGTAAGTATGTATACCCACAAATGTGAGTGTGCAAAAAAAAAAAAAATCCTTTTTTAACAAATTAGATCCTTGGTACTAAATAGAGTCCAATAGGAAGAATTTATTCTAATGCTATACAGTATAGAAAGGTAACCATAGTTTAAAATAATTTGTATACATTTCACAATGTCTAGAAGTTAAACATATGGCATCACATGGAAATATAATATTTGTAAAGATCTGAAATAACTACTTATTGCCCCGATTTGAGCAATGCCTCATTTTTTTAGGGTCACAAGCAAAGTAGGTTCTTAAATGTCCAGGACATCCACATTGCAGCAAAGAAAAGCCAGACTCCAACTCCTGTTGCTGCTGAATATCAGGTCTTCCAGAACCGAACCCCCAGGGGGAAGCCCTGACCCTTAAGGGCATCTGGTCACAGAGGACCCGTCTGCCCTGTGTACCAGGCACTGAACACCATTCTTTTTGTCCCTGTTCTCTACAGAATGAATGTGAGGGGGACCTGGCTGAGGCCATGCCAGCACTGGAGGCTGCGCTCGCTGCCCTTGACACCCTGAACCCGACTGACATCACTCTGGTGAAGTCCATGCAGAATCCACCAGGCCCTGTCAAACTGGTGATGGAGAGCATTTGCGTCATGAAGGGGCTGAAGCCAGAGAGGAAGCCAGACCCTAGTGGCTCCGGTAACCACTCCCACTCCAAGCCATATTGTTCTGGACTCCTTGGGTTTTAGAGGAATTTGGAAGTATCAGCACGAGAATATATGTTTAAAGAGCTTAGTGATGCTTCATGTGTGTACGTGTGTGTGTGTGTGTGTGTGTGTGTGTGTGTGTGTGTGTAAGACACTGGGTGTCTTTGATCCATTCTCCATCTTATTTTTTGAGACAGGATCTCACTGAGCCTAGAGCTTGCCACCTCAGATAGACTGGCAGGCCAGAAAGCTCCAGGAATCCTCCTGTCCATATGTGCTTCCTCGGCTGAATGTAGTACTACAGGGTGTACTGCCACCCTTGCTTGTGCAGCAAGCATTTTGCTGAGTGAGCCACCTCTCTGGCTCACTTATGAATGTTTCTTGACCAGTCTTTAGCCACTTAGTCAGTTGAGAAAATTCAGATATCTGTATGTGCTAATGAACATCATCGAGGCCTCAGATTGCAGGTCACGACAAAAATGGAGGTCAGGTGGCTCATGAGCACATACAAGAAGAAAGTAGGAAACTGAGAGAATGAAACAGAACACACACAGAATGGAAGGAGGGAAGAGAGAAGAGATACAGACCCAGACATTTACGTTTAAGACATGCTCACTCATGAACATACATACATATTTGAATTGTCAAACTTGTGACCACAGGGGGATGAGGACAGAGGCAGGAAAACAGGCAGGGAAGGGAAAGGGAGAGGAAGAAGGAAAGGGGGGTATGCAGAAAGGTAGGAGGTGTCCTGGGGGAAAAAAGAAACAGAAAAATTGAGGCAAAAGTACTGAAGGTAGAGAGAAATGGAGATCAAGAAATAGAGCCATACATGTGGCCACAGAGACACAGAAAGGGTGAGTGGGGAGAAAGAAGGGAGATAGACAGAAGAACACACACACACACACACACACACACACACACACACACACACACACACACTGGTTAAGGTAGGGAAGAAACGTTAATTAGAAAGTTAGAGAAGGGCTCAGAGATAGAGAAATTGAGTGAAAACAATAACAAAAGGGTGGAAGAAAGAAACTGAGAGGCAGACGTGAGGGCCAGGCTTACGTCTATAATCCCAGCACTGCACTGAGGAGGACTGGGTGTTTGAGGCCAGCCTGGGCTACATAATGAGACTTTCTCAAAAGAGAGCAAGGAGTTTCCAATGTAGGATTGTATGTTACAAGTAGTGCCTTAAAACTGTACATGAACTTTCAAAACTGCCTGCACTTTGAGCTGTCCTGTCCTGGAGGAACCCTGCTAACCTTCATTCCTTCTGAATGCTAGAAATCCCTAGCCCTTCCTTGGACAACTTTTGGGCCCAGCTTCCCTTTGCTTAGCATCCCTTCTTGTCTGGCTGGCTTCAGGGCAATATTTGCTTGAAGAAGATATAAATTATAAGAAACAGCAAAGCAGGAGTGGACTTTGTGTGTGTGTGTGTGTGTGTGTGTGTGTGTGTGTGTGTGTGTCTGTGCTCACAGCATGCAAATGGACTCTCTTTTGTATGCACTTGTGAAAGCCAGAGCCAACTTAAGGTATTTCCCTCTGCTGTTTTTTCTCCATCTTATTTGAGACCAGGTCTCTCACTGAACCTGGGGCTTGCTGACTAGGCTGGACTGGGTGGTCGCTGAGTTCCCAGAATCTTCCTGTCTCCATACTTTCAGCATTAGGATTACTGGCACCTGCTGCCATGCCCACATTTTGCATGAGGGCAACGATCTGAACTCATCTTTCTGTTTATTTAGCAAGCACTCTATCCACTGGGCAGTCTCCCCAGCATCAGAAGTTGACTCTGGAGAAGCCTTTAGAGCTGCTTCTGAGGTACAGAGTCACAAGGAGAGCTTAATGCATGCTAAAACCATATCCCACTTCTAAAGACATTTGTCTTATTAGTCTTGGGTGTAACCTGGACCCAAGCACTTTTTAAAGTTCTCCAGGTGCTTCTAAGGTATAGGCTGGGTTGAAACCCAATGAGATAGAACATGTCCTGGTTATAAATGCCAGTGCTTACCAGGGGTCTCCAATTATCATCTCAGAACCCATCATTAAAATGTGTGGATTATTCGCCAAGCCCTTGGAACAATAGAGCAGTTGAGTTGGCTTTGAGTACCTTGAATTTAAATGGAGCAGATAATTTTCCCAAATGCAAACCAAGTCCTCCACAGGAAATATTTGCTATGTTTGTACTTAGGGATAGTTACATTATACTCCAGATTATGTCTCAAATATGGCTCTTGTCAAGAGTCCCAGCTTAGTATATGTTATAAATCAAAGAAGCTCTCAACTTTTTTCCCAACATGTCAGCCAATGGAGCATGGTCTCAGGGTAGGATTGAAAAACACTTGGTTAGCTGTTGGCTGGAAGGGTGTTTAGGATTCCTGTTCTGATGTAAAGCCAGCAAGCTCCTTCTCCAAGACTACTTCCTTACTTACTCACACTGTCCATTGCAGGAGAACTATGTTTTACCCAACCTGCCTCCCCAACTTGGAAATAAACATAGGCCCATGGGTGTGGCTTCTCTGATCCTCTCCAGTGATGAAGGAATCAGAAGTCACATTCGTCCAGCTCATATCCCAGCACCCAGTAGGCTGAGGCAGGAAGATTACAAACAAATTCAAGACCAGCCTGGGCTCACGTATTGACTCTTTGGATGGATGGATGGATGGATGGATGGATGGATGGATGGATGGATGGATGATCAGTCAACAGGGCATGAAGACGTCTGGTCTGGTCTCAACTAGTTGTCACTTATAGCATAGGCAAAGGGATCATGGGAAAGAACTTGAGATTATGAAGGAACTGAAGGAAAAATCCTTCAAGACCCAAATCCAGGGAACTAAGTACAGATGAGAAAGATATTTCCTGGGTTTCCCTGACAAGGAGCTTAGAATCCCCACCCTATCCTCACCCCCTGGATTTAATGAGCAGCTACTGTAGAATTTTACATCTCAACCAAAATGTCTCAATACGTTGTTTCCTATGATGAACAGGTAAGATGATAGAAGATTACTGGGGAGTGTCAAGAAAGGTCCTTGGAGATCTAAAGTTCTTGGAAAGTCTTAAGACATACGACAAAGACAACATCCCCTCGGTGATCATGAAGCGAATCCGGGAAAGGTTCATTGATCACCCTGATTTCCAGCCATCTGTCATTAAAAACGTATCATCTGCCTGTGAGGGCCTGTGCAAGTGGGTGAGGGCCATGGAAGTGTATGAACGAGTGGCCAAGGTGGTGGCTCCCAAAAGGGAGCGACTGAGGGAGGCTGAAGGGAAGCTGGAAATACAGATGCACAAGCTGAACCTTAAACGGGCAGAACTGAAGCTGGTGGAGGACAGACTCCAGGCTCTGAATGATGAGTTTGAAGAGATGAATGTCAAGAAAAAGATGCTGGAGGGAAATATTGATGTCTGCTCCCAGAAGCTGGTCAGGGCAGAGAAGCTCATCAGTGGTCTTGGTGGAGAGAGGGACAGATGGACAGAAGCTGCCCGGCAGCTGGGAATCCGATATAATTACCTGACAGGGGATGTGTTGTTGTCCTCTGGGACTGTGGCTTACCTGGGTGCCTTCACAGTGGATTATCGGGCCCAATGCCAGAATGAATGGTTGGAAACCTGTAAAGAGAAGGTCATTCCAGGCTCTGCTGACTTCAGCCTGAGCCACACCTTAGGGGATCCCATAAAAATCCGTGCTTGGCAGATAGCTGGGCTTCCTGTTGACTCCTTCTCTGTTGACAATGGCATCATTGTGTCCAACTCCAGACGTTGGCCTTTAATGATTGACCCTCAGGGACAGGCCAATAAGTGGGTGAAGAACATGGAAAAAACAAACAAGCTGTCTGTCATCAAGTTCTCTGATACCAACTACGTGAGGACTCTGGAAAACGCCTTGCAGTTCGGCACCCCTGTTTTACTGGAAAACGTTGGAGAAGAGCTGGATGCCTTCATTGAACCCATCTTGCTCAAGGCAACATTCAGACAGCAAGGTGTTGAGTATATGAGATTAGGTGAAAACATCATTGAATACTCAAGGGATTTTAAGTTCTACATAACCACGCGCCTGAGGAATCCACATTATCTCCCTGAAGTTGCTGTGAAAGTCTGTCTCCTCAACTTCATGATCACCCCCTTGGGTCTCCAAGATCAGCTCCTTGGTATTGTGGCTGCCAAGGAGAAGCCAGAACTAGAAGAGAAAAAGAACGAGTTGATTTTAGAAAGTGCTGAGAATAAGAAGCAGCTAAAGGAAATTGAAGATAAGATTCTAGAGGTCCTCTCCCTGTCCGAGGGCAACATCCTAGAAGATGAGACTGCCATCAAGGTTTTGTCCTCTTCTAAAGTGCTGTCTGAGGAAATCTCTGAGAAGCAGAAAATAGCCTCCGTGACAGAAACACAAATTGATCAGACCCGGTTGGGCTACAAGCCTGTGGCTATTCACTCTGCCACCATCTTCTTCTGTATCTCTGACCTGGCCCATATCGAGCCTATGTACCAGTACTCTCTGACATGGTTCATCAACCTCTACGTGCTTTCCCTAGCCAACAGCAGCAAGAGTGACGAGCTGGATCTACGCATCGAGTACATCATTGAACATTTTACCCTGAGCATCTACAACAACGTGTGCCGTTCCCTGTTTGAGAAGGACAAGCTACTTTTCTCCCTCCTCCTGACCATTGGCCTCTTGAAGGAAAAAAAGGCCATCAACGAGGAGGTTTGGTACTTCCTTCTAACTGGAGGTGTGGCCCTGGATAACCCCTTCCCCAACCCAGCTCCTGAATGGTTATCAGAGAAGTCATGGGGTGAAGTTGTTCGAGCCTCTTACTTACCTAAACTGAAAGGTTTGATGGAAGATATGGTAGAAAATATTACCGAATGGAAGAAAATCTATGACTCAGCCTGGCCCCAAGAGGAGGTACTCCCTTCACCTTGGAAGTACCTTCAAACACTGGAAAGGATGGTGATCCTACGGTGTTTGCGGCCTGACAAGATGGTCCCAGCTATTCAGGACTTCATTATTGAAAACATGGGAAAGACATTCATCGAAGCCCCGACCTTTGATCTCCAGGGATCCTACAATGATTCCAGTAGTTGTGCACCACTGATTTTCATACTGTCTCCAGGTGCAGACCCAATGGCAGGTAAGGGTAGTACATGTATGAAAAATACTGGATGCCCAAACTGTGGTGGTTGACAGCAGGTGTCTCAAACTTAGCTGGCCTTGAGTTGAAAAACAACTAACTGTGGTATCCCACCCTTCTTTTCTTCCTTCTTTCCTTCCTCCCTATACACAGTCCCTTTTTTGTCTTAATATTTAGCCCAGGCTGGCCTTGAACTAATAATCCTCCTGCCTTAGACTTGAAAGTACTGGGATTACAGACATCTGTCACAAGGCCTGGCTCAAGCAAAGCATTAGACTGAATAAGGCAAGTGAAAACTTCATTTCCCTCTTAAGGGAAATAGCCACTCCTCAGCACCCAGGAATCATGACATCTGGGAATATGAACCCAGGACAAGGAAAAGATCATCTGATTCTTTAAAGAATCCAGGGATGGAAAACTTAACCAGTCTTAAATGTTAATAACTCTTAAATTTTCCTTAAAATGCAATGAAGGGTGGGTTGTGGAAATATCTCAGTGGCTAGAGCACTTGCCAGGCATGCATGAGGAATTGAACCTGTTGTAAAGCTGGACAGTACATTGTGTGTCTGTAATTCAGTGCTCCAATGAAGAAATGGGAGAATGCTCAGAGGCTTACTAGACTAGAATAAACTGGTGAACAACACAGTCTGAAACAGGGCGGAGTGTGAACCTCTGGTTGTCCTCTGACCTCTGTGTACACACACACACACACACACACACACACACACACACACACACCAGGGTAAGGGGGGGTGACGACAGAGAGGCAGACAATTTTATTTTTAATGTAATTTAGGGTCAAACTCAGGATTACATTAGCTCTGAATTCATCATCTTTATCTTGAACTATTTTCTCTATTGCATCTTTAATTTAAAAAATGAATAGTAACACTGTAAATAGTTTTTAAAAATCAGCAAGATATAAGATTGTGATTCAACAGGGATAGGATTTCACTTCCCCCAGGCACATTTGACAAGGTATGGTGACATTTTTCTGCTATGTCTAGAAAGAGCTAAGATGCAGGATGTTGTATCAAGAGACCAAGGATGCTGTTCAACTCCCTACAGTGCATGCATGGGTCATTCCTTACAACAGAAGGTGTCATGGCCTAGGATGTCAGTCATGCTGAGGTTCCAGAAGCCTGGTGTGGAGTCTAAGGCCCATCTTCCCACTTTAGCTCCTCAGAGTGAACTCCTGTTAGCAATTTGTTGTAAGTGGGTCGGTTCGGGCTGCTGACAGGAACTAAGCTGCTTTCTCTCCTGTCAGATTTTCACACTCCTGTTTTCTCTGTTACCGAATGAAGAAATAGTACAAAGGATGCAAGTGACAAAATAGATGTTTGCTGGGGAGTTTTGCATGTGCCCTTGAAAAGGAAAAGCTTAGCACACCCGACCCTGGAAGGAATACAGAGGAGGGAAGTGAGTTGGTTTCAGGTTCCTATGGAGACCAAACATTCACATCAAGGAACAACACAATCCCTTTCTAACATCTTTGCCTTCATCACTTAAGTCTTTCTTCTTTTCTTTCCTTTTTTTGGGGAATTTCATGCTATGTGTTTTGATAATATTTATTCCTCTCAGAACCTACTCACCCAACTTTGTGCCTTATCTTTCTTTTTAAATAAACCTATCAAGTCCAACTTGAGCCCTCCATATACTCTTGGATGTGTGGCCTTTCATTAAAGAGGGATTGACTTATTACTGGCTACACTCATAAAGAAAACTGACTCTTTCTCTCCCAGAAACTACCAGTTAGTTGTCAATGGCTCCCTAGTTATGGGTGAGACTTCATGCCTACCTCTACTCTCCATGCTGAGATTTTATCTGGCTTGAGCTTGCAGAGTTCTTGTACATGCCATAACAACTGTTTTTGAGTTCGTGTGTGCCACTGCCCTGCTATGTCTAGAAAGCACTATTTCCTTGTAGTCGTCTACCACCTCTGGCTCTTACAATCGTTTCTGACATTGCTTCCAAAATGGTCCCTGACCCTGGAACGGAGGGGATGTGATGTAGATCTCCATTTAGGGGTGAGTACTCTACAGTCTTTTATTCTCTGCTCTTTGACTGGTTGTCTCTGTGTCAATCACCATCTACTTCAAAAGGAAGTTTCTCTGATGAGAGTTGAGAAATGCACTCATCTATGGGTGTAATGATAAATCATTAAGAGTCAGTTTAATACTGTGTCTATTTAGCAAAAATAATAGTAATGGGTTCTCCCTTAGAATCCATGATCTTTTCATAGCCTGATAACGATGCAAGGTATGGGTTTTATTTGTGGAGTGGAACTTAAATCCCGTTTTTTAAGTTCCCATTTTTTAAGTTAGTTACTCCCATAATATTTGTGTCACTTGTGACCCGATAGGCCTGCCTTGTCAGTCCAGTCTGTATTGACCCTTGCAAAGTTTACAGCTGGGTAAGATTATTGTTACTAACCACCACCACCCCAGGGATCACAAATACCACTGTCCAGCACTACTAAAGCTAGCCAGCAAGAAAGAAGCTTCCAGGTAAGTACTAGCTTGATTTTCCCATGTTTTGTGACTCAAGTGGGTGATGATTTGAGAAATAGGGTTCTTTTTTAAAAGATTTTATTTATTTATTATGTATGCAACATTCTGCTTCCATGTATATCTGCACACCAGAAGAGGGCACCAGATCTCATAATGGATGGTTGTGAGCCACCATGTGGCTGCTGGGAATTGAACTCAGGACCTCTGGAAGACCAGCCAGTGCTCTTAACCTCTGAGCCATCCCTCCAGCCCGAGTAAATAGGGTTCTTGATGTCGAATTCTGGAGGGTACACAGTAGCATTGGCAGCCTGTAGTGTTTGGGGGTCTGTGGGACCTCACTGACCAATAACTCCCAAAGAGGTAATCCATTACTGGTACTAGGCTGTTTATGTGTTAGCCTGTGGTGTAGATCCATTATAGGATGACTCCAATTATCTCAAAAGTCCTTTATGTGTCAATTTTTATAAAGAGAACTAGTACAGCCAAGAAAAATAAAACAGAAAAATAGGACAGAGGTCTAAGGATGATCTGATGATGACAGTGGTGCTGAATGAGTCTGGTGGGTGATGTTTTGCAGGTAGAGGACAGGCTGGTACCTGCTGTCTGGTTGTCTTCCCTTTCCTCATTGAAATTATTGGTAGTGGCGGTAAAGAGATGACTCCACCATTAAGAGCATTTACTCTTCTTGCAGAGGACATGGGTTTGGTTCTCAGAACTGACATGGTGGTTGATAACCATCTGTACTCCAGTTCCATGGGATCTGATGTCTTCTAACTTCTTTAGATATCAGGCACACGTGTGCTACACATACATACATGCAGGCAAGACACTCATGTGTATCATATATCCAAATATATGTATTTGGAGGGCCTGGCATGATTACACAAGCTATTTGTGAGCCAGGCATGACCATAGGAGCCAGCTGTCCAAACCATCACCTCCTCCCTTATAAAGTTTGCTATCATCCTTTCATCTCATGAAATGGCTCTCAATTTTGGTTGCCCTTGAGTTATATGAAGAGCTTTAAAAATAATCTTGGTGTGACCTAGACTAATTTGATTAGAATATTTAGGGTAAAATCCAGGCATCCTATCCTGTTTTATAAAGCATTTGGGATAATTCTACGGTGGGAAGCACTGACTTGAATGGCATTGGCAGACTTTAAAAATCATTTCCAGCATGTGTTATTGCATTAGGGGCTGCAACACAGTGACATTTTAATTCTTTCCTTCCCTCTGCATCCATTAGCTGAGACTCTTCCTTAGAGAAGAATTTCCCTCTGCCAACTCTTAGGTTTACTCTGAATATAGTTCAACGAGGCAAGTGAAACAGATGCACCATTCTTTCTGTTCTTTTACCAGCAGTCTGGACATTGAGTCGCTGCCCTGACAACCTCCAATGAGATCAGTGGAAGAATTGTTTGTTTGTTTGTTTTTTGGTGCCATTGTGAATATATAGAATGTAACTACGCATTTCAGATGTGGTAGTGTTCAATGTTACTGCTGCCATGGTTCTTTTTCTAAGTTGTTCTGTGTGTCTGATGCTCAAATTCGCTCTGCGACTTATGGGAGTTCCTTCATGCCTGCCTACTTTTCCAATAAGGCAAATAGATCATGATTCTTCTTGCCTTCTGGAACTCCCATACATTCTAGACACATATGTAACATTTTCTGTCCCAGACCTGGAAACATTTTTTTAAGATGGAGTCTCTGTGGCCCAGGCTGACCTCAAGCTCACTATGCAGCCCAGGCTGACACTTGTTCTATCTCAGCTGTCCCAGTGCTGGGATTACATGCATACACCACCATGCCTGGCTTGGGGAGTAATTCTTGAAGGAAGCCCAGATCTTTCAGCAGGCAACTGTATGCAGAGACCAACAGTCTGGGTGCTAGACATACTCATGACTCCTGAGAGAACCACTGCCCATACACCTTACTGTCCACTTCTTCTTTTGTTGGCTGTACCTAGTGTGAGAAACAATGCTTCATACTATAAGTACTGGAGGTACAGGGTAGCAAAATAAAAATATTTTCTATTGTTTCTGGAGAAACTAAGCATAAACAAACAAACAAACAAACAAAACCACAAAATGGTGGGCTTTTCTAGTCCTAATCATATTCCCCCGACCCCTCAGTTCCCCATTGGCTGAGAAACTGAGATTGGCACTTCAGTGTATGGGATGAGGGAGCATCATCTGGCCCACTTCAGAGACCATACCTAATCCTTGGAGTATTAATTCTGATGGTTCTATGTGCTGACTGTCTCTTATCATGATAAGCAATAGACTTCCTAGTGTGGCTTATACTTTTATAGTAACTTCTCCATAACCAAATTTATGTCACTTTGTGGAAAGTTCATTGAGTTTTTAAGAGTGTCCCCAAAAGAGATGGCCCCACCCTTTACCACAGGTTTGGGAGACTTGGCCCCAATGGCATGGGTCTAAGAGAGCTGGCTCTGCACCTCGCCTGAGAGGGTGGTCCCAGGGGCCAACACCAACCAGTCCAGCTACCACCCAGACCCACATCCTGATCCTTGGGTTGGCCCACCCTAACATTTGTCCCATCTATGACCTGCATGCAAAGGAACTGTACTTCGAAACAATAATCACAGGATCTCTATGACTCAGGGCAGCAACAGAATATCCGAGAGGGGGTTTGGTAATGACGGTGTGCCAGAGGCCTTGAACCAGACCCACATGACTCATTGCAATGAAAATTTTGTGGGTGGGGCTGATAGGACAAAAGGGTATACTGCATGACAAACTGTAGCTTCTGATGCCACTATGATGAATGAAGAGGTGTTGGAAAGATGGCAGAACAGGGTGGGTTTTTGTTTGTTTCATTTTTAAATTAATTTGCGGGGGACATACTGCAGGGGTGAGGGGTGGAGATGGAGGGACTGGCAGGTGAGTGGGATTGGAGTTCATGATGTGAAACTTTTAAAGAATCAATAAAGAATGATGTTTTTAAAACAGTGTCCCAAAATAGAAGAAGTTTGCACATGTAGATACTGGTGCTCCAGGGATTTGGTTTCATTCGAAATTTCTCAGCTAGGAACTCTGCAGCTAAAGACTACTGTGAATTCATGTTCCTTGTCCTTATGCAGAATGAACTTGGTGTTTTGATTTCTCTCACTGAAGATCTATTCACTTTTCCACTCCAGCTTCAGTTCAATAGCTCCTATGAGTTAGGAACCAGATTTTTGCCTTTTTTAATCTGAAATCACAGCCCATTGAGGATGTTAACTTTATACATAAGTCTCAGTTCCAGCTTCCTGTCCCTTAAGAGTGCAAAGCTAGAGCCAGGCTTCATGGGGCATATTTGTAATCTCAGAACTTAGGAGGCTGAGGGAGAAGGATCACAGGTTTGAGTTAGCCTGGACTACATAGCATGAAACACTGAATGATAATAATAGTAGTAACAACAACAACAACAACAACAATAATAATAACAAATAGTCTATGAGTTTAGAGAAAATGCCAAACAGTTGCCAGTCAGTTGCCGCTCCATTTGCAAGCCTCTGAGATATAAAGAAAGATACTGATTTAGCAATTAACAGAGGCTAATAAGTTTATTTCTAAATCTAAAATGTCAATGTGTCCCTCCTTTTGCATCCTAACTATTAATCTGGTCTTATCTGGCTCTTCTTTCAAAAACTTCTCTTTCTTCCTGGTCTCAGGTCTGCTAAAGTTTGCAGATGATGTTGGCATGGGAGGTACCAAAATACAGACCATCTCCCTTGGCCAAGGCCAAGGCCCTATTGCTACCAAAATGATCCATAGAGCCATCCAAGATGGGAGCTGGGTGGTTCTACAGAACTGCCACCTGGCTACAAGTTGGATGCCTGCACTGGAGAAGATCTGTGAGGAGGTTATTGTCCCGGAGAACACCAACCCAGTGTTCAGGTGAGATGCTGCCCCATCTGGGCAAGGCCCTGGGACCCAGCTCAAGCTCTAGACAGCATTCTGGTAGCTGACAGTAAAAAGGGGGGAGGGATAGTCCTGCTTTGAGAAACTTCTGAGCTAGCGAAGACAGCTCATAGGAGACTGGTCTTGATGGCAAGTATTCTTTGCTTTTCTGTTGCTGTCATAAACACCATGAACAAACGCAACTTGGACAGGAAAGTTTTATTTCAGCTGACATTTTTGGGTAACCATCCACCATGGAGAAAAGCCAGGGCAGGAACTCTAGGAAGACATCAAGACAAGAACTGAAGCAGAGAATGTGGAGGACCATTGCTTACTGGCTTGTTCTCTCTGGCATATGCTCAGTCAGCTTTTCTATATATCCTAGCTTCCAGCTCCCCTGGGAGTAGCCCACAGTGGAAAGGGGTGCTCCCATATCAATCATCAATCAAGACAATTTCTTACAGACATAGCACAGGCCAGTCTGATTGACTCTTATCCTCTCCTGTTCTATGTGTGGCCCAAATTCACCTACAGTGGCTTCTCCCAGGGGAGCACATGAAATGCCTGGGCCATGGAGATTGCAAAACAAAGACCACTGAGCAGGCTATGGGGATGTTGCAGCTTAAGAATCACATGGTGTGCCTGGCATGGTGGCACAGGTCTTTAATCCCAGCACTGGAGAGAAAGAGGCAGGTGTATCTGTGGGAGTTTCAGGACAGCCTGGTCTACATAGTGAATTCCAGGTCAGCCAGAGCTATATAGTGAGACTCCATCTCAAAACAAACAAAAAAGAATTACATGATGTGGTATTCACCAAGGTATTTCCTCATGTTGGGTATAATGGCACAATACTTTGTACCCTGAAGACCCTACCCTTTATGGAGCTCAGTTGGGGTCCCTGCATTTGAAATCACAGGCCAGAAAGAGTTAAAGGAGTGCTGCCAGTTTGGGAGAGGAGAGGCCACAGTTACCAGAGAATTTCCTGCTTAATTTTGGTGAAAATGAGAAGCTCTGAGCAAGCTCCAGCCAGCTGGCCTGTCTCCCTCCAACAATAACTAAAGGGGTGGGGATAGTGAAAAGGTCACAGAGGAGCATCCCACAACACTCCTTCCCTGGGATCCTGAAGATGGTGAACATGTCTTCACTCCAACCAGTTATCTCTAGAATGCTTAACTAGGAACTCTTCAGGCCAGGCAAAATCCTGGAGCTGTGTGGTGTAGAGGCCAACCATCCATTAGAGTTGACACCTGGAAGGTAATCCTAGGAAGCCTCCAGCAATCCCACAGGGTCTAGAATGAGAGAACAGAACAGCATGATCATTGGAGATCGAAAGAAGAGACCAGAATGAGTCCAACCACCACTAGACTACGCTGAGAGGACAGTGCAGGCTTATTTTCTGGGGGGAAACTTGTGGTTCAGACATCAACACATAAGAGCCTTGCAGTCAGCATTATTCAGTTGAGGAGATGGTTTTATATACATAGGCAGAAATTCCTATGAGGAGCTTCACCACCAACGGCTGCAGAGGAATGGTTCTGGACAACAAGAAAAGGAGGCCTGGCATCTGGCCAGTGACCACCTGCAGGTCCCGAATGCATGCTATGTGTAGCCTCAGACTCACTGGCACAGAGCCCCTTACACAGTCCTCAGTGCCCAGCAGCAGACAGACTAAACCAGGTGTCCCGACAAGCTCATATACCAGTGGTTCTCAACCTTCGCAATGCTGTGACCTTTTAATACAGTTCCTCATGTTGTGGTGACCCCAACCATAAAAATATTTCGTGGCTACTTCATAACTGTAATTTTATTACTGTTATGAATCATAATGTAAATATCTTATATGCAAGATATGTGACCCTCAAAGGGGTCGAAACCTACAGGTTGAGAGCCACTGTCATATACAGAGGGCCCAGTCAGGCTTAGCCATGGAACACCCAGGAAGACCTGTCCTCAGTGATGAGCTCAGCACAGAGGCACAATGCTGGGAGTAGTGACTCAGATGGGCTTGCCTATAGATTCAAGCTTGGCAGAACTGACACAGGCCTTGAGGCAGAAGTTTTACACTCAGCTTGAACAGTTTTCAGTCATGTTTACAATGTCGCTGGCTTTCTCTACCTCACATACCAGCAGATTCTCTGTGCATGCCCTTGCTCTCCAGCCCACCTAGAGAGCAGAGGGCTTCCTGTAGGAGTGTGAGATCCAACCCAGGACTGCAGGAACTGGAGTGAAGGTACAGAGCCTGGGTGCCCTTCTGTAGCCAACCCAGGCTCAGGGTCACCTCTTAGAATGCCCACTATTACCTCCTGGCACAGACACCTTAGTTCTGCACTGCAGTCCTGAGGGTCCATAGCTGTGGACACAGATGCAGTGTTCTGTCATGGGACCAACTCCTCCAGCAATCACATTGGCCTATAAGCCTCCACTCACAGGGAACTGCCCAGAACATGTAGCCTGCATAGCATTAGGGAAGTCACTCCTATGCCTGGGCACTTGGGCCCATGCTCAATCACTAGATAAGACATAGCGAGATGTTTTAAAATAATTATTGTTGTAAATACCGCTTGCTATCTAGCACCATTGCTTACTCCTCTAATCTGTATTTCTGGACTTCATGGAGTTTTCATCAACTGGAAATAGCAGTTGCATTCATAGATTGAATATTAGAACCAGACAGGCTTTAAACTCATTTTCCGCTCCATTGTCAGGTTTGTCTTATTCTAAGCCAGGTCATAAGACTGACTTGTGAGCTAAATCCAACCTGTTGCAGTTCTAATATGGCTTGCCATCTAATTTTTAAATATCTGAAAAAAACCTAAAAAATAAAATTTTAATGACACGTGAAAATCAAATTTCACTGTCTATACATTAAGTTTTACTTAAAACACCCATGATTATTTATATACTATCTATGTCTAGTTCATTTGAGCAGGCACTATATGAGCCCACCAAGTCTAAAATATTTATCATTCTGTCATTTGTGATAATGGTTAATAATGGTAGCTATTATTTTTGTTATTATTTACCAATGTAACCTATTGCATTACTCTGAACAGCTGGGTTATTTTTGTATTTCCAGACTCTGGCTAACTAGCTATCCATCAGAGAAGTTTCCTGTTAGCATTCTCCAGAATGGGATCAAAATGACCAACGAGCCCCCAAAAGGGCTCAGGGCCAACCTCCTGCGTTCCTACCTCAATGACCCCGTCTCAGACCCTGTGTTCTTCCACAGCTGTTCAAAGCCAATTATGTGGCAAAAACTGTTGTTTGGACTTTGCTTCTTCCACGCCATTGTCCAAGAGAGGAGGAACTATGGAGCCCTAGGTGAGAAATGACAGCATATCCAAGTGACCTGGGGATGGACCACAGGTAGAATCTACAGGTTTGCACTGAGATGATGTGGCCAGAAAGATAATTCACATGCTCTAGGAATGACTTAGCTGAGATGGTGTGGCCAGAAAGATAATTCACATGCTCTAGGAATGACTTAGCAAATATTTATGCTAAGTATGAATTGTTATTTTACTGGGCTATCACTTGATACCCTTTTTTTTTTCTTCTCTAAATATGGCAACCTGATAACCAAGTCGATGCAAAAAAGAAATAAACAAACAAAAATGAGTGATGCTTGGAGATGGCAGCACAAGGACTTGAATTCTATCCCAGCGTCTACATAAACAGCTAGCAATGTGCCATGCATCTGTTTTCTCTGTGCTGGGGAGGTGGACTGCATGATCTGAGCCTGCTGGACAGCCAACCTAGGGGGCTCCAGGTTCTAGTAAGAGACCCTATCTCAAAAAAGTAAGATGGATGCTGGCATCTGAGGACTAGCATCCAAGGTTGACCTCTTGGCTCCACACTCGTGCACACACATGAACACACACAAAATTGATATTCCAAAATTAGGGGACCTCCACATAGTGAAGTAGATAATGAGTGGAACATACTTCCTTTAGGCATAATAACCATTCCCCAGAGAGTTGTCACCAGGGAACCTACAACATACAAGTTAACTGTCTTTACATGTGCATAATTATGAAAGAAATACACCTGGGCACTTGCTTGTACTTTTTTAAAAAATCATAATGCATTTATCTATCAATGGAAACTAACTAATGAGTAACTAAACAACCCTGTTAAGAAACTATCAAACCGCTGTCATCCTGTCTTCCATGGTGGATGACCTGTCTTGCCTATGGGCTGCTTTTGATCTTGCTGAACAGCTTTGGAAGGACCCACTGTGGGGTCGATCCAGAGGGAAACTGTCCTCATGGTGGTTCTTTCTGGCTATTGCATTCCTTTCCTTCTTTTTTAAAAAAAGTAATTTCTAAAGTTAGTATACACAGAAAATAATGGGTCTCATTATGACATCTCCATGCACATGCCTCGTGCTTTGTTCTTGTTAGTTCCCTTCCCCTACTGTCCTGTCCCACCCACTCCTCTGGATTCTCTGGGTGATTCCCTTCCTCCAACCCTGGTAGCCCCACAGGCCCTGTGACTGTGCATTGAGAGTGGAAGGGAGGGAACAGCCTGGGCCCGCCTTTCATGCAGCATCTCTTCACACCCCTTTCCTCCCCCTCCTACCCTACAATCCCTCTTCCCCTCCAACCCATATCCCCCCTTTCCACTCCCCTCCTACCCCATCATCCCCCTCGCCCTCCAGCCCCTATCCTCCCTTTTCCACTCCTCCCCCTCCTACCCCGACTATCTGCCTCACCCCATCCTCCTCCCACCCCATCAACCCCTCCTACTACCTCCCCCTCCTACTCCTCCCCCTACCCTTCTCCTCCCCCTCTTTTTTTTTGAGTCAAATATCTTTTATTTACAAGCCTGCTTCACATGTCAATTCCTTCTCCCTTCTCCCTCCCCTCTCCACCAACCCCCATCAGCCCCCCACCTCATGCCCCCTCTGCTCCCCAGGAAGGGTAAGGCCCTCCATGGGGGGTTCCCCAAAGTCTGTTATATCTTCCTGGGCAGGGCCTAGGCCCTCCCCCATGTGTCCAGGCTGAGAGAGCATCCTCCATGTGGGATGGGCTCCCAGTCCCTTCTTACACCAGGGATAAATACTGATCCACTATCAGGGGCCCCATAGAGTGCCGAGGCCTCCTCGTTGACATCCACATTCAGGGGTCTGGATGAGTCCTATGCTGGCCTCCCAGACAGCAGTCTGGGGTCCATGAGCTCCCCCTTGTTCAGGTCAGCTGTTTCTGTGGGTTTCACCAGCCTGGTCCCAATCTCTTTGCTCTTCATCCCTCCCTCCCTCTCCTCCCACTCTTATCCTCCCCTCCTACCCCATCCTCTCCCTCACAGCCCTATCCTCCTCTTCCCACTCCTATTCTCCCTCTCCTACCCCACCCTCCCTCTTCCACCCCTACTTCCCCCTTCAAACCCATCCTCCTCCTTACACCAGAACTCCAGAAATCTATGCAACGATTTGTCTCAAAACCAGCTATCCCATCATGCTTTTTCCAGTATATGAGTTAAGTTACATTTTTAATTTGAATATGATTGTTTAGCAGGAAATTAAATTTCTTTGCAAGGGGCTGGAGACATGGTTCAATGTTTCATAGCATTTGTTCCTCTTGCACAGGACCCAAATTCAATTCCTAGCATCCTCACGATGGCTCACAAATCTGTAACTCCAGTTCCAGGGGATCCAATACCTCTAGAATCCTGTACTCTGCAAACACACACATGGTGCACATACATACAGGCAAAACACGCATAAACATGAAATAAAAACTTTTAAAAATTGAAAAAAGATTCCTCTGTGAAATCATTAACCCCAGAAGTTCAGTGACAATTTCTGTAAGACTGGCCATGCAGTTCTCCCATGAGTGCAGGAAGAAGTCTACAGACCAGCTCCACTGGCCGCCCAGCCATAGCTCCTGCTCTCAGCTATGCTATCCATGTTGTTTTTGGAAGCCTGTGCTTTACCACAGTCTTCCAGGCAGGCTGAATAAATCCTGTCTCACAGATCCCAGGATGTTAACATTTCCTTCACAAACGGGGAGATCCATAAAGAAACCGATTCTAGAATGGATGCTTTCTCGGGCAGAATGGCTGCCATGTTGGCAATAAATCAAGGCAAATAGTTGGCTGGGTGCTGGTTACTCACAGGGCTGAAAGAGGTCCTTGATCCACAATGATGCTTACCTTAGGTGCTCAGTCTCTGAGTGGAAATTAAGAACTCTCAGCTCCAAAGCCTGTAATTCTTCTCTGCCTCTTGCAGGTTGGAACATCCCCTATGAATTCAATGAGTCTGACCTGAGGATTAGCATGCGGCAGATCCAGATGTTTCTCAATGATTACAAGGAGGTGCCCTTTGAAGCTCTGACCTACCTGACAGGTATTTATGGACAGAGCTTTGCTGCCCTAATCTTCTGGTACCCTCCCTCATTCATTCAAAAAATACTGATCTTTTGCTAATGTTTGTTGTCTTGTTGGGTACAATAAAAAACAAAACCAGAATTAAGATATAGGCTTCCATGGTCAGGTGGCTCAGTCTGAGAGGGTAGAGAATGTAAATGAACAAATGACAATGCAGTGTTAAATACACTAACAGAAACGTTTGGGGGCTGAAGACATAGCCTGATCCATCAAGTGCCTGCTACACAAGAAGACCTGAGTTTGCACATAAAAAGACCCAGAACACACATTAAAAAGTTTGGTGCTTTGGCATGTGCTTATAATCCCAATGCCAGAGAGGCAGAGACAGACAGATGGTTAGAGTTTGCTAGCCAGCAGCCTAGTGGAAATGGCAAGTGCCAGACCAGTGAGAGACATCACCTCATAAAACAAGGTGGACAGTGCCTGAGCAGGCATGATACCTGAGGTTGGCCTCTGGCCTTCACACATATGTGCACATACACGCACATGTAAAAGAGGGGCTGTTTTTCCACAGTACTGTGAAGGGCACCAGTGCTCAAAGATAAGCACTGGGGGAAACCAGGAATGTTAATCAAGCTGGTTTGTCTCCTCAATGGAGGAAATGTATACCTGTTTTTCACCCAGAAAGCTAGGAGTGGATACTGTTAATGACCTGGTGACCTTTGCCATCTGTAGAGCAAGGCCTCAGCCAGATCCCCCAGTATGTATCCCAGACTCTCCCTCCCCAGACCTTTATCTTTAGATTTGTTTCTCAGGCAGTAGGGGAGATAACACATGTATTTTATAGCCTGGTGACCTCTATACTATCTCAGGGACCATACCAGACCTTAGGCCCTTAAGCTATAGAACCCATCTTCATGGTAGAGGTCACATGTACTTTTCAAGAATTTTCATGCATAAAGCTTTATTGTGCACATAGGATTTGGATAATTCTTACCAGGAAATTTTGTCCAAAACTGTCCTGGATTTAAATATGTCTAAAAAAAACTGACTTTGGTGTCAGACTCCAGAAGTTTAAACCAGCACTGGCTAACTTCTTTCTTACCTCACATGGATCATTTGATGCTTCCAGGGACCCTTGCCACCACAGAACCAGGGTTTGATTCCCAGCACCCACATGGTGGCTAACACCTGTCTGTAATACAGTTCCAGGGATCTAATGCCCTCTTCTTCTGGCCTCCTCAGGCACTGCATACAAATGGTGCATAGACATCCATGCAGGCAGAACATTCATGCACTTAAAGAAAGAATTCGTAAAAATTTTAAGAAAGATAAACATTTCTAAAACAGAAAGGCAATACCATGATTACATCTTGAGGGGGGCGTTGATCCTGGAAAACTTCTAGAAGCTTTAAGAAGAGTTGGATGTGAGGACTCAGTAGGGGATTTACAAATGAAAAGAGGAGAGGAGGGGAGGGAGGGAGACAAGTATTTCCAACATAGGGTCTTGAACCGAATAAGCTGTTTGGATCAAAACAATTCTTCAGTAATTTGTACCCTGTTCACCCTGTATATACTAGTCCGAAATATGGAAGAAATCAGAAGTATAAAATTTGCTTGATGTCCTCAAAGAATATAATCCCATGGCCAGGAGGGAAGCTAGAATAAGCTGTATTAACTGATGTAACATGGCCAAAGGTCCACACATAGCTCACTAGAAAGTCTGTGGCATCTTCAAGATCACACATGCCTAGATCCTCACACCAAGTACTAACTCACCCTTGATGCTTATGCTCCAACTACACCAACTGAAATCTCCATGTCAGTAACCACATCCTGCAGTGAAGGAGACCAAGGCTTAGAGAAGTAACACTGCGCTCTGGGCATTTTTGCCATACCTCTTTGGCTATTTGGCAAAATCTAGAGGTGTTTTTGGTTTTTTCACAATGAAGGGGAAATATTACTCATATCCAGTAAGTAGAGGCCAGAGATGCTGCTAAACATTCTATAATGTCCATAGGACAGTCTCCATCACAGAACTGTCCAGTCTGACATGACAGTGCAAAGCTTGAGAACCCTTCATTAGAGTGGTTCAGTAATACAGTGCTACCTTGACTTTAACTCAGTGCCCCTAAGACAAAACAGTGGATCTTAGTTTGGTTAAAAGAACTTTTTCAGAGAAGTGGGCTTTGCAGGGAAGGCTATCCCAGGGCTCCTCACCCGTAGAATTGATGTAGAATTGTCCTGGAAGATGGTTTTGGTAGAACACTGCCCAGAGGTCATAAATTAACTTGCCTTCACTGCTTCAGCCAGCTTGGGGGACAGCCCCTTTCCAACTGTGCTCTTAAGCATAAGCAACCTAGCTAATCTGGGGAAACAGTCCCCAAATCTCAAGGGTGAATTCCATCAAAGGTCTACTTCTTGCTCACTCCTACGTACATCTACAGAAGTCTCTGCTGTTAGTCTTTTGTATAGGGCACCCAGTAAAAGCTTTACCAGCATTTTTGCTATCATCTTGATAAATATGCTTGTGTTGTCACACTAGCAATTAAGGCTCAAGAACTTGTCATCTGACTCTACCCAATTCCAAGGAGCCCAGAAGAAGGTAGCCTTCCTATGGGCCTGTATGAAAAAAAAGAAGAGTAATCTCCAGGCACCAGATATGAGTGAGCATTGGAATTTGCTAGCCATATTCGCTAAATACACAGGTTTCATTAACAAAACAGTTAAGAGAAATGGGTTGAAGACGTCTGCTCTTAATTTGGTAAGTTCGGTCAAAAGAACAATAAAGAATTTAGAGGAGAACTGAGGTACATCCTAACCCTTCTAGGAGCCTGTGTACTTACTAAAAAAAAAAAAAAAAAAAAAAAAAAAGTAGCTATAAAGAGCTGGACATGCATTAATCAACATAAAACCCAGAGCCTATAAGTGTATCTCATGCAAGAAAATTCACGGATGAAGATGTCTGATGGCACCTGGTGCCATGATTACAGATACATCCAGCACTGAACATGGGACCAGGAGGATGCTATTCTTGTTTGTTTGCTGGAGAAGAATGGGGTGTTTGTAATGAGACTGGATCTTGCTATGCAGTATAGGCTGACATTGAACATGTGATCTTCCTGCCTTAGCCTCCAAAGTGAAAAAACCTATGTCACCTTACCTGGCTCAAAGACCACTCTCCCTTTCTTTTTCTTGCTGTATCTAGTTTCAGGGTTGATATAGGCCTCCTTATGGCTGAAACTGCCTGTGGTGTGTTCCAGCTGAACTTTGATGAAGGCCTAGGGACATTAGTAGAGCGCAGAAAAGATCCAGATGGTCTGGCTCACAGTGCAGCTGCTCTTGTAGGACTCACCTTACTCAGTATGAGCATCTAGTCCCCTCACTACCTGTCTGGGACCACCTCCTAGGCACTGAGGCTCTTCTAACTTGGGCAACTTACCTTCCCCTTCAACTTGATTCTAACTTCTCTTTCCTGAAATGGTTGAACTTGGAAATAAGCCCACCTATCTGGGTTCCCTTATATGTGAATGTTTATTTTTTTGAGACACGGTCTCTCTGTATACCCCTGACTATCTTGGAATTCATAATGTAGACCAGGCTGGCCTTGAACTCAGAAATGCTCCTGCTTCTGCCTCCCAAGTTCTGGGATCAAAGGCCTGTGCCACCACCCCTGGTGAATTATCTAATTCATTTTTATAGAAATCTGAGTACAGAAATCCAGGTCCCATAGAATGATGTTGAGGAGGAGGAGGTGCTTAGAATTGAGAATGTGTAGAAGATACCATCTTTCTAAATTATCCATTTGTAAGGGCCATCTCATCTTATCCACAGCTTTATAAACCGAGTCCTGCAGTTATCACTGCTTCTTATTTAGAAAAGCTATGGTGGTATTTTGTTTATGATCTAACAAATAAAGCTTTCCTGAAGATCAGAATGCAGAGTTAAACCACTAGTTAGCCACACACACACACACACCTAAGCCACTAGTTAGCCATAGAGGACAGGCAGTGGTAGCCACACCTTTAATCCCAGTACTCAGGAGACAGAGGCAGATGGATCTCCCTGGGCTACATGAGAGTGAATCAGTCTAAAAGAGAAACAGAGCTCACACCTTTGATCCCAGTGCTTGGGATGACATGTCTTTAATACCAGCACTAGAAGGAAAATAAGGAATATAAGCTCAGTGTGGTCTGAGATTTGGTGGAGAGCATTGCAGTCTGCAGTCATGCAGAGGACAGGATCACCCCCCCCCCCCCCCGCTTTGCTCTTAGCCTTTGTAGACTTGGATGCTTTGCTTTTCTGATCTTCAGGCAAGCTTTATTTGTTAAATTAGAAACAAAATATTACCACAGGAAAGTGTCAGGATGGAATTAGAACTCATGACTATCTCATTTCAAAGTCTTAAGTTTAAATTACATTTCATAATATACATATTTAAATACTCAAGAAAAAACCTGTCTGGAAGATTCCTTAACATGAATAGTTCTTTGGTAGAATTTTTGATGGTTATATAAATTTCTTCCAGATAAACTCTTTTCCAAATTCTTTTTTTGTTTGTTTGTTTTTGTTTTTTGTTTTTTGTTTTTCGAGACAGGGTTTCTCTGTGGCTTTGGAGGCTGTCCTGGGACTGGCTCTTGTAGACCAGGCTGGTCTCAAACTCACAGAGATCCACCTGCCTCTGCCTCTGCCTCCTGAGTGCTGGGCTTTTCCTAATTCTTGATATGGGGAATATGTGTCTTATTTTTGATAACCACCGTAATACATGAAAGGCTTTTCCAACCATGCTGAGTACAGTGTCAGCAACCCCATGTCCTTGGACCACCTGTGCTCCCATAGGGCTTCCTGACTAGAAGAAACTGCTGCTCAAAGCTAACGCATAAGTTCATGACAACCTAACTTCCTTCTGCTGTCTGTTATTTGCAGGGGAATGTAATTATGGAGGCAGAGTGACTGATGACAAAGACAGGCGTCTCCTGCTGTCCCTTCTGTCCACATTTTACTGTAAGGAAATTGAAAAAGATATCTATTTCATTGCTCCTGGAGAGGCTTACTACATCCCTCCCCATGGCACCTACCAGGTAAAGGGTGCCCTATATTTCCTCTCAGATTGAAGTTTGGGGCTACATGGTATTCAAGGAAAGCCCAGCTATTCAGCCTCGGGCTTCCTCATTTGGGTCCATAATCTGTTCCTATTTCTCCATGGACACTTCAAGAGATATGATGTTGTTTAATAAATACTGAGTCTTTAAGATATGGATTCTATCTAGAGTAGTGGGATAGTTAAGATGAAGGCTTGTGGGGATTGGGAGATGCTCAGTGGATAAAAGTGCTTGGCATGCAAGTGTAAGGATCAGTGTTTGGATCACCCAGAATCTACATACCAAGTGTGGCAGTATACAACTACAATCCCAGCATACATATGGACAGAATGGAGGCAGAGATAGGAGCATCCTTGGAAGCCTGTGGACCAGCTAGCCTGATGAACACAGGGATGAAGAACAAAAGAATGTGACTCAAAGAAGGTGGAAGATGAGGACCAACACCTAAGGTTGTCATCTGACTTCCACATGCACTCCATGGCACATACATGACTGCACTCACACACAGACATGCACATGTGCCACACACACACACACACACACACACACACACACACACACACGCGCGCGCGCACACACACACACACACACACACACACACACACACACACACGTACATACATATGTAAAGGCTTAGTAGTGAAATAAGGTTTCAAAAGGCAATAAGAGCTGTTGAGAAGATGATACATGGAGGGCTTCTGTGACAACCCCTACCCCACCCCTGAGGAAGGATAGCGGCCTGGACCGGAAGCCATCAAGGAGAACTCTTGAAAATTGTAATAAGGATGCTCTCCACAATTAATGGCTACTGGCAGGGGTGCAGGTAGGGAGAGACTCACTTTTCTTTGTGGTGCTGGCCACTGGGAGTTTGACCATGCTCCAATGACTATGTGGACAATACAAATTGAATGTTTTAAAAATCTTTTTGGGGGGGAGACCAAAAGGGTGGGGGCAGGCTAGACTGGGAGGTGAGAGTGATCAGGGTACATTATGTGAGGTTTCCAAATAATCAGTAAAAAAAAAAAATGTTAAATCAGTAAAAAGAAGAAAATAAGAGAAAGCACAATGGCCCCCAAAGGTGACAATGGGAAAGCTGGGCATGGTGGCACAAAGCTATAATCCCAGCACTCCATAAACTTAAGCAGGATTGTAGATATGAGGTCAACTTGCTCTACATATTAAGACCTTATCTTGAAAAAAACATGGCTAAAGAGAAAGGACAGAACAACTAGATAAAGAAATAAGAGGGGCTGGAGGGATGGCTTCGCAGTTAAGAGCATCAGAGGACCTGGGTTCGATTCCCAGCACCCACATGGCAGCTTACAGCTGTCTGTAACTCGAGTTCCAGGGGATCTGATACCTTCACCCCAATGCAAATAAAATAAAGGTTAAATAAATTATTAAAAAAGAAAAGAAATAAGAGGAACTATGAAAACAAGAAGCATAGAGGAAGGATGGAAAGACCCCCACTCTTCCTGCTATGAACCTTCTTCTTTATGGGCTTGTCTGTTTCCCCACTTAGAGATAAAGGAAATGGGATTTCAGGTGACTGACTCCAGGTTACAGTTAGTTTGCAATGAACTAGGATCCAAACTCAGATCTATGTAACTCTAAAGTCAGTTACTTAGGAACAGAGAGAAGGCCATCGGTGGGAAGAAAAATGCTCAAGTCTACCTGCTCTCACACTCACCAGAAAACAGTATGAAGAATAGCCTGGGGTTTATGTACCTGTCCTGGATAGGAAGTGGAGGCAATGTTACTGATACAATGTGATTTCTTTTTGAGATGGGCTTAGGCAAGCTGAGTCACCTTTGGACCCCAGGGTCCCTACATTGATAACAATTGATTTCCTTTCTAGTCCTACATTGATTATCTCAGGACCCTCCCCATCACAGCACACCCTGGAGTATTTGGCCTCCATGAGAATGCTGACATCACCAAGGACAACCAAGAAACCAATCAGCTCTTCCAAGGAGTGCTATTGACCCTCCCAAGACAGTCGGGAGGGAGTGGAAAATCCCCACAGGTAAGCAGGCTTCCATCAGGTAGGCCTTTGAGACTGTGGGTAATAATCAGAAAGGCAGAACATGGAGGTCTGGCATATATCTCTGGCATAAGGCACTTTGGCCCTACTGCCAGGTCCTCAAACACAGAACATAAAGAAAGCAGTTTCCAAAATGCCAGTTATTTCTTTAAAAAAAAAAAAACAACAAAAAATTTCATGAACTTTTCTATATCATAAAGCCCCTATAGCTAAATGTACTTTTGCTTAGAAATATTTAACAATTGCAATTTAAAACCGTAAGTGGAGACCCAATGTAATTTTCATTAAGTTGTGATTGGGTCAGAAGAAGGAAGGAAGAAAAGAAGACAAACTGTGTTTTAAGTTCTTCCTGAGTGATATTGCTAGCCAAAGTCCTAGAGCTGAGGCCTTGCTGGCTTCTTGTTAAAAGGAAGGAGGGATCTGTGAGGGTTAGAGAATTGTCAAAGTAGCACCAGTTTGAGACCTTCTGTTTGAAAGGAATGGAAAGAGAAAGACATCAAAACCTGAAAAGATAATTTTTCCCACCATGTAACTGAACATTTTTTATTCTGTGTTCTGGAGACAACCACAGAACTTCTAGCAGTCACAGTGCACACTTAGTGAAGCACTGGCCAAGACTACATTATTCAGTATACAAGTGACAAAAACCAAAACAAATCACCTTTCTCAAATGAACCTTGTAAAGAAGTGGCCAGCCAGCTTCATGTTCTTCATAAAATCAATGGGAGAGCCAGACTCAGAACTGTGTCTCCTGTCTGACTCTGTGTCTGTCTGTCTGTCTGTCTGTCTGTCTGTCTGTCTGTCTGTCTGTCTGTCTGCCTGCCTGCCTGCCTGCCTGCCTGTCTGTCTTCCCCTTCTCCTCTTTCTGAGCTGCCTCACATCCAACAGTTGTCAGGTTTGAACCTTCCTGACCAGCTCATTTACTCTGAGTGGTATAATTGGTATGGTCACACTAGTCTGGTTGGTGTCTTGATATAGAGTAGGAAAGGAAATTGATTTTCAGTTAAGCAGCCCCACTGGGTAGGGAAGCTTTGTGGCTCTGCCATATTCACAGTCTGTCCTCTTTGGTCCACTAGATTTGTCCCCTTCCCTACTTGACTAATCCCAGTGCCACAAGCTTGTCTTGCTCAATATTAAAGATTGACCTATTACCTTCCCAAGTGTCACTAGCATTGAGAAAGAGCTCCCAACTATGACAGCTGTGGGGGATTCTCACTGGGGGTGACCTTGAAGATAAGGCCAGTGTTCTGTACTTCCCTGAGGCTACCTGGCTGATCAAGGGTGCCCTGTCTGGTCACAGCTACAACGACAGGGCTGTCATTGCTCATTATTTTCACATTCTGGACAAAGGAGTGATGTCCTCGCCAAGGATGGTGAGTTAATGAGTGCCTTCCTTCCCCCCAAAGGCAGAATTGGCTTCTGTGAAAAAATTCCCAGGAAGGACCAATGCATCCCCAAATAGAGCCCCCTGTCTGTTGGCGTTACTTCTCATTCCCTCTCTCTTGTCTATACTTAAAGGAAGTGGTTGAAGAGCTGGCCCATGATGTACTGTCCAAGCTTCCCATGGACTTTGATCTGGAAGAGGTAATGAGGTTGTACCCCGTGATCTATAACGAGTCTATGAATACTGTCCTAAGGCAGGAACTCATCAGATTCAACAGGTGGGCCTAATGATCTTGCTTGGATCTTGAAAGTTGGAACCTGTGTAGTAGTAACTAAAAGGGACACTTGATAAGCTATTGCTTTGCAGAGAAAGCTGTCCTGCCTGAGGGGAGAGATGTAAAATACAATGACCCCAGCATATGTTGGCCACATATTAAATCACTCCTGCTTTTTCTCTCCTTCATTCGCATGACTCGAATTCAAATCAATACCAAGCATAACTAAAGCAGAAGTCATCTGAGTTATTTTGAATGAACCTCTAGTGTCAGGTATGGCTCCAAATGCTATTCATAGATCGCATTAGAACCATACACAATTAGTGTGATATGGCATTATTCATTTCTACCACCACTTTACAGTCAAGAAAACTCAGCAAGATGAGCTAAGTCCTCATTGATCCAGACACCAGCTCTAGCGCCTTCCCTTTTATGTTTTGGTCTCGCCTCAGACAACCAGGGCCATTCCTTGATGGCTGCCAGGATCTTCACTGGCCTTTATCAATGCTGTTCTTATAGCAGAGAACAGGGCAATAATAAACCCCCATTTTCAGTAGTATTCTAGCATACTTTCACTTTACCTGTTTCCATGCATCCAGTGACAAGGGAAGTCCAAAATGGTTAGGTGACTGTTTGGCTTCTGATTCAGGGGTCTGTGACTGTGTCTTCTGGGGCAAGTATTCCTTGAGTACTAAAAACTTGAACCTAACAATGGTTATAGTTTCAAGAACAGAATAGCATAGGACAATTGAAAAACTGTAATTATGTCTTTTAGGTGTACTAGAGATCTGTGATACAGTCCCTCAGGCAATAGTTTTGCCTCTTGACTCCTCAGCAAGCTCATGCATCTGAGTCTTGAATTCATCCTGATACAAAATTCTTTATTTGCTCATACTCTTGTCCATTGGGTTGAGATTCTACAAGCTCTTTCTGGTGGAAGGTTTTTGCTTTTTGTTTTTTGTTTGTTTGTTTTTCATACTCAGCTGAACTCCTCTGGGCTGAACTAGGCCTCAGAATGGAGAAGTCAGAAAGAGGCAGGCTTGCCTACTTGCAGACTGCCCTTCAGTTGCCCTTTCTCAGGTATACACCTGGTTATAAAAAGAACAACTTTGAGACTTAGAAATTAAAAAAAAGAACAACTTTGGCAATGTGGATTAAAAGATCTAAATCATAGGTACTCTTATCAAATTTGAATAGGTACTAGGTACTTTTAACTATTACTAAGAAAGCAATTAGAAATTCACACAAAAGCATATATAAATGGATTTTTCTAGTAATGTTTATAAATGGCAACAACCTACAAATAATTTTCTTTTCTTTCTTTTTCTCTCTTTCTCTTTTTCTTTCAACGGGATCCCACTATATAGCCCTGGTTGCCTAGAACTCACTATGTAGACCAGGCTGACCTTGAGCTCTCAGAGATCCACCTGCCTCTGCCTCCTGTATCCTGGGATTAAAGGTGTGTGGCACCATGCCCAGCTTAAAAATATTTCAATGGTAGGGGAACAGTTGAATAAAATAGAATGTTGTAAGGCATTAAAAAGGACAATTTAGCTGGGCATGGTGGCTCATGACTTTAATCCCAGCAGTTGGGAGGCAGAGGCAGGCAGATGGATCTCTGTAAATTCAAGGCTGGCCTGGTCTACAAAGTGAGTTCTAGGACAGCCAGGGCAGTTACAGAAAAATATGAGGTGGAGGCCAGGCGTTGGTAGCGCAGCCCTTTAATCCCAGCACTAGGGAGGCAGAGGCAGGCGGATCTCTGTGAGTTCGAGGCCAGCCTGGTCTCCAGAGTGAGTGCCAGGATAGGCTCCAAAGCTACACAGAGAAACCCTGTCTCGAAAAACCAAAAAAAAAAAAAAAAAAAAGTGAGGTGGAGAGTGATAGAGGAAGACACCCAAAATCAGCCTCTAGCTTCTACGCATGTGCACACACTCATATTCACAACATGCATGCAGCAATACACACAAAACAGCAACAGGACAACTTAGAAACTGTGTTGTAGTGGTCCATACTTACAATTCCAGCACTTGGGAGACTGAGGCAGGACTCACTGAATTGGAAAGATTTCACTGTGTGCTAAGAAAGAAAGACAGATTCCAAGCTGGGCAGTGGTGGCTCACACCTTTAATCCAGCACTTGGGAGGCAGAGGCGGGTGGATCTCTATGAGTTTGAGTCCAGCCTGGTCTACAAGAGCTAGTTCCAGGACAGGCTCCAAAGCCATACAGAGAAACTCTGTCTCGAAAAACAAAAACAAAAAACCAAAAAAAAAAAAAAAAAGGGGAAGAAAAAGAAAAGACAGATTCCAGAAAGGTAATACAGAAGTCATTAAAAACATGATTTGTGTATCTAAAGAAACAAGAAAGATCTACATTGAAGTTATTTTTAGGTGCCAGTGTTATGGTGATTAAATCTGCCTCTTATATCATTGACCTTTGAACCAGGAGAAAGATAAAAGAAACACATTTAGTGTACTTGGGTAGAAGGACTCTGAAAAGCCAGGCTCAGCCTGCTCCTTTATCCTTGCAGGCTGACCAAAGTGGTTCGAAGAAGCCTTATTGATATTGGCCGTGCCATCAAAGGGCAAGTCCTAATGTCCTCAGAGCTGGAGGATGTCTTCAATAGTATGCTTGTGGGTAAAGTGCCAGCCATGTGGGCCGCCAAGTCCTACCCATCACTGAAGCCCCTGGGAGGCTATGTGGCTGACCTGTTGGCCCGCCTGACCTTTTTCCAGGTACCTGGGAGTCTGGGTAATTGGATACCTGGTGTGCTCTCTCAGGTGGAGATGACATTCTGAGATAGCAGAATACAAGTTGGCAGGAGGGCTGGCAGCAGTGTAGCATCCTGGCTTGGGTATTTGGGAATGGCCTTTCCAGACTTGGGTCAGTGGGGAGGGAGAGACTTTTCAAAGTCCTTGGAGATATTAATCTACAGTAGTAGGAGTAGTAACTAGAAAAAAAAATGTCACAAGCTGGAGGCCTATGGGGCATAACTGGCCAATGGATATATTTATTAAGACTGTCTAGTGTTGTGAAACGTTTTGAGCTGATATATAGACACTGGAATTTTACACATAGGGGCTGGGCTATAGCTCTATGGTAGAGTACTTGCTTCGCATTTTTGAGGTCTAAATTCAACCTCTAGTGCGAGAAAAATAAAGAAAAACAAACAAAAAAATCCCACATTGGGGGTGAGGGTGGGGCAGGTATAAAGCTAAACGTTTGTCCGACAAAATGCAGAAGACCTGAAGTAATGTCCCAGCATCAATACCTGAAATAATGTCCCAGCATCAGTACATGGCCTCTCTTGCTGAGAATGGTAGCTGTTGTTCAGTACAGAGAGGACATATATTTCCCTGCTGTAGTCTTTACCACTCCCTACTGTGTTCCCAGTATCAACTTTGCACCCATGCTTAAAGTAGAAATACATTTTTTGTACCTTTGTTTCAAAAGTAAGAAAGTACGAGTTAAACCAAGAGGACTCTTTGCTTCAAGAAAATGAAAAAGCAAAGAATATTTTTGTGAGGCTTATTTCCATACTCCTCTTAGTTCTTTTAAGATGTATTTCATGGGACTGGAGAGATGGCTCAGAGGTTAAGAGCACTGACTGCTCTTTCTAGAGGTCCCGAGTTCAATTCCCAGCAACCACATGGTGGCTCACAACCATCTGTTATAAGATCTGGTGCCCTCTTCTGGTGTGCAAGATATACATGGAAGCAGAATGTTGTATACATAATAAAGTCTTTTTTTTTTTTAAAAAAAAGAAGTATTTCATTGGGCTGGAGAGATGGCTCAGAGGTTAAGAACACCAGTTGCTCTTCCAGGGGATCCAGATTCTTAGCACTCACATAGTGGCTCACAACTATCTGTTACTCCAGTGCCAGGGAATCTGACACCTCTGGCCTCTTCAAGTACCAGTCATATATATTGGGGGCACAGACAGGCAAAACCCCACACACATAAAATTTTGCCAGGTGGTGGTGGCACATGTCTTTAACTACCATATTCAGGAGGCAGAGGCAGGTAGATCTCTGAGTTCGAGGCCAGGCTGATCTACATAGTAAATTCCAGAACAGCCAGAGCTACACAAAGAAACTCTATCTTAAAGGAAAGAAAGGAAAAGGTTTATTACGTGTGTGTGTGTGTGTGTGTGTGTGTGTGTGTGTGTGTGTGTGTCTGTCTGTCTGTCTGTCTGTCTGTCTGTCTGTCTGTCTGTTGGTCTGTCTTTTCTGGTCTGTTATGCATTACTGTCTGTCTGTTTATTGTACACATGTGTGTGCAGGTGCTAGAAGATGGAACTGGATCCCTGGAGATGGTTATGAGCTGCCTGACATGGGTGTTAGCAATTAAACTCTGGTGCTGTGCAAGGGCATCAAGTGCTCTTAATCACCGAGCCATCTCTCCAGTCCCATGCTCACCTTGATTTAATCTATTATTGATGTTTCACTGTGGATTCTCAATTTTGATTTCTATGGCTTTATAGGACTGGATCACTAATGGGCCTCCTGTGGTCTTTTGGATCTCTGGATTCTACTTTACACAGTCTTTTTTGACGGGAGTTTCTCAGAATTATGCCAGAAAATACACCATCCCCATTGACCACATTGGATTTGAATTTGAGGTAAGGATCTCTTGGGTTGGGACAGCTCAGGGAATCAACCTAAGAAAATAGTATTGCTCACGTCCTTGTACCTGCAAATACTTAGCTCCAGAAGCTATGTTTGATATGATCACAGCACTCTCAAGCCTTTGTTCTTGTGTATAGAAAAAGGAATTTGGTGCTAGTGAGATGGCAGACAAAGGGGCCTGCATGCAAACCTGGTAGCCTGTGTTTGATCCCTGGAACCTAAATGAATGTGAGAGGAGAGAACTGACTCTGCAAAGTTCGCCTTTGATATCCACATTCACACACACACAATTAAATATTATTTAAAGAATTCATCTTTCCAAAGGGAAGCATCCTCCTCCCCCTGTCTGTTTGACATCCTCACTTGGAAGAAGGTCTTTGAATAGTCCTTAGAAATAGAAAAATCATTCCATTCACAACTACAATGAGGATAAATGGAGCTTGCAACCCTCTGGTCCATCATGATAGCCATCATTCCCTACTATCCTTAGACCATTTTCTGTTTTAAAGGGAGGAACCCAAGGAATCACCTCTTTATCACTGGTGTTGCTGTGACAAAACACCCTGAGAAAAAGCAGCTTTGTGCAGAAAGGGTTGATTGGCTCACAATTCCAAGTTATACTCCATCATAGAAGGAAGTCAAGGCAGGAACTTAAGGCAGTGGTTCTCAACCTTCCTAATGCTGTGATGCTTTAATACAGTTCCTCGTGTGTGGTGACCCCCCAACCATAAAATTATTGTTGTTGCTACTTTATAACTGCAATTTTGCCACTGTTATGAATCACAATACAAATATCTGTGTTTTCTGATGGTTTTAGGTGACCACTGTGTAAAGGCTGTTTGACACTGTGCCCCCACCCCCAACAGACCCACAGGTTGAGCACCTCTGACTTAAGGCATCACATTCGCAGTTTCACGTGCAGAGAGAAACACATGGATGCTTCCCTGCTTGCTAGTACTCAGTTCCTGCTCTATTGCCCCTCCCCACCCCCACCACTTTTCCCTCAAGACAGGGTTTTTCTGCTTAGCCCTGGCTATCCTGGAAGTCACTCTATAGACCAGGCTGTCCTCAAACATCCCAGCATCTGGGAGGCAGAGGCAGGTAGATCTCTGAGTTCGAGGCCTTCTCTTTCTTATACAGTCCAGGGCCCAACCCATGAAAATGATGCTACATATGTTCAGAGGCCTTCCCACCTCAATTAAGACAGTCCCTCACAGACATGCTCACAGGCCAGCCCAATGGAGCAACCCTCACCGAGGCATGGTTGACATTGAAAACCTACCAGCACACCAGCTCCTCAGAACCAGTCCTTTGCATTTTCAGGTATTCTATGACCTGGTTCTTAGTTGGAGCAAGTCTTTAAACCACAGAAACTGTTTTTCTTTTTTAAGTACATAAAAAATTTTAAGTACTTCACCTCTCACCCCAGAACTGTTTAATCAGCTAGCCTCTGATTTTGAATCCAATCCTTTATATCCTAGATCAAGGTCCTCAAAGGGAGAAGCAATTATGTAAGGTCACTAAGCTACAGTGTGGCCTCCTGACTCCCACTTTATGCATTCTCTGTCCCCACCATATATAACAGCAGGAAGCTGCCTAGGAAGCAGACTTGACTCACATCTGATAAGACTCATCACAGAAGCCCAGTTCTTGGTAGAGGCAGACCTGGCAGCCAGGTGGTTCTATTATCAGCAAATGTAAGAAATCTATCAGATTATGAAACTCACAGCTTTCCATTCTTTCAGGTAACCACACAAGAAACAACTATGGAGAATAACCCAGAAGATGGGGCCTACATCAAAGGGCTTTTCCTTGAAGGTGCACGTTGGGACAGGAAAATGATGCAGATTGGAGAATCTCTTCCCAAAATCCTCTATGACCCATTGCCCATCATTTGGCTGAAACCTGGGGATAGTGCATTATTCCAGCATCAGGACATTTACGTGTGTCCAGTATATAAGACAAGTGCCCGCAGAGGCACCCTCTCTACTACTGGCCACTCTACTAACTACGTCCTGTCCATTGAACTTCCAACAAACATGCCCCAGAAGCACTGGATAAACCGAGGCGTGGCCTCATTGTGCCAGCTGGATAACTGATGGCAGGTGTCTCAAAACAGAGTAAATGGCATTCTCCATTACAACTAGCCTTTCTTTCCTGAATTGTTTGAAGGTGATGATGATATAATAATCAATAGAGCCAGCCGGGTGGTGGTGGCACACGCCTTTAATCCCAGCACTCGGGAGGCAGAGGCAGGTGGATCTCTGTGAGTTCGAGACCAGCCTGGTTTACAAGAGCTAGTTCCAGGACAGCCTCCAAAGCCACAGAGAAACCCTGTCTCAAAAAAAGATTAATAATCAATAGATCCTGACATGTCACAGCAGTCCTATAAAGTAGGTTATGATCATTATTATTGTCACCATTTTATGGCAGCAGAAACCATGAGAAGGTAATATCTCCCAAATCAGATAGCTGCCTAGACTTGTGGCCACTTGACTTAAGCTTGCTTGGGGTCATTTTCTTCACCTTGAGTTTTGCTATAACAGTCCCAGAATTTCAGTCACCATTTTCCCTGACTGACACACGTGTATAGTCATCAAGGTTCCATCAAAGGTTTAGAAGGGCTTGAATTCTTTTTTTAAGGTTCCTGGTGTATTTTATTAAGACTTTGTGTGTGTGTGTGTGTCTGACTGTGGCTATGTGTATGTGAGTACAAGTGTCCAAGGAGGTCCAAAGATAGAATTTGACCCCTGGAAATGGAGTTACAAAGAGTTGTGAGGTGCCATGTGGGTTCTGAGAACTGAACTCAGGACCTCTGCAGGAGCAGCAAGTGCTCTAATCCACTGAGCCACTCCAGCCTCCACTGAATATATTTTAACCACACATCTTACACAACCTTAGGAGGTAAGGATTATCATTACTTCTACTTTACTGGTGCTAATTAGGTTCCAGTCAGTCAATGAGTTCAGCTACTGCTTGATGCCAAGGATTGAACTCATGACCTTAAGCACTCTAGGCAAGCACTCCACTAAACTACAGTTCCCAGCTAAGCTTCAATTGCTTTTCTATCAGTTACATGAATGGGCTAACTTCTGAGATGAGAGTAGCCTAATTGTTGTTTGCATATTGTACGAAGGTTTTGTGCCCAAGCCTGTGGCTAACTTGCTCACTCCTGTGCCTGGAAATAGTTGTCCCCACCATCTAGATGCTCAGGGAGAGGAAAGAACCTGCCTAAGAGTATCACACAGCTTGTTTACATTGCACAGGCAGGTGGAGGTTCTCCAGCTCTTGAATCCATGTATGCTACCTCCTAGCCAAGGACTTGGCTGTTCTGATGTAGACTCTTGGAAGAGACTATAGTTCCAGCCACATGACTCTGTCCAAGGAATTTCCATCCTTGTTTCTCTCCAGAAAATCCAGAGAGAGACAAAAACACCAAATTCCTGAGGTATTCTTCCCTGACTCTCTCATGTAGCTTTAGGTTCTAAGTGGCTTTACTTGGGATATTCAGAGTGGTGCAGACACAGGTTGCTTGAGTCTTAATGTGTATGGTCTGGCTTTTCTGCCTCTTTGCTAGAAACAAATGCCTCAATTCAAGACCTGAGACTTTTCCTAAGTGTGGCAAGCCTCAGCAAATGAAATAAAGGTATTCCAAAAAACCTTAGTTTCAATTTCTTCATGGTGCCAAGCAAATTCTGAGATGAGCAAGCTGTCCAAGTGTCCAGAAAGAGTAAGTGTATGGTAATAGAGACAGTAAGAAAGTACACTCCTACTCAAAGTTGTCACTAAAGGTATTTTTCAAGAAAGAAATATAACCCTTTTCAATATGTAGATAAATCAGAATGATAGGACTATATCATTCCAAATAAGTCGATCAGTCACACGGCATAGAATGATGGTGAGGATCCAAATCCTAACTCTTGGGATGGTAGGTAAGTCATATTGCAGGCTGTAAAAGAACTGGTATGAGGAGGCTGCTAAGAGAACAAATGAATTTTAATTATAGTTATCTACTCCAACTTCATTCAGCACTGAAAAGCTGAGAGGCAAGAACTGTCTCATTCTTCAAGGGTCAAGGGACAGAATGTTTTTGTATGATGGATTACATTTTTGAAATTTAAAATATTTCCTCTACTTTGAAAACCAAGATTGCCCTAAATTTGAGGTCGCTTTCAGTTGGGGTCAATGTGGTAATAATCTACCCTGCTCTGTCTCCCAAGTGCTAAGATTAAAGGTATTGGCCACCACATCTAGCTGAGGGATTTTTCTTAATTAAATCATTTTAATTATTGAATATGAAGTGGAAATATATACCTTTTGAGGTGGGAAGATACTCCTTTAATCTGGGCCACACTTTCTGATGACAGCCTATATCAGGGACACAGAAGACAGACACTTTTGCTCTTTGCCTGCTTATTCTCACTCTTGATTTACTGGAATTATAGCCTACTTCTTTGGGATTCCAGTGTATACTGAAGACCATCTAAGACATCCATCTAGTTGGACTGAACAACTACTGGATTCTCAGACTTTCCATTGGTAGACAACCATTGTTGGACTAGCTGGCTCACAGCCTGTAAGCCACTCTCTCTCTCTCTCTCTCTCTCATATATATATATATGAGAGAGAGAGAGAGAGAGAGAGAGAGAGAGAGAGAGAGAGAGAACTCCCTTACAGGTACCAGACTGACACCAAGAATGGCCATCAGACCTATCGACAAGCTAGTCCTTGGTTTTAATTTTTTTTGTTTGTTTTTTGAGACAGGGTTTCTCTGTGTAGCTGTTCCTAGCTGTCCTGGAACTCAGTTTTGTAGATCAGGCTGGCCTTGAACTCACAGAGATCCACTTGCCTCTGCCTCCCAAGTGCTAGGATTAAAGAAGTGCACCACCACCCCTGGCTGACTTGAATTTTTTTTATAATTTATTTTATTTGTACTGGTGTTTTGCCTGCATGTATGTCTGTGTGAGGGTGTCAGATCTTAGAGTTACAGACAGTTGTTAGTTGCTATGTGGGTTCCTAGAATTGAGCCCACGTCCTCTGGAAGAACAGTCATGCTCTTAACCACTTAGCCAACTCTCCAGCCCCTGACCTTAAAAATTTTTTTTAGCTATTGAGAAGTTAGTTATGTCCAGTTCTTGTTAGTGACAGAAAATAATTTCATTGAGGGAAGGTAGTTTTTGCCTTTAGGAGACAGAATACAAGAATTTAATGTACTTGGAGAGAAAGTAGGGGAAATGATATTAAGAGTAAGACATAGCTAGGCATGGTAGTACACACCTATAATCCATCAATCCATCCAAACATGTTATATAGTTTGACATCAAACTGATGTTTTATGTAATAGTATGTATATATCTTGGAAAAGGAAACTAGACATAGAAAATTCACATTAAAGCTTCCTGTCATGTAGAAGGTTCTCAAAGGTTGGCATAGTAATTAAGCAGTCTTCCATTGAGAAAAAGGCAGTGGGAAAGGTAATTCCTAATGGTTGGTAGAGTAAGGCAAAACTGCACATAGTCAAAAATCACTGTCTCCTTGAGCCACTTAGAAAGGGAGCCTGATGGAGATGGGCAAGTTGTGTCTAACTTGGTTCAGCACACCCAGCTTTCTTCTGATGTCCCACTGGCTGATTACCACATGAAGTTGAGTTGCTTGAGTTCACATATCCCATCAACATAGCTAAACATCAACTCATCCTCAATCAGGGAGAAGAACCAAAGAGATGGCAGATTGCTTTCTTTTAATTCAAGCTAGCCTGGGGTATGTGCTCACAGAATAGCCAATATGCATTCTAACACACTGATGTTTCTTTCCTCACCAAGGCCTATCACTGCATTTGTATTGAATATGCATACACTATTTATTACTTCACTGTATACAATTTGTTCCCCCTACTATTGCCAATCCCTGACGTACTTTCCCTGAACATGAGAAGGGTGCTTCTCCTAAGGGTCAAAGCCTATTATGGTAAAGAACACAAGGAGGCCCAAATAAATAGAGATTTATCTTTATTAGTGAGTCCACACTCTGCTGATGTGCAAACAGCTTGCTGTGAACTCCCACCTGACTCCACACATGCTCTCTTTGTCCCATTTCTGTTTGTCTGTAACTTGGAAATCAGCTTAGACCTTGTGATTTTAAATTAGGTTAAAGAAGAATAAAATGAATGCAGTATAAATGCAGTCAAGGAAGTTGTTTAGATCCTAAGTGCATCCTAAGCAATCACATTTAGGATAAGGCAAACATATAACTAAGGCATGTGCTTCCATTTATCAACGGGGAGAAGGATGTCATGCCACATTTCCATTAAAAAGATCACATGATCAGCTGGGTGTAGTGGCTCAGGTCTTTAATTCCAGCACTTGAGAAGCTGATGCAGAAGGATCAATACAAGTACAAGGCCAGTCTGGTCTCCACAGAGAATTCTAGGCCAGCAAGTATTACATAAGAAAACCCTGTCTCAAGAAAACATCCCCTGCTCAAACCCAACAAAACAAAACAAAGTATGATCAATCCAAATCTTCTCTTTATAAAGGAGTATATCTGGAAATTACAAGAGTCAAGAGACCACAAAAAGACTATACAGAAAGCACTTCTAAGCAAATAAATAACTTGTGGATAAACCTCTATTAAATATTTTGGGAGCAACATAATTTGGTGGCCATGTGGACTTGCAGCAATCAGCTAACCCCTTTGCATCAAGTTGATATGTGATGAATGGCAGTGCCAAGAACTGCTTCGGCCTTCCTCCACAAGCCTTAGACTTGCTCCCAAGGATGACTTTAGTTAAGATGTTAAGGTCCATGACCTCTAGGGCCAATGTCATCCATTCAGGCAGGAGCAAGACCCTGAAAAACCCTAGGAATGCTTGCAGCCACATGTCATAGGTGAGGACCAACTCTGGAGGTCTAAAGGAAGTGTTGGTTTTGCTTCTAATCAAGAAGGTCATGTTGCCTGATTTACATTCAAAACCGAGTCGGCTCACCATTCTCAAAAATCAACTGTCTTCTCCGTTAGGAAACTTCATCATGAGACTGCAGATACACTGGTTTGGAAAGTTTTCTCATTTTCTCCTGGGTTTGAAGTCTCCGACCTCGTAGTGGAGTAAGACCCATTGGAGGCAGATGGATCTGAGTAGAATAATGACATGAAGAATCATAATCATTAGTGTGGCTTTCATTCATTGAGGATTTACTGTTTCTAAGTGCTAAATCTACCACAGACTCAATGTTTATATTTCTGCATTCACTAATCCATCCTTATGATAACTTCTTATGGATATGTATGTATGTATGTATGTATGTATGTATGTATGTATGTATGTATGTTTTGAGACAGGGTTTCTCTGTACAGCCCCACTGTCCTGGAACTCACTCTGTATACCAGGCTGGCCTAGAACGCACAAAGATCCTCCTGTCTCTGCCTTGTGAGTGTTGAGATGAAAGGCAGGTGCCACCACTGCCTGGCTAGGAATTATAATTTTTATAGTTGGAAAAAAATGAAGACTCAGAGAAATTTAATAATGACTTGCTCAACATTACACATTAAGTGGTGAAACTGGTGAAACTGCACCTAAAGCCAGAATCTGGACCCATCTATGCCATTGTGCCTGACACAGGAAAAGAACTAGAGTCTGTAGGGGACAGTAAGCCACACCTGTTAGAGGCTGGCTACAGGTATGCCTGACCATGCCTGTCAAGATGTGGTCAAGGTGAGGTCAGGATGACTGGTGATGGGCTCTTAAGGGATGGCGAGGACATGGGAGACCCCTTCTTTCTGGCCTCACTGCTTTGCTGCCCTGGGCACGCTCTAGCTTGTGTTTGGCTGGTATTTATCTGAATAAAGATATCTTAAACCTACAGGCTCTCGCTCTGGCACCCAACCTGAAATCCACGACCCACCACCCAAAATGGGCATCCAAAAAAAGAAAAGATGCTCAGTGGATGACAGGCATTGGTGGCAACTCAGATGCCTACTGAGGTAGAAAGCTGCTTACATTATGGCTGTGACAGCTAACTCCATGAGTAAATTTGATTGACCCCCATTAAGAATCATTTCTGGGTGTATATGTGAGGGTATTTCCAAATAAAATTAGTATATGAATTATTGGATTCAATAGACGTCCCTCCCCGAAGTGGAGGGACATCCTCTATTCTTGTAGGGCTTGAGAAAATGCAAAGGATGAATTTATTTCTTTTGCTTCTTACTCACCTCATTTGAGTGACACATCTCATCTTCCCCTGCCTCTATCCTAAATTTCTATCATCAGCCCCCTTGGTTCTCAGGTTTTCAGGCTCAGACTGAATTGTGCCACTGACTTTCTCCTGGGTCTTAATCTTCTATAACTGTATGAGCCAATTCCTTACAAGAAACATCCTTTACATATCCAGATTTGTCTATCTCTATTCACCCACCCATCCATCCACCTGGCATGCATGCATCCCTCCATCCATCCATCCATATTTTCTGATCTCCTCCCTACTGGTTCTATTTCTCTGAGGAACCCTGATTTGCACAATGATGGCACATCCTTACAATAGCATGCAATGCAAACATTTAGGAATGATGTAGAGTTGTATACAAAGATGCTCAGAAGAGATGAAATAAGTAGATAATAAAAACAATATGCCTAGATATTGCCTTCATATTCTAGAATATGAAGGAATGTGTGTGTAAAACTAATAATGTATTACCAGATAATTAGCTTGAACTGATAAAGTATCAAATCACTGCTTTTCTAAGTCAAAGAGTTGAATAACTGGTAATTTAAAAATTACAGTGGCTCGAAAGGCAGAGGCAGGCAGATCTCTGTGAGTTCGGAGGCCAGCCTGGTCTCCAGAGCGAGTGCCAGGATATGCTCCAAGGCTACACAGAGAAACACTGTCTCAAAAAAGAAAAAAACAAAAAACAAAACAAAAAAGTAGCCTTTTCCATGAGGTAGACTTTTTGACAATTTTTACTTTCTACTTTCTGTAATCTTTAAATATTTTAACATTTTTAGTATTTAAAAAGCTTGCCTTTTGCTGGACGTTGGTGGCGCACACCTTTAATCCCAGCACTCGGGAGGCAGAGGCAGGCAGATCTCTGTGAGTTCAAGGCCAGCCTGGTCTCCAGAGCGAGTGCCAGGATAGGCTCCAAAGCTACACAGAGAAACCCTGTCTCGAAAAAACAAACAAACAAACAAACAAACAAACAAACAAAAAGCTTGCCTTTTATAATAAGGAAAATAGAAGCACTTCATAAAAATGGGCAAAGGCCCAAATTAAAGCTTTATAAACATGAGCTGGTTTTCCCTTCCAGCTAGTGGGAAGCTACACAAGAGGGGCCAGGTGTCACTGACAGTGATTTATTGTGGTGGGTTGATGGCATAAAAGGATAACTTACTTCCAACATGCTTCCTACAATGGCTCTCAGCTCCTCAGCAAATATCCTTCATTGTATCCACTCTTAGAGATAACTGGGTTGACAAGGATAAGTGCCCAATACCTGTTCATTGCAGTCATACTTACTGGCCTTGGATAAGGAATCTGGTAATGCAGTCCAATCTCAATCCTGGCTGTGCATTCATCTATACACTGTTTAATCAGGTCTGAGTCTGTGAGCTATTTAAGGGGAAAATAAATGAGGCAGTTAGTATCTTTATAATAGTATATAAAATACAGTACAGATTTTCTTAAAGTTTTCAGTTCACTACCCAGGAACCTCAATATAAGTAAATAAAAGGCTCTCCTCTTACCTTCCAGTTAACCCTCTTATGTGTCCCTCCAAAGTCTATGAATATATTGTCAAATTCAAATAATTAGCCGTTTAAAATTATTTCTCATTTTATTTATTATATAGCCATCTCACTGGGCCTAGCTTTTTCTTATACAGATATCTTACCTATAAGTTTTGCTTTTTCATTAACATAATTTGAAGCTCTTTTGGTATTCAGACATCAAGAGTCACTCTTCCTGAAGACTATCAAAACTTCAACATAAAGCTTTATTATAATTTAACCACTTTGCTATTGATGGGCATTCTGGCTATTTCCAGCCTTTTGCCATCATAAACAATTTTACTACAGATCTTTATGCAATTTTTTTTGCTCATATGCCAAAGTATCTAAGATGAATTCTCAGAGTGAGAATGCTAAGACAAAGAGGCTATTTCATACATGTTTCATTTTCACAATATCCCCAAGTTACTTCCTATAGTTTACACCAATTTATATCCCTACCAACAATCTACAAACTTACATCTCCACTGATACTGAATGAGAGAGATACTCATATCCTGCCTATACTGACTCTAAAGCAGTGGTTTCCAAATTATAGGTTGCAACCCCTTGGGGGGTCACATATCAGATATTTATAATATTTATATTATGATTGATAATAGTAGTAAAATTATAGTTATGAAATAATAACAAAATAATTTTATGGTTGGGGTCACCACAACATGAACTGTATTAAAGGGTCACAGCATTAGAAAGATTGAGAACCACTGCTCTAAAGGAACCTGGTTTTTCAGTACAAGTAAGACACTGGAGAATGAGCTACCTAATATTTTAAACGGTAAATGGTTTTGGTCATTATTAAAGGGAAATAAAAGGACTTTTGAAATCCTAAATTAGTCAAATTGTGAGAATGTATTTTCAAGTAAAAGAATAAGATGTTTATTTGGGAAGCCAAATAAGGAGAGAGGAGAAACTTTCATTCAGAGGATGTAAAAAACCAGCACATGGATCTTCTATGTGAGAGTGCTTCAAGGTATCGCCAGAAATTGCATCAGCCTCAGATGACACCCAGGGTGGAGTCTGGGCCCATGTGGCTTGGAAACTCCAAGGGAGTTCTTGTCCCCTAGTGCTTCTTGGAGTTCTAGGAACAGTATAGCACAGAGAATTCAGCTGATTCCCTTCGGGCTCAGGCCCCCAGGATCTCAGCCCAGGACCATGGCAACCCCAAATCACCAGGTGGAGTTGAAAGCTTGATGCAAACAGCAAGAGGTTTTATTGCAGTAGTTTAACAAGCTAACCCCATGTTAGCTCGGGCCTTTCATCCATCCACCATAGTGGATGGCTGGAAAAGATGCCCAGAAGCCACGGCATAGAGATCTTATAGGGCAGCGTAAGGGGAATGTCTAAGGGTATGCACAGGCTCAGGATTGGTGTGCCTCCAGGCTTGCCCTGTGTTGATTGGTCAACTGGTTGTTATGGCCCATAGGCCCTTGCAGGGCGATTGCTATGCTCTGCGAGTCATTGCTGTGCACTTGTCCATAAAGCACACCCAGAGCCGTAAAGCACAGAACCACCAGCTAACTTCTGATTGGTTCCTTGTCACGAGGCCAGCATCTGACCTCCTAGTGACCAAGGCAAGGTCAGGCAAGCACATTTTAGACTGTCATGGCTACTGAAATGGGGAGCTGGTCCCTTCAGCTCAACTCCCTGACCTCTGTGGCCTCAGAAGCTATTGCCCTGCTGTTCACACTGGGACTAGATCTTCATGTTGCCATTGGCTGGCTGGGATTCAGAGCAAGTAATAAGATAGCTTTAGATTATTAAACTCTTAGTGAAACCAGGGTTATAATAAATTGCTTTTATGTCTACATGAGGAACTGGGGGAAGAAGGTGAGGAAGCCCTCTAACAAAGATGTGGCTAAAGGAGCTGGGCTTCTAGAACTCCAGCTATCATCTAATGAGTTTGGGCTAGAGTTCTTCAAATTCAGCCATTCACAGGCTGCTGCATGATTTTGTGACATGCATGTACCACCCTCTGTCTCATCCTTGGCCAATCTAGGTTGAAGATAAAGAATGATATTGAAATAAATGAAATTCTAGTCTTCAGTAGTCCTCAGTCAAGTGTGCCTGCATAGGTTTACTGGGTACATGACACAGTATCCACAGCACTAGACCATATCCATGGAGTCATGATCTTTGCCTTCAGCTATCAATATTATCTGAGCAGATACATGATACATGAAGATACAAAAAAGGCACAGTGGAAGCTAGATGGGTGGCACATGCCTGTGATTTCAGCACTCAGAGGAAGAGGCAAGAGGATGTTCACTTAAAAGCATGTCTTCTGGATATTACAGGCCTGTTGCATTCATGAATTCACTACAGCTGCCGTTGCCTGTATAAGACCTACACCAAATCAGGCCACTCAACATTCCAGCATAGATGGGAGAGACCCTCACAAGGCTCCACTCCTAGCTGAGGAGCTACTGGCAGCTGATGGCTGCTAGGGGAATGAGAGTCTGTTTTCTTTAAGGGTGTGGCCCTGTAGGTCAAACATGCTCAGGATGACAGCTCCACACCTATGAGTACATGGGCAGCAAAAACCAAAAAAAACAACAAACAAACAAAAAAAAACCCAAAACAAAAAACCCATGAAGTTTGGTGGGTAGGGTAAATCCAGGAAAAGTTTAGGGGTGAATATTGTCAAAATACATTGTATACATGTATGGACTTTTAAAGGTCAGGTGTGGTATCACACACACCTTCCTTTAATTCTATCACTGGGAGAAGAGGCTGGCTGGATCTCTGAGTCGAAGGACAGCTGTGGCTACACAGACAGTCCATATATATATATATATATATATATATATATATATATATATATATAAACAATAACATATGGAGGCTTCAGGCATTCCTAGAAGAGAAGGTACTTCAGGTTATGACAGTTTCTTTGATAGCATTTGCCCTGATTTTTTAATTCTATTTCTTTCCATCTAAATGAAATCTCTCTGAGGGTCCTTATTTAGATGATGATGATGATGATGATATATCCCAAATGTCTAGTGTTCCAGACTTGGTGGTATACTTCAATGAAGACTAAGAACAAAAAGTTTCAGGGTGGCAGCAGGTGACAGAAATTACAAGAAAAAAAAAGGTGGGGGTAGATAAGTAGGGGACAGGGCTTATAAATGTATGATTAGGCCAAGGTGAGATCCATCAGGTTGGGTCAGAAATAAAGGCTGGGCCAAGCCTGCTGGTTCATGCGTTTAATCCCAGTACTAGGAAGGCAGAGACAGGGAAATCTCTGTGAGTTAGTGGCCAGCCTGAACTACATAATGAGTTCCAGGATAGTCAGTGCTAAATAGACCCTGTTTCTAAAAGACAAAAGAAAAATAAAATACAAAAAGCAGTAAACAAAACAAACAAAAATTAAACTGGGCAGTGGTGGTACACACCTTTAATCCCAGAATTTGGGAGGCAAAGGCAGGTGGATCTCTGTGAGCTGGACACCAGCCTGGTCTACAAGAGCTAGTTCCACGACAGGCTCCAAAGCTACACAGAGAAATCCTGTCTCAAACAAGCAAACAAACAAACAACGCCCCTAACACCACTACCACCACCACCACAACAACAAAATAACCAGCTGGGCTGTGATGGTCCACGCCTTTAATCCCAGCTCTTGGGAGGCAGAGGCAGGTGGATTTCTGTGAGTTCAAGGCCAGCCTAGTCTATAGAGTGAGTTCCAGGACAACCTCCAAAGCTACAGAGAAACCCTGTCTCAAAAACAAACAAACAAACAAACAAAAAAACAAAACAAAACAGAAAAGAAAAGAAAAGAAAAGAACCAAGCCTGGGCATTCAAAAGTAGCTTCAGCATAGAGGCTGCCCTTTAGTTAGCATGAAGGTGGTAGAAGGTGGTGTAGGGAAAACAAGGCTAGAAAGACATAGGATATAGGAGAGTAAGGCAAACACAAGTGGGCAAACAAGAAAAGGTACCGACAGTCACCCTCCTTCGTGCCAGGCAGTTTTTCCAAGGGAATGGCAGCCAGTGCTGGATGGTTTGTGAGGATGAATTGAAACTGGCGGACAGGTGTCTGGATGTTTGGTTCGGTTAAGTAGGTAGTAGAAGCCCTATTTTCTGTGGTACCACTCTGTTGGCCAAAGAGTTCATAGCTAAGTTGGGGAAGAAGCCCTGTGTCTTTTTCCATATTACAAATGGGTTTATAATCAGAAGGCTTTGATTGGTTTATGAATTGAGAAAAAACATTTTACTGCATACCACCTCTGGGAGTGGCTGGTCATCGGTATGTGAGGAACAGCTCTCACTGGCATGACTTCTGTCACCTGGCACACTGGGTCTTCTGAGGATGCTAAGCCATTTACTGGCTGGACTGAGACCTTGTTGATCCAAAAGAGAAAAACAAGCTGCACTTCACTTTCTAGTAGTTAGCTGAACTGGCAAGCCTACCCAAGCTTTATGATGGACCCTTCCATAGGTCTTCTTCAGTCAAGGTAAGAAAGAAATGAACAAATACCAGAAGAAGATTCTCTGCTTCTTACCATCTCCAGATGGGGCCTACTTACATTTTTGTTTTTCTGGAACAGTGTTCTGGCTTCATTTATTATGTACTGTTTTTCTTTGATGGTGTCTTCCATCTGCCCTGATGCTGCCTGCCATTTCCGTGCAAGCTTGAAAATGCTTCGGTAGAGGCTAAGGACTTCTTGTCGTGTTGCAGTTGTCATCTTCAGACTCACTAGAATAGAAGAAGGAAAATCTACATACAAATGCAGTTTGATAGTAGGCAGCCAGGCTGATGTACAGTTTTTGAATCAAGAATTTTTCTTCTGAGACAGGGTTTCTCTGTATTGTTTTGAAAGCTGTCCTGGAACTCGATCTGCAGATCAGGCCGGCCTCAAACTCACAGAGATCCGTCTGCCTTTGCCTCCCCAGTGCTGGGATTAAAGGCGTGTGCCACCAACACCTGGCTTGAATCAAGATTTGTAATTAGCCTAGATATAACTGCTCCTTCTTGTCAGGTCTGTGGGTAGCATTACAGAATGACAGAGTAGAAGCATTTCTGAGATATCTCTTTTGTTCTCTCCTCCCATCTTTTTGATTTTTGACAGTCTCACAAGATAGTCCTGTTTGGCCTGGAATGCCATATGTAACCCAGCTTGGCGTCAAACCATCCTGCCTCAGTCTCCTGAGTCCAAGGTTACACATCTGTACCTGCAGAGGAGGGTGGAGGGCTGCCTAATTTGCTGTCTGCTACCAGCCCACTTTTACAAGCATGGCAAGACCAAATTCACCAGACTGACCAGTATACCTCAGAAATGATGATTTTAGTTTCTGTTCTGGTAAATTTATATGGCTAGCCTGAATACCTAGAAGGCATATTTTGTTTTGTTTTGTTTTGTTGAGACAGGATCTCACTATGTCACCCTGGATGGCCCAGAACCTGTTCTGTTTGTTTGTAGAGATGGAGTCTAATGTAAACCAGACTGGCTTTTAACTCCAGAGCCTCCCTTCTTTACCAACCAACTAAAGCTAGTATTTGTTACTTAGCTCTGAGCAGCAGCAGCCATCTAAAAAGGAGGGCCTAGAGATGCCAGCTTTTCTGTAGTTTAGGTAGCAGGACCAAGCATGGTAGCACAGGTCTGAACTGGAATCTCAGCACTCAAAAGACTGAGGAAGATTATAAGCTAGTTTGGCATACATCTTTTAAAATAGTGGCATTTCATGCTTTTATAACATGAAATCCTAAAATGACAATTATTTTTAAAACTGTGTTACCAAATAAGTCAAACAGGGTCAGTCCCAAGTCTCAGGTGTACCCTGAGGCTGTATGTCTGCAATTTCTCTTAGTTTAGAAGGCACTTCTCAAAACCACCTTCTTAACCAAGAAGACTAACTACATTGTCACAGTGAAATCTAGTTCTGACATCATTGCTGCAGGTCACTCCACTCTAGAAAGAGATCCCAATGCACATGTCTATTCTGTTGATGGGCAATTTTTTGAGACAGAATTTCTCTGTTTAGCCTTGGCTGTCCTGGACCTCTCTCTGTAGTCCATGCTGGACTGAAACTCAAAATTTTGACTGCCCCTGTGCCTCCCAGGTGTTGGCATTAAAGGTGTGTGCCACCACTACCTGGCTTGATGGGCATTTTTATCTTATGCAAAATTTCAGCCTACTTTATATTTATATATGTAAAAATTGAGAGAAGATACCAAGAAAAAAAAGAGGAGTCCTTGGAGTTCTTAGTATGATTCAGCATGATGACTACTACACTGTCTTAGACAAGAGGACAGGCTGGGAAGACAGATCTGGTGAGTAAGCAGCAGAGCCAGGTACTTGGACACATTCATGAGTCCAGAGACTTTTCAAACAGGCTTAGCAGGATTGGGGAGGAGGCTGAATGCTGCCATTCAGGAACATAATCCATTTCCAACTCCCTACCTAGGGCTGAAATGCTTTAGGATGGTCCTTAGCTGCTAGAGAATGATGGGAGCAGGATTGGGTATGTTTATCTAGAAATTCCAAGTACCTTCAAGGAATCCACCTTATAGAGAACTTCTTCTTTGAAGATTACTGCCCTTCCAATTTACTGGACCCTGGGGGCTTTTCTTGAGAAACAAGGAGTGAGCCAATGCTTACCCATTTGATGAAAAGTTTGAAAAAACCACTTCCCAATCCAGAAGTTTAAAGAATCAAAGTTATACACATCACTATCAATGATGCTTCACAGAAAAAAAATGCTTAAAAGGAATTCATAAAAGCTAAGTGAGAACGTCGTGGGTAATAAAAACCCAGATGAGATGATGCCATTTTTCCTGGTAAGGAAACATGTTTCTGAGTTTCTGGTTCTCCTTAAAACTCCACAGTCTCATCTGAAAATCCTTGAGTCAGTTCCTGTGAGGGGCAGTAGCATCAACTAATGATTGCTTCACTTCCCTGTCATTAACAGATGAAACTTCCTTGACTTTCAGATAGTGGCAGAGGAAATCGAAGGTCAAACGTATTAAAACCCTAGCGAACTTCTCAAAGCCTGACTTTAATTGGTTCTCTTTTACTACTCTAAGAATTCTGATCATAAGCTATGGCACACAAGGCCTGCAATTAGGTTACTCAAGGTAATGAGTGCTAACATATGACACTTAATAAGACTATTTTGAAAATACTTTAATTAGTGTGTGTTTTGAAAACTAATCCAGAAAGGAAATAGGTGATGATTCTCCAACATCAGGTGACCCAGAAAACCTAAGTCACAAAGACTGCCAGAGAAAAAAGTCAAAAGCTATCTTTACTACCTAGTATGTGAACAGGTCCAGCCTATCATTCAAGAAAAGAGAAAAATGCATCTTCTACAGTTTTATTACTGAGTTTTTTGTTTGTTTTTTTGTTTTTTTGTTTTTGGTTTTTCGAGACAGGGTTTCCCTGTGGTTTTGGAGGCTGTCCTGGAACTAGCTCTTGTAGACCAGGCTGGACTCGAACTCACAGAGATCCGCCTGCCTCTGCCTCCCGAGTGCTGGGATTAAAGGCGTGCACCACCACCTCCAGGCCTTACTGAGTTTTTATCAGTTCTATTTGAGTGTGTGGGGCAGGTGGAGAGGGGCTGGCTATGATCTTCTTGACTTTGGGGTGCACGCCCATATTGCTCCCTCTTCACTAACTTTTTTTTTTTTTTTTTTAATTAAAGACAAGGTCTCACTATACAGCTTTTGAGAGAAAATACCAAGAAAAAATGTCTTAGGTATGGCAGGCTGACATGAGATTCACTGGGATCTACCTACCTCTGCTTCCTAAGTGATGAGATTAAAGGTGTGTGCCACAACACCTGACCTGATTTTTTTACTTGACCAATTTCTGTTCATCTTTTAGCCCCTCGTCTCTCCTTAACCACACACACTGGGTTAGGAATCAATTGAATCTTGACAGTTATTCTTTATAAGACTCATCATTCAAGTTCTGGTTTGTTAAACTCTATTTTCCTCCAACAGGCTCTAATCTTTATGGGGACAGTTATTACATCTATCTTATTTGCTGCTGAATTCTCTGTACCTAGAAAGGTTATAAACTAGGAATTCAACAAATGTTTCCTGAAAACATGAAATATCTCATGCTACAGAAAGCTTTAGATTCTAAAACTGAATCAATCATGTCTAAAAAATTTAAAAAGTGCTTTTCTTTTTGTTTTTTTCTCTTTGGTCTTAGAAAGCAACTCATTCACAAACCTTGCCATTTCCAGAAGATTTCCTTACCCAAGGATTTAATGGCTTGAGACCAACAGTCTTCTCAGGATTAATGCAATACAGGCAGCCTTTATCCTTATTTACGGTTGGTCAAGGGTTGATCTGATACAGTAGTGAGGTCTGCTGGGAGTTCCCCTTAGGCAACACAAGGAATATTCAGTTTAGAAGCCAAAACTTTATCTAAAATGATTATGAAGCCCATTCTTAAGAATTATTTCTTCAAAGTTCTATGACATTTATTCTTTACATTACTTGAAGTATTTGTTCCTTTTCATTTCTTTAACTTCCAGATCCCAGGATGAAAGAAGAAAATATATGTGTGATGGAAGTAATTGTGACTGGAAGGTGGCTTCTCTTTTTAAAGTCGCACTGCCTACATAGGCAGAGTACTAAGATGAAATTTGTTATTGAGTGCATATTTTATAGAAGTCTGGCACACTTTGCTGCTAGTGTGTTTTGGCCTCTGGTGCTCAGCTGAGAGAGGTCCCTAATGCACATCTCATTGTAGAGGTGATTTTAGATACATAGTATCTTTAATATATACTGGAATGACCCATCATATCCATGATATAGATTTTTAGGATGTAGGTAGGCTATGCATAAATATATTCAGAAATTTTCTAACCAGAGCATTGTGCTCATACCTGTAATCCCGACATTCAGAAGGCTATGAAGTAGGACAGCCACAAGACTGGGGCCAGCCTGGGCTACAAGGTACACATAGTACATAGTACATAGTACATAGTACAAAGGTACATAGTAAGACTGTCTCACTGTCAAGCCTATGCTTGTCTTGGCTCACCCTTCCACTCAGAGTGCCTCTTTTTTTGCTAGTCTTCTCTCCTCACAGAGGTACCTATTCACTAACAAATATTTCCAGAGCACCCTCTCCCTAGGCCTAGCATAAACCACCTATTGCTCTTCTGCAGTTATTTTGTGTCTTTCTTCCTAGATTTTTCTGCTAACTCCTGGAGAGCAGGAACTTTGTCCTATTCATTACAATAAAAATAGCTACATTTGCTTTGCATTTACCATGGGCTTCACACTCTACAAGGTACTTTATGTATAACTTTGTAAACATCACAATTCTGTAGGCAGGTGCTACTTCTATCCTCATTCTACAAAGGTAGACTTTGATAAAAAGAGAAATTAAGAAGTGTGTCTGGGAATATCTTATCTTCTAGTGGTAGACGCAGATGATATACAAGAAAACCAGAAAACACATAGTAATGTGTTCTGAATGGAATGAACAAAAATGAAAGATGTTTTGGGGGTCAATATATTTGATCAGAGCTCTGAATGGCATGAAGGAGACTAATAATGGAAAATTAAGGGGAGGGTGGTACAGGGAAGGGGAAGTAGGAGCAAAGCTCTGGGGTAGGCCAAAAGCAAAGTTAAAGTGAATGCAAGTGAAGACTTGCCAGGGAGGCCACAGGTCAACACAATCCAGCACTGATGGGAGAGTAGGCCTGGGAAGAAGTTTGTATTCAAAGAGAAAAGGCAGACATTGACATATGTGAAGCAAGTGGGAGCAACATGGTCTGCTTTACATTGTTAAAAATGTGCTAGAGCCAAACTGTATCATAACTATTATGATTCCATCCCTCTTATAGAGGATGGAATGTGAGATTTGCCTAATGTCACCTAGTCGACAGGTGTGTCAAGATGAAAAGGCTCATAAGTTGAGTGATTATTTCCTTGTCTGACCACAAGCTTTTGTGTTTTAATTTTTGAGTCAGTAATGGGGGCTTATAATGGGCAGTGATCAATCAAGAAACAAAGATAAAACAAAAACCCTGGAAACATGCACTCATCTCGCTATTGGCTGTAAGGCATGTTAGCATGGTGAAAGGGTCTATGGAGGCTCCAAAAACATACTCTATTAGGCATGCCTAGGCCCTTGGTAAATCCTAACCTAGTTTTACAGGACAGATATAATGGACAGATTTGCTACCACTAGGAGCCTCATCTACCTAACTGTTTTCCTCATCTCTGGAGTACTTTCAAAAGCTCACTGCAGCATGAACATCTAAGAGTTTAAAAAAAAAGAGTATGTGTGTGTGCGCATGCATGTGCAACTGAGTGTGTATGTATATGCATAGTGTGAGTGCAGGAGATCAAGTTCTGAAGAGGAATTGATCCTCTGGAACTAGATGTAAAGGTGGTTGTGAGTCAAGTGTGGGTGCTGGTAATCAAACCTGGGTCCTCTGCAAGAGCAATGTTTTTAACCCTTGAGTCATCTCTCCAGTCCCTGTTTAGGAGTTTAGAAGACAATTCCCTCTTCTGCAGATGAATTTTATAGAAGCATGACTTTGGTCTTAAGAATGTCAAAATTCCAGTATGAGGCTTTGCTTTCTCCTGAAATAAAACGGTTGCAGCACAAACAGAAGGGACAAAAAGGGAAAGGGGAAAGGACAAATCAACCTGACTTTTAAGTCTTAGGAGGCAAAGGGGGAACATACATTCAATTACTTTTAAGAAAGACCTGACTCTAGGATATCTTTTTGTCCTAGAAAATTTCCCTCTCAAGTACTCCAGGATTTGGGGTGGGGATGGGGAAGGCTACGAAATTCACCCAGACAAAATCAGTCCTGCTGCTCTGCCTCTTTAAATATGGCACCCTAGGCTTGATACACAATTGGGACATGAAAAACACTTGTTATTAGAGTATTTAAACACACAGAATGGTCATCAGCAATACTCATTCTCATCCTTAGATATACACCATAGCTTCTGGAAGAGTTCCCAATTAAGACCCCAGAGCTTGGGCCAGATAGATGGCTCAGCAGGTAAAACACTTGCTGTACAAGTCTGACAACCCAAGACTGACCCTGGAACTCAAATCAAGGTGAGAGAGAACTGACTCAACAAATTGTCTTCCTCCGTCCATACATGTACTATGGCATGCATGCACCCCAACCCCTATTGCATACTAGTAAGTGAATTTAACAAAGGTTCCTAGGACACCGAAAACAATTCAGAGCTGTTTGGAGGGAGGCTTATGGCTCTAAAAAATTTAAACCTTAGGGTGTCTCCCTACACACACCTATGAATGCTACAACCCTCACTTCTTTTCTTTGTCCCAGGACTAGGTTTCTCTGTGTAGCTCTGGATGTCTTGGAACTTACTCTTTAGATTAGGCTGGCTTTAAACTCAGAGATCTGCCTACCTCTGCCTCCTGAGTGCTGGGATTAAAGGCATGTATCAGCCTGGCTACAACCCTCACTTCTTTTGAGGTCAGTCATGGTTTGTCACTAGCCAGAAAGGCCTTATTTCCAGGAAGCTTAATGAAATGGAAAAGTTTTTTTTTTCCCTCAAAAACTAATCATTTTGGGGACTAAGATATATTGCTTCCAGTGACCTAATTTTAAAACCAACCCAGAAAAGAATATTTTAAAGCACTTGTCATTTGGGGAACTGAAATGCTGTTTTTTGTTTTGAGACAAGGTCTCGTTATTATGCAGTTCTGGCTGTCTTGGAACTTGCTATGTAGACCAGACTGGCCTCAAACTCAGAACTCTCCTACCACTGCCTGCCTCTTGAGTGCTGGGATCAAAGGTGTACATCACCACTCACAGCCTTGAAATGCTTTTGATAATGCCCAAATGACTACTTTCAATGAGCTCAGCCTGTGCCTCAGTTTCTCAGAGTGTAGAAGAGTTTCTTCTTTGGCAGGACTGGGGATTGCACAATGCCAGCACATGCAGGGCACACACTTCAATACTGAACTATATCCCTCAATGTCCTTTTACTTTTCATTTTAGATAGAGTCTCACCAAGTTGCCCAAACTGATCTTGAACTTGCTCTATAACCCAAGAGGAGGCTTGAACTTTTGCTCCTCAAGAGCAGCTGGGATTATAAATTTGTACCACCACGCTTTACTGGTACCTTCATTTCTTAAAATGTAATATGTAACCACAGAACATTTTTCAGAGTTGTAAGGATTATTTATGAGCTACTCCATTAAAATACTTAGCACTAGGAAGTAAATGCACAAGTTACCTGAATAGGAGGAAATTAGAACAGTGAGGCCTTTTATCTATGGTTAGCTTTGTCTGCAGAGAATGGAAAAGTATGTAGCCTGTTGGTGAATTTGCTGCTTTATGGTAATAATGGATTTTCCTAAAGCTGTTTCCCTCTGATCATTAATAATCCCTGTACAGTAAAGGGCTATTGTTCTTCAGTATGAGTAAATAACCCTGCTGGAGACACCGCTTATCTTCAGACCACAATGCATGCTTCTTACTGGAAATATAATGCAGGTGCCAATACTAGGCTTTCCTTCCTATGTCTCTTCCTTTATCTCTTTCTAACTCTTTACAGTCGCTGCTCTTTTCTCCTAGAGCTTTTCTAGTCCCTGCTTTTTTTGTCAGACACTGGCTGGTACACTGAATGATTTTATTGTCACAACTGAACAATCTTCAAGTCAAACTGTGCCCCACAGGTCTCTGGTTCCCTAGTTTCCATCTCACACACACACACACACACACACACACACACACACACACACACACACACTGGACTATTTCCTGTTCTGATTTAGTTTTTGGTTATTAGACTCTGAAGAGGGAAGTGATACCATACTGTTGTGCAATTCTCAGGATATGTTCATTTGGTGTACTTCATACCACAACAATTCTCTGAAACAGCATTTTTTATACAAAAAACTACAAGAATATGGTGTATAAGAGGTGAACCCACGGACAGAGGTAGACAATACATATATCAAAGGGAAAATGAAATTAGGTTAGATCCTGAAATATGGGAACCCACCAAACAAAGGGGAAATTCGAAATACCTATATCAGAAGGATTTCTAAAATAACTATCCCAAACAAAGCAATAGGAGGCAAACATGCATCCTAAAAGCAGATGTTCTTTGACTTGCAGATTAGGTCCTGACTGAGAAAGGGCCTGGAAGCTGCTGACCAACATTGGGGCTATTTCCAGCTCAGGAAAAGATTAAAATTCAAAGTGTAGTTTTTAGTGAATGTATCATTTTTCACATCATTGAAAAGTTGAAATTATTTTTATGTTGGGAACCATCAGTGTATCATGACAGCACTGGAACACACATCCAGATGGTATACATACATGAGAGTGACCCAAAATTGCAAGATATATCAATCAACCAGTCAACTTATACTTTCCTATTCAAGGCAAAAAATTATAAGTAGAAATCAATTTATAGTTCCTCAATTCAAAATAAATGGGCATTTACCCCTCACTAGAATGTTACACCCTGAATGCTGAGATTATAGGCATGTGCCAGCATATTTTAAGACAAAGATTAGCTAGAGGTATTCAAAACCAGTGAGAAATACATGGGAGGACTGGGAACAAGCCAATTTGAGAGACTCGTTCATAATTCTCCAGCCAGTATTTTCAATCCTTCATAGCAAGTAGGGAGGTCAGATAGCCCAAACACAAACTTAAATTTCTGTTCTGTGACATTCTTCTAAGAAACTGAATTAGAAAATTGCAAAAAAGCTTTGGTGGATGCAGGGCGTGGTGCTCCACACCTTTAATCCCAGCACTCAGGAGTTCTTCCACAGAGCAAACTGTAGGTCAGCCAAGGCTATAGAGAGAAATCCTGTCTTGAAACAAAACAAACAAAAAAGGGCTTCAGTGACAACACTGGGCACAGCTGGAGATCTCTTGCACCTGATTCTATGTCCAACAGACAACAGAATTATACATTGGGGACCATGTTTTCAGAACACTCTCCAAGGTCTCTCCAGTTGTCAAATGAGCAACTTTATTTGTAGGGTCCAAGAGCTTCTTACCAGACTGTCCAGAGAGCAGGGCAATGGCTGTCTGGCTTTACTTGTGAGGAATAATTGGCACCCCAAATCCTTAAATTCTTTCAGTGCTTCAATCCAACACTGAACAAAAGAACTATGATAAAACTCTTCTATTTTATCCACCAGTGCAGAGACTAGCCACATGCAGCTCCTGGACATCTGGAATATGTGTCTAAGGCACTGTTATTTAAATTTAGTTACATGTGACTAGTAGCTACAAATGGATAGCACAGTTCTCAAGTCAACTGCAAATCAAATGTTAGTTTGGGAGCGGGAGTAAAGAGAGATACTTCTGGCTGACTTGGGACATAAGACACACACAAAGGGTAAGCAACTCTTCAGCTTTGGCTGCTACTGTGCAGGGATCTCTAGGAACTTCAGACTGTCCAACTTTCCAAATGAAGCCAAAAATCTGGATTCTGATGTTCAAGTTTTAAAAACTGGCAAGCAGATTAAAAAAAATTTTAAATCACACTGTGGACTGAACAATATGCTTGCAGACATTATCTGTTTTGCCAGCTTGCAACTTTTAATCTAGGCCAACCCTATCATCTCGAAGAGACCGACCTTTTCCAAGGCCACCCTATTAGATGCAGATCCAAGAATGAAATCCTGGCCTTAGCTGGGCGTTGGTGGCTCACACCTTTAATCCCAGCACTCGGGAGGCAGAGACAGGTGATCTCTGTGAGCTCGAGGCCAGCCTGTCTACAGAGCGAGTGCCAGGAAAGGCTCCAAACCCTGTCTTGAAAAACCAAAAACCAAAAAAAAAAAAAAAAAAAAAAGAAAGAAAAGCTGAGCAGAGTTGTGTGTGGTAGCCCACACTTTTAATACCAGCACTTGGGAGGCAGAGGCAGGTAGATCTCAATGAATTGGAGGCTAGCCTGGTCTACAAATCGAGGTCCAGGACAGCTAGGACTGTTACACAGAGAAATGGGGGGGGGGGGATTCCAAGGCTGGCACATCTCTGTATTAGGAAAGAACAGTGTTTTGGGAAGACAAACGTGTAAACCAGTATTTACTAAGAAACCAGGTAATGCATACAGATTACTTGTATACTACAAGTCCAAAAGCACTGACAGCTGACAGAGCAGGAAGACTTGAGTCAGGCCTTCAAGGGATGACTCGCTGATGGTGAGGGTTGATCCTGTTGTTCAAGGATATTAAGGGAGTCTCTTCATCTTTGAGGTGTTACTCTTGTTGAGCTTCCTATTGGCTTCAACCCCCTCTGGGTGGTCTTTAAATGTGAGGAGACCCAAGGAATTTGTGAGCTTTCCCATCTACTTCTTATTCCTAACTCTAGGAATAAAACCCACATTTACTATGTCCACCAATGACTTTTCTTAATGCTTGTCTACCTCATTTCTGGACATCTTTTGGGGGCTGCAAAATGACTTTTGACATATGTTCAAGAGAACTTAGGCTATTCCCTTTCAAAATGTTTTCTCTAGGTAGACTTCTCTGGCACCACCCTCTCCTATACACTTCATATCCAATTCAGCAGTCAGTCCGGCATGCTCAAGCTCCCAAATACATTCTAAATCAATTTTCTTCAACACCATTGTCCCATCTCCCATGGCATCGGCAATAGTCTCTTAATAGATTTAACTACTTTCTCTATCCAGCAGCAATTTTCAAAAATGTAAATAAGGTCTGATCAATCACTACCCTTCAGGAAGTAATAATACAAAGGCCAAACCCTTGCTATTTCTGCAACTGCAAGAAAGCTTTCAATCTCTTCTGCCTTTTGTTTTCAACGTTATCCCTTTGACACTTTTCTCAACCTAGCCAATTCCTTCCTTCTCCCATTCTCTCTCCCTCCTAAACACCAACGAGACGTTCTCTCCACTCCATCCAGCCTTTGGGGCAGTTGTATCTTCTGCACTCATATACTTATTAATGAAAAGTTCAGAAACGAGGCTTCCTTCTTTTTCTCCTTTGCTCATGTTGGTAAAGAAGCTAGCCTTAATTGTCACCTGAAGTCTGATTCCTACATCCGGGTTCATTTGCGTGGCCCTTCTCCAGGCAGAAACCTCTCCAGCCTCCCAGAACTGCCCTGTCGCCTTCCATTTACATTCGAAAAGTCTGAAGGGTCCCATGCCAGGACTCGCCCACGTGCCACTACCCTTAGGCAGGTCTCCCGAGGCCAGCAGCGATGACACCAAGCCGCCCTCGCGAGGCTGGGGTCACACAAGCGCGTCTCCTAGCAACCCCACACGTTCACCTCCTCCCTGCCCCAAGGGAGCCAACCCCTTTCCCCAGTCCCCCGCGACTGGAGCCGGCGTCTCCATCCTTACACTCACTCTGCGTCAGTCCTGCCTTCCCCCACCCACAGGAGCCGGCTGGGAGGAGGCGGTGCCAGGAGCTCTGCCCAGCCTTGGCCACACCGAGCTCCATCCAGCAGGTCGGGTAGACCAGGCCGGGCCAAACCACCGGGCGGACCGCTGTGGGAGCATGAGGCCCAGGTCAGAGGTCGTCTGAAACCTCCTCAAACTTCCAGCCCTAGCCCACTCCCCGCCGCACTCAACAACAGCCAACCTCCCACTCCTCCTGCTTTCTCTTCATCCTTTCGTTATCTCCTTCCCCCATTTCGTTAGAAAATGGCCCGGCCCAGCTCCTCCTAGCCCACCCTCCGCCGCTCCCCTCCTTGCCCTTACTTGGAGACGGCTTCGGACGTCCTCGTGTACGTCATGACGTCACCCTCCTCGTCCCCGCCCCCGCCCCTCTCCCATTCTCTCCCTCCTGGAGCCAGCGGCCGGCGGGGTTACCGGAAGTGATGATGCAGGAGGCGATGGAGGGGGCGGGGCTTCGGGGCGGCCGCCGCCGGTGGGCCGCAGATGAGGAGGAGGCGGCGGCCGCGGTGGCAGAAAAGGCGGCGGCGGCGGGGGTAAGGAGCCTGGAAACGCAAGCGGCGATGGTAGGTGGTTTGGACCCGCCGGGCCGCCGTCGTTTCCAGAAAGGGTTTGACTGGAGGAACCTCTGGAGCAGCTGTGAGTTTGGCGTGGGGGGAGGGAGTTGAGGAAAATGGGGGAGCACTGAGAGATGAAGGGGCGGGGGTTCGGTTCTTTCGAGAAACGGGGTGGTGGTGGAAGGGGAGGAGTGCAAATCAGCGCCTTGTCTGGACTGGTCCCTCTGGAAGAAGAGGCTGTGAGGGGAGCCCGTGGCGTGTCAAGCGCAAGACTCAGAAAACTTACCTACTCTCCCTGCCTGCCCATCGCCAGCACCCCTCAATCCCGGGCCTGGGGACCTGGGGCCGTAGATGGTCGGGGAGGGGCTGCAGACTCTGAACTGAAAGTCCAGGGTAAGAACCGTGAGGTAGGAGCCCAAGGGGGAGGTGGTGGGTGAATCTTACAGCTCCCTCCCTGATTTTCCTCCCCACCCCCATCCTTCTCTGTAATCGTTAGCAGCCCTGGAATTAAGGGGCTCAGACCTGAAGGCCTTTCTGTGCACCTTTGCTACAAACGATAACCATCTGTGCCTGAGGTAATCGGGCTGGAGGCATTGCCTATATCCTGTTTAGGAAGTGGGACGGGGTGACAAATGTATTGTTTTTTCCATCCCCACCTTTTATCCTCCCCCATACACACCCCTGTTTCTACTTTAATTCTCCGTGGTTGAGTGGCAGTCGTGGTCACCCTCTCCCCTTTGTGGCACTTAGTACCTTGGTTACCTCTTTTGAATTTTTTATTCAGCCTCTATCCCAGCTCCTAACTGCAAGCTTTGTAGTACTTCAGTTATGGTCTGTGTCACATTGGGGAGTACCTCACAACGCCGCCTGGCTCCCGATGGTAATGAGCATTTTCTTTTATGAATACTGGAATTCCAGAGCTTCTGCAAGGAATCATAAATGGCATCATAGCCCAGGAATCAAGGTCTCTTGCTCTAAATACTTTATGTGTGAGGAATTTACATGTTGTCAACTCTTTCCAAAAATGATTTGATGTTAGGCTAATTCTGGATATCTGTGTTTCTCTCCACCCACACTTCATGATGCACTTCTGAGAACAGAAAACCCCATATTACTTTTTTTGTTTCTACAATTGGACAATAGCTCTTTTATCTTTCTCGATCTGTGTGTCTGGCATACTTAAGTGACAATCAACTTGTTCTGATTTTTATCTTATTTAGCGAATCCTTTGTGTATAGGTGGTCTTATGGGAGACAATGTGATGTGTAGTTTTGTTTTTAGCAGAATGCAAGTCCATAATGGTATGGGAATGTTTGAAGAAAGAATAATTGAGAAGATCTCCTTCGCGTTGTTTAAAAAACAAACAAAAACCCACCACGGAATAAGTAGTGCCTCTTCTAGCCTGCCTTAGGGATTTCAGAGTGAAGTGTTAATGATTCTTGTTTTGCAGTTGATACATTTTAAAAGAGAAACCCTCTGTTGATTGTGGAACTATGCTTTAAGAAACTATGCTTTAAGAAATAGTGCTAAATTTTAGGGGTCCTTTGACTAGAAAGGGCATACATTTTGCTCTGTCACTGAATTTGATGCGTAGTGTCTTTAGGATTATCTTAACAGATGGCCTTCTGATGCTGGGAAGAGAGTCCCATCATACTACTGCCTTCAAGCCTGATAGAACACAATTCTTAATGCCTTATTGTATAAGTTATGGTGTTTAGATGACTTAGAGAAATAAAAGAATTACCTCTACACTTTAATTCATTTGGAACCTAGTTTGCCATTGAATGAAAAGTCCAAAATTCATCCACTTAAGACTGGCTATTAGCAGGGCGTTGGTGGCCTTTAATCCCAGCACCCTGGAGGCAGAGGCAGGCAGATCTCTGTTAGTTCAAGGCCAGTCTGGTATACAGAGTGAGTGCCAGGACAGGCTCCAAAGTCACACATAGAAACCCTGTCTCGAAAAACAAAAACAACAAACAAACAAACAAAAAGAGATTGGCTATTAAGTACTAGCCAGTGTTTCAAACACTGGGTGTATAAAGGTAAACCCAAGCAAAAGGTCCATCAGAATGGGAGGTGGGAACAGAGATAATAAAATCTGATTTTGATTAAATGCTGAAGAAAATGAATGATGGGATAGGAAGTGTGACTGGGATGCAGTGAAGGGAGAACTTCTTGAAGTAACACTTAAAACAGAACTTTAAATGAAAAGGAGCCAGCCATGCAAAGATGAAGGGAGGACGCTTAGAGGTTTAGGGAACACCTCATGCAGAAACTTGCTGAAATGAACTTGGCAAGTTCTAGAGACTGGGGAGAAAAAGTGGGGGTGAGGTGTTAAGTTTAGTGAGTAAAAGGTTGAATTAAATGGGGTCAGAGAAGGGGAGTTAGACCCAGGTAGACGAATATGATAAGGAGGGGGAAGAAATAGAAAAACTCTTTTTTGGTTAATTCTATTGCCTTTCTTGGAATTTTTATTGTTATTTTTGCAGGTTCTACTGGACTATCATAATTAAAAACACAAGCAGCTCACCCAGCTGAGGGTAGTAGAGAGGTGCAGCAGTGGTCACTTGGGCTATGTGTTTAGGAATAAGCAGGATGTTCAATTGAGTGCACATCTGTTCCCATAAAATATTTTGCCATATATACAGCTATTTAAAATTTCATAGTAAGTACTCTGAAAGTGTGCTAGTACTGACATCTTCCATCTCTGTTCAAACTTAAGATTGAAGGATTAGGCTTGTGTTAATAATATGTTCGTCTACAAATGGCCATCCAGATCTAAATTTCAGATTTTTTTTTCTTTTTTTTTTTTTTTTTTTTTTTTTTTTTTTTTTTTGTGGGGAGGCAGCATTTGTGTTGCAATAGTTCCCCTCTTGCCTGGGCCTCCTGGTGAGTAATAATATTCCGAGAGGTAGGTTGGTGCTAACAGTTCACTCTGGATCATATTAGATAAAGACCATTGTGGGGCCCATTTCTACTATGTCACCATCTTTGGGTTGGCATGTAACTCAGGGACGTAACCTACTTTTGCCTTCAGTTGGGGGCACTCATCTCTATTTCAATCTTGGATAGATTGTCCACTTGAGAGACTTAATCGAGACCTCGCCTTTGATTTGGCCTTCTTGAGCTGTATCACAGTACGCTAAAATGAAAGAGTTTTTTTTTTTCTTCGCAAAAGTGAAGAAAAAAAAATGAGTGAATTAGGCTTTTGAGTCAGGCAGTTGCGAGGCATAAAAGTTGCTTAGACTGTTTGTATAGTAAACTCAGTCTTTTTTTTTTCCAAGACAGGGTTTCTCTGTGGCTTTGGAGGCTGTCCTGGAACTAGCTCTTGTAGACCAGGCTGGTCTTGAACTCACATAGATCCGCCTACCTCTGCCTCCCGAATGCTGGGATTAAAGGCGTGTGCCACCACCGCCTGGATATAAACTCAGTCTTATTTATTGTTATTTTGTTGTTGTTGTTGTGATTGTTGCTTTGTTTTTTCTGAGACAGGGTTTCTCTGTGTAACAACCCTGACTGTCCTGGAATTCACTCTGTAGACCAGGCTAGCCTTGAACTCATAGAGATCCACCTGCCACTGCTTCCTGAGTGCTGAGATTAAAGACATGTGCCATTACTGCTGGTTCAGTTTTAAAAATGTTAAATGAAACCTTTTGGTGTTTTGTAAAAACAAGTCAGAAATGGTGGATTTGGTTTAGGTTCTAGTATTATAATACTACCTGCAGGTGGCTCCTCAGAACTAACTTTGGTAGAGCATTCTGTGTTATCCTGGGGTAATGAAGGGACCCAGCTTGTTACTGGAATGCCAACAGCAAATAAATGCATTTAGGACCTGGCAAATAAGCGACTGATACAGGCACATACATATCTATGGCTTAGGCACAGGTTAAAGACCTTGTCCCTTGACAAAGACTTGATATGCAACTGCTGGGCATGCAGTATTCATTTGGTATTTAGCAGTCTACTGTTTCTCTTCATTTCAGTGGTTTATTACAAATCAAGCATGAAAATAATGTCTAGGCTGACATTTCATCAGCCAGTTTGGAGTCTACTTTTTGAAAGGGGATAGAGATGGGTAGGAGGGGATTTGAACATGGGGAGAAACCCTTACTTAACTCCTACATTGACCAGTAATTATGTTTAGAAAATGAATCTAAATCTGAGTGAATTTGGAACCTTGGAACTGAGTTGGCCTTTTGACCTATGGTCCAATCAGTTTGTTTCTTAAGGTTTGAGGATTTTGGACACATTCCAGTGAAAGGTGAAAACCTAAAAACCAGCTGATGCCACTTGCCTTTGACATTGTGGGTAAGTTGTTTTGCATTGCGTTAGATGGCTTAAAGTTAATCTGATTTTACTACTGTCTTGATATGTGTTCTGTAGTGGGGAGAGTTAATTGTACACTGGCTGCCAGTTGTTTTGAGGTGAAGAAGTAGTAGCTCAGATTGAAACAATGGTAATTATGTGGTGACTACCATTTCCCTAACTCTTGATAACTTATAATTAGTCTTTGTGTCTGTTTACAGATGTTCATACCAGTGTACCAGGATCAGTTCTTCCTAATGTTGGAACAGTGTTCTTAGCTCTTTCCACAACAGACCAGGTCGATTTAGTGTCCTTTAGTTCAAATCTAATGTCACTAGTTCTTGTATCTGTTTTCCTAGGCAATGAAAGTTTTTATTTCTTTGGGGGCCAGAAAGGAGAGTTGAGTGAGAATAATACCAAAAAGTGATACAAACTGATTCTTTGGAGTTATGCTATGATAAAAGGGGAAAATGCCCAGTCTTTAAGATATATGCAAATGTGACCTTATTTAAACACCATAGGTTGGAACATGTGGATGATAACTTCTGCTTCCTTGAGAGTTTGGCCTCGTCCATGTCTTTGAGCTGTGAATTGAATTGTTGGCTTTGGGGATGAGATATAGCATAGGAGCCTACATTGTATAGCAGTGTAAGCATCCTCATGTTCCCTTTCTGTCCTGCTGCACATTGCTGAAGCATTCAACCTCAGGACCCAATGATTGGAAATAATACTGTCACTGAGACTATTAGATCTAGACCAGCTCTGATGACTGGCAGATCTCTGATAAGCACTCTGTAGAGGGCGGGACTTCATTTTCAGGGGTATTTAGCAACTTGTAGCCATTGTTCTTTTTGCCTGTCAGTCCAGGAGACTGTTGGAGAGATCTGCCCCTTGTTTTAGTAGTCAGAGGGTTTACTGTATTGAATGCAGTTCATTTTACTTCACCTAGTCTTGGAAGACCAGGAAAAAGTCAGACCCTGCAAAACCTTAGAATATCTGGTGTACCTCTGGCTTGGATTGCAACTCTGCAGACCAGGCTGTCCGGGAACTTACAAGAATCTATCTGCTGCCTCTGCCTCCTGAGCACTGGTGATAAAACAAACAAACAAACCAGGCTACCACAATGCCCCCTCCTTTTTTTTTTTTCCTTAGCTAAGGTTTGAGGAAGCCCCCTGAAGAAGTATACTTGTGACAAATATGAGGGTATTTTGCTCTTTTTTTCTTATCCCAAAGCTTCATTTTACAAAAAGTTCCTATAAGACTGTTGGATTTCCATATTTGATTTCATGGTCTGAGGACAAAATAAGGTGAAAACCAAGGATTTTAGTGGGAAAACAGAAATCAAATAAGAGCAAAGTATGTGATAGGAAGGAGGATTCACTTACCCTGTCTTAGTTGGCTTCACAGTCTTTCTAGGCACTTAGTAGAATTTGAGTCTAATTAAATTCTTGGTACTTGGTCTTGTGTATTCCTTAGTTCTAAGCATTTTGTTACCAGCTCTTAAGTCTTTTTTGGCTTTTTGAGACAGGGTTTCTCTGTGTAGCTTGGGAGCCTATCCTGGCACTCGCTCTAGAGACCAGGCTGGCCTCAAACTCATAGAGATCCACTTGCCTCTGCCTCCCCAGTGCTGGGATTAAAGGCGTGCACCACCAACGCCTGGCCAGCTCTTAATTCTTTAAGAATCCCTTATAATGTGGCATATGTGAAGCAGGGTTCAGTAATGAAATGAGAGTGCCCTACTGTAGTAGAAGTTTTGGATGTTTAAATGGAAAGTTGGAGTTTCCCCCAGAGTGTTTCTAAAGGGACCAAATTATATTCAAGTAGGAGTGGAGATTCAGCACCCTCAGTTCTTTCAGTTTACTGAGATAGGGTCTTTATATGTAGCCCAGGCTGGCCTCAAACTCAAGGATCTCTTCTCTTGCCCTCCTAAGTGATATTGGGATTGTATGGTATCACCATGCCTGGCTTCTAAGCACTTAGATAACTAGTGGGTGTGGTTTAATAATGGCTGTGCAAAATGCTGAATTGTATATAGTTGTATTCCTAAAGACCTGCTGAAGCATCTGAACAGGATGTATCCCCATTAACAGCAGTTTAAAGAGTGGTGGTGTAAAGAGCCACAGTATTTACATAGGTCATCATTGTTTATGTTAAGAAGTGTTTGACTTTCAGCTAGACATTTGCTTTAGCCAGGCATAGTGTTACACACTTGTGATCCCTTACTCGGGGAGCTGAGGCAGGATTGTTGCAAGCTTCAGTCCAGCTTGTATACATATAGCATGACTGTTTCATACAAAACAAAAACATTTGCACCTGGCTTCATGTCCCATACTTGTTCTGTACTCTTCAGTATTCAGGTGGAGGCAGGAGGACCAGAAGTTCAGGGTCATCCTCAGCTACATACAGCTTTTGAGGCCAGCCTGGGATATGTGAAATCTTATCACAAAAAACAAACACCCGACTACTCCCTTCACATTTGCTGTATATTTACTGGGTGCTGTTTAAACAAGAGGAGAAAGTCAGGATACCTCAGAGAAGATGCTGAGACTAGCAGCATGGGTCCTAGGAGGCAGGATCAGGGATATGATAACACTCTTAGGCCCTTAAAAGAGACAATTTTTCCTAATTGTGGTGGTGTTTTCAGGAGTAGTGAGTTATATAGTGAATGCTCTATTAATTTTTAAGAATATTTTCATGGTTCTTGTGTCTCAATAAATCAATTTTTATTTGAAATAACTAGTCACTTTCCTAGTCATTTACTCAAAACTGTCACTGAAAAGCTCATGCTCATAGGAAGAATTCTACTTTGGGCTTCCTAACTTTATGAGGTCTACCAGTTTTTCTAGAGGCACTGAGTAGTTTAGTTGAGGTGGGTGAAATAGCAAGCCTTTATTTATGTGTCCGAGTTGTAAGTGGGGGTATCATGGAAAAGGTACATTGGGGAAGAGAATTGCTAACTCAAGGGAGCATCACTCTGCAGGAGGGCTGGGAACCTGCTCTCCATGAGAACGTGTGTTTCTGATGTGGACAAAAGTGTAGGGATGCAGTGGATGGTGTGACTATACTAGTCTTTACAGTTGACTGAGCATTCTTGATGGGGTGTTTAAGGCTGTTGAAATCATTTCTTTCCATTAATTTAGGTGTTGATATATTTTTTAGGATTTTTATTATTTAAAACTTGAGTTCACAAATCAGACGCTGGTGAGATGAGAAATATAATGTGCTTGGGCTCCTTAGTCTGAATAGAATACACAATGAAGAAGACACTAGGTAGTGGTGGTGGTTGTTTAGCAACTTTCCTCTGGGGGCTGCAACAGTTACTTGTGAATGCTTGAGATAGTTCCTGACTGACCAACTGACTACAAATGTGAAATAACAGCCAAAGCTATTGAAGAAAATCATTTTAAACTTTGTATTTCTGCAACATCTGTGTTTTCTTTGGCAGGTCCAAATAGTTCTTTAGTGTTTTCCCCTCTATGGTTTATTTTCGTTTATATATGTGTGTCTGTATAATTATACGTTTGTGTGCATGCACTCATCCCTGGATGTCAAAAGAGAGCACCCTTGGAGCTAGAGTTATAGGTAGTTGTGAGTAGCCCAGTGTGGATGTCAGAAATGAACTCAGGTCCTGTGGAAGAACAGTACATGCACTTAAACTACTGAGCCCTATCTCCAGATCTAGTTTTTCGTCTAAAATTTTTATTCTGCTGGGTATTTGTAGATCTGTCTGAAGGACTTGATTTCCTAGTGTTGGAAATGGCAAACAGTACTCTTGAGCTGGTGACAGTCATAGATTGTGTGATTACATCAAGCAGTAAAGTGTCTTGTGAGCATTGGTGAAGTTGGTTTTAGTGTGTGCATCTATTTCATAGGTTATTAATTACATTGTTCCAACAGTTTTCTGGCAGTAACTGAGTGTCCAGCAGCTCAGCTCTGATACTGTCTTGAATTAGCACAGACCCCACATGCCAATGACTCAGTTTTACAAGATTGCGCCACTGAGATGCTAGCTGTGGGTATTCACAAGTTATCCTAACTTCTTGTAGACTACAAGTTCAGGGGTTCCCACAGCCACTCCCTCGTCAGGTTTGACATGATGCTAGCACAATTTGTAGAACTCAAGTGGTGTGTGATAGTAGTATATAAAAGCCAGTGGCAGCAGGAGAGGTAGCTATAGCCCTGTGTTAGCTCCTATACTATCCAGAGGGGTTCTTTCCAGAAGTCTCTGGTCAGGTGAAACCAAGTGCAATAGAAAAGAGTTTCAGGACAAGTTTGTATGAAGCAGATCTAGGTTATTAACAAAGTTTAATATAGACTCAATAATTGGTATCTAAGAGGGAGCGGTGTTTAGAAAAAAGATAGTATACACATAGGTGTGGCCATGGACTTGTAGAGAGTCTCCCCAAAGTGTCAGTAGTAGCTGTATATATGATTTTGGTGGTTTTGAAATTGCATTGTTTGAAAAATTTAAAACTTAAAATGTTTGGGTATTCTTATTCCTAGTCAAGCTTGCAATTAAGTGCACTTGTTGCTCTTCTGGAGGACCCAGGTTTGATTTCTAGCACTTAACAACTATTTGTAACTCCATTTCTAGGTGATCTGATCCCCTCTTTCAGCCTCTTTAGGTACTAGGCACACATGTGCTCATACATGCATACAGGCAAAACACCTATATACACTTAAACAAATTTAAAAAACAAAACAAAACAGGTTAAGACCAGTCAGTGCTGGAGAATTGGCTCAGTGGTTCAGAGCACTTGTTGCTTTTACAGAGGGCCAGGGTTCAGTTCCCAGCACCCATATGGCAACTCACAATTGTTTCAATTCCGGGGATCCTATCTTCTGACCTCTACTGGCACACAGGTGGTAATACAATACTTGTAATAAGACATGTTTTTACTTTAATGTGATTTCTAATCTAGTTTGTGAGATATTTATTATTATTTTGTTTTATTTTGTTTTATTGAGACAGGGTCTCTCTCTATAGTGCTGGGTGTCCTTGGAACTCACTATGTGGACCAGGCTGGCCTCAGATTCACAGAGATACTCCTACCTCTGCCTTTGCCTATGGAGTATTAGGATTCCAGGCAAGTACCACTGAGCCCAGCTACTTATTTGTTTTTGGTTTTCAATCCAGGAGCTTGGGCTCTTTTTCTTTCCACATTCCTTTAACTTTTATTGTCTTTCTATTCTGCCTTAATTTGGGCTGGGAATGTAGCTTGTATATGCTTACTCAACAAGGTAAAGCCTTGAATTGAACTCATGCTTCCCTCAACCCTCCAAAGAAAGAGATGCTTTGGTCTATGGATGTAGTTCTCTTAGGAGTCTGAGGCAGAACGATGACTTGAGCCCAGTTGTTCCAGACCAGCCACAATGATGAAGAAGCAATAGATGACTTGAAAAGTATAGTATCTATTGCTCTCTCTAGATCTGTGCTGCCTTTACTGAATTTAACCATATCCTGTGTCCTAACAAGCTAATACACTAGTTAAACAATCAAAATTAATAGTGAAAAGCAAAACAAAAATAAGCAAACAAACAAACAAAGGCGATTTATTCAGTGTAACCACATTTGGGAGAGGGACAAAGAGATACAGCAACCTTACCCCTTCTAACCCTCATTCAATTGGTGCTGATTTGAGGGTAAATTTTAATTAAATTGAAGGCCAGAGATATACATAACTAAACAATCTGGCTAAGTTGGGGCCCTTCCTCATTATTTTCACACTCCAGTCAAATGAAGGGCTGTAAATCTTCCTAGACAAGTTTCTTTTCTTCCTGAATTTTTCCCCTCTGACTGCCTTTGGAGCTTCAGACCTTACCCACTTTAGATTCCTGGGGGAATTTGAATTCCAGGCAGGCCAGTCACATAACCCTCCCAGCAAGTCTTTGTGCTCACCAACTTGGAAATTCTCAGGCATCATTGATTTATTGTGTGTCATTGTTGCTGCTGTGGTAGTGGTGTGTGTGTGTATGTATGTGTCTTTCCTAGTTGGGCATGATCAAAGACATCAGTCTGGACTTTGAGAATTCATTTTATAGGCATGGTTATTGGCTTTTGGTGGTTTAACTCTTACCTCCCATTGCCCATCTCTGAGAAAATAGGACCTAACATAGAATTCCATGCTTAAGTTTTCCTGGCTTGACTAGCCTCTCCCTTGAAACCTCTGAGAGCCCACCCTGAAATCACCCTGTAAACTCAGGTGTGGTCCAAGGGGGCCTTTTTCCTCTGTAATGAAAGATGTCAGGAAATTTCAAGGATTTGAAAAACTGGAAGGAACCAAAGGCCGAGAGCCACTATATTTTACTATTTTACAAATTTTTCCACTTTAATTATCCAGTTGTTTGTTTTTGTTTCTGAAACAGAATTTCAGAGTCTAGAGTGCTAACCATTACACCATGGAACCAACTCTGAAACCAAATTTCAAACTGTATCTCAGGCTAGCCTGAGGCACTCTATGTAGTACAGGCTGTCCCACCTCAAATACAGAACAATCTTTCTGCCTCATCCTCCCCAATGTTGGGATTACAGATTATGAACCATCATACCTGGCTTTGTTCTCCCATTTTGTAATTCTGGAGTAACATTAGCTATTCTTTGTTTTGGGTTGTAAGAAGCAGACTCTGGCCTTTAATCCCAGCACTTGGGAGGCAGAAGTAGCAGATCTCTGTGAGTTTGAGGCCAGCCTGATCTATAGAGTGAGTTCCAGGACAGGGTCCAAGGCTACAGAGAAACCCTGTCTCAAAAAAACCAAAACAGGAAAAAAAAAAAAAAGAAGAAGAAGAAGCAGCAGTAGTAGATTGGTACAGTATGAAAAGCATTCCTAGAGTGTGCTGTAATCCTGAACTCACAGATGTACTCAAATGCTAGACTTCCCTAATTTCAGAAACAAGGTAACTTGCTAGTACAGTCTTCATGTTACTCTCATTACATTTGATTGTTTGTTTGTTTGAGACAAGGTCTCACTATGTAGTCCTGGGTTGCCTGAAACTTGCTATTTAGACTACGCAAACCTTGGACTCCCAGATCCTCCTGCTTCTGCTTCCCAAGTGATAGGATTAAAGGCATGTGTTCCATGTTACTTTTTAATAAGGAAAAACGTTTGGATTTGCAAAATCATTGGTTAAAAGCACAGATCTAGAATTAGCACTCTGGTTTTAAGTCTGAAGTGCACTTGCCACTTGGAACTTGGATGAGCCACATCTAAGACTCAAGTCTATCATGTGTCAAATGAAATTAATCACAGTAAATAGTTGTAATGATTATTAGTGCATTTGAATAGCCTTATTTAGTATGTGTCATATAAAAAGCATTATTATTTATTATTAGCTACATGGCCTATATGGTTAAGCTTACCTGGATTGTAGTTCCGTAAAAAGGGGCTATATCATTCTACCTCCTATAGAGTTTGTAAAACATTGCTAGGTACACAGTTATCTATCACTTGAAAATAAAACCTGCCCTTTGTGTCTGGGAAATAAATACATAAGTGACTCTAATGGAAACTTCCAACTTGTTTCCAAAGCTGTCCTAAAAATTAGATATGGAAAATCTTTCCCCTGAAACCCCATAGAGCAGTGGTTCTCAAACTCTCTAATGCTTCGACCATTTAAATACAGTTCCTCATGTTGTGGTGATCATAACCATAAAATTGTTTTTGTTACTACTTCACAACTCTAATTTTGCTACTGTTATGAATCATAATATAAATATTTGATATGCAGGATGGTTTTATGTGACCCCTGTGAAAAGGTTGTTTGACCCCCAAAGGGGTCTCAACCCACAGGTTGAGAACCGTTGATAAATAGAGCCTATGTGAGTCTAGCAATGGGGACAAAGAGCTAAGATATTGTTTGGTCTAAAATTGGAATGCTGATCCAGGAGACATTTTTGGCTTTGGCTGTATGCCTTGAAGTTCAGTGAGTTGGACAAGCCTTCTTGAGACTTTGGATGGAAACAGATTTGTTTCAGCCAATCCAGGTTATCCAAGAAGATCAGCTGCTAAGTACCATGTTGTACCTGTTGTTTGAAGGGGAATGCGAAAAGCCCAGACCTGCTTCAGATTCACTTGCTGGTGAACTGAGGCCAAGTCCCTAAGACTCCTGGAAGAGTCTGTTCTAGGGGACCACTGGTGTACATAGTGTCCTTTGCTCTAGTCTGTACTCTGCTACTAGTTGCTGTGTCTTTATGCAGGTCACATCCCCTCTGTGCTTTCTTTAACTGGGATGCAAAGGATTGGGATTAATTTACTGTTTTTCAAAGTGTGGCTTTGGCTATAGTGTGTGTGTGTGTGTGTGTGTGTGTGTGTGTGTGTGTGTGTGTGTGTGTGTGTTCGTTCAGAAGGACAACTTGCGTGAAGGCCAGAGGACAACTTGAGGACACTAGTTGTCTCTTTCTACCATGAGAGTTGCAGGAATTGATCCCTGGTCATCTGGCTTGGAGGCAGGCCCCCTCCCCTGCTGAGTCATCTTCAGGGCCGTGGTTATATGTACGTGTGTTGCTGAAATGCACTAGAATATTTTTTTGCACTAGTGATGATTCTGGGGAGTACATGGTGAATGCTTTTCATTTGTCAGTTCAACTTTTCAATGTGTAGTATGAAAATGTGTAACTATCATGTCACACCTGTAACTACATGGATAATGGTGCTAAGAATGGTTGAAATGTTTTCTTCCTTCCTTCCTTCCTTCCTTCCTTCCTTCCTTCCTTCCTTCCTCCCTCCTTCCCTCCCTCCCTCCCTTCCCTCCCCTCCCCTTCCCTTTCCTGACATATGCTATGCCACAACCCCAATAAAGCTCCCATTTCTGTGGCATAATACAAGACATATTTTGGCTTGTTTGGAGTTCACTATGTAGGTAGACCAGCCTGGCTTCAGATTCACAGATATCCACTTGCTCTGTCTCTCAAGTGCACTATTATGCCAAGCAGGTCTAATTTGACAGAAATACCCATAGATAGATTGTGCAGAATTTAAAATAAAGACATTGCCCAAATCCCATGGATGCATTGTGTAGAATTTTAAGTATCACAGATGTTAGTAAGTGGTACCTTTATTTTTGAACAGTGAAAAAATGTATATTGTCATTTTCTCCTCACTTTTAGCAGGTCCCCCACTGTCTGTATTGATCATTAGTCTTTCACTCTTTGATATTGGGACTCCTTAAGGTGTGAGTTTAAGAACTGGAGCAAGGAGAAAAAGCCAGACAATGGATCTGGCACCCAGATTTAAGGTTTTGGAAGTGTAGGCTCAGCCTCTTCTAAGAGGTGACCTATACATTACTTGTTGATAAAGGGATACTGTAACTTGTGTCCTAAAATAAAGTTAAGCACCAAAACAGTGTTAAAAATCCTACCTTACTCATTCTCATAATTCCATAAAGATCTTGAGAGGCAATAGTTGTGAAAGAAGTCATAGCCTCTTATGGGAGTTGCTATCCCTTACCCCAGCAAAACTGCCATACAGAGCTCAATTTCTGTGGAAATAGAAAGAGAAGCTAAGAAAGCTTCAGATGTAGTCTGTGTTTCTTGTGTTTTGTTTGTTTCATGTTTTAACACTATAAACTTTTATTATCTTTCTTTGGTGGTTAGTTGGTATTTTGCGAACGAGCGTGTGTGTGTGTGGTGTATTCATGTGCCAAGGTGAGTATGTTAAAGTCAGGACAAATTGTGGGAGTCAGTTGTCTCTTTCTACCATATGATTTCTGGAGACCAAACTCAGGCTTGGCAGCAAGTGCATGGTCTGGTTTGCTTTTTGTTGCTGTAATAGCATTGACCAAAACCAACTGGAGGAGGAAAGGGCTTATTTAATCTTACACTTTATTAATCTAACATCCAGGGAAGCCAAGGCAGGAACCCCTGGAGAAACAATGTTCACTTTACTCAGTTACCTTTCTTGTACAGACCAAGCCAACTTGCTCAGGAGTGGCACCACCCGGAGTGAGCTGGGCCCTCCCACATCAACTAGTACTCGAAAAAATGCCACAGGTCAGTTTGATAGAGGCAATTCCTCAATTGAGATTCCTTCTTCCAGGTATGTCAAGTTGATATGCAAGATTAGCTATCACATGCATTTAATAGCCAAGCTGTCACGCAAGATCCTAAGCTGTCCCCAGCCCTCTTCGTGATTTCATAATAAGAAAATCAGGTGTTTCCCAACTGAGATGAGGTCAGTGCTCTGTGTCCATTTTCATACCATTTTAATTTTGTCTCCTGAAAGGTTGTGACTTCTTGTGTTAAGGCAGGATAGGAAAGGGAAAAGGCCTTTGATCCAGGCTCTAATTTTGGAGATTGAAAAAAATCTCCATTTGTACTAAGATCTACTCTAAGCAAGTGTCCTTTGAACAGACTTTAATTTATTTGGATTCTAAGTTAGTGTGCCCTTTTCCTTGGATGTAAAAATCACAAGACCACCTTTTGAGGGTAGAGGTTGAATGTCTAAAATAGCCTATATTCCCTAGTGGAGAAGTCAGTCATTATATATAGGTGCTAATTGGTGAATCTGAATAAATCTGAAAGAGGATGGAAGGGAGTCGTAATAATTGTCTTTGTGCTACAGCAAGCCTTTGCAAGACTAGAGTCAGTTGTTCATTTTCTTCTGTTCTTGGGAAATTGCCATTGGATCAATATGTGTTGGTTTCTAGCACCATTTACTATGGTCTTCTTAGTTCATCCAGAATCTTTTCATTCGGAGAGAAAGCTTGGGGCTTACTGAGATGGCCAAGTGGATAAAGGCACTTGCCAGCTTGTGGTAGAAGGAGAGAAGCAAAAGTCTTTTCAAGAGTTTGGAAACTTGAATTTCCATGACAGTTTCGATCAGACAAAAACATTAATTGGAGACTTAATTATCACTTTGAATTCTTCCTTAGCCAAGAAACAGGAGTTGCTTAATTTATCAGAGCATTTGTTTTCTAAGTATCCACTCTCAGTCATTGCCTGACCCAGCAGAAAGAGCTAATAAAGTTATGCAACAGGTGAAAACCTTTCCAGTTGCCTTTTCCCCATTTGTAAGGAAATGTTTTTTCCTCCTCTAAGCCCCTCCCCTTCCTATTTGCATATTTCCTATTTGAATACAATACTTGGCTCCATACAAATTTAGAAGATCCCTGCATTTAGTACTTGTCTGTGTAAATCCAAGAGCTTTTGATGGCACAGCAGCTTAAAGCAAGACTCTTTAACAGTGGTTAAGGTTTCCAAACAGATACAAGATAATTTCTCCTTAAGAAGAAACAGATTTTGTAGTTTTCCAGTTACAGATATATGAGCAAGGGATTGACTTTCCCAGATGGAATGTGTATCATTCTTAGGGGACTTCTGAAACTCAAAACCATTCTTGTAAGCTAGAAAATCCTGGCCTCAAAAATGTTTTTCTCTCACCATTGTATTCAATGGATTTATATGTAGCTCACTGTTCTGGTGGACAGGCCCTATAGTGGTTGAATATTTGGTGTTTCAGGAAGAGAATGGGGCTTATGATGCCAGATATTCTTTCTAACAGATTGAGTAGACACAATTAGACAGTTTGTAAAAATCAATGCTCTAAGATGCAGTGATATCAAAGCAGGTGCCAGCAGGTCAGCAGAAAGGAGTCCTGTGAGAAGAAAATCTGAGCTAGAGCTGAAGAAACAAAACCAGACAATCAGGAAGGGGGGAGAAATTCCCAGCAATGCTAATGGTAAAGTAAAGCTATAGAGACAGGTAATGCCATGGTATCTTGGGGAATACTTTAGTATATTAATATGCCCAAGCAGCTGAAATGGAAAGGCAGAAGCTGAGGTCAGGTCCAGAAGAATGTGCACCTTGGTGAATTTAGATGTGAGTCTGTAGTGAAAAGGATCTGTAATTTGGGGAGGGGAGTACTAGGGATTGTGCCCAATGGCCTGCACATGCAAGGTGAGAGCTATACACCATTGAGCCACATCCCCAGCCCTAGTAAATGATTTTAAGTAGGTACATAGAATGCCTACACTGTGTTTGTGCCTGATCACTCCCATGCAGTGGGAGATTGGAAGTAGGTAAAGTCCTTGTGAGGGCACTGCACTCAAGAAGCCTGAACTGAGTCACTGTAGCATTACTGAGGAAGTTTGGTATAATCTGACAATTTATTGTTTGTGTGTCCCACAATAGCAGATGAAGCCCTATAGACACCAGGGGATGCAGATTCCACTGTCTCATACTCTGTTGTCTTGGTTATTACCTTGATTCATCCTAGCAGATGATAAGATGGCAGCCATGACACTTACAATCCATTGTTTAGATCTCAAGAATCCCATCTGCCTGAACCTCCTTGCATCATTTCTGCCTATAGGCTACTGGCCAGAAGTAGACACCTTTCCCTACCTACATGAAAGGAAGCTGGGAACTAGGAGAAAAAAAAAGGAATGTACGGTTATTGTCTCTGTTCAAGACTTATCTTATTGGATGCCTTATTGGCGTCCCTCCTTGCCAGTCGATCACATCATGCTGCTGGAGCAGGAGCGGAGGGGAAAAGAGAGCCCTTCCTGTTTCTCCTTCGCGTAAATATGAGTCTCCTTGCTATGTAACTTCCTGCCTGGATCAGCACTTCTCTACTACATTTACCAGAATCCTCTTTGACTCCTAGTCCCGTCTACTTGCTGTCTCATTAGCCAAACAGTATTTTATTTAACAATCAATAAGATAAACATACACAGTACCTTCCCCATCACTTGTATGAGGTAGCTATCTGCTTTTCTCCTCCCTCCCTCCCTCCCTTCCTCCCCTCCCTCCCTCTCCTCTCCTCTCCTCTCCTCTCCTCTCCTCTCTCTCCTCTCCTCTCCTTCCTCCTCTCCCCATTTCTCCTCCCTCCCTCCCTCCCTCTCTCCCTCCTCTCCCCATTTCTCCTCCCTCCTTCCCTCTCCCTCTCCTCTCCTCTCCTCTTCTCTCCTCTCCTCTCCTCTCCCAATTTCCCCTCCCTCCCTCTCCTCTCCTCCTCTTTCTCTCTTTCTTTCGTAGCTTGGAACTTGAAATCCTGCCTTAGTCTCCCAAATGGTAGGATTACAAGAGTGTGCCACCATACCTGGCAAAATGCTTATAGGTCAGTTTCTTTCCTCACCTATAAGATAGAGATAGCAGAAACATCCCTCTTCCTGGGTATCTGTGAAGATTAAATGGTATGACAACTGGAAAAATACTTAACATGCCTTAATACATAGGGAAATTTCAAGCCTGGTCTTGAGAGTTTGTAAACTGTAGGTCATTTCTTCTTGGAGGGTCATAGCCAACAGTTGAAAACAGACTAGAAAAGGAAATAATCAGAGTACATCACAGATGGAAGAATTAGTCAGTTTTGTGTCATGAAAAGCATCCTTGTGCTACGTGTATTTTATGTGTGCATTAGGTCAGGATATAGAATCTTCTTTTTTTTTTTTAATGTATGTGTATGAGTGCTTGTCTGGATGGTGCTCCTGGTACCCAAGGAGGCTAGAAGAGGGCTGTAGGGGGGATCTCTGGAACTAGAGGTTGTGAGCCACCATGTGGGTGCTGAGAATCAAACCTGGGTCCTCTGGAAGAGAGCAGCCAGTGCTCTTTACCCCTGAGCCATCTCTCCAGCCCCAGAATCCATTTCTTGCTGCAATTTGCAGTTGAAGTTTGAAAGTTGCTACCCCTTTCAAGCTCTCCTCAGAGGCTTAGGGACTTTATTGCCCTAAATAAAACACCACTTTTGAAAGAGTTTTGTTTAAAGATAGAGTCTCACATACCCTGTAACTTGCAATTATAGTCTGCTGGTCCTGAATGCACAAAGGTCACCTCTCTGCCCTGAATGCACAAAGGTCCACCTCTCTGCTAGGGTTAAAGGCAAGTACCACCATACCCACCTTGTTACTCTTATTTTTTGAGAAACAGTAAAACACAGGTCCTTTGGCCAGTTGCTTAGAACTCATGCCTCAGTCTTCTCATCTGTGAAGCGGTGAGAATAATACCCAAGGTACTAGTGTTAGTGTTACATCATTGTTTAGTTGTGTGTAAAATGTTTTACAAACAGTGTTTGGTACATAGTGAACTTTAGGGAAGTATTTGTGGACAGTTTGGGAGAGTATCTAGAGTCACATGCATGAAGACAGATTGTGCAGTGCACTAAATACATAGTAGGTATTTTTTTTCTGTAGTTGCTATCATTTTTAATTTTGAGTTAGCATGTGAAGTAATGGGTCATTATGGCATTTTCATACATATATGTCATTTTATGCTATGTTCTGATTTATCTCCTCCTTCACTGCCCTCTTTCCCTCACCCCCTTCCTTCTCTTGTTGATCCTCTGACTCCTTCCAAATAGTCCTCCTTTGGCTTTTATGTCACATGTGTGAATACATTTCCAATGAAGATATTCTCCCCACACATAACACACACTCCTTCACCTCTCCAGCTCCCTCAGAGCCTCTGTTGGATTCTTTAGGAACCTATCCTTGGGTATCAGCTGATGCTGTTCATGTACTACACACACTTCTTTCCTTCTTGGGGCTTGCAGTCAAGTCTAAGACACTGTCACCAAGACAGTAGCATCCTTTTTTCTTCTACTTACTGGGTATGGCAAATTTTTTTTTTTTCTTTTTCTTTTTTGACAGGATCTCTCCACATAGTCCTGGCTGTCCTGGAACTTGCCACTTAGACTAGTCTGGCCTCAAACTCATAGAGATCTTCCTGCCTCTGCCTCTTAAGTGCTGGACTGTTTATGTTTGACTGTTATAAGCCATGAATTCCATGGAAATAAATCATATAAATTGCATTTATCCCTGCATATGTAATAGACATAATTATGCATCTGTTAGTAAGATGTCATTATTACAACCTTAAAAATTCAGGAAAATCTTACTTAGGGTGGGAGGGGTGTGATGACTTTTTTTTTAAGTTGTAAGGTTGATTTTTCTTGCTGAATAGTTAATGTCAGCAAGCTGATACACAGTGAGACCAATCATTGTGCCTTTGCTCAGCTGTGGTAGATAATGAGCCTTCCTTTTGAGAAGCCCATTGGCAATACTGAGTCACCTGGGATGAATAGAAGTTAATCCTGCTGCTTCACAGAATGGATTTGTTATGTAATTTATGGTACCCACAAACCCTTTGGGAGGTCTTTATTATCATGATGGTGTCTTTCTGGGCCTTCTCCACCAGTTCTGCCAGAGTGATTCTCATACCTGAAGGGCTAGCAGCTTGATGTAAAAAGCAGGCATTTGGCTTTTGTTTTGACATAAAGTATGTTGATGAAGAATGGGTGTTAAAACCCGAAATAAAAAAGTTGGTGATTGAAGATACCCCCTCATTATACTGACTTAATTTCTGAAAAATGAGTCATATTCAGAGTTTGAAATGTTTCTTTTTTGGCTAGCCTCAAAAAAGGTTTTATTAACGTTTTTGTCTTGTAAGTTGCTGCCCAGATTTCTTTGTGTCAGTCCTGCCAACCAAAGGAGTGTAAGTTTGGGTTTCCATCACCCCACATGGTAGATTAATTCTGTCATTGGTCAATAGGCACTGTCAAATAAGCCTTACTGTTTGCCTACTCACTGAGGAGCCCTGTGGTGGTGTGACCTCCTCCTCAGCTACCAGCACTTAACTTGTAATACTTGGAATTTTCAATGTATTGTGTTAAAACAAACTTCTAATTCAGGCTATTTTTCTTTTCAACTTTAGGCCTAAAATTGGAAGCTCTATTTTTATACAACATCTCCTAGAAAAGTCACCAGTGTTGCTATTCTCTTGCTACCCCAAATATCCTAAGTGGGCCTGGGGGTGGGGAGAGTAAGAGCCGGCTGTTTCACATGGCTAAGCAGAATGTGTGGGCCTGCCTGCCAGCCAGTGGAGGTGGAATCTGCTCTTTGCTTCTTGGCAAGTATGTCTGGCTTTGGAAGCTTTGTTTAGGACTTTTAGTTCGTGGTCTTTTCTTGCTGCCATATGCAGCATAGCTCATTGTTTTCTAGGAGAGCCAAAGAGGTAGAACTTCATCTCTTATTGTCTTTGACAAGGTACATGTGTTAGTAAGATAAGTCAAAAGCCACTCTGATCAGGCTAAAAAAAAAGTTATTATTTGTTTATTTAATTAAATTTATTTATTTATTTGAGACAAGGCATCTCTCTGTAGTCCTTGTCCTGGAACTCACTGAGATCTGCCTGCCTCTCTGTACAACACTACACCCAGCATCAAGAAGTTTTTGTGAATAGCATAGTGGCACTGTAAAAGTCCTTCATGTTTTAAATAGTTGAATCCCCCCCCCCTGTTTTTTTTTGGACTTTTGAGGCAGGGTTTCTCTGTAGTTTTGGAGCTTGTCCTGGAACTCTCTCTCTCTGTAGACCAGGCTGGAACTCATAGAGATCCTCCTGCCTCTGCCTCCCGAGTGCTGGAACTAAAGGCGTGCGCCACCAACACCCAACACTCCTATTAAAATAAGTATATGCAGTATTCAAAACAAAGCTCTTGGTCTCAAACTTCTGTAAATAAGATATTTTCACATATTATCTGGGGAGGCTGAAAGTTCCTGGAATATTGTGAGATTGTGACTTCAGTTGACCTTTGGGCTTGCATCTTTGTAAAGAAGAGGTGGGAATAATTTCTGTGAATAATGTGACACCCTTCCCTCCTCCAGGGGAGTGAGGTATGGATCAAAAGAGACATGTACAACTCTGTTTTCAGTCTCAAATTCTGTATTTTACTATAAGAGGTGAAAATTAGCTCATGAAGTGAAGAGTGATGGGGCCATATTACTACTGGTTAAGAAGCTATTTGTATCACATTATTTGAGAAACTGAAGAGGTTGGGAATAATTGGAACAATAAGACAACTCCCCTTTTTTTCTAAGTGCTATGCGTGGAGAAGGGGTCTCAAAGAAATCTGACCTTAAGAACAAGTCCTTGAGAAGTGAAATTGAGTTTTCTGTGCACAGGATTCAGTTTCCTTTGGTACTTAACACCATTTTATCGGAATTGTTATATATATATATATATATATATATATATATATATATATATATATATATATGGTTTGTTGGGCATAATTGTGCTAGGGCAAAAGCTAAGCATGCCTGCCTGATTCATGAGTTCATGCAGTAAAATGACTGACTTGTGCATCGTGAACACTATTTGTCTTAGTTGCTATTCTATTGCTGAGAGTAGACACCATGATCAAGGCAACTTAAGAAAGCATTTAATTGGGGGCTTGCTTACAATTTCAGAGGGTTAGTTCCTGACCATGGCCAGGGAGCATAGTGGCAGGCAGGTATGTTGCTGGAGCAATAGCTAAGAGCTCACATCTGATATGTAAATTATAGACACAGATAGAGACTGGGCCTGGTGTAGGTTTTTGAAGCCACAAAAGCCCACTCCCAGTGACACACCTTTTTCAACAAGGTCACACTTCCTAATCCTTCCTAAATAACTCACCAACTGGAGATCGAGTATTCAAATATATAAGTCTTTGGGGGAACATTCTTATTCAAACCACCACATTATCAGTGGTTATCAGTAGGTACATAGCAAACAAATGCTGTGTACTTAAGAATTGAGGAACACAGATAAAATTTGTGCTGTTTGGAGGATCAAACAAATCAACAAATGAGACCAGGCTGGTGTTGCAGTCCTGTATGTAATCCTAGCATTTGGGAAAGCTGAGGCAGGAGGATCATGAATTCAAGGTCAGCCTGAACTCTTAATCATGTATGAAATCAAACCCAAAAACCAAAGCAGCTGAGCATTGTGGCATATGCTTTTAATTCCAGCAATTGGGAGCAGAGAAAGGCTAGGCAGAGTTTCAGGCTAGCCAAGGCTACATCATAATACCTTGTCTCAAAAAGAAAACAAAACAAAAACAAGGCAAAACAAATGAAAATCCACACTATCAAAATGAAGAAAACCAAACCAAGACAAAACAAAAGTGTTGTCCTGGATTAGAGTACAATGACACATATATTGGTTGAATCCATCTCAGTATTTGAATTAAGTATCCATTTATGCATGTTAATGTATCCATATGCCATATAAGCATTTGTGAAAATAAAAAGCTGTTAATAAAGCAAAACATTTTTAACCTGTGTGTATATACATGTATGTGTATATGTGTATGTTTGTATATGTATACATACACACATGACTATATATAACACACACATACATCTCCTGAATTCTTCCTAAATTGGCTCTTGGCACTTAAATTGTTTGGGTGATAGTAATTGAAACCAAGAATTCTGGTCATGTCTGGTTTTTCAGTTTCATAGGATGTGGTTTAGATTGAGCTGGAAGAAGATTGGCTCTGTCATTATTGTACAAAGACTTCCAGGAGAGTTTGCTTTACATCCCATCACATGATGCTTGGATGTTAGGAGGGGTTCTCCCTTGGGAACATGAAGATGAGAGAAATGTTTCTTCAATAGATGGCAGGGGTAAATACTCTGTAACTGTGTATTTGGAGCAGAGCTAAGATAGTTCTTTTAGCTTGTTAGTCATACCATCTTATATAAATAGTACCCTAATGGCTCACCTAGTTGTAATGGAATTTGTCAGCTTTCATGGGCCAGGGATCATTGCTCCTGTTGTTCAGCTGAGATTTCCCATGACATATTAGGTTGAAATTGTGGCCCTGTAAGCTGGTCCAGGAACACAAATCAGGAAGTCTAAGCATTGGATCTTACTTTCTGTGCTGCTTAAGTAGGATATCTGAGAAGCATTAACTGTCTTTGTAAGAACTCTTTCAGTTCTGACATCTAGAGAATGTAAAAGGGAATTTACTGACAGGCGTATTCATGAAGGGTAGGCTTTGATCTCCATTCTTGAAGCTAATGGATTCTGGGTGTAAGTGATGTCTTCAAAACCCAGTTTGTAATCTCTCAGTATTGCTTTCCACCTAAGAATCTTATTCTTGAATTCTATATGCATTAGATTTGAAACTCACCTGGTAAAGAGAGTCTGTTTACTCTTCACATCTACACCTTCTTCAAAAGACATTTTACTTTTCTTATGGCTGTGGTATGGTGGCCATTTTGGCTTAGGTGCCTGTGTACCTCTGGTAACAGTTATTGAAGCCAGAAATGTGTATAAGGTAGTGGTGGGCCTAAGTCACATGTTCCATTATGAATCCCACATACACACAGTCTTAAACCAGGAGTTGGGTCAGGGAACTACTTGGTGAAGCTTGGGCATTTATCTGATAAAGAGACTGGATGGTGGGGAATCATACAGGGTTCTGTTACATTCTGTAATGTCCTTCGATTCATTCTATAGCTCACAAGCCCGTATGACAGGTTTGTGGGGTAAATGCAGCTCTTCGGCTGCTTTCAAGGCTCCACAGCCCCATGTGCAGATGAGTCACTCTGGCTCTGGTTAGTCTAAGAGCCAGATTCTCAGCCCAGTGCTAAGAGGATGAGGACATATTAGACTTTCAGATGGAGGGTGAAAAGGGTAAGGCTTGTCTGACACTTAAAAAATACATTGAAGAAACTCAGATGAAATTAAAAGATGATCATTTGATGAACTTCCTGTTTCTTGTTCCATCCTTTAACAACTCTCTTAAGTCCTTGTGCTCACAGAAAAACTGACGCTTCTTTACTTGCTACCTGGATATTTTTCTTTCATCTTCCATGCTTTTGGCAAAGTTTTTTTCCCCCCCTTTTTAAGGGAAATTGAATTAGTTGGCAAATACAGTATGATGAAAGTATGTGTCCATTGCTAAAATAAATTTTATATAAAATGTTCTTGCATATTCTTTGATCTATTAATTTCCCATCTTAGGATTTATTCTCATGAAACAATTATTAATATTCTGATTTTTAACTTCATTTTCTATTTATTACACTAGTATGTCTAGAATAGTGAATTATGGAGAGCAAGTTAGCATCTGAGTAAGATGTTAAGACAACAAATCATGGTGCCGGTTCATTGAGATACTAAGCTTTTTAAAGTGTTTCAGCACAGGGAGTCTCAGTCTCTTTGCTCCCACTGGAATACAATACAAAAAAAAAAAAAAAAGACACACTGAATAGTAGGATATAAATAAGCATCATGAGTTATGTGCAGTCTGGAGCATTTGTGGTGATAACAATATTTAAAATTTTTGTTTAAGGTTTAATGTAACTTAGTTACTGAAGTACTTGCTTTGCAAGTTTGTGGACCGGAGTTCAATAACCCTAGAACCCATGTGAAATTCATTGACCCCCCCCCCCCAGACTTGTCTGCATTTTCTAGACTTTCTAGAATATGTATATAGTACTTTTGATTTGGCAATAGTCATGGACATTTCTGACAGAGTTACTCATGTGGTTGAAAGGAAGAATTCTTTTGCTGTGCAGGTCTTTTTTGTCCCTCCTTCTTCCTGTCTGCTGCACATTAGCAGTCAGCCTCCATTGTGGGCTTCTAGGAAGAAGTTGGTATGTGTGGTCTTATAATGGATTTAGATTTTCTTTATAAAGAGTGAGCTAGCATTGAGAAATTGATCAGAACCATGTGATGGACTTGAGGCTTACTTAGAAACCACATGACTCTAAACCATAGATGTATATTTGTGATCATTCAAGTATTCCTTTAAGGCATTTGCAGGTAGTCATTTGTCATTTTTTTGTATCAGGTTCTTTCCTCATCTTTTGACTCATTTCACAATTTCCTTTCTTTCCTTTTACTAAATGCAAAAATCTAATCTCATCTTCAGTTAACTACTTTTCAGCTAAACTCCTTAGAAGGTGACCAGAAAGTGAACAGTTTGTGTGGTAACTGGATATTTGAGGACTAATTAGCTATGATATGCTAACCTCCTGGGTGGCGAGGAATTAATGTCTAATGAGCAGTCCACCTTCAGGGAGGTACTGAAGTTCCACTATAAGCAAGGAAGCAAACTGCATACATAGAGCCAGCGTGTAACAGGCATGCCATGCTCATTACAGTACCAGGGAGTACAAACCCAAGACAGCCTTCTGCCTTGAAACAAGGAATGTCATTGGGAAAGCAGAGGCATGGGGTAGAGGGACTGATGATAAAGGAGTGACTGTTACAGTTGTCCCCATAGGCTCATCCATTTGAATATTTGGTCCCCAGCAGGTGGCACTGACTAGGGAGGTTCTGTAACCTTTGGGTCTGTGACCTCTCCAGCAGAAGGTGGTCCCTGGGGCCAAGGCTTGAAGGTAATATGTGCTCTGGATTCCAGTCTAACCTGGTACCTCATCTGCCAACATGTGAGGACTGTGGCCTCACGCTCCTGCTGCAGTGGTGGACCATATCTTCTGGAACAGCCAAAATAAATCTTTTATCCCATTAAGTTCCCTCTTTAGGTATTTGGTAGCACCAACTAGAAAAGTAACTTAATACAGTGGCCAACCTAGAATAGAAATAACATGGCCTCCCTAATCATGCCTCCTTTGCACATATGGGGGTAGTTAGACCTGCTTTAGAAGAGTTGTGATGGGGAAAGAAACAAAAAACCCAGTTGTGACATGAGAAGGCCCAGTTTTGGTTATTTTGGGTAAATATGCAGCTCAGTTCTAAAGCGAAGAGAGCTTCATTATTTCCTTTTGGGAAGTTTATGCGGTGTGTGTCTGTGTTGGCTTGCTAGTATTTGGCAAGTAGCCCTCAGACTAGCCAGAAATAGTGGTTTTAGTCCTCAGGCCTTAAATAGATAAATAGTCTCAGTAGTATCTAGTCATGGACTGCTTAACTAAGGGATGGATTCTGAGTGAGTTTGTCATTGTGTGGATGCCACTGAGTGTCCTTACACATAGGTCATTCACTTCATGTGATATCTTGATGCAGTCAGGGGAGATGGTACATGTAACATGTATGAGCTTACTGCCAGCCACACAGCATGCTGTTTTACAGTAACCTTTTAACAATAAAAAGGTAGCATTGTAAATATGTAGCCCAGTAATGTAACCTTTTTATTGAATGTCACATACTATACATAATTGTATGTGTTGTGCTAAGCAATGGTGGTACACACCTTTGATCCCAGCTGGCACTTGGGAGGCAGAGATAGGCAGATCTCTGTGAGTTTGAAGTCAGCCAGGTCTACAGAGGAAGTTCAAGGCCACAGAGAAACCCTGTCTTGGAACCCCCCCCCCCCAAAAAAAAAAAAGTATGTGCTATACTTTTATACACCTGACAGTATAGGGTACTTCTCTGTGACAACATCATCATGAATAAGTGAACACTTTCTTCACTGCCCTGGGTGGCCATGGTTGCCTAAAAACTGTACTTTGATTTTATGGGACCACCGCTGTGACCACTGTCCATTACTGATGAAAACATCATTTTACAGTATGTGATTGTATTTCAAGTATGACACCTTGATAAACTAATAAAAACAGATGACTTTGTGTCAAGCTGGATGGTGTTAGTCATGTGACCCAAGGTTACTTCCTAGAAATATAACTAGTATGTATATTTCCTTTTAAAAATATTCTTTCTTTCCTCCCTTCTTATCTCTTTTGCACTTTTGAGATTGGTTGATGTAGCAAGTCCTACCCAACCCTAACCAGAGTTACATAGTTTGCTAGTATAGGGCATTTTAGAACAAAAGCATCTTTAAAAGCATAAACATAGATGCAAACAGGGTTTTGTTTGTTTTTATGTAGGAAACTGCTTTCCCCACTAAGTAGCTCTGGTAAGACCTAATTTTTGAAGGTGATCTTCCTTCAAGCCCCAGTTCTAGATGAGCAGTCCCCTCAGTCTGTCCTCATTGTCTCTTCAAGTTTCTAGAAGTCATTTACAATTGGAATTGCCAACTTGCCAATCTTTTTTGAAAAGGTCACTCAGAACCTGTAGCTGCCAAGTGGGACTAGGAGTCTGTCCCTTGTAGCCTCTGGCTGCTGTAGAAAAACTGAAGATTCCATGAACTCATGTTCTGTTCTTCAGTGTCTGACATAGTCAGTGAGAAGTAAGACCATGGAGCCAGCTAGTTCCACAAACTATTTAGATAGAAGTTGGTAACATGAATTTCATATTGCTATTATGTGGGAATGCCTGTGTGTGTTGATAGCTTCTTGCTGCAGAATAGACTGACTCTAGATGGGAACAAAATGGAGAAGAGCATTGGGTGCAGATCTGACACATCTTGCTGATACTGTTTTTTTGGTATATATTCACCTCCTGTATTTTAGCACATCATTTCATAGGCACCCTATCAGCAGCCAACACTTCCTCTGAGCAGGCTTTCTGACCCAGTCAGCTACATCAGAGAGACAATTTGCCCTGGCCTGCTTACCCGAAGAGTTCAAACCAACATGAAGAAAGGGAAGGCTGCAAACTCCATGGTGTCTATCACCCATTGTTCAGATTGGAGTCTTTTGGGCTTGGCTGTGAGACTATGTGCAAGAAGCAAGGGAGCCATTCATTAAGGAGAAAAGTTCTTGTCTTAAGAATGTTCCAGATCTTCACTTTCATTCTCTTTTAAATGTCAAAAAGACAAAGGTAGCCCCAGAATATTTATACATTGAAAAGACAATTCTAGACCCCTTGTTTTAATGTTGGAGTCACAGAAAAGTGATTTGTTTAAGGGACACACTGCTTACAGCAGTCCCAGATGAAACTTCAGTGTCCTCAGAATTTATTCTGCATATAGACTCAACCTCTGGAATACACTTAAGTGTTGATAACATTTTCTTCTTGGGGCATCATCATCTTAGTCTGGCATGCCTTGACACACATCATATCAGAAAAGTAAGCAAGGCCAGCAAGCCAGAGATCAGGATAGCGACCCAAGAGTGTGGAGTCAGACTGGTTATCTCAAGTTGAATCCATGAATTTTATTTACTTCCTTTTATAACACGAAGAAAACTAACTTACAGAGATGTAATGAGTTAAGTGTAATAGTTCACATCATTCTCATTGAATACATGCAGTGTTTTTTTGTAAGTGTGAGTGCTGTATATGTGCATGTGTAAAGGTCAGAGGTCAGTGTCAGGTGTCATTCTCCACCATATTTTCTGAGATAAGATCTATCACTGAACCTGGAGCTTATTGATTCACTTAGGCGGGCTGGCCTGGAAGCCCCAGGAAGCTTCTGTCTTTATCCCCCAGCACTGTACTACCATGGACTATCACTGAATATGGACTACCATGCCGAGCTTTTATGAGGGTGCTGGGGATCCAAACTAAACTCCTTATGTTTTTGTGGCTGGCAATTTACCGATGGGCCAGTCTCCCCAGCTCTCTGTAATGATTTTTAAAATATTGGTCTTCTCTTTCCGTTTCCTGCCTATTGCCCTTTATGAACCCAAACAAGACCTACCTTTCTGTGAAGTACTCTAGGTGAAGTTTGGTAGATTAGTTTTATTTTGTGTAGCAATTAAGAAACCTTAGTTTCCTAATAGAAAAGCTAAAGCAATTTACTGCTTAGTTGTGTTATAAAAGTGCAACTGTAGGCTCAGGCCCATATATGAGTCCCTCTCAAGTTTTCTTTACAGTTCTCTTATTTTCTCCTTTTTCCTGTCTCCATTTGTGCCAAGTCTCAGTGTGGGTTGGTCCTCCACTGTGAGCGGCTCAACAGTCAAGAGTAAGTCACTTGAAGACAGGCTTGCCTGGTTGTTACCTCATGGAACTACTAAAGAGATAGGCTCTGCTAGAGCTAGAGCACCTCCAGGGACCCCAGGCCTCTTAAGGACTGCCCTTGGGGCCTAGCAGTGTCTGCTTCAGGCCTGAGGCTGGACTGAGCTGGGCAGGCAGCCAAACTTCTCAGGAACAGCAGCCAGGGCTGGCACAGAGGAAGGAGGATTCTGGAGGCTGATGTGCAGAGAAGGGAGGGAAGGAGTCAGAAACAGCTGGAGCTAAGGTTGAAGGAGAAAATCTAGGGACTGATCCTGATCCAGTATAAACTGAATCAGGTTCCTGTCTGGTAAATAAATACTCAAAGGAGTATAAAGGCTTAGAATAGGTTTCCCAGGTAGTGTATGTGTGAATAGTTCCACTTCCCCCACTTTTTCCCACCAGTCCCTCTACTTCTCCTTGTCCTTGGCTCCATTTGACCCATTTGTGCCGTAAAGCAGCAAAGTGATCACTTATGGGACATATTTGACTTACTATGGTAGAGCTAGGCTAGCTACTGAAGAACTCTTCCTGTGGTAAAGGAAGTTTGAGTCTGCCAGTGACTTTGTGATAGCAGTAATAATAATTACACAGAGAAGGCAAACACTTCATTGAATGCTTCTATGCAACAAATACATGGATTAGCTCATTTCCTCTTCTCAACAATCCTCTGAGGTGCAGTGGGATGAGCTGTTGACAAGTTTGGTTAATAGATGCCATCACTGTGATTCACTCAATCTCAATTACTGTACGTTCTCCCTTGATAGGCACCTTGACCTCAGTGTGCTGCCATTCAATTTCCTGGAACTCAGGGTTTATTTTACAGAGCTACGTTTCTATATAGCTGTTACAATGTACTAGCAAATAGAAAGTGATATTCATTACTAATAATTGTGTTGTTTTTGGAAATGTGGCACTGGAGTGTCTAGATTGTGCAGAAGCTGTCTGCAGGTGGCAATGGGAGAGAGGAGAGCCACCTGGGAAGATCCCTCCATTAACAGTGTAATTGCCTTAAAAGCTAGAGATCCTGTCTTTGCAGACCTGCCAAAGTGGATAAAAGAGGAAAGGGAAAGCCTGCCTCAGGTTAGGAACAGGGTATGCCTAACAATTTCAAGCACTCACACAGGCACAGCTTGATTTTATTGAGGATCAATCCCAAGGAAATCACTTCCTGTAGAGAACCTGATTCCCCATGTGTTGGAGTGATGTGGTATTAGCCTGTTTTTGTTTTTTGAGACTGGGTCTCACTATGTAGATCAGGCTGGCTTTGAACTCACAGAGATGATCTACCTGTCTGTGCTTTTCAAGTGTTGGGATTAAACACATGCATTATTGTGCCTAACTTTTTATTATTACTATTGTTAATAATATTTTAATATTATTTGTATTTTTGCTCATGTGCCATGGCTTGTGTGTGGCTGTCTGGAACAACTTACAGGGTCTGTTCCTTCCCTTCTACCATATAGGCACTGGGGATTGATCTCAGATTCTCCCTAACCTGGTGACAGGCACCTTTAACACTGAGCTGTTTCAACAGCACTTGTGAGACTGTTTCTTTAGAAGGACTTGAGCTAATGACTTTAGGGTAGGGCTGGCTGTGTGTACCAAGTATTATTATTTATGTTTCTTGACTGACTACATACAGTAACCATGTGGGTAGATTTGGGAAATTCAGTTAGTCACAGAGCTAGGCTTCAGTTTCATGGCTGCAGCTTTCACCACACTGATGTGGTGGAGCAGGTCTAGGGCAAGTGGACCAGTTATAGCATATCTCCTCCCTTCCTGGGATGGGGAGCTGTGAGCCCAAGGACATTATACTTCTTGGAATCATGGCAGCTTGGCTGGTCTTGCCCTGGGAGGGCAGTGTTAAGGATGTCTTTGATCATGCATGCAGACAGTATGGTGTTCTTTCTGGTGGCTGATGGTTAAGATCTGCTGTTCTGTGGTTGCTGTATTGCTGCTCCTGAATATTACTCAGAGTACTGTCCCATGATCCTTTGCCAGATGTGGGCTGGGTTGTACAGGTCATGGTTTCTTGAACTAAACATTCCAGGCCCCTGTTTGTTCTGTGATGTTGGATAAATTTACTGTATGTATGCAGAGCCTCATTTCCCTGTTTTTAAATGAGGCTGTGGTGAGGATGGCACATGAGCTAATAATGTTCTTAAAGTGCTTAGATAGTATAGAGCTTGGCTCTATCAAATGCTTAATAATTGGCTGCTGTTAGTCAACAGTGAGTGAGACCTTCAGCTTTGAAAGACTGAAGAAGGTTCTGCTACCCTCTGGAATACAGGGCTGGTTGCTGTGACTGGGTCTGGAGAAGCTCAGGTCCAAGAGAAATCAAAGTGGTCCAGGAGCAGTATCCACCAGCAGACAAGAAAATACGGACTCTAACTTGACACCATTACTCCATCCCACTATAATGGGAACCTTTCAAAGAAAGGAACTATGATGGAAGAAAGCTGACCTTCTGTCACTGGATGATTGATCATCTGTTGACATTGATTTCCCCCTCTTTTTCTCATTTGCTGAGCATGTTAAAAGCCTTCAGGTTTCAACTGGTTCTGCTGTATCAGGCCATCAAAAGATGCTTTTACATGGAGAACCAGCAGAGTAAATGGGATTTAGGCCTCTATGGGAGCCCCATCTGTTCTGTCCTTACCTTTAGGCCTCAGTGCCAGGCTTTGGAGGGAGCTGCTGTATTGGAGCATCTGTCCAGTGGGGGTGGAGTGAGTGGCTTGGGTAGGTGGGTCAGATGGAGGGCAGGAAATCCTCTTATCGCTCCTGGTGCTGGGCCTCCTGCAGCAGGAGCTGAGCAGCAAACACTGGTGAGTCAGCTAGCCTGGGAATTAGAGTTGCCAGTCTGTGAGCATGTGGGGTTTGTGTAAGTTTGGGCCTTTTGTTTCTTTCAGCAATCCAGTCTTTAGAAATACAAATCTGGAAACCAGACCCTCCACATGCTACAGTCCTTCTTGTTTGGAGAGAATTCTGCTGGAACAGTTGCTTCTCTTATATGATGGTCTTCCAAGAATTAACCCCATGCCTTTTGAAATTTGAATAGGTTTCACTTACGGCTTACTACATGCCCAAAGTATGAACAGCCTGTGAGAAACCATGCCTGAATCTGTCACTTTTCACAGTCAAAGCACTTTTAAGGGTCTCTCTCTCTCTCTCTCTCTCTCTCTCTCTCTCTCTCTCTCTCTCTCTCTCTCTCTCTCTCTCTGTGTGTGTGTGTGTGTGTGTGTGTGTGTGTGTGTGTGTGTGTTTTAAAGCACATTGAAACTGCAGTTCTTTAGAGGGCATGTGTAGACATGTCTTTTGTCTTCAAGGGTGGAGAATAGGACACACCCTGATAGGAGTCTACCTTAACTACAGGAATGGCTGTGGTTCCTTTTTGGTGACTACACTCACTGCTTCCTTTTAGAGAGAATTCCTCTTGAAAGTAACTCCCAGTTTATCTAAGCACTGTTTGGTAGAAGCTGTTTTGTTTTTATTTTTTCAGCTTTTCTGAACAACTGTCCTTTGCCCCATTACCAGACTCTTAAGACCTCTGAATTTGTACCATGAAGGTCCATGGAAGCTCCTTAGAAGTAGGAGGCCCATGCTGGACTGACATTGATTTTTGTCTGGTGTCTGCTTTTCTTGGTACGCTTTTGGCTTCTGATCCATGTACTAACAGTGCATTGTCAGTTGCTGCCATTGTTCTAGCAGCTGGCAGAATTTTGCAAGTACTACATTGTAAATGGATTTTCTGTTATAGCAAACTATTTGAAGGGTAAGGACAAATCCTGAGTAGATTGTATTAGAGAAGTAGCTTCTGCTTTTGCCACAAATTTCTAGCAGTTCTATAAAAATTAAGTTACAACAAATAGTACGCAGTGAAGAATTTTCTCAGCGTCAATGTAGCCATTTGATTTGGCAGTTTTATGTCTTCGAGATTGTATTGGGCGTGGAGACTTACCTAGGTTGGGAAAGTACCTGGAGTACAGACTCTATAGGTGGGCGGAGCAGGGTGGAGCTAGGACAGTTACACCTGTGTGAATCCAAAGAGATCAGACATTTGTAGTTTTGACACTGTATCTTTACCTCACCATTAGATGATTATGAGATTACAGGTGCTTGGATATGGCCTCTTCTCCCTATTCCACCAGAATCCAGCCTAACAAACCAAACAATGTATTTACTGGGTTTACTTAAAGAGCACAGATGAGGGCTTATTTCAGGAGCATGAGTGACCTAAAGTAGCTTCAGCACCTTAGGTTTGAGGACTTCATGGAAGTTTCACCATGGAATTTTGCTTTCAGTTAATTCTCTACTTATGTACGCTAGCATCTGAGGGAGAGCAAGAAGGAATGGCTGTTTGTGAGGTGAGGCTCCTTTAACTCTCCTGACTCCTACTGAAGAGTGTCACCAGCTCCATCCATTACCATTATCATAGACTTAGCTACTTCTGTATTGTTCTGCTCAATTGGTTGCCATGGCTGCCAGACCAAGGTAATTTATAATCTAAGGTGTTGCTGTGTTATGCTTGGAGGAAAAGACCTACTGTAACAATCTTTGTTAAAATCTGAATATGTAGGTTATTAGATGTAGAGTCAGGTGGTGAACTTCTGGCTTCACCAGGATCTAGATAACTTTCTTAGTGAAGGCAAAAGTTGCCAAGACATATTTCCCCTGGAACACTTTGTCAGACTGTAGTCTCTGATGTGTTCTGCAAATGATTGGCCTCTTGTAAGTGCTACTATAATGATTCTAGGAATTTCCTATGCTGATTTCCCAAATATCCATTTCCAGGGGTAAGCCAGAGATGACTTACAGGAGAGAGAATGGTGACCTTTATCTCACCATTAGAAGGGGGTGTCTTTCCCTTGGCTCAGTTTTAGCTCAGTGAAGTAGAGTAGTCACTGGTGGAAAGTTCTGGAGTGTAGTATCTATGCCCTACTCCTCTGCTTAGAGGTGACTACTTTGTAATTTCCTTCCAGGTTGGCTGGCTCCTCTAACTGATGGCATGTTGAAGTACATGGGCCAGAAGCAGCGAGGGCATCTGATCCAGAGGGGGCCACTCTAGAGGCCAGGCCACCACCACCATGGGCCAGTGTGTCACCAAGTGCAAGAATCCTTCATCAACCTTGGGCAGCAAGAATGGAGACCGGGACCCTAGCAGCAAGTCACACAGCAGGCGGGGAGCTGGCCACCGGGAGGAACAGGTGCCACCTTGTGGCAAACCAGCTGGGGATATCCTTGTCAATGGGACCAAGAAAACAGAGGCTGCCACTGAGGCCTGCCAGCTGCCAACATCTTCTGGAGATGCTGGGAGGGAGTCCAAGATCAATGCTGAGGAGTCTTCCTTGCAGAGGTTGGAAGAACTGTTCAGGCGCTACAAGGACGAGCGGGAGGATGCAATCTTGGAGGAAGGCATGGAGCGCTTTTGCAATGACCTATGTGTTGATCCTACAGAATTTCGAGTGCTGCTCTTGGCCTGGAAGTTCCAGGCTGCTACCATGTGCAAATTCACCAGGTTAGTCACAGATGCTTTCGTGTCAGGTGAACAGAAGAGGAAAGAAAGTGACATTGGGTAGTGGTACCAGCTAGAACAGAACTGGGCTAGCTTCACGGGTTTGGGGCAAGTGGTCTCTCCCCCCTTTTCTGGCCATTTTCTCTACAGCTTAAGTCTGGCGTTGTTGTTTTGATCCAGATAACTCCCTAGATTCTTCTAAGGAATTAATTTTTTTACCATGTTCCTGGTACTGTAGCAGAATTGCGGAGTAGATTTCTCAGTAGGTAAGACTCAGAGATTTGTGTCTCCATAAAGCTTCTTTGTCTGATATGTGCTATCCTGTTTTCCTCACAGAATAAAGTGCTGTCTGATTGATAGGTCACAGTTGAATTTATCACAGCACTAAGAGGCAGTCTAACTGGGTACTGACCCTCTGCCTAAAGTTAAATAAGGACTAAGCAGTGTGAACCCTGTTGCTAAGTTGCTGCTCAACCCCACTGACAGCTGCTCAAAACTTGTCCCTTAGTCAGTTGACTCATTCGGTATTTATCTGTAGTCTGCCAGGCACTTAAGTTTCCATAGAGTAAGTTTCTCTGAGGCTATACCTCTACAGCTAGGCCTGTGTGCAGCAAGGACAGCTGGCTCTAGTTATCAAGCATGAATTGTACAAATTGTCATAGTAATGCATCCATATTGGGGTTGATTGTATAAAAGGATATGGCAGGTTCATGGCAGACTATAGCTTCAAGAGTACAGGGTTACGAATAATAACTGACTTTATTTTTTGTGCTATTGTTGTTACTATAACTTTTTAAAGACGGGGGATCTGGAACTGGATATGTAGACCAAGATCAAACTCCAAGATCTGCCTACCTCTTGAGTGCTGGGATTAAAGGTGTGAGCCACCATACCTGCACTGGCAGAACAGACTTCAAAACCCAGCTGTCTGGGCTGCTCAGTAGGTCAGATGCCTCACAGTTCAGCAGCTTGTACAGTCTCTGGGATGATTAAGTGTGAAACCCTGTTGTAAACTGCAAAGTGCTGTATACATGTTAAAGATACATATGTAGCAGTGTGGTGGTACATGCCTATAAACCTATCCCCCAAGAGGCTGAGGCACAAGGGTAGAGAATTCAAGACTAGTTTGGGCTACATAGTGAGAACCCATCTCATAAAACAATGCAAAAAACAAAAATATTTAAAAAAAACACTATTTTTCAATGTGAGTGTGTACATGCACATGTGCCATGCTTTGAGTGTGATGGGGGTCAAAGGACAACTTGAGGGAGTTGATTTTCTCTACTTTGTGGGTTCTTGGGATCAAACTCAGGTTATCAGTCTTAGTGGCAAGTATGTATACCTGCTGAGCCATCTTACTAGGCCCTCAAAGCCACATTTATTTGTTTGCTTTTTCCTCTCTATTTTATCTGTATGGGTGTCTTGCCTAAATTATATGTGTCTGTATTCTGTGCATATCTGGTACTCTTAGAGGCTAGATGTCAGATCCCCTGAAACTGAGTTACAGGTAGTTGTGAGCTGCCAATGTGGGCTAGAGGAATTGAATTATCTTTCTGTCTTCCTTCCTTCCTTCCTTCCTTCCTTCCTTCCTTCCTTCCATCCATCCATCCATCTTTGAGGCAAAGTCTGATTATACAGCCTTAGCTGTAGAACACTGTGTAAACCAGGCTGACTTAGAACTCAGGGATCCTCCTGTCTCTGCTTTCCAAGGGCTGGGGGGTTAGCTGTTGTTACTGTGCTGTCTTGCCTCATCATACACGGCATCCTTTTTATTTATTAATCGTACTTTTTCCTACCTGTCGCAGGAAGGAGTTTTTTGATGGCTGTAAAGCAATAAGTGCAGACAGCATTGATGGGATTTGTGCACGGTTCCCTAGCCTCTTAATAGAAGCCAAACAAGAAGATAAATTCAAGGATCTCTACCGGTTTACATTTCAGTTTGGCCTGGACTCTGAAGAAGGGCAGCGGTCACTGCATCGTGAAATAGCCATTGCCCTGTGGAAACTAGTATTTACCCAGAACAATCCTCCTGTATTGGACCAATGGCTAAATTTCCTAACAGAGAACCCTTCGGGAATCAAGGGCATCTCCCGGGACACTTGGAACATGTTTCTTAACTTCACTCAGGTGATTGGCCCCGACCTCAGCAACTACAGTGAAGATGAGGCCTGGCCGAGTCTCTTTGATACCTTTGTGGAGTGGGAAATGGAAAGAAGGAAAAGAGAAGCAGAAGGGAGAGGTGCACTCAGCTCAGGGCCCGAGGGCTTGTGTCCAGAGGAGCAGCACTGAGGATCTGCCTGCTGCCCTGCAGCCAAGTGAGGAATTGGACCTTTCTGGAAATTACTGAAGATCCGGATATTTTCTACTTTACACCTTTCTCTGCCTTGTATTTGAAAGGGCTCTAAAATGCTGTATCATGTTTTAGGCACTTTCTTCATTTTTTTGGTTATTTTGGTTATTTCTTTTTTTTTTTCTTTTTTTTGGGGTGGGAAATCCCCCAAAATATTTGAACCTGGCTACATGTTGTGTACCTTTTTTTTTGAAGCCTTCAGATAGAATAAGCCTGCCATTTCTTGCACAAATTTATTAAATTTGTTTTGTTTTTGTGGGGGAGGGTGTAGGCCCAGGTGGGGAAATGGGACTGTTAGGTTGAATTAACATTACAAAATGATACAGTGCCAGATCTCAGTTTTGCATATTATTTTTCAGGGCAGGTCTGTACTGTGTGTAGTGCTGTTTACATGGTTGAATTTAGGTTGTAATAATTATTTTAAAAAATTTACACAGATATGAATAGCAGTGTTAACTGTTAGCCACATTGCATTAATTTCCAGACAGTTTGGAGCTCTTGGAGAGCCAGGGCCAAGGCCAGTCAAGAGCATTTGCAGTCTGACACACCACCCCATCCCTTTAAGCTAATTTATCCAAAGCCCTTACCTCCCTTACTTCTTGCTCATTCCTTCTTTGACCCATTGCATTTCATGTTTAATTTATCCATCACCATGCCATACCTGTCGGTCAAGTGAGCAGTTTTATTTTGTTTTGTTAGAACACATTGTACTGAAAACCACTTAAGCGTTGAATGCAGAGAAAGCAGTGCTACCTCAGTTTTGCTGGAAGTAGACTTCTTTGATAGTTTTCTTTAATGTTTTTGTATTTTCATGTCATAAGTGGAAATACTTTGTTTTTTTTTTTTTTTCTTTTTCATTTGCCTTGGAGCCAAAGTTTCTGTTCCAGATGGTAAGAAAAGTGTGCCTGCCGGCCAGCTGACCTAAAAAAAAGCTATGGCATGGAACTCTGCTTCAAACTGTTTTTTTCTTTAATTTTTTTTTGAGTATCATCAGCTTACTTGTCTGGCAAGTGCAGAAGCCTGAGGCTGGCCTGAACTCTGCCAAACAAATTATCCAAGTATATTGAATCATTAAATGTGTGCCCCTCCCTCTTTGCTGCGCCCATGTTGTCACTTAACCCCTAGGAGTTATTTATTATCTTTTTGTTAATGTCAAGCTCATTTGGGGTAATGTGATGACTGTTTAGGTTTACATGACCCTCTTCTCCTTACCTTATCCCCAGATATGTATATATACATATATAAGATATGTATATATTTTACCTTTATAAAATATATATATACACATATATGTATCTATATTCCTTTATTTGTCTGCTAAAACTGGCCATAAAAGAGGGAGCTGCCTTTGATCTGTAGTTTAAGAAGATGCCAGGGAGTGTCATAAATGGAGGCTATTGTATTATGAATTTGGACATTTTGACTAAAGCGAACTTGAATGAATTTGCTTGCAGGAAGGAGAAACCAGTTCTCTAGACTCCACATGTTCACTCTGCAAGGCCAGCTTTGGTCAAGGTGCCACCAGGGCCTGAGGAGCTGACTCTGTCCTACCTAGTTTCACTAGAGGACCCTCTTGGTAATTTCCCATTAAAAAATATCCTCTAAAAGTTGTACTGGAAGGTGGGTGGCAGGAGCTTGTACAGTTCAGCTTCCAACACTTCGGAACAGATTTAAAAGGGAATCTTTTAATAAAAGTTACAAAAATATTTATACTCTTGATACAATGAAAAGTGTCTATTAAATACTTGGAATTTTCTCCCTTGATTAGTCTACCCCAAATCCTGGGTATATGTTTCTCACCATGGGCAAGAGTTGCATGCTTTGAGTTTTTTATGAGTCTTACAGCTCTGGGCTCCTATCTTTATAAAAGATGGTATTTAAGGAGATGACAGTCCTATTTCCTAAAATTGGTATTGACACAGGGAACATTTTTTGTAGGCCTGACAATTGTCCTTTCTTGAGAGACAGATGAGAAACCTGAAATGAACCACAGACTTAAGATAGTGCTGGCAGGCTAAAGAGCAGGCTGTTAGGCCAGATGTGCCCCTTTCTTCTAGCCATAGTAAGACTGTTCTTGAGTGAGTATCCAGGGACCCAGCAGTTTCTGAGGGCACAGCTACACAGCAGCCTTTGGAGAAGACCTCATCCATCCAGTCCAATGAGGGAAGAAGTGGTGGTGTTCTAGGTAAGACTTTCTGTTGCAGATAAGAAAGGGTATATGTGGCAGGGAAGTGCCAAGAAAGGGAGGCCATTGAGGGTTTCATGGACTTGGAGGAACTAGATTTTAACCAATTGCTCAGTTTTTCCAACCCCAGTCATTTAGAAATTATTTGTGATTGTATTTTTAATGGTCTGTTGTTGAGAAACCAGAGAAAGGAACAGTTAGAGAGGAACCTGGGGTTCTCTTTGCAGTAGTTTTTGTTTATTTTACCAAGAGATTTACAGTGAGATTAAGTTTTGTAGTTAACACTTCTGAGAAACAAAAGCCTCTGCTTCACTCAGCCTTAGATAGGCCTAATGTTTGCCCCTTGGGTAAGCCAACTTTGTGACACTGGGGTGATGTGGGGAGGGGCAATTTATGCGTGCCATTTTGGAATTCTGCAACATCTAAGCATTGTTATACAGACAGAATCTGTTGGAAAATTGCTTACTTTTGGCAAGTGTCTTTTTGAGTTTCCATTTATTTTATTTTAGTAATTTATTAGCGAGCTGGTATAAGATAAAGGGTTGCTCTATTGAATTCTTTCCCCTAGCCTCGCCAAACTTGAATGTATCATTCTTACACTTTGCTGTACTACTAGGGATTGCCTCAGCAGCTCATTTGACTGTGGCAGATGTGCCCATGTGTGTGTTGGGTCCAAAAGTCTGTATGTACCCATCTGATAAAGAAAAAAAAAATCTTCAGAGCTAGCTGAAAATTCCAATTTCAGGCAAAGCTTTGGGCTAAGGGAAAGATAACAGAAATTGTACAAAAGCAGTATTGTTCATATTGGATGGACAAAGTGAAGAGTTAAGCTGCACATAGTATTAGCTTGAAACAGTACTGTCTCTTAGGGCCTGATCTTTAGGCCAGATCAGGCTATGGGACCCCCCAGATTATGTACTCGGACCATTGGTAGGAAGTTGCTGAGAGCTATATATTGGAATGTATGGTTTGCTATATTTCAAGTGGGGTCTTCAGTGCAGCAGGTAGACCCAGTTATACAATTACATAAGGGACAGAAAGAAAGCTACTGCTAAGAATTTACCTGCCCCCTCTTTAGACTTCTTATTCTAGCATGTATGTTAGGATGACTAGTGATGACCTGAACATCTTGGTTAACTGACCAGGGTCAAGGACTCAAGCAGTATTTAACTTAAATACTTGAAATGACAAAATTAACAAAATATGTCAATTACGGCTTTTTAAGGACATGTGACATTGATCCTCCCTTCTGGGTCATGTAGAGGAAGTTCTTGCCACTCCTCTTCAAAGTACATTCCTATGTTAAGCTGTAATAGCAGCCCATACCAGTTGGCCCAGGACTACATGCTGGGGATGCTTACCAGCTCCCTCTCTCCCTTAAGCATTGGGTGCAGATGCTGAGATGGTTTGGTTAGCTGAATAATCAAGTTTGATTCTAGTGTTGGGGTGTTATGTTCTGTTTCTCTTAGAAACCCAGCCTGCTCTCATAGATACCTACTTCTATTACATATCTTGAACATTGCCAAAAGAAGCCATTCAGCAGCTGCTTTTTTTTTCTCAGTACAAATATATTTGCTATGGAAGAAGTATCTTCCCTCTAATGCTGCAGTCCTCAGAATCTGGTTAACTGCTCTTCCCTGCTGCACTGAGTATGGTTCTAGGTTTTGAAGAGGGAATTTGAAGCAATAGGTAAACAGGGCTTGGTTGAATTGGTCTCACATATATCCTGTCTTAAGCCGCTGAGGTGATGAGTCCACTGCTCATGTGACCCTACACCTTTGTGGATCCCTCTTGGTTTGTGACCAGCATATGTTTCTTGAGGTTGTACAAACTTGACAAAAGTTAATACTTTTGTATTCTCTGCACTGTTGCACTCTTCAAATAGCCCCTTGAATATTAACTTGATATATACATTTTTGTCTTTGATGTCTACAGTATTTTTTTTTGTTTTTGTTGTTTTTTAATTTGAAGGTTATCTGCTGTTGGATTCAATAAATTTGTTTACCTGACTATTGATATTTCTGCAGAAAACAAATAACATGAATTTATTCTGAGGCATAAGTTATCCACTTTTCCAATGATGCTATGTTATATTAACAGCTTGGGAAAATGACCTATGTAGGATAGAAGCCCAGCTCCAAACACAAATGACCTCCATGCACTGTGAATGTTTATATGCCCACTACTGGAATCATCTTTCTTAAGTAACTCATGAGTAAAGTCAATCTGGAGCCCTGTGTTAAATGTATGACCCTATAGGTCTGATCAGGCTTGAAGTGATTGAGTTTACCTTTTATTCTGCAAAATAAAGTCATCTCCATCTGTATTAGAATTTAAGAAAAAGTTGTGAGATACCCAAGATTCTCCAAAAAGATATTAAGTACTTTGGGGGATGGTGGCAGAGTTTTTTGGCATGACATTTGATCTTTCATCACTCATTGCTCCCTAAAAGGGCTCCACTTTCTATTGTGCCAAACTGAAAGAGGAATGTAATACAAATAAATAAATGACCCAGAGACTGATACTGGGGTTTAGACTTCAAGCTGAAGTTTAGAAAAGCAAAGTAGCTGGCTATTAGCTATTACCTCAGGCTGAATGGGCTGATCCTGTCTCCATGAGCTCTCACCAAGCCTCAGACTGTAACCTCTCCTTATCATGGCTGGAGAATGAATGCCTCCTACTCAGTGCTGAAGACCCTGCTTCTTTCTTTTCTATCCCTCTAGTGCTGGGATTAAAGGTGTGTGTTCTGTTACTCTTTTAGACTGATTCAATCTCATATATCCCTGGGTGGCCTTGAACTCAGAGAGATCCATCTACCTTTTAATCCTGAGTCCTAGGATTAAAGATGTGTGCCTGGCTTCTGTGGCTTGTGGCTGACTTGGCTTTCTGAATCTTCAGGCAAGCTTTCATAAATCATAAATAACAAATCACCATAGAGGAAAAATTTAACAGGAACTCGCAAGTAGCCATTTACTTCTTAAGTTCTAGACTTAAGACCTTTAGTTTCTTTCTTGTATTTTCTGGTTATTGTCTGTTTAAGAATAGCACTGACCAACCAACCATCTTGCTCATTTCTCTGGTGGAAGTGCTGAGGGTTCCTCAAAAGTTCCTAGCCTCTTGGTGTCTCCTAAGATCTATTAAGTGCAGAATAGGGATCAGAGAAACATTTTCAGTTGGAAAGGGCTTAAGTAAGCTTGATATTTCCTAAAATACGTGTAGTTTTACCCTTGTTCCACATTCCTCCCATTGACTCCTGGGTTTGTTACTTCTGTGCTTTGTCTCCTTTATTAAGCACAGATTAGAGAGTAGCAGAATAGAATGGAAGATAGCCAGTTTGGGTGCTGTTAAGAGTGCTGAACTGATTATAAGCAGATAAAAATCCTATTTTCAATTAAATGATTGGCAAGTAGTTCTTATACAATTATCAGATGAGTATAATTGCAAGTTACAGCTTACCAAGGAAGTATACTAAAAAGTAGTTCAGAGAGATAAGATTGTCTCTTCAATTCTTGTCTCTCCTATGAAGTTCTCAAAGCAGATTGCTGAGTTGGCTCTGGAAGTTATCTCTCTACATATGACAGAAAGGTACTATATACCAAGGTAAGTGCCAGGAAGTATAGAGGCCAAATCATTAGAAATATATAGGCCTTGCCATTGGTTGTTTACATTGATTGTTGAATCAATCCGGACTTTAAATTACAAGATTCCCATGCCTTAACAAGCAAACTAGAGCCGGACGTTGGTGGCACATGCCTTTAGTCCCAGCACTCAGGAGGCAGAAGCTGGCAGATCTCTGTGGGTTTGAGGCCAGCCTGGTCTACAGAACGAGTTCCAGGACAACCTCCAAAATAATACAGAGAAACCCCATCTCGGAAAAACCAAAACAAACAAAAAAGGCAAATTAGAAAGCAATTTTAAGACTGACAGATGGAAGGATACCATATTTAATCCACAAGAAGCTCTTAAGTCAACATGCAAAAGTAGTTGGCTTCCCAACAGAACAGGTAGCAGATATACACAACTCACCGAAGAAAATCTGGCTGAGTAAGTTGGATGCCAGTCTAAGTGGTACTCAGGAAAATAGCAATTAAACATGAAAACTGTTCCTTAATGTAGCAACTTGGCAAAGATTTGAGATAAATTATGCTAGTAAATAGTAAAATCTTTCTGTAGTTAAAAGTATCAATATGCATTAATACAGTAACTTTTTCATACCGGTCAAGTATATATGTGCAAGAATGTAACCTGCAGCTTCAGAGTCAACAAAGTAGTGTTCTAGAAATTATGAGTTATGATACTACAATGTTATGCAGCTATTGAAAAAATCTGAATGATAACAAAAAATCTAATATTGTAAAATATTGGCAGTCATTACTTCTGGGTGGTTAGATATAACCTTAATATTTCAAACTTTTACTGACTTCCCATATATTTTCAGAGGTTCAAGGAAATAGAAACAAATGTGGCTTAGTGTTCTGAGCATTCAACCCCAATATAGGCACAAGTTTAAAACCCAAACCAAGAGTTCTGTAAAAACCTTCAGTTCCCTTTTCCCTTGGGGTTGACTTTTCCCTAAGACTGCTCCTCAGGCAGCTGCCTTGGCAGCTCAGCATTGGCTGCCTAGAGGGTGTGGGAGGAACAATGCACAAACACACTTATGAATGGAATGTGTGTTTTGCAAGAGGCCAAGTTGGCAGCTTTGGTTTCCAAAAGGTGGGAGCATCAGCTGGAAGAACACAGTGTGCAAGAAAGTCTCGGAGGCTTGAAAGCTAGGTCCATTTCTGCAGTTTGGGCCCAGGGAGAATCCTTTGTCTATGCTGAAGGAAATAGCCTTGCCCAATTCAGAGAGCCTCAATATCTTCTTGTAACACTTTGCATAGGCCCCTAATGCTTGTCACTTACTGAGCACTATTCATGCTGGACTTTTGCTAATTTAATCTTCCTAACAACACAGTCTCAGGAAAAATGGTTCACAGTCTACTATTCTTGACATTTTCCATAAGCAAGTCTCATAATTCTTAGAAGTAGGTATTTCCTCATCTTATACAGCTGTGAAAACAGACTCAGAATGATCCAAAACCCAGCAACACAGCTGAAGTTCTAACCCAGGCCTGTGCATGTCCACTAGAGGCACTGTCTTTCAGGACAGGAGCCTTAAAAAGATAGGTATCAGTTGAACCCCACTGCTTTAGAGCTCAGCTAGAAAGGAAGCTCAAGTTGGCAGAACACAAGTTTGCTCCTGGCAGAGGGACTTTCATGAAGCAGTGTGTTAATCTAAAATCAAACCCTGGTTCCACTTATGGTCCAGTCTTACAGAAGCTTCATTTAAGGGTTAAACTGTGCCCTAAGTGCCCAACCCTAAATTTTCAGAATTATTTCTTAGCTAACTACAACAGTAATGATGCTGGACTTTTTTTTTTTTTTTTTTTTCTCAAGACAGGGTTTCTCTGTAGCTTTGGAGCCTATCCTGGCACTCAGTCTGGAGACCAGGATGGCCTCGAACTCAGAGATCTGCCTGCCTCTGCCTCCCGAGTGCTGGGATTAAAGGCATACAGCACCAATGCCCAGCGATGCTGGACTTTTTATCTATTTTTTTGAAAGAGGGTCTCATTACAGCTACAGCCTTGGGTGGCCTGGAAGTCACTATGTAGACTGACCAGGCTTTCAAACTCTTATGTACCTGGCTCTGCCTCCAGAGTGGGTGTAACACCAAGCCTGCCTGGTTTGTTTGTTGTTGTTGCTGTTGTTTTTTTTAAAAAACAGATCCTTACATAAAAGCATTTTGTAAAACATGATTTGCCAGTCCTACTAGTCAGAAATACTGTTAACATTTTGGCACACAGCATTCCCAGGCTTAGTTCCAGTCCCATGTATAGCTTTGTACATTTCCCCTACACAACAGGAATCAAAACGATAATAGTAGCCAGGCAGTGGTGGCGCATGCCTTTAATCCCAGAACTCGGGAGGCAGAGGCAGGTGGATCTCTGTGAGTTCGAGGCCAGCCTGTGGTCTACAAAGCTGCACAGAGAAACCCTGTCTCTGAAAAACAAAACAAAAAAAAACTATAATACTGTTTCATAACCTTACAGACACATGCATGCACATGCATGACTCTCAACTCAAGTTCATTTATCTTCAGTGATAATTCTTAGAGCCAGGTGCGGTGGCAAATGGCTTTGATACGGAAGACAGAGGCAGGTGGATCTCAAGTTTGGGGACAGTATAGTCTACACAGTGTTCAGGACAGCTAGGACTACATAGTGAGGCCCTGTCTCAAAAAGCCAAATAATAATTTCATGAGATACTAGTATCTCTGCCTGGACTGGACTAACAGTATTTAACTTAAGTTGAGCAATCCAGTACTTTTAAAAAGCTGGGATTAGAAGAGGTGCATGTACACAGCACACTTCTTTGTAATAACACCATGGCAACTACTTTGCACATTTTTGTACAAGCATCTTACTATTTTCAATTCTTATGGTGTAGCTGTAGGATCTGAGTATTAGAAGCAAGGTTTTAGGTGTGACTGACAGATTAGTTCACTTTGTCTGGAGCATTTCATATTTACCAGATTTGCAATTGTAAACCTGTGTCCCATCTTTCCAACAGTGTTACTAGTTAGTCACCTTAAAACTTAGCATTGTTTCTCTGAGTTTTGAAGTTTCCATTTTCCAAGTGGTGCCCCGGTGTGATGGGGCCACCTGCTGGCGAAGGGTGATGCTGCAGCTGTATCCCAAGAAGGAGGGATTCCCAAACATGGAAGTATGTTTTAACTATCATCTTTGTTCTTGCCAGATGTTTAGTTCAGTGTATCAACTGCCACTTTGACTTTATAACAGATGCCAAAGAGTAAACAGGTTAGCCAGTTACTTACAGAAATTTGATGCACTGGCTGGATTTTCTTCTCTTGGTCTTTGCAGTATATGCCATTTAATAATGGTAGTGCTACAGCAACCAGTACCTGTGTAAATAAACTCCAACACAAAACACTCACCCCCCTCCCATGTCTTAAGAGGAGGAAATGTTTTGAGTTTTAGGCATTTATTGAAATTTTGAACATGACAATATACTTTAGCTGGTATCCTAACTTTTTACCAAAGCTGTCTGCTAGATGGAAAGGTTTGTCATCCTCTCGCAGGGGCTGTAGCTTAGCCACATTCTCTATATGTAAAGTGGCACTTGGAAAGTATGGGGAGACTTACACTCCCAGGCCTGGGGTGTCATTTTCCTCTTCTTTTATTTTCATCAGTCCTAGGCCTGGGTGTGATCCAAAAGTGCTGCAATAAAAAATGAAAACATGCTTTTATCTATAGGACTAAATGAATGGCTATATGCTCCTAGGATAGAGGAGTAGGTGTATACAACACACCAAGAGGCAGATTCATGGAAAGCTACCTGCTGGAGTGGGCTTAGTGAAGAAGCCTACTTCATACCCTAGCTTTGCTGCTAAAGAGATACATTTTAAATGCCTCATTTTTTTTTTCTTTCAACCACAAAACTCTAAAATATTTAAGTTACTATGCCACTAAGGCTTAAAGAAGCATAGCAATAACCAGCATTCACTGAACACTTATTACAAATCAAGTACGGACAGTTTTAGACACCTGTCTCTAATCTTGAATAACAGCTCAGTGATACAAGTATTCAATCCATTTCAAAGCAAAGAGACTGATACATAACTTGTTTAAGTCTTACTGGCAGGTTTCAGTAATGAAAATCTGTCTTCAGAGTCCTTAGAAACTGGGGTTAGTCTTTTCATTTTCCTTAAAGACTTTGTTAGTGCCATCTGAAAAACTTTATAATATTACTTATTTAATGATGCATGCCATTAGAACAGTGCTTACAACTGAGGAGTCATCTGATACCTACCTGTTCACTGCCACCTTTTGTGAATATTCATGGGACTGGATTTAGAGAGCTAAAGGAGCTCTTTGATACAAGGAAGGCAGAAAATGAGCAAAACACAAACTGCTAACCTGTTGTCTAGCAAGTATTAGCCTTTTACGATTCAAAGCATGAGTAGTTGCACTTACTAGTTGTGTGACCTTGGTAAATTGCTTAAACAGAGGCATTACATTTGTGCTTAATAAGGATTCTAGTAATTCTGACCCAAAGTATGTAGCACAATACTTGCTGTGGGTATGTCTGACATTCCCATATGCTAAGGGAGTCTAGTGAGTCTCCTGGATCCTTGCCCACCTGCACCATACCAGACCTCTGGACCTAGAATAGATAAAACATCTTGTGCACTGGCTCAGTCTGCTGAGTCCCAGGACTCTTGCCTGTTTATGCCATCCCCAACCTCATTACCTAGTCATCCCACATCCTGGCCAAGTCCTGTGAGTATCCTGAACCCTCACCTGCCTGCCATGTTCCTAATCCTAAAACCCTGCTTTAGTCACACAACTTTTACCCTGGCTTAGCCTGGAGAGTATCCAAGATGCTGGCTTACCCAGCGAACCCAGCTTGCACAATAGCCATCCATCCCATCTAGCTGTATTTCTTGAATTGGAATCACCTGTTTGTCCAATCAACACTGAGTATCTGAAGGACTGACTACCAATTCTTGATACCTGATCTGAAAGCAACCAAGCTTGGGCAATAACAAAACCAAAACAAAAGTTCTAATCAACAGAGGCAGCCTAGAATCAGACATACAACCAATACAGTCTACATGATCCACATTGCAAAACACAAATACGAAATGCCAAGACATTATGTCCCCTTCACAATTCACCAGCCCTATAGAAATATTCTCTAATAAAAACTACCTAGATGATGAATCCCAGTATACAATTTAAAAGAACAATCATAAACACCATCAATGAATCCAAAAGTTTAAAGAAGACTACTGTAAACAACTCACTGAACTTAGGAGAATAAGAATAAATCCAAGAATGAATAAATCCATAGCTGAATGAAATGACAAGACAGTTCAAGATCTGAAAACTGAATTTAGTAAAGAGGTAGACATAATGAGATCTGTCAATAACCCAATTAGAAAACCTGGGAAAGCCTTAACAGAATATTTGGACAGAATATTTGGACTTGAAGATAAAGTAGAGGAATTAGGGATGGAGAGTGAGTTTAGGCAGTTACAAGCACTCACTGCTCTTGCAGAGGAACCAAGTTCAGTTTTGGTTTCCAGTACTCATATCAGGTAGCTTATAACTCCAGCTCCAATGGATCTTCTGCCCTCTTTTGAGCTCTAATGCACTCAAACTCTTGTATATACACATAAAAATAAGAATTGGAACACACTAGCAAAGAATATGAAAAATTAACAAAACACATGAAAGGCATATAAAAAACAGTGGGACACCATGAAAAGACAATAATCTAGTCATGTGTGGTGTCCATATGCCTTTAATCCCAGCAGCCAGGGATTTTTTTTTTTTTTTTTTTTTTTTTTTGGTCTCAAAAGAAAAAGAAAAAAGAAAAAAAAAAAAAAGCAGCCAATTTATAGGCACAGACGGACAGGAATGTCAAGTCAATGGCACAGGCCAGATTCTCATCAACAAGATCATACAAGAAAATTCCCCCAAATTAAAGAGATATTAAACATTTGTAGCACAGCATCTCCTAGAATATCAAAATCTTAAGATATTTTTTAATTTTTGACATAGGATTTTATGTCTACAGTGTCCCAAACTCCTTATGTAGCTTAGGCTGGCCTTGAATTCCTTATTCTTGTGACTCCACCTTCCAAGTGCTGAGATTAAGAAACAACACAGTTTGAGCTGGCAAGATGGCTCGAAGGGTAAAGGCGCTTGGCAGTGAGCCTGCTGATCTAAGCACATGTATGTATAACCATACACACAAGATAAGTGAATAAATATAACAAAGAAAAACTTAGAGTAGTTCTGTAAGTTTCTAACTATTCCAAAAAGGCTCTTCATATACCCACCCCAAACCCCACACATTACACTATATGTTTTAGGATTTAACATTAATTTTTCTTTAAATAAAGTATTTATCATACTTTATGTTTTGGAAAATCCCTCAAAAGAGAATTTTGTTTTCGTTTTGAACTCATAATCCTGCTTCAGTCTTCCAAATGCTGGGATTATAGGTGTGTACCACCTTTCCAGCTTAGACCTACGAGGTGTAAGTAGCTTGGCCACTTGTTAAAGATTTATATAATAGGGGCTAGAACCAGACCCACATAGCCTATTTCAGTATTTGCTAAGGTTAAAATTAGAATTGAGGGATAGAATTGCTGTCCCTCAAAAGCAGAAACGGCAAGGGGGGGGGGGGAAGAAAAGGGAAAACATACTTCTGATATGTAAGGAGGGTAGGCCCAGTGTTAGGACATCTTATCCTTCTGTTGTCACATTAGGTAGCTCTTCTTACCTCATGTAAGAGAGGACCTAAACCTCTGATTTTAAGGTGGGATTAGCATACAAGTAAAATAGGAATGTAATGTCTACCTTTTAGAACTGTGATAAGAACTCATGGAAATCCTCATTATGTGCCTGAACATCACTTAAGGCCTTTCCTTAAGAACAGCTGAATTCCAGGGGTCAGAATCCCAAGGACAACACATCAAGTCTTACTTTTTGGTTCCTGGTAGCAGGATGAGGCAGAGGGTGCCCGGGCTCAGGCTGTGGTAGAGCCTTTCAATCCTTTGGTTACAGCGCCAAGCTACTATCTTTGCATGGTTCTCCTTCAGAGTCTAGGACCAAAGTGATATGTCAACATTTATCCACCTGTTCACCTTTAGAAGAGTTAAAGCACTTTCTTGGGTTCTAACACCACAGGAAGCTCTTGAGGAAAAAAAATCGCCTGAAACTGCAGTCGTCTACACACCTCAAGTAACTTAGAACCTTTGTGGCAGAGGAAAGCTGCTGTTGATCCTTCAAGTGTATCTTCCAAAAGGGCCCTAAGCTAGGGAGCCATATTACTGATGAGGTTCCCTGCCTGTCTTTGCCATTAAGGGTATCTGTGACCTTGGATGAATCACTGACCAGCTCTAATCTCTACCCCTCATCTGCTAAGTATGAGACTACAGCAAGTTTCTCAAGCTTTAAGCAGCCTTCTATCTCAACTCTTATACATGTGACTTCTTTATAAAGGCATTGCCTTTAAAATGAGTCAACCTCTGCCTTAGTCTTGCCCAATCTCAGGTCTGATGTTGTTTTATAGTTTAATGTAAGTCCTAAACTACAGAAGTGGGAACAACAAACGTCTACCTATGACAGCCAAAATTTACCTTGTATATGTTTCATACTTTGGGAAGCCCTGAACCAGTTCACTTAAGAGTTACCCAGCTCTCCAGTCTCCCACCCTGGTCCCTCAAAGCTCCTTACAGAACCCCCTTGAAGAATAAGAATGGGATTTTGGGCAAAAGTATTTGAAATCCGAGAGAACATATATGGCCAGGGCAGGAAAAACAAACCAACAAAAAGCCTGAAGGATGTAGTACCAATGACCAAAGTCTTTCCTGACTGTGTTCCAGAAACAGAAGGCCAGAGTCCAGAGCCAGAAACCCCAGCAGGTACCTTCCCCACTCACCAAGACACACTCATTACCTGGAAGACATGCTTCTCCAAGAGAGGTGGTACTATTTGAAGTCCTGAAGGTGTTGCCGGTTCAGGATGTATGTCCTTAAGCCATGCCTGGAGGTGCCTGGGGGTTAGGGCATGTCTGCCTTTCAACTTCCAGTCCTTGCCTTTGAAAATTTCAAGAGCTACTTGGGCATTGTCACGAGTTTTGAACTCTGAAAGTAGGAATAATCCCAACATTTGTTATTGAGGACCAAGAAAGCAGACCAACAGATAAACTAAGGCCTGGCTAAAGTATGGGAATAGGGTAAAATTAGGAGCTCCACCCTGGTCTACTCTAGGAGAGCTTGTTTGGTGAGTCCCTTCTTTGACCTCATGTTACTACTACCTCCAATTTCCTACAAAGCTACATTTAATGGTGTAAACTTACTCAAGAAACAGTAGTTTTTTTGCTTTCTGCTTTTAACATCTTTAGGCAGGATCACAGCTTCTAGGCCAGGAAAGAGGCTGGACTGATCCAGTAGGTGTTCTTTAAAAGTTTCACCTAATCCAGCAACATATATAATTCCTTGGTTCTCAGAATCTTGCTCTAGCTCATGCACAAGGATGTCACACTCAAGGGTGAATTCTGTCACAGGCCTGTGCACCTAACCAAGGAAAGATGATATATTAGTGGCACAAAGTCACCATTTTAACTAATTCTCTGTCATGCTATATATCAGTAAGTCAATATGCAGCTTCTTAATCTATAAGGAGGCCAATAACTGCTTCTCAGAACTGATTGTAGATTTAATCAATAAATACATAAAAATACACATTTTCATATAAATCTATATTCTCCAGTTCCCTGCCTGCTGCCTCCATTGAAATCTTGTTTACTTGTACAAAAAGAACTTCACAATACCACTATCTCACCCCCTTGAAAGCTAAAGGAATGGGAAGACTCAGAATAGCCACTCAGAACAACTATCCAAGGATAAGGATACTTAATAAGGAATCAATGAAGACCCTAGTCTAGTCCAGACTAGATTTTTATAAAACTGAAAATTACTGAGTCTTGACTAAAGGTATTTATTACAATGTCTCATGCCTGGGCGTCTCCAGGATGTCCCTACATATGGGGGCTGCTTTCAGCTTTGGCCACCTTACCCTGATGTAGGAATCTTCTACCAAAATGCCATTCATGGTCTCTATAGCCAGCTGAGCAGCTTCCAGGACTTCATACTGTATACAGAAGTGAGGCTGCAGAAAGACCAAGTTACCATCGTTACTTTCCAATTCAAACTGCTAGAGGGAGGGACTGATGAGAAAGGGACCCAAACCACAATGTCCCAGGCTAGACAGGCAGTGGATTGTATTTGTCAGTCAACTTTAAGTAAAATCACCAAAGTTCAGGAATTGATTTTAAGACAGTAACTTTCACTTTTTCATTTAAAATCCAAGACCATTGTGATGGTAATACAAGGAAAACTAACAAATTCATCACTACCTAACTTGCTCTTCATGTTTATTAAAGGCACTAAGGCCATTCATGTATGTCAGAAGCAGGCATTCCCAGATGTCCAGTTAGCTTGATTTTTAGACAGTTTTCCAGTGCACTTGGGAAGCTAAGTTCTTCCACTGGCTAGGACACATCTTAGATACAAAGTAGCTAAATCACTGTAATCACCTGAGCCATGTATCATCATAGAGAAAAGCCCTTCTATAGAAAAGTTTTATGACATTGTTTTGGGCAATATTTTGAAAATGACCCAAAGGCAAGTAACAAAGGAAAAAACAGAGACAAACTAGTTTCCTCACAATTAAAAGCCATTAAGACTACCGAATTATAAAAGGCAGTCTACAAAATAGGAAAAAGTCCTACAAGCCACATACCTATTAAAAGGCTGAAACTTAAAAATTACAGGGAGTTTCAGTTTGGAATGATGCAAAGTTATAGAGAAGCATGATCATGATGACTGTATAATATCTGTACTTAATGTGAACAGGGTTAGAAAATTCAATGTTAGGTGTATGATACAAAAACAAAAACCAACAACAACAAAAAGCCATCAGGAAGACATAAGTGGTTACAGTCTTGCAAACAACTTCCTAATACCAAGTCTATTCTCAGAGATAATATCTAATTTTTTACCTATAGAAACAAAAAAGAGTAACTTTGGAAGTCCTTATGTTTTTACTTCATGTTCATGTTATTACTGTACCAGGTTATGAGTTGCCTCAGTTCCACATTCTAAAGGTAGAAAAAAAAAGTACTGACATTTTCTCCTACTCCTTCCTTCAGCTGATTTAGTCCTCCCTCTGGAGGCCTCCATCATTACTAATCCTTCATTCTAGGAGAAACAGTCTCACTCCTGGCTGACCTGGAACTAGATCAGAGTGGCCTTGACTGAGCAGTAGTTGTGCTGCCTCTTCCTCCATGTGTCATCATGCCCAGCATCTATAGATATTATCATGATGTTTCTAGTTGTAATTTTTGTCATATCTTCTTTCATGCTTATGCTATTGCTTTAGATGTCAACTTTAGCCATTTATCTATGTATGATATAATGATGGTATAACCATAAAGATGGAGATTTATTAAGTCCTTTGAATTACATGAATTCTAAGATTATATGTATTTAAATAATTAAAAATATTTTTCCTTTTATTGAAATAGTTTTAAAATCATTAAAGTCATTAAGAGTATTTTTATAAATAAAAATCCAATATACAAATTTACTTCACTAGACTAGAGAATTAAAAAAGAAAAGCAGGCCAGCAGAACTTCTTACATTGCTCAATGCCCCTTACAATACACTAAATAAATTTCTCTTCAAAAACAGAAAATGAAAATTAAAGCGGAGTATAATGCATGGTGGCATACACATGTAATGCCAGCTACTCAAGAGCTGAGTTAGGAAGATGGCATATCTTAGAAACAACACAGGCTACACAATGAGATCCTCTCTAAAATTAAAATAAAAAGGGTTCGAAATGTAGTTCAATGGTAGAGTACTTGTCTAACATGCCTAAGGCTCTAAGTTTAATTCCTAGACACACACACACACACACACACACACACACACACACACACACACACACACACACCCCACACACACACACCCCTCTCACCTTCAAAACAATTTATAAATCTATAATCCTTAATTGTATCCTAGCTATTAGCCTAGTCTGTAGTTAAAACCTATACAAGTTCTTCAAGACCAACCTAGTCTACAAATTGAGTTCCAGGGCAGCCAGGGCTACACAGAGAAATCCTGTTTACAAAGCAAAACAAAACAAAACAAACACCTATATAACTTCTAAGATAGGGAAGTTACAGTTCTGTAATTTCAGTGTGTCTGTGTTTGTGTGTATGTCATGATTGGCATGTAGAAATCAGTGGACACCTTGTAAAAACTGGTTCTCTTCTCCACCAATGTTAGTCCCAGAAATTAAATTTAGATCAAATTTGGTAGCAAGTGCCTTTATCTGCTGAACCATTTTGCCAGGTAGTTTTACTACTTTTTTTTTTAAGAGTATCATTTTCTTTATTTTTCAAATGTATTATTTTTAGTTATGTGTATGTATGTTTGTGTGTGGGTATGTGCATATGCTCACAGAGGCCAGAGAGGTCTGACTCCCCTGGGGCTAGTTGTGAGCTGCCTGATGTGAACTCAGGTCCTCCAGAGGAGCAGTATATGCTCTTAACCACTGTGCCATTCCTCCAGCCCACCCTCCATCATCCCCCATCCAACTATTCTTTTTTAAAGCGTATTTTTATCACTTAAAGGTGAGGTTAGCACAAAGGCTACATTTAACTAGTAGAGATTTTGTTATTTTTGTTTTTTGAGACAGGGTCTCTCTCTATGTAACCGTGGCTGCCCTGGAACTCTCTATGGAGACCACACTGGTCTCAAACTCAGAGAGATCCTTCTGCCTCTGCTTCCTGGAGTTCTGAGATTAAAGGTGTACTATGACACATGTCTTCAGCAGACATATTTTTGTCTGGCCTACATGGTATATTTGTCTTTAAGCAAAACAAAATAAAAATTGTAAGTACACAAAAACATAAGTTCTGGAAAAAATGATTATACACGGGTCAGCTACTGCCCCCTTCAGACAGAGCTGGAGAAAATCAAGCCCATTTCATTAATCTGTTAGCTGCACAGTTCCCATAATCATCTAATTTTTCTAAGAAATAAAGTAAAAAAATCTTAATTTCCTCATCTTACCATATAAGTTTCAAGAACAAGAGTTATTGATTCGACTGGGCCCAAGCTGTTAAACATCTTCTTCACAGCCTCAATGTTACAATTTTTGATAAATGGCCCAGCATAGACAGTTGACATCTCTGTCCATTTCGTCTTCATCTGTAGGAAAAACAAAAGTATGAAGAGGTGGATGTGAAAATTAACTGAAACCATAAAGCAAAGCATGGCTTACCTTTTCAAATGTCTAAAGTCCAGAGTTGATACAGGGCTGAAGAGATGGCTCAATGCCTGAGAGTACTTGTTGCTCTTGCAGAAGAGCTGGGTTTGATTCCCAACACCCACAGTAGTGGCCTACAACTATCCATAACTCCAGCTTCAGGGAACCCTCTTCTGACCTCCAAGGGTACCAAACCAAGCATGTATGTGGCACACACAAATACTTGCAGAGAAAATATTTGACCATAAAATATAAAATGAATAAATCTTTAAAAAAACATCATAGAGGTAACAAGAATCTGTATTCAAGCCAGACATGGTGGTGCATGCCTTTAATCCCAGGACTCTGAGAGGCAGAGGCAGAGGCAGAGGCAGAGGCAGAGGCAGGAGTATCTCTGTGATTTTGAGGCTAGCCTGGTATCCAGAGAGTTCCAGGACTAGATAAAGACCCTGTTTCAAAAAACAAAATAACAAAATAAAACAAAGAGTTTGTATTCAAGGATGTCCACTGCAACATTATTTATAATAGGAAAAAATTAAAAACACAAATGCTCTCAATAATAGGCATACCACACAGTGGATACCTTGCATATCCTTAAAAATAAGAAAAATAAACTATATACTGACACAGAAGATACATTTTAAATTAAATAAAAAACATAGTTGCAACAAGGGGCTGAGGCAATGGCTCCAACCAGAGTTCAGATCCCTAGCACCCACATGAAAACATGAGTGCAAGTGGCACATGTCTCTGGTCCCAGAACTGACAGTAGAGACAAGATGACCAAATCAGTGAGCTCCAGATTCAACGAGATATCCTGTCTCAAAAAATAGGCTAAAAAAACCATAAGATATTTAATGATGGCCTCTGACCTTGTCATTGCCTATGCATGCATGGGCATATGCACACACACACCCACACACCTGAACACATATACACATACACTAAACACATCATAAAATAAAGTTGTAAAACCATATACTCAGACTTATTCCTATTTTTCTAAAACATGTTTTTCAAATGTTAACATGTACTGAAATAATTTGGAGAAATGGGTGTGACTTTAATCAAGAGTGCATTACTTTCCTAATGAAGAGACATTTTAAGTTATCCAACAGTTCAGCACAACACATCTACTTACTCTTTTCTTCATCTCTTCAGCAAGGATAGGTGAAAAGGGCTTAAAAGAGAACTGCACGATGTTGAAGGGAAACAAAGGGACTTCCACTCTAGCTTGCTCAAGCACCTGAAGAGAACAGATAGCACAGGCAGAATGAGTTAGAACCCTGTACTCACTCAACTCCATCCAGGAGCCACAATAATATAAACAGTTGCCTTCTACTTATACCCCAAAGTAGTACACAGCTGACTTCCAGGTCTAGAGAAAAATGGTAACAGTATACACTCTCCTGGAAAAGCTACTAAATCACTACTTCTTTGCCTTTAGGCTAAGACCCAGCACAGTATTTGTCCTTTTTAGTTGAATATACTATGTCCCCTGTCCAAGAATAACATGCAATGAATTTCTGAAGCAGGGAGATAGAAGGGGAGCTTGTTATATCCACTTCATACATCAACCTGGTACTGTAGAACTCAGGAACAATACACGTAGGAATGTAAGACTTTCTTTCTAAAAGCAGCTTGCAACAGGGCCTGGAGGCACAGGCTTATAATCCCAACTACACAGAAGCTGAGGGTAGCAAATTTAAGACCAGGCTATGGGTCGAATTCAAGGGCAACTTAGTGAGAACCCTGTTTCAAAATAAAAAGGGCTGGGAATATAGCATAGTGGAACAGCTCTTACCATACACAAGAACTTGGGTTTGACCCTCTAATATCACATAAAAGCCATAAAGGTAATACATAACACACATAACCCATACTTTAAATATTAGTAGGAGAGCGGTTACCACACTCAAATCATCCGTGCAAAATAAATTCCAACAGAGGCCCTCATTGTTACACATTGCTGCAAGTCAGTAAATAAAATAAAAAAGGAGGCTTAAGAGAGTCATTGGTAGTGGGGGTATGTAGTGGGGAGGAAAATCAATGTGCCTGAAAGAATTAAATGAAGTATAAGCAGAAGTGCCCCTAGAAAGAAGTCCAACTAAATGCAAATAACAAGCCTGGCAGCCAGAAAGCAGCATGAAATGCATAGAAAAAAGGTGGTGCCCTTTGTAGATGTGGCAAAGATGAAAATAAAAAGGTAAATTAAAACTGCCGCAGAGGAAGATGGCAAATGCCAACTTTTCTTAACAATATTATAAATACCTCTCTTCTCCCTAAAACCATAAAATTAGTCTCAAACAAACCCCCAGCTCTTGGGAGGTAAGACATGCCAGTGAAGGGGAAATGGCACTGCAATATTTTGTGTGCCCATCTCTCTCCCTCTGAATTAACAGGAGCTTAATGGGAGCATAACTTCCCTACTCCAGAGTGTTTCTCTTGCAATGCAGAGTGGACTGTGTGCCCAATACTCCGGAAAACCTGGGAGGTGTCTGAGAAGCTGTTTCTTCTCATCTGATTTTAAGAGCTGACAGGACTAGAGGACTGTAGGGGAACACTCTAACCATGCCTTCAAGGGTGTGGTCAGGGTGACATGAGGAAGGGTTAAGAATGACGGGCATGCACATGGTAGCCCCTTCTTCCCTTTCATCATCACCTTGCTCTACTAACCTTGGACCCTGCCAGCTGGCTAGGTTGCTCTGAGTAAGGCATCTCCCTAATAAATCCCCTAATATCTTTACCCGACTCCATATTGGTAATTCACCCTTTATTTGGTGTCGAAACTGGGTGTGCCCCGTTCGGGAATACATATGGGGACAGCCTGCCCATTCAAGCAGCAAGCCAGTACCTTGCCTGGCCGGGAGAGTCGTCCTTTCCCACAGGCGCTGCTGCTGCCCCCTGTCCAACCAAGCACATCTGCCCATGCCACTTCAGCCTGCCCATGCCACTTCAGCCCGCCCGTGCAAACTGCCAAACCACAATACCAGCAGCCGCCACGATAGAGCATGGTTCCTGCCCAGTACTTTTCGTAGGTTTTCTCACAAACCCTGCTCCCAAAAGCCCACCCCTCTTCCACCCGATCCTAACTTGGTCCCCAGAGCTCCTACTGTTTTTCAGATTCAACTAACTGAACACCTGTGCCACCTGCTGGTCAAAACCAGTTACTGCAACTGGAGTAGAAGCCACCAGATAAATCATGGCAGAATATTTATCATTTGCTTCAATTGGTAATATCTTTGCTTCTTATGTGAATTCAATGTTAGAGGAGGTACCTGATTTGCCAATTAGTATCTGATTTGCCAATTACCTGCCTATTTGCCGTATTAGCAGCCTGCATTATGATAGAACTGATCTCTCTAGCCAGAAGCCTCAGAAACAGGGACAGAGACAATTTCACCACTTGCTTACAGTAAATAAAAGCCAGTCAACAAAATTTGGTATCTCAGTTCCAAGAGGTGAAACGTTTACGTAAAGAGGTAAAGGATACTCAGTCTGGCCATGCCACACTGTTAAAGAAGGTGGAACAGATCCATGGAAAAATAGATACTAAGCATTGTTCTATGTCCGATACACTAGATACAATCTTGTCTGTTACCCAGGACGAGGTACATCAGATTTATGGTAAAATAAACACAAAGATATGCTCCATGTCCAAGGTTTCATGTCTAAGAACCATGAGAAACTGAAGCATATATAGAAATAAGAATATGCTTTGTGTCTGAGGCTTTAGATGCAAAGGTAGCAGATAACCAGAACAAGACTGACGACTTGGCTAAGACCATTCGCTCTATTTCTGATGTATCTATCTACTGTGACAGGTCACAAGCTCGAGTCTAGGATTGGTTATCTGGAAGGCAATTTGCATGCCATTCAGATGCTATCTAAGGAGGAGCATATTAAAGGTTTAGAAGCACATGAAGAGAAAGAAATAGGGAAAATTAAGAATTCTATGACATGTTTGTAATCTCACATGATTCAGAAAATTGAAGCTATTCATGAGACTATGGTAGCTAGGCTAAAAGTTCAGTGGGATGACTCGGAAGCAGAATCACTCCAATCCGATCCACCTACTCCACTCAAACATCAGGAAAACTAGATACAATCTAAGATACAAAAAACTAAGGTTACTACGTGTACAGCACTGATGTTCCCAGAAACCATGATAGAAAAACCACCCTCTAAAAAGCATCCTCTTGGGCAGATGGCGTATCAATGGCAGCCCATACAGTTAAAAGATCTCAAGAGTATTAAGGAATCAGTTGTCTCATATGGTCTCCATAGTCTGTACATAAAGCAATTATTACATTTGTGGGCAACTTTTAACAGGGTGACACCCACAGACTGGGAAAGCCTAGTAGCAGCTGTACTTGAAAATTTGTCCCAGATACAATGGAGGGCTCAGTGGAGGGAGGAAGGAAAGACCTCAAGCTTCAAGGCATAAGGAACGGTTATGAAGCTCCACAAGATAAGATCCTGGATGAGGGTATTTATGCTAACCCACAGATTCAGGCTGAATATGATGACCATATATTGTCCTTGTGCAAGACAGACGCCTTAAATGCCTGGGACAAGGTTCCTGAGCCAGGAGAAAGAGTGAAGACTTATACCAAGATAGAACAGGGACCAACAGAACAGTTCCCTGGCTTTTTACAAAGACTACCTAGGGAGTAGAATTGCAGGTAACAGATCTAGAAACAAGAAAATATATACACTATAGCTTATGAAAATACAAACCCAATATGCAAAAGAATACTTTTGCCTTTAAAGCTCAGACCAGTGCCACTGGAAGAATGGGTTTTGCATACAGATAACCTCGACTATAATGTACAAGATACAGGAGCTTGTGTAGGAGAGGCAATTTGAAAGGTTTATAAAGGCAACAGGAGATTAAAGGTTCTAAAGGTAATGACTCAGAGGCTAGAGAGGAGAAGCACCTTGAGGTCAACATAGGTACCAAGAAGCCAGATGCTATCACTACTATGAACCAGGAACTTGGGTATAAAGAGCCTTCCCCTGGGGGCCAAGAAGGTACCAGGAACCTAGATGTTTCATCTGTGGCAGAATAGGACATAGTCAGAGAAATTGTAGGCAAGGGAATTCTAACAATGTCTCATATGGAAGGCCTCCACCTTCTGGATTGTGTAAAAGATGTGGTAAGGGCAGACACTTGACCAATGAATGAAGATCGACCAAAGATATACAAGGAAACCCATTATGGTCAGGAAACTCCATGGGGGGGACCTCAAGAAGGCCCCCACATCTAGGAAGATCTGGTCATTCCTAGTTGCTGTGGGGGAAAATCTCTCACAGGAGGAATAGATAATATATTGCCTATTGTAAAAAATGTGCTACTCTGGATGGTAGTTTGGCTAATGATGAGAAATCAAACATGATTGGAGGAGACGAGAAACCCATATTTTGGCAAACTTCTATTAATGATAAGAGACCTTACTTAAAAGTAAGAATTAATAATAAAGTTTTTACCAGGATCTTGGACACTGGTGATGATGTGACTATTATTACCCAAAAGTCCTAGCCTCAGAGATGGCCACTTAGAGAGGTGAATGTACAATTTTTAGAAATTGGAACTTTATCTAGATTTTGGCAGAGTGTTAATTGGTTGGTCTGCATTGGACTGGAAGGACAGAAAGGAAGGCTGAAACCATATGTCAAAGACATAGCTATACATCTCTGGAGTCATGATCTTTTATAGCAATGGAATACCCAGATTAACATTCCTCCAGTATCAGATGCAAAGTAGGTATAATCTTTAGATGGTAGACAAAATTTAGTAAGGCACTATGGAAAACAGTTGCCAACCATCCAAGCTGTACAGAAACTAAGTACAAATGATAGACCCTCAGAGGAGCCTAAGGCCCTACCATTAAAGTGGCTTACAGATGAACCTGTCTGGGTAGGACAATGGCCTATGACCTCTGAGAAACTAGAGGCTTTAGTTCAGGAACAGCTAGATGCTGGAGATATAGAAGAATCTACCAGCCCTTGGAATTCTCCTGTATTTGTTATTAAAAAGAAGTCAGATAAATGGAGAATGCTCACAGACCTGAGAGCCATCAATAAAGTGATTAAGCCTATGGGCTCTCTGAAGCCTGGTATGCCTTTGCATTCCTTGATACCTAAAGGATGGCCTATCATAGTCATTGATCTCAAAGATTGTTTCTTCACTATACTGTTACAAGAAAATGGTAAGAAAAAATTTGCGTTTACTGTACCAACTCTTAATAATTCACAGCCAGTTAAGAGATTCCAGTACAAGGTTTTGCCACAAGGAATGCTAAATAGTCCTACCTTGTGCCAGCACTTTGTACAACAACTTTTGGAAATAATTCATAAGAAATTTCCACAATACCTTCTTAACCATTACATGGATGATATTTTATTATCACATTGTAATAAAGAAACATTAGAACGGATGTTTGAAACAGTGAAGGAAGTTCTGCATCACTGGGGATTACAAACTGCCCCAGAAAAGATGCAAAGAGGAGATTCTATTATTTAGGTTATAAGATAGACTTATGAAGAATCAGGCCTCAAAAAGTACAAATTAGAAGAGATCATTATCATACCCTTAATAGTCTTCAGAAACTACTAGGGGAAATTTCATTTCTCAACTACAGACAATAATTGGTGTGGAAGGACATGATTTAAAGCATTTAAAAATGGCCCTTAAAGGGGACAAGGACTTAAACAGTCCATGAATATTATCCACTGAAGCAGAAAAAGAATTATAATGGGTAGAAAGCAGAATACTGGATGCATATGTAGATCATGTAGACCCTAATTTAGACTGTTCTGGTCATCTTACCATCCAGAGAATACCCTTCTGGGATTCTGATGCAGTGAGAAGATATATTGGAATGGATATTTCTGCCACATAAACAGAATAAAAACCTAAAGACAAATATAGAAAAGATTTCTGATTTGATTCTAAAAGGCAAATTAAGACTCCACCAACTAACTGGAAAAGATCCAGCAGAAATTACAGTACCTTTGACTAATGAAGAAATTTCCTCCTTATGAAGGACAATGAATATTGGCAGACAGCTCTTACTTTTTGGGAAAAATCAGCAACAAATTAAATTAATTAATTGACAGAATTAAATTCATAAAAGACAATCTGGATCCTTCCACGCACTGTAAGATGAACTCCTATTTCTAGAGTTCTTAATTTCTACACTGATGCCAACAAATCAGGTAAGGCAGGTTATAAAGCAGGAGAGGTAAGTAAAGTAGTTCAAAGTCTGTATACAGAAGGCAGAATTATATGCAATTCTTATGATACTTATGGATTTTACAGAGCCTCTTAATATAGTTATGGATTCTCAATATACAGAGAGAGTCGTGTTACACATTGAGACTGCAGAGATTTGTTCCTGATAATACAGAATTAACTTCACTGTTTATACAATTACAGGACACAATAAAAAAGAGAACTAATCCTTTATATATGACAAATATCAGATACCATATGGGTTTGCTAGGCCCACTAGCACAAGGCAATTTATTAATAGGAAATGTGCTAGAAGCCTCAGAATTTCATAAAAAAAACACCATGTAAATTGCAAAGGTTTGACAAATGACTTCTCCATCACTTGGCAACAAGCCAACGAGATAGTGAGAAACTGTCCTACCTGTTCTTTTTATAATCAAGCTCCATTGCCAGCAGGCTATAACCCTAAAGGCATTCAGAGAAATGAGGTTTGGCAGATGGATGTCTTTCAGTTTGCAGAATTTGGAAATCTAAAATATGTGCATCATAATATAGACACATTTTCAATGTTTCAATGGGCTACTGCTCATAGTTCTGAAAAGGCAGATTCTGTTATTACATACCTGCTAGAGGTGATGGCTATTATGGGTATACCTACACAAATAAAAATTGACAGTGCTCCAGCATTTGTCTCCAAAAAATTGGAACAGTTTTTCAAATATTATAACATAAAGCATGTTACTGGAATACCACATAATCCCACAGGATAAGCAGTGGTGGAGAGATCTAATAGAACACTGAAAGAAATGCTCTATAAACAGGCTGGTGGTACGAAAACTCCCAAACATAGGCTACATAATGCATTACTAACTATAAACTTTCTTAATGCTAATGAGAAAGGACAAACAGCTGCAGAAAGGCACTACGGGAAAAAAACTGAATCTGCCGGTATACTTCAAAGATGTATTGACCTCTGTCTGGAAACCAAGACATGTGTTGGGGAAGGGGTTTCACATTTGTTTCCACAGGAGAAGACAAACTTTGGATACCATCAAAGTTGATCAAGATTCAAGTTGAAAAAAAAAAACCCTCTCAACGAGGAGAAATGACAGGTATTCTACCAAGGTATATCCCATAAACTGGATGGAAACCTCACAAAGGAAAGGAAAGTGTTTTGTTTTTATTTCCACAGGAAAACTCATCTCCAGAAGTCAAAGAACACTACATGGGTAGAAGATATGGTAGCTATAACCATCGAACAACAGAAAACTGCCATATGTTAAAATACTGTAGATGCATCTACACCTGTTTCTCTTTGTTTCCTAGTCCCCATTTAATTAAATCAATGCTGGCTTTAGAGTTGGATTTGGCTTTCCTCCTCTAAATCCAAGCACGTTGTTAAAATAAACTTCAGGGTTTCTGTATTATGTCAAGAAGCCAACTGATGTAATACAGAATAAGAAAAAACTGGGACTGTCATTTGTCTTTTCTTTCTCTCAAGGTATATTATATACTCTCTCATAATTGTTATTTTCCCATGGTTGCCTTTCCCGGTATGCATACAAGCAAACATTTCTCTGCTAACATTTATGTTTGAGTCCCATACAGCCAATGAAGATCTGCCTGACAGCAACCCCTGGACGCTCCAAAAAGAAAATGGACTACACCTCCTCCAGTAAACTGGATCCAACTTGCTTCGTTTCAACTGACACTCTGGCCAGAGCTTTGAGTACTGACTTCAATCAACCCAAGGACTTCAAACAAGTTAAGGACTTCAACCTGGATCTTCAATCAAGCAAATCCATCAAAAACGGACTGGATACAATCTACTCAAGACTTTCACTATACTAACATTTTCTTCCTACAGGACCCCATGAGGCTATCACCATCCCATTTCAGCAGGAAGTAAGTAGGAGAATACTACGTCCCCTTTTCCCCATTGTTGTCACTAAGGATAATGTACACCTAGTTAGGGATAGTTTCCTATTGTTTAGGGTTGGGATTGGAAGGAGTTGTTCAGGCTTGGACACCTCTTTCAGATGACTTTAGGGTTTAGTTAGAATAGACATAGTTAGGATATGTGTGTGTGTGTGTGTGTGTGAATAATATTAAATAAGTTTTAATTTGATGGGAGAGTTGGAGGAGGTAGAGGGAAGAATGAAAATACAGTATTCACACATGTAATTCTCTTAAAGAATTTTAAATTAACAAAATCAATTGTTGGGCTAAAATGGTGGCTTAGTTGTTAAGAGCACTGGCTGTTCCTCCGGAGGCCCTAGGTTCAATTCCCATCCCCCACATGGGAACCCAAACTGCCTGTAACTTGGGATCTGATACCTTTTTCTGGGCTCCATAGGCACTTGGCATGGACAGATATACACACAATACCCATGCACATAACACCAAAAAAATAAATTACACCTAATAAATTATTAAATAAGAGAACATTTCAGGAGCTCAGAAGGGTAAACAGCGTGCCGAACAAGCACAAGGGCGTGAGTTTGGCCCCACATAAATAAAAGCCAGAAATGGCAGCATCCTTAAAATCCCAATGATGGGTGGGTAGGGAAGACAAATTAGTACTGGGCTCATATTACATACATAGAACAATGATAGATAAAATATAAAAAGGTATACTCAAGCTGCAAAACAAACATCTCCATACACCAGAAACAGAAGTTCTAAGTGACTGTGCAAGATCAAACCTGCTGCTGGTCTCTGAAAGCAGACACTGACAGCTGGCAGCTCTGCTCCTATGAAGTAACAGACTTAACAGAGTTCCATGAAAGATTTGAGATAGAAGCCAGACTTGCTCATTTTAGTCAGTGTTACTGGTGCAAAATTCTTGGCACTTCTATGGATTATACAAAGGGTTACATCTTCCTCTTTTGTGAATACATACTACAAAGGTACAATAGGTCATTCACCTCTTTATTTGAAGAGCACCTAATAGTTTGACAGTTTCTAGAAGAAGAAAGTTCATCTATATCCCGGGTCAGGAAAAGGAGTTTCTGACCCACTGAGTCCAGGCATTCTAAAACACTGTAAAGAAGTGAAAGACAGTAAAATAAGAATGGTCATTTTTAGGTTATGACTTCCTAGTTAAATTTTGTGCTTATAATGCTGTCCGATGTAGTAGTCACTAGCAACATTTAGCTATATAAATTTAATTAAAATTCAATTAAAATCCCAGTTAATCAACTGCATTAGTCCTATGTGATTAGTGGTTTCCACACTCTCCAGCATATTTTCATCACTGCAGAAAATCAAACTAGATGGTGTTATACTAACAGAAGGGAAAATAAACAAGAAATAACCCTAAAGCTATCAAGATTTAAGCCACAGTTTAAGCATTTGACACACTCATTATGGTCTGAAATCAAACTCTTTCTGAGTGTGTGTGTGTGTTTCTCCAATTTGCATTAAAGGATACAAGCTGAGTTTTCTAACATAAAAATACCAACAACTCTAACATTCTCTTCTTTTCTCCCTCCTCCCCCAAGACAGGGTCTCTCAGCATAGCCCTGGCTCTCTTGGAACTTGATCTGTGCAGCAGGCTAGCTTTGAACATGGAGAGTCCCATCTCCCTCTGCTTCCCTAATTCTGGGATTAAAGGCTCTATCATGTCTTCTAATAATTCTCAGTTCAATTACTTCTGTGTTCTTTCTTTTTGTAAACAAAAAATATCATTTTAGACATTGGTCATAGTCAGAAAACTAGGAAGCACATTCTTTATTTTCCTTTGCTCTTACTTGAAATGGAAAACATTACCTCATATTTGGGCACTCAGTAGGTCCTCCCTTGTTTCCTGGTTCTTGACTGGCTGCTTTCAGTTCTTCATGACTAGCTAGTGCCTCCAGATTGAGCTCTGCAATCTATAAGAAAATAAAGTGGTAACAATCATTTTAAGTTTTTATACTGAATTTGAGGGAAAAAATCCACTAAGTGATATTCTCTGCTTCTTTAGAACTATGGTTGTACCAGTGCCTTAGGCACAAGCTGGCTTCAGTACTATCAGATGGTTTAAAACTGCTTAGCCAAGAACAGCAATCTGTCACTACCTACTAATGTTACATGAGCATGGTTTAAAAAAGCCAAGAGAGGCTGAGTGAAAAGTGATGGCAATCTTGGCTCATCATTCCTTAGTCAGTCCCTTAAAATGTATTTCTCTGAAAATATGTAAGTTTTAGAAATGAAAAAAAAAAAAGACTTTTACTACAACATCAAAATAGTCAGTACATTAATACAAAATTGTCAAAAGTCTAATTGATATTTTTTCTTCTTCATGAAGTGGGAGTCTACTTGGGAAGTGAGATACAATTTTTTAAAAATAACCTATTTGGGGGTTCGATGGATGGTTCAGTGGTTAAGGGCACTTGTTGCTCTTAAAGAGAATTTGGGTTCAATTCCTTGCACCCACATGGTGGCTCATAACCATCTTTAACACCATTTCCAGGGAATTCAATCTCCTCTTCAGGCCTACACCAGCACCAGGCATGCACATAGTGAACAGACATCCACACAGGCAAAAACATTAATACACATAAAATAAATAATCTAAATGACAAAACAAAACAAACCACCAACCTCTTTGTGTCTCCCTGTGTCCTACCATTCCCAGAGAAGATGCTGCTTAGCTCCTCTATGGGAACATGCGTAATAGTAACGTCTGTTAAAAAATTATAACCACCTACCAGGAGAGGAAGAGACTCCTGCTTATCCACCAGAAGAAAGGATGAGAAGAGGACAATGTAATAGCACATTCAACAACAGAAAAAAACAATATGACACCACTGAAGACTAGGGACCATACACCAGCAAGACCTGAACATCACAATGCAGATGAAGCAGAGGAGAATGACCTTAAAATCAACTTCATGAAAATGATAGATGACCTCAAAGAAGACATGAGAAAATCCCTTAAAGAAATGGAAGAAAAAACAAACCAAAAAATACAAGATATCAACAAATCTCTCTCAAGGAAACAGTTCAAGACCTAAAAACTGAAATAGAGACAATAAAAAAAGCACAGTTTGAGGGAATGCTGGAAATAGAAAACCTGGGTGAACAATCAGAAACTACAGATGAAAGCATAACCAACAGATTATAAGAGATGGAAGAGAGAATCTCAGGAGTTGAAGATGCACTAAGAGAAATAGACTCATCAACCGAAGAAAATCTTAAGTCCAACAAATCCATAACACAAAATATCCAAGAAATATGGGACACCATGAAAAGACCACACCTAAGAATAATAGGTATAGAAAAAGGTGAAGAAATCCACCTCAAAGGCAAAGAAAACATATTCAACAAAATCATAGAAGAAAACTTTCCTAAACTAAAGAAAGACGTGCCGATGAAAAAAACAAGAAGCCTACAGAACACCAAATAGACTGAACCAAAAAAAGTTTTCCTCATCACATAATAATCAAAACCCCAAACATACAGAATAAAGAGAAAATATTAAGAGCAGCAAAGGAAAAAGGTCAAGTAACATATAAAGGCAAACCTGTCAGAATTACACCTACTTTTCCATGGAAACTCTGAAAGCCAGAAGGTCCTGGATAGATATTCTACCTACACTAAAAGACCATGGATGCCAGCCCAGACTACTATAACCAGCAAAGCTTTCAATCATTATAGATGGAGAAAACAAGATATTCCATGACAAAACAAGATTCAAAAAATACATAGTCAGCAGTCCAGCCCTACAGAAAGTTCTGGAAGGAAAACTGCAACCCAAGCAAGTTAACTACAATCAGAAAAATATAGGCAATATATAGTCCCACTTTACCAACAGCCAAAAGGAAAAAGGGATAGAATCCCTCACACAATTTCACCACCATCACCAAATCAAAAACAAACAAGAATGAACAATCAATGGTCATTAATATCCATCAACATTAATGGTCTTAACTCTCCTATAAAAAGACACAGATTAGCAGAATAGATGAGAAGACAGAATTTATCCTTCTGCTGCATACAAGAAACACACCTCAACTTCAAAGACAGACGATAACTAAGAATTAAAGGCTAGGAAAAGATTTTCCAATCAAATGGACCCAAGAAACAAGGAGGGTTAGCAATGCTAATATCCAACAAATTGGACTTTAAACTAAAATCAATCAAAAGAGATGAAGGAGGTCACTTCCTACTCATCACAGGAGAAATCCATCATGATGAAGCCTCAATTCTGAACATTTATGCCCCAAATACAAAGGCATCCACGTTTGTAAAAGAAACAAAACTAAAACACAAATCACACAAAAAACCACACACTTATAGTGGGAGACTTCAACACTCCACTCTCACCACTGGACAGGAACACCAGACAGAAACTTAACAAAGAACAAAAGAACTAATAGAAGTTATGGTGCAACTGGACTTAACAGATATCTATAGAACATTCCTTCCAAATACAAAACTATATACCTTCTTCTCAGCGCCACATGGAACCTTCTCTAAAATCAACCACATACTTGGCAACATAGAAAACCTCAAAAGGTACAAAAAAATTAAAATAACCCTCTGTATCTTATCAGACCACCATACTTTAATGTTAGAATTCAACAAAAACATCAATTGTAGAAAACCTACAAACTCATGGAAATTAAGTAACACCCAATTACACAAATCCAGGGTCGAAGAAGAAATAAAAAAAATAAATAAAAGATTTCCTAGACTGGGCTAGAGAGATGGCTCAGTGGTGAAGAGCACTGACTGTTTTACCAGACGACCCGGGTTCAATTCCCAGCACCCACATGGCAGCTCACAGCTGTCTATGACTCTAGTTCCAGGGGATCTGATACCTTCAGATACCAACGTATATAAAAAGGTTAAATAAATTATTTTTTAAAAAAAGATTTCCTAGAATTCAATGAGAATGCGGACACAACATACCCAAACTTATGGGACACTCTGAAAGCAGTGCTAAGAGGAAAGTTCATAGCGCTAAGTGCCCACATGAAGAAACAAGAGAATAATCACACTAGAAAATTAACAGCACAACTGAAAACTTTAGAACACAAAGAAGCCAATACACCCCAGAAATAGCAAATGCCAGGATATAATCAAATCAAGGGCTGAAATCAATAAAGTGGAAACTAGGAGAACAATAGAAACAGTTGGTTCTTTGAGAAAATCAATAAGATAGACAAACCTTTATCAAACCTTAGTAAACAGCAGAGAATGAATATGCAAATCAATAAAATCAGGAATGAAAAGGGGGACATAACAACAGACACAGAGGAAATCCAGAGAATCATCAGGTCATACTTTGAAAACCTTATTCCTCAAAATTCAAAAATCTAAAGGAAAAGGACAATTTTCTGGATAAATATCACTTACCAAAATTAAACCAAGAACAGACAAGTAACTTAAATAGACCTATAACCCCTAATGAAATAGAAGCAGTCATCATAAGTCTCCCAACCAAAAAAAGCAGAGGGCCAGATGGCTTCACTGCAGAATTCCACCAGAAATTCAAGGAACAGCTAATACCAATTCTCCTTAAAGTATTCCACACAACAGAATCAGAAGGATCATTGCCAAACTCTTTTATGAGGCTTCAATAACCTTGATACCCAAGCCACACAAAGACACAACTAAGAAAGACAACTACAGATCAATATCCCTCATGAACATTGATGCAAAAATATTCCAAAAATACTGCCAAATCGAATCCAAGAACACATCAGAGAAATCATCCACTATGATCAAGTAGGCTTCATCCCAGGGATGCAAGAATGGCTCAACATACAAAAACCCATCAATGTAATCCACCATATAAAGAAACTGAGGGGAAAAAAAACCACATGATCGTCTCACTAGATGCCGAAAAAGCCTTTGACAAAATCTAACACCCCTTCATGATAAAGGTCTTGGAGAAATCAGGGATAACAGGAACATACCTTAACATAATAAAAGCAATATACACCAAGCAGACAGCCAATATAAAATTAAATGGAGAGAAACTCAACGCAATTCCTCTAAAATTGGGGACAAGACAAGGCTGTTCACTCTCTCCATACCTCTTCAATATTGTCCTAGAGTTTCTAGCTAGAGCAATAAGACAACAAAAGGAGACCAAGGGAATACAAATCAGAAAGGAAGAAGTCAAACTTTCACTATTTGCAGATGATATGATAGTCTACATAAGTGACCCGAAAAACTCTACCAGGGAACTCCTACAGCTGATAAACACCTTCAGCAAAGTGGCAGGATACAAGATTAACTCAAACAAATCTGTAGCCCTACTATATACAGATGCCACATCCATGGAGAAAGAAATCAGAGAAACATCACCCTTTACAATTGCCACAAACAGCATAAAATACCTTGGGGTAACACTAACCAAAAAGGTGAAAGACATGTACCATAAGAATTCTGAGTCTCTAAAGAAAGAAATTAAAGAAGATACCAGGAAATAGAAAGATCTCCCATGCTCTTGGATAGGTAGGATCAACATAGTAAAAATGGCAATCTTGTCAAAAGTAATCTACAGATTCAATGCAATCCCTATCAAAACCCCCACACAATTCTTCACAGACCTTGAAAGAACAATTCTCAACTTTATATGGAGAAACAAAAGACCCAAGATAGCCAAAACAACCCTGTATAATAAAGGAACTTCTGGAGGCATCACCATCCCTGACTTCAAGCTCCATTACAGAGCTATAGTCCTGAAAACAGCTTGGTTTTGGCACAAAAGTAGACAGGTAAACCAATGGAATAGAGTTGAAAACCCTGATATTAACCCACACACTATGAACACCTGATATTTGACCAACAAGCTAAATTTGTACGATGGAATAAAGAGAGCATCTTCAACAAATGGTGCTGGCATAACTGGATACTGGCACGTAGAAGACTACAGATAAATCTAAGTCTATCACCATCACAAAACTTCAGTCCCCATGGATCAAAGACCTCAACATAAATCCAGCCACACTGAACCTATTAGAAGACAAGGGGGAAATACCCTTGAATTAATTGGTACGGGAGACAGCTTCCTGAACATTACACCAGTAGCACAGACACTGAGATCAACAATTGATAAATGGAACCTCCTGAAACTAAGAAGATTCTGTAAGACAAAGGACACAGTCAGCAAGACAAAATGGCAGCCCACAGAATGGGAAAAGATATTCACCAACCCCACATCTGACAGAGGGCTGATCTCCAAAATATACAAAGAACTCAAGAAGCCAGTCTTCAAAACACCACACAACCCAATTAAAAAGTGGGGTATAGAACTAAATAGACAATTCTCAATAGAGGAATCTAAAATGGCTGAAAGACATATAAGAAAGTGTTCAATATCCTTAGCCATCAGGGAAATGCAAATCAAAACAACTCTGAGATACCATCTTAGTCCTGTCAGAATGGCTAAAATCAAAAACACCAATGACAGTTTATGCTGGAGAGGATGTGGAGAAAGGGGAACACTCCTCCACTGCTGGTGGGAGTGCCAACTTGTACAGCCACTTTGGAAATCAGTATGGCGACTCCTCAAGAAAATGGGAATCAGTCTACCACAAGATCCAGCAATTCCACTCCTAGGCATATACCCAAAAGAAGCACACTTCATACAACAAGGACATATGTTCAATGATGTTCATAGCAGCATTATTTGTAATAGCCAGAACTGGAAGCAGCCTAGATGCCCCTCAACCAAAGAATGGATAGAGAAAATGTGGTACATTTACACAATGGAGTACTACTCAGCAGAAAAAAACAATGGAATCTTGAAATTTGCAGGAAAATGGGTAAAACTAGAAGAAACCATTCTGAGCGAGGTAACCCAATCACAAAAAGACAAACATGGTATGTACTCAGGTGGATTTTAGACATAGAGTAAAGGATTACCAGTCTACAATCTATACCGCTAGAGAAGCTAGTAAACAAGTAGGACCCCAAGAGATTCATACATGGTCTCCTGGAGAAGGGGAAAGGGACAAGATCTCCTGAGCAAATTGGGAGCCCAGGAAGAGGGGGGAGGGAACTAGAAGAGTGAGAAGGGGAGAAGAGGAGGGGTGAGGAGGACATGAGGGAGCAGAAAGGTTGAGTCGGGCAAGAATAGAAGAAACAAGAATGGAGAAACCCTAAATGAGGGAGACATTTTAGGTTTACAGAAAAATCAGGCACTAGGGAAATGTCTGGAGCTCTACAAAGATGACACCAGCTAACAATCTAAGCAACAGAGGAGCGGCTACCTTAAATGCCCTCCCCTGATGAGATTGATGACTAACTTATATTCCACCTGATAGCCCTCATCCAGTAGTTGGTGGAAGTAGAAGCAGACACCCACAACTGATCACTGAACTGAACTGGAATCCAGTTGCAGAGAAGGACAAGTGATGAGTAAAGGGGTCCAGACCAGGCTGGTGAAACCCACAGAACATCGTGGAGTTCTTGGTCCCCAGACTGATAGCTGGGATACCAGCATGGGACTGATTCAGACCCAGGAACATGGGTTTCAGTGAGGAAACCTCGGAAATCTATGGGACCTCCTGTAGTAGTTCAGTACTTATCCCCAGCATAGGTGTGGACTTTGGGAGCCCATCTCACAGAGAGGGATACTCCCTGAGCCAAGACACATGGGGATGGGCCTAGGCCCTATCCCAAAGGATATGATAGATCCTGAGGAAACCCTATGGAAGGCCTCACCCTCCAGGGGGAGCAGAAAGGATATGTGATAGATAGGGTTTTAGTCAGGGGGGAGTGGTAGGGAAGGATGGGAGGGAGAGGGAACTGGGATTGACATGTAAAACAATCTTGTTTCTAATTCAAATAAAAAAAAATCTGCAAAAAAATAGAGAGATAAACATTCAAGAGTAAAGGAGGTAAAATTCAGTAAGGTACTCCAGGAGAACCTGGCACATTGAGAGGCAGAGGCAGCTTCGCCATGACAAGTAGGCAGGTCATGAATGATGGCTCCAGGAAGGACTTATCCTGATTGCAATTATAGAAGCAAGTGATGATAATACTGGGAAGCAGGGAAGAGCTGCAAAGACTGAACCTAGTTTCTCTTAAGCCATCAGCATAGGTCAGTGCTTCAGCAACCCAGACAGCTCCAATGGAGGTAAGGGGACTAGAACTCAAGAACTCTACAACACTCATCACTCCCCTACCACTGCTATTGTCCCTTAGATCAAGGGACCCATCAAGACCTTAGGAAGAGCACAGGGCAGAACTTGGAACATGATGAAGCAACTGGGTCAGAGCAGCAGACCCCAGGCTGCAGACTGTGGAGATAGCAGCAGTAGTACAATGAGGCTGAGCTGAGAGACTCTCAGTAACCTCCACCTTGGGCACAGCATTAAGGAACCTCATACAGTCTCCTCATAGACAACTAAGACTCCAAGCAGCCCACTGGACATTGGACGGATTATATAGGGGTGGGATCATAACTCACAACCCCAAAGTTGAAAGAACACAAAGATATTACTAGTATTTGCAATTGAACTTGTGAAGTACTACATATAGACAGAACCAGCACCTGCAATTCAATTATCTAAAGAAAGATTCAGAGGGGAGAACAGAAGAACTACCAAAGGTGGCATGGGTTTCTAAGAGACAAATATGAGAGAACTCAAAACTGAACCCCAGTCATTAGTTTTCATATTCTATATCCCCATCCAACTCTCTACTTCATGTTGATTCCATCCTTACTTAATACTCAATATCAATTTGGCATGGTAGCTGGGTCCTGATTAGTTTTACCTTATACTGCTTATTTCCCCCTTCTTTACTCTTTCCCCTTTTATTTTCCTCTCCTAAAGAGTGTAGCTGGTCTGTCTGGCTCAACCTTCAAAGACATGGGGCTTTACTTGTTTTAGCCATCTGTAGTAGCCCCACTTTGAGGTGCCAGTCTGTAATAACCCGTGTTTGTGCCTGAGAGGGAGTGTGGACTAAGAAATGTCAGGAAAAGATACTAAGGAAGAGAGAGATACAGGATAGAGTCAGGAGGGCAATCCAGTGAATACTGAACATCCCAAGTTTATTCTTCAACATTCTTAAATACCCCAACCAAAATAGGGGAAAATGGCAAAAGACTTCTTTATCAAGATACAAGGAAGAAACAGACCTTCTTCCTTAATTCTCCAAACATTTGGTAACCATGCCTTAGACTAAATTTCTCCTTATCTGGTCTTGAGGGTTAAGGGTAACCACACCTCAGAGCAAGTCTCTTGTTATTTAGATAAGACATCCACACCCAAGACCAAACATCATACAGTAGTCATGCCTCAGACCTTTAGGTCTTATGACTTTAACCTTGGAAGAGTAAGGATAGCTTGAACTCTCTGACCTGAAGCCAAGATGAAGTGAAGCCATTTTTATGGGCCCTGACATTTATTGTTACCTGATTACATATCTTTACCCTTCTTTTTTCAGTTTACTTTCAACCAAAATTCTGTCTCCCACATTTTTGTCCCTACAGGTCCTTTTATCCTAGCACTTGGAAGGAAAAGATAGGAGAATCAATATAAATTTGAAGCCAGTTTGGGCTATAATTACATAGTAAGTTACTGGCCAGCGAGATACATAGCAAGACAGTGCCTCAAGAAAACCATCAACAAAAATAATTTTACAAAGTCTTTCAGAAACTGTCCTTTTCAAATCTATATCTACTAAACTGCTGCTCAAACAATGAAATGTGCACTTAGCCCAAGAAGGCACAATAATTACAATAAACAGCATCAGTTCATTGATCATCATCACCAGCATGGTGCTCAATATATACAATGCACTGTATTAAGAGCTTTATGTAGTTATCTGCCCTCAATACTATTCCAGAAAACGACATTATTTCCATTTTACAGATTTAGAAACAGTTATTCAAAGCAACTGCCAGTTAATATTGTTAAATCTGTAGAGCCTACACTTAAAAATAGATAAGCCCAACTTCAGAGGCTGTATATACTTAGTATAACATATTAGTGATATGAGTCTTAATTCTAACCTTACATTGCTAGTTTTGTATAGAAATGTAAGAACAGAAATAATGATCTATGAATGCCTGATCTTGTCTCATAATATTAATAAAGCCCAAGATACTGCTCAATGATACTAACCTTCTTTGGCCCATTCTTAAGAAAATAACGAGTTAATTCAAGAGTTGTTCTAGCATCTTCTATGGTATCATGACCAACCTTGTCTGGACACTGCATATCTTTCCTAGAAAGTAAAGATGAAATGTATGTGCCTGGGACTATTTTTAACGATTATTTCTTTTAATAACAGTATATAAAGTTTCAACATTGTAATAATCAGATTTATATTCTAACCATCAAGATTTCTTTTCTCTGCTCAACTGCCAGGCCTCAAGAGAGGTGCTACATATCCAGAACAACATGGAATGGCTTTGACCCCAGCAAGTATACCAGAGGAATCAAAGATTAGCCAATGAAGTCTCTAGCCCATTTATAGATGTATCAACAGTTTCCTTTCAGAAGATTTTTACTCATATGCAAGTAATTTAAATATCTTCTTGGTTGTTTATGAAAAATCTTAAATTCTCATATATTTATGTCATTATACCTAATAGATCTAATCTACTATATCAGTATCTACATATAGATCCTACTCAGCAACTCTATTTTATTCTAAGAAATATCTTGGGGTTTTCCACATTAACATACACAGATCCTTTAAATAATAACACAACCATAATTTAATCAGTCCTATACAATTTTTCTTCTTTTCATTTTGAACCATGTCATAATGAACATGTATTTATGTGCGTCAAAACTACAAGATATATTCAATGTAAATATGCTACATTTTGAAATTCCTTGGTACTAGGGACTAAACCTAGGGCCTTACACATGATAGGCAAATGTTATATCACTAACTTCCTTTAAAAATTAAAAAAAATTGTAATTCAAATATATAAAAAAATAAATTTTAAAAATTACATTTGTTTGTTTATGTGTGTGGGTATGGACAATGTATATGTGTTTGGTTGGGGGACAGGCAAAGCACAACTTATGGAAGTCAGTTCTCCCAGGGATTGGAACACAGGTCATAGGGCTCGCAACAAATCCCTTTACCTATTGAGTTATCATGCTATCCTAACACATTAGTTTTCATATTTACACAGGGTCTCACTAAGTTCCTCAAGATGGCCTTAAACTCACTCTATAAACCAGGAGAACCTTGAACTTGAGAATCTCCTACTTCTGCTTTCAAAATAGCTGGGATTACATGCCTACACTGTAAAGTCCAATTGCATCCCCTTAATTTCTTCAATTCATAAGAACTGGAGTGAGTAATGTTTACAAAGTAAGAAAGACAACAGAGACTGAAGTGGATAATGCATATTAATTTATGTACAATATATAAGCAAAACATTATAACATGTATAAACCTACCCCAAAATAACTTTGGCTAAGAATCTTAGCTTAAATCTTCTGCCCTGCTTCCCGGCATAAAGCAATGAGGTATCAATAACATATGGATGTATCATCTGAGGAGGAAAAAAATGAATAAATAGCATCTTATGCTAAAGGGAAAAACAGGAAAGAAGTTTGGGAGTAAAGAGCCTAAGTCTTTACATCTTATATAAATGGAACATGTTTATGTATTAGAGAATAAAGTCTTAAAGCTGATACACACTTGTAATACTCTGAGATCCGAGTCTAGGGAATGGCCCACTAACACAGCATCAGGAGGAAGTAGTTTTCTTAACAGCTTCTGTACATCTTTGAGTTTGGTTGTCACTGGGTTAAGAATCTTCTTTGTAATTCCTGAAAAACTTTTAATAAAGAGAGAGAGACAGACGAAAATATCAGCTTTTCTCCAAGAAAACACTTTAAAAAATTATCCTTAATATACACCTATTATAGAAAAAGCTGAAGATTCAAATAAGCAGAGAAGTTCAAAGAAATCAATCATGAACTGCTAGAGGAAAACATGGGCAGTATGCTACATGATGTAGATGTAGGAAAGGACTTCTTGACTAGGGCTCCATTTGCCCAAGAATTAAGGCCAAAAGCTGACAAACAGGACTTCATAAAGCTAAAAGGCTTCTGCAGAGCCAAAGAAACAATCAGCTGGGTAAAGAGGAAGCCCATAGAATAAAAGAGAATCTTTGCCAGCTATATATCTGGCAAATGTTTAAAATCCTGACTATACATAGAACTCAAAAAAAAAAGAGAGAGAGAGAGAGAGAGAGAGTGAAGAAACAAAACAACAAACTATGACCTATTTAAAAAAAAAAAAGGCCTGGGATCTGAATAGAAAGTTCTCAAAAGAAGTAAAACCAATGGCAAAGAGCATCTTAAAGAATGTTTATCCACCCTAGCAATTAGGAAAATATGAATCAAAGTAAGTTTGAGATTTCATCTTACCCCAGTCAGAATAACAAATATCAACAATGGACAACAAATACTGGGGGCAATGTGGACAAAGGGAACCCTCATTCATCGTTGATGGAATGGCAAACTACTACAGCCACTATTGGAAACCAGTGTAGAGAATTCTCAAAAAGCTAAAAATAAATCTACCATATGTCCCAGCTATACCACACCTTGGAATAGAGAACTTAACATCCTACCCTACAGATACTTACTCAGTCATGTCCACTGCTGCTATATTCACAATAGTTAGAAAATGGAAACAACCTAAATGCCCTACTACTGACATTTGATAACAAAAATGTGGTACACATACACTACGGAATATTGAGCTGTAAAGGAAAACAAAATTATGAATTCTGCAGCTAAATGGATGGGCCATGTCATAGTCATGGTGTCTCTTCACAGCAATAGAAATCCTAAGTAAGACACAAGGTTACATAGTGAGACCCTGTCTTTTTTTTTGTTTTTGTTTTTTTTTTTTTTGTTTTTCGAGACAGGGTTTCTCTGTGTAGCTTTGAAGCCTATCCTGGCATTCGCTCTGGAGACCAGGCTGGCCTCAAACTCACAGAGATCCGCCCGCCCCTGCCTCCGAGTGCTGGGATTAAAGGCGAGCGCCACCAACGCCTGGCTTCAGATGCTGTCTTAAGAAAGGGGTCTAGGTCCTGTGGCGGGCACCCGAGCCTCAGGTGAGTCTGAGTGCTGCTCTGCCCCCCCCCACCTCCTCCATCAACCCCTGCTGGCTTCTGCCTGAGCCCATACAGGCAAGAGTGGACCTGCCCAGACAGGGAAGGACCACCGTGAGTCCAAAGACACCCCACCATTGTCTACCCACCACCCTCTGCCATCTGGCTACTGCCAGAGGCTGAGCCCTCCACCTGCCACCAGAGAGAGGTAGAGGCCCTACCTGCACTCACTGGAAGAAGGGATGGGAAGAAGACAGAGTAATAACACACTCAACAACAGAAAAACTAATGTGACACCACCAGAATCTAGGGACTCCACACCCTAGATATGAAAAGCCCAACACAGAGCATGAAGAAGAGATAGACCTCAAAAAATATCTTAGGAAGATGATAGGGACCTTTAAAGAGGAAACAAGAAAATCACTTAAAGAAATAGAAGAAAGAACAAGCAAAAAATTACATGAAATGGAGGAAAAGACAAACCAAAAAATTCAAGAAACAAATCTCTTAAAGAATCTAAAGAAATCCAAGAAAAAACAACCAAACAAGTGAAGGAAGAACTCTAAACAGTTCAAGGCATGAAAGCTGAAATAGACACAATAAAGAAAATGAGGGGATGCTGGAAATAGAAAGGCTGGATAAATAATCAGCAACTAAAGATGTGAGTATAACCAACAGAATTCAAGAGATGGAAGAGAGAATCTCAGTTGTTGAAGACTTGCTAGAGGATAAACAGTCATCGACCAAAGAAAATCTCAGGTGCAACAAATCCCTAACACAAAATATCCAGGAAATATGGGACACCGTGAAAGGCCTAACCTAAGAATAATAGGTATAGAAGAAGGTGAAGGAATACAGCTCAAAGGTACAGAAAACATATTCAACAAAATCATAGAAGAAAACTTCCCCAACCCAAAGAAGGATATCCATATGAAAGTACAAGAAGCTTACAGAACACCAAACAGACTGGACCACCAAAAAAAAGTCCCCTTGCCACATAATAATCAAAACACCAAACCTACAGAAAAAGAGAAAATATTAAGAGCAGCAAAGGAAAACGGCCAAGTAACATATAAAGGCAGACCTATCAGAATCACACCCGACTACTCAATGGAAACTTTGAAAGCCAGAAGGTCCTGGATAGATATCCTATAAACACTAAGGGAGCATGGATGTCAACCCAGACTACTGTACCCAGCAAAACTTTCAATCACTATAGATGGGGAAAACAAGATATTCCATGACAAAACCAGACTTGAACAATACATATCCACAAATCCAGCACTACAGAAAGTTCTGGAAGGAAAACTCCAACCCAACAAAGATAACTACACTCACAAAAACATAGGCAATAGATAATCCAATTTTACCAAACATGAAAAGAAACAGGAGGGCAAAATACACACACAATGACACCATCAACAATAAATCCAAAACAAGCAAGAACCAACAATCAATGGATATTAATATCCCTCAATGTCAATGGTCTTAACCTGCCCATAAAAAGATACAGGCTAACAGAATGGATATGAAGACAGAATTCATCCTTCTGTTGTATACAAGAAACACACCTCAACTTCAAAGACAGGTGTTACCTCAGAATAAAGGGTTGGGAAAAGATTCTCCAATCAAATGGGCCCAAGAAACAAGCTGGTTTAGCAATCCTAATATCTAGCAAATTAGACTTAAAACTAAAATCAATCAAAAGAGACGAAGAAGGGCATTTCATACTCATCACAGGAAAAGTCCATCAAGATGAAGTCTCAATCCTGAACATCTATGCCCCAAATATGAAGGTACCCACATTTGTAAAAGAAACATTACTAAAGCTCAAACCACACATAAAATCACACACATTTACAGTAGGAGACTTCAACACCCCCCTTTAACTACTAGGCAGGACCACCAGACAGAAACTTAACAAAGAAACGAAGAATCTAACAGAAGTTATGACCCAACTGGGTTTAACAGATATCTACAGAACATTCCATCCAAACACAAAAGAATATACCTTCTTCTCAGCGCCACATGGCACCTTCTCTGAAATTGACCACATAGTTGGCAACAAAGCAAACCTCCAAAGACACAAAAGAATTGAAATAACCCCTGTATCTTATCAGACCACCATGCATTAAAGCTAGAATTCAACAGCAATACAAATAGCAGAAAACCTACACACTCATGGAAATTGAATAACACCCAATTGCACCATTCCTGGGTTGAGGAAGAAATAAAAAGAAATTAAAGACTTCCTAGAATTTAATAAGAATGTGGACACAACATACCCAAACTTATGGGACACCCTGAAAGAAGTGCTAAGAGGAAAGTTCATAGCACTAAGTGCCCCATGAAGAAACTGGAGAAAAGTCACATTAGAGAATTGACAGAACAACAGAAAGCTTTAGAGTAAAAGGAAGCAAATTCACCACAGAGGAGTAGATGCCAGGAAATAATCAAACTGAGGGCTGAAATCAATAAAGTAGAAATTTGGAAAACATTACAAAGAATCAATGAAACAAAGAGTTGGTTCTTTGAGAAAATCAACAAGATAGACAAACCTCTATCCAAACGAACCAAAAGGCAGAGAGAGAGCATGTTAATTAACAAAATCAGAAACGAAAAGGGGGATATAACAACAGACATTGAGGAAATCCAGAGAATCATCAGGTCATGTTTTGAAAAACTATACTCCACAAAATTCAAAAATCTAAAGGAAATGGACAATTTTCTGGATAGATATCACTTACCAAAATTAAACCAAGAAGAGATAAACAGTTTAAATCCAACCTATAACCCCTAATGAAATAGAAGCAGTAATCAAAAGCCTCCCAACCAAAAAAGCCCAGGGCCATATGGCTTCACTGCAGAATTCTACCAGAAATTCAAGGAACAGCTAATACCAATTCTCCTTAAAGTATTCCACACAATAGAATCAGAAGGATCACTGCCAAACTCTTTTATGAGGCTTCAATCACTTTGAAACCCTAGCCACAGAGATACAATTAGAAAAGAGAACTACAGACGGATATCCCTCATGAACACTGATGCAAAAATACTCCACAAAATACTGGCAAACCGAATCAAGAACACATCAGAGAAATCATCCACTATGATCAAGTAGACTTCATCCCAGGGATGCAAGAATGGTTCAACATACAAAAATCCATCAATGTAATCCACCATATAAAGAAACTGAGGGGAAAAAAAACCACATGATCATCTCACTAGATGCCGAAAAAGCCTTTGACAAAATCTAACACCCCTTCATGATAAAGGTCTTGGAGAAATCAGGGATAACAGGAACATACCTTAACATAATAAAAGCAATATACACCAAGCAGACAGCCAATATAAAATTAAATGGAGAGAAACTCAACGCAATTCCTCTAAAATTGGGGACAAGACAAGGCTGTTCACTCTCTCCATACCTCTTCAATATTGTCCTAGAGTTTCTAGCTAGAGCAATAAGACAACAAAAGGAGACCAAGGGAATACAAATCAGAAAGGAAGAAGTCAAACTTTCACTATTTGCAGATGATATGATAGTCTACATAAGTGACCCGAAAAACTCTACCAGGGAACTCCTACAGCTGATAAACACCTTCAGCAAAGTGGCAGGATACAAGATTAACTCAAAATAAATCTGTAGCCATACTATATACAGAAGCCACATCCATGGAGAAAGAAATCAGAGAAACATCACCCTTTACAATTGCCACAAACAGCATAAAATACCTTGGGGTAACACTAACCAAAAAGGTGAAAGACATGTACCATAAGAATTCTGAGTCTCTAAAGAAAGAAATTAAAGAAGATACCAGGAAATAGAAAGATCTCCCATGCTCTTGGATAGGTAGGATCAACATAGTAAAAATGGCAATCTTGTCAAAAGTAATCTACAGATTCAATGCAATCCCTATCAAAACCCCCACACAATTCTTCACAGACCTTGAAAGAACAATTCTCAACTTTATATGGAGAAACAAAAGACCCAAGATAGCCAAAACAACCCTGTATAATAAAGGAACTTCTGGAGGCATCACCATCCCTGACTTCAAGCTCCATTACAGAGCTATAGTCCTGAAAACAGCTTGGTTTTGGCACAAAAGTAGACAGGTAAACCAATGGAATAGAGTTGAAAACCCTGATATTAACCCACACACTATGAACACCTGATATTTGACCAACAAGCTAAATTTGTACGATGGAATAAAGAGAGCATCTTCAACAAATGGTGCTGGCATAACTGGATACTGGCACGTAGAAGACTACAGATAAATCTAAGTCTATCACCATCACAAAACTTCAGTCCCCATGGATCAAAGACCTCAACATAAATCCAGCCACACTGAACCTATTAGAAGACAAGGGGGAAATACCCTTGAATTAATTGGTACGGGAGACAGCTTCCTGAACATTACACCAGTAGCACAGACACTGAGATCAACAATTGATAAATGGGACCTCCTGAAACTAAGAAGATTCTGTAAGACAAAGGACACAGTCAGCAAGACAAAATGGCAGCCCACAGAATGGGAAAAGATATTCACCAACCCCACATCTGACAGAGGGCTGATCTCCAAAATATACAAAGAACTCAAGAAGCCAGTCTTCAAAACACCACACAACCCAATTAAAAAGTGGGGTATAGAACTAAATAGACAATTCTCAATAGAGGAATCTAAAATGGCTGAAAGACATATAAGAAAGTGTTCAATATCCTTAGCCATCAGGGAAATGCAAATCAAAACAACTCTGAGATACCATCTTAGTCCTGTCAGAATGGCTAAAATCAAAAACACCAATGACAGTTTATGCTGGAGAGGATGTGGAGAAAGGGGAACACTCCTCCACTGCTGTTGGGAGTGCCAACTTGTACAGCCACTTTGGAAATCAGTATGGTGACTCCTCAAGAAAATGGGAATCAGTTTACCACAAAGATCCAGCATTTCCACTCCTAGGCATATACCAAAAATAAGCACATTCATACAAGGACATCTGTTCAACGATGTTCATAGCAGTATTATTTGTAATAGCCAGAAACTGGAAGCAGCCTAGGTGCCCTTCAACTGAAGAATGGACAGAGAAAATGTGGTACATTTACACAATGGAGTACTACTCACCAGAAAAAAACAATGGAACTTGAAATTTGCAGGAAAATGGATAGAACTAGAAGAAACCATCCTGAGTGAGGTAACCAAGTCACAAAAGACAAACATGATATGAACTCACTCATATGTGGATTTTAGACATTGAGTAAAGGATTACCAGCCTACAATCCACACTGCTAGGGAAACTAGTAAACAAGGAGGACCCTAAAAGAAACAAACATTGTCCCCTGGAGAAGGGGAAAGGTTCATGATCCCCTGATCAAATTGAGAGCATGAGAAGAAGGGGGAGGGAGCTACGAGAATGAGAAGGGAAGAAGAGGAAGGATGCAGAGGTCATGAGGAGCAGAAAGGTTGAGTCAGATGAAGAATAGAAGAAAGGGTATGTGATAGGTAGGGTTTTAGTTGGAGGGGCTGGTAGGGGAGGAAGGGAGGGAGAAGGGAAATGGGATTGTCATGTAAATCAATCTTGTTTCAAATTATAAAAAAAATATAAAAAAACAGACTGAAAAAGAAAAACCACATGATCATCCCGATAGATGCTGAAAAAGCCTTTGACAAAATCCAACATTCCTTCATGATAAAGATCTTGGAGACAACAGGAAGAACAGGAACATATCTAAACATGATAAAAGCAATATACACCAATCCAACAGCCAACATCAAACTAAATGGAGAGAAACTTAAAGCAATTCCTCTAAAATCAGGAACAAGACAAGGCTGTCAACTCTCTCCATATCTCTTCAATACTGGCTATAGCAATAAGACAAGAAAAGGAGATCAAAGGGATACAAATTGGAATGAAAGAAGTCAAACTTTCACTATTTGCAGATGTATGATAGTCTACATAAGAGACCCGAAAAACTCTACCAGGGAACTCCTACAGCTGATAAACACCTTCAGCAAAGTAGCAGGATACAATATTAACTCAAAAAAAATCAGTAGCTCTACTATATACAGATGATAAATCTAATGAGAAAGAAATCAGAGAAACATCACCCTTCACAATATCCACAAGCAACATGAAATATCTTGGGGTAACACTATCCAAAAAAGTGAAGGAACTGTACAGTAAGAACTTTGAGTCTTTAAAGAGAGAAATTAAAGAAGATACCAAAAATGGAAAGATGTCCCATGCTCATGGATAGGTAGAATCAACATAGTAAAAATGGAAATCTTGTCAAAAGTATTCTACAGATTCAACGCAATCCCCATCAAAATCCCAACACAGTTCTTCACAGACCTTGAAAGAACAATACTCAACTTTATGTGGAAAAATAAAAACCCAGGATAGACAAAACAACTCTGTACAATACAGGATCTTCTGGAGGCATCACCATTCCTGACTTCAAGCTCTATTATGGAGCCATAGTTCTGAAAACAGGTAATGGCACAAAAATAGACAGACAGATCAATGGAAGTGAATTAAAAACCCTGATATTAACCCACACAACTATGAACACCTTATTTTTGACAAAGATGCTAAATCTATACAATGGAAGAAGGATAGCATCTTCAACAAATGGTGCTGTCACAACTGGATTCGGACATGCAGAAGATTGCAGATAGATCCATATCTGTCACCATGCACAAAACTTAAGTGCAAATGGATCAAATATCTCAACATTAATCCAGTCACACTGAATCTTCTAGAAGAGAAAAAGGAAGATACTTTTGAACGAATTGGCACAGGAGACTGCTTCCTGAACATTACGCCAGTAGCACAGACATTGAGATCTGCAATTAATAAATGGGACCTCCTGAAACTGAGAAGTTTCTGTAAGGCAAATGACACAGTCAGTAAGACAAAATGACAGCCCACAGAATGGGAAAAGATATTCACCAACCCCACATCTGACAGAAGGCTGATTTCCAAAATATACAAGGAACTCAAGAAGCTAGCCACCAAAACACCAAACAGTGAAATTAAAAAGTGGGGTGCAGAACTAAATAGAGAATTCTCAATAGAGGAATCTGAAATGGCTGAAAGACACTTAAGAAAGTGCTCAAAATTCTTGGCCATCAAAGAAATGCAACTCAAAACAACTCTGAGATACCACATCTGTCAGAATGGCTAAAATCAAAAACACCAATGACAATCTATGCTGGAGAGGATGTGGAGAAAAAGGAACTCTCCTCCATTGCTGGTGGGAGTGCAAACTTGTAAGACCACTTTGGAAATCAGTATGGTGTTTGCTCATGAAAATGGGAATCAGTCTACCCCAAGATCCAGCAAATTCTCTCTTGTGCATATACCCAAATAATGCATGTTCATGCAACAAGGACATTATGTTCAACCATGTTCATAGCAGCATTATTTGTAATAGCCAAAACCTGGAAGCAACCTAAATGACCCTCAACTGAAGAATGGATAGAGAAAATGTGGATCATTTATACAATGGAGTACTACTCAGCAGAAAAAAGCAATGGAATCTTGAAATTCGCAGGCAAATGGATGTAACTAGAAGAAACCATCCTGAGCGAGGTAACCCAGTCACAGAAAGATAAACATGGTATGTATTTACTCATATATGAATTTTAGACATAGAGCAAAGGATTACCAGCCTACAATCCTCTTTGCCAAAGAAACTAGGAAACAAAAAGGAATCTAAGCGAAAAATGCATGAACCCCAGGAATGGAAAGTGGCAGGAACTCCTGAGCTAATTGGGAGCATGAGTAGGGAGAGGGAGATGTCAGAATGAGAGGAGAAGAGGAGAGGAGAGGAGGAAATGGAGGAGCAGAAATGTTGAGTTGGGGGAAGAATAGAAGAGAGCAGGATGAGAGATACCATATCACAGGGAGCCATTATAGGTCCAAGGAGAGATCTGGTACTGGGGAGATTTCCAGAGACCTATAAGAATGACATGAACTGACAATCTAGGAAATGGTGGAGAGGATAACCTAAATGCCCTTCCCCTATAATGAGACTGATGACTACTTTTTATGCCATCCTAGAGCCCTCATCCAGTGGCTGATGGAAGCAGAGGTAAACACCCACAGATATACACTGAACTGAATTCTGGAACTTAGTTGCAGAGAGGGAGGAATGAAGATCAAAGGGGTCGGGACCAGGCTGGTGAAACCCACAGAAACAGCTGGCCTGTACAAGGGGGAGCACATGGACCTCAGACTGCTGTCTGGGAGGCCAGTACAGGCTGATCCAGACACCTGAACACAGATGTCAATTAGGAGGCTCTGCACTCTAGGGGGCCCCTGGTAGTGGATTAGTATTTTTCCCTGGTGTAAGAAGGGACTTTGAGAGCCCATCCCACATGAAGGGATGCACTCTTGGCCTGGACACATGGGGGAGGGCCTAGGTCTGGCCCGGGATGATATGGTGGACTTTGGGGTGGTAACAACACATACCTTTAATCCCAAGTACTTGGGAAGCAGAGGCAGGTGAATCTCTGTGAGTTCCAAGCCAGCCTGGTCTACAGAGTTCCAGGACAGCCAGAACTACATAGAGAAATCCTGTCTTGAAAAACAAACAAACAAAATACCTAGTAAGGTAGTTCAGAATCTTGAAGTCAGGTTTGACCAGCTCATCCATAATACAATGGCCTCCTTCAGCAACCAGTGAGATGTGTGTTAGTTCTCTCCCCTTGGATGTAAGGCACTAAAAGACAAAATAGTCAGGCTGTTGAACTGCAGGAGTTATTGCTTCCCCTTAATATGTACACTGTATCAATTACCACCTTCCCTCACCACCACCTGCAATGTTTGCTTACTAAAGTATCCAGTATAAATTAGACTAAAGCTGGGGTATTTGCTGAACATTACGTTTAATGGCAGCAATGCAATACAATTGCTCTGGAAAAAAAATTTTTTCCCACCCCCCCTACCCCCGCTTGTGCCTTCGGGCTTGGGCCAGACACGCCCAGGCAGGGAGGACCTCCCTGCGCACCCAATCTGCTAGCACCCCACTCTTCCATTCCGCCGAACGACTGAGGAACTAGGAACTAGTGAGGAGACTACCAGGAGCGTCAAGATCATCCAGAGTTGTGGACATTGAATTCCTGGCCCCCACACACCACTGGGTCACAAGAGGAGATAGAGAGACCTCACCTGCACCCACTAAAAGAAGATATGGGGAGAAGACAGAATAAGATTTCACTCAACAACAGAAAGACCAATATGACACCACCAGAATCTAGGGACTCCACTCCAGCAAGATCTGAAAAGCCCAACACAGAGCATGAAGATGAGATGGACCTCAAAAATTATCTCAGCAAGTTGATAGAGACCTTTAAAGAGGAAACAAGAAAATCCCTTAAAGAAATAGAAGAAAAAGCAAACAAAAAATTAAACGAATTGGAGGAAAAGACAAACCAAAAAATTCAAGAAATAAATCTCTTAAAGAATCTAAAGAAAGCCAAGAAAAAACATCCAAGCAAGTGAAGGAAGCTCTTGAAACAGCTCAAAGCATGAAAGCTGAAATAGACACAATAAAGAAAACACAGAATGAGACCATGCTGGAAATGGAAAGGTAGGATAAACAATCAGGAACTAAAGATGTAAGTATATCCAACAGGATTCAAGAAATGGAAGAGAGAATCTCAGCTACTGAAGACTCGCTAGAGAATATACATTCATCAACCAAAGAGAACTTCAAGTCCAACAAAACCCTAACATAAAATATCCAGAAAATATGGGACACTGTAAAAAGGCCAAACCTAAGAATAATAGGTGTAGAAGAAGGTGAAGAAACACTGCTCAAAGGTACAGAAAACATATTCAACAAAATCATAGAAGAAAACTTCCCCAACCTACAGAAGGATATACCTATGAAAGTACAAGAAGCTTATAGGACACCAAACAGACTGGACCACAAAAAGAAGTCCCCCCGACACATAATAATCAAAACACCAAATCTACAGAATAAAGAGAAAATATTAAGAGCAGCAAAGGAAAAAGGCCAAGTAACATATAAAGGCAAACCAATTAGAATCACACCCGACTTCTCAATGGAAACTCTGAAAGCCAGAAGGTCTTGGATAGATACCATACAAGCACTAAGGGAGCATGGATGTCAACCCAGACTACTGTACCCAGCAAAACTTTCAATCACTATAGATGGAGAAAACAAGATATTCCACAACAAAAACAGATTTAAACAATACATATCCACAAATCCAGCACTACAGAAGGCTCTGGAAGGAAAACTCCAACCCAACGAACATAACTACACTCACAAAAACACTGGCAATAGATAATCTAATTTTACCAAACACAAAAAGAAACAGGAGGGCAAAATCCACACGCAATGATACCACCAACAATAAATCCAAAACAAAGAAGAACCAATGAACAATGGACATTAATATCCCTAAATGTCAATGGTCTTAACTTACCCATAAAAAGATATAGGCTAACAGAATGGATACAAAGACAGAATCCATCCTTCTGCTGTTTACAAGAAACACACCTCAACTTCAAAGACAGGCGATACCTCAGAGTAAAAGGATGGGAAAAAATTTTCCAATCAAATGGGCTCAAGAAACAAGCTGGGGTAGCAATCCTAATATCTAACAAATTAGACTTTAAACTGAAAGCAATCAAAAGAGATGAAGAAGGGCATTTCATACTCATCACAGGAAAAATCCATCAAGATGAAGTCTCAATCCTGAACATCTATGCCCCTAATACGAAAGCACCCACATTTGTAAAAGAAACATTACTAAAGCTCAAACCACACATAAAACCACACACACTTATAGTAGGAGACTTCAACACCCCCCTTACACCATTGGACAGAACCACTAGACAGAAACTTAACAAAGAAACAAAGGATCTGACAGAAGTTATGACACAACTGGGTTTAACAGATATCTACAGAACATTCCATCCAAACACAAAAGAATATACCTTCTTCTCAGCGCCACATGGAACCTTCTCAAAAATTGACCACATAGTTGGCAGCAAAGCAAACCTCCACAGTTACAAAAATATTGAAATAACCCCCTGTATCTTATCAGACCACCATGCATTAAAGCTAGAATTCAACAGCAATACGAATTGCAGAAAACCTACATTTGCGTGGAAAATGAATAACTCCCAATTGCACCATTCCTGGGTTGAGGAAGAAATAAAAAAAGAAATTAAAGACTTCCTAGAATTTAATGAGAATGTAGACACAACATACCCGAACTTATGGGACACCCTGAAAGCAGTGCTAAGAGGGAAGTTCATAGCACTAAGTGCTCACATGAAGAAACTGGAGGAAAGTCACATTAGAGAATTGACAGAACAACTGAAAGCTTTAGAGCAAAAAGAAGCAAACACACCAAGGAGGAGTAGACGCCAGGAAATAATCAACCTGAGAGCCGAAATCAACAAAGTAGAAACTAGGAAAACAGTACAAAGAATCAATGAAACAAAGAGTTGGTTCTTTGAGAAGATCAATAAGATAGACAAACCTCTAGCCAAACTAACCAAAAGGCAGAGAGAGAGCATGCTAATTAACAAAATCAGAAATGAAAAGGGGGATATAACAACGGACACTGAGGAAATCCAGAGAATCTTTAGGTCATACTTTGAAAACCTGTATTCCACAAAATTGGAAAATCTAAAGGAAATGGACAGCTTTCTGGATAAATATCACTTACCAAAATTAAATCAAGATCAGATAAACAGTTTAAATCGACCTATAACCCCTAATGAGATAGAAGCAGTAATCAAAAGCCTCCCAACCAAAAAAAGCCCAGGGCCAGATGGCTTCACTGCAGAATTCTACCAGAAATTCAAACAAGAGCTAATTCCAGTACTCCTCAAACTGTTCCGCACAATAGAAGCAGATGGGATATTGCCAAACTCTTTCTACGAGGCTACAATCACTTTGATACCCAAGCCACACAAAGATATGACTAAGAAAGAGAACTACAGACCGATATCCCTCATGAACATCGATGCTAAAATACTCAATAAAATATTGGCCAACCGAATCCAAGAACATATCAGAAAAATCATCCACCATGATCAAGTAGGCTTCATCCCAGGGATGCAAGGATGGTTCAACATACGAAAATCCATCAATGTAATCCACTATATAAACAAACTGAAAAAGAAAAACCACATGATCATCTCACTAGATGCTGAAAAAGCCTTTGACAAAATCCAACATCCCTTCATGATAAAGATCTTGGAGAGAACAGGAATAACAGGAACATATCTAAACATGATCAATGCAATATACACCAAACCAATAGCCAACATCAAAGTAAATGGAGAGAAACTCAAAGCGTTTCCTCTAAAATCAGGAACAAGACAAGGCTGTCAACTCTCTCCATATCTTTTCAATAGTGTACTTGAAGTTCTGGCTATAGCAATAAGACAAGACAAGGGGATCAAAGGGATACAAATTGGAAAGGATGAAGTAAAACTTTCACTATTTGCAGACGACATGATAGTCTACATTAGTGACCGAAAAACTCTACCAGGGAACTCCTACGGCTGATAAACACCTTCAGCAAGGTAGCAGGATACAAAATTAACTCAAAAAAATCAGTAGCCCTACTATATACAGATGATAAATCCAATGAGAAAGAAATCAGGGAAACATCACCTTTCACAATATCCACAAGCAACATAAAATATCTTGGGGTAACACTAACCAAAAAAGTGAAAGATCTGTACAATAAGAACTTTGAGACTTTAAAGAAAGAAATTAAAGAAGATACCAGAAAATGGAAAGATCTCCCATGCTCTTGGATAGGTAGAATTAACATAGTAAAAATGGCAATCCTGCCAAAAGCAATCTACAGATTCAATGCAATCCCCATCAAAATCCCAACACAGTTTTTCACAGACATTGAAAGAACAATACTCAACTTTATATGGAAAAATAAAAAGCCCAGGATAGCCAAAGCAACTCAAAGGGTCTTCTGGAGGCATCACCATGCCCAACTTCAAGCTCTACTACAGAGCCATAGTTCTGAAAACAGCTTGGTAATGGCACAAAAATAGACTGATAGACCAATGGAATCGAATTGAAAACCCTGATATTGACCCACGCACCTATGGATACTTTATTTTTGACAAAGGTGCTAAATCTATACAATGGAATAAAGATAGCATCTTCAACAAATGGTGCTGGTACAATTGGATTCGGACATGCAGAAGATTGCAGATAGATCCATACCTGTCACCATGCACAAAACTTAAGTGCAAATGGATCAAAGATCTCAGCATAAATCCAGCCATACTGAATCTTTAGAAGAGAAAGTGGGAACTACCCTTGAACAAATTGGCACAGGAGACTACTTCCTGAACATTATGCCAGTAGCACAGACACTGAGGTCTGCAATTAATAAATGGGACCTCCTGAAACTGAGAAGCTTCTGCAAGGCAAAGGAAACAGTCAGTAGGATAAAACGACCACCCACAGAATGGGAAAAGATCTTCACCGATCCCACATCTGACAGAGGACTGATTTCCAAAATATATAAGGAGCTCAAGAAGCTAGCCACCAAAACACCAAACAATGAAATTAAAAAGTGGGGTGCAGAACTAAATAGGGAATTCTCAACAGAGGAATCTGAAATGGCTGAAAGACACTTAAGAAAGTGCTCAAAATCCTTGGCCATCAGGAGAAATGCAACTCAAAACAACTCTGAGATACCACCTCACGCCTGTCAGAATGGCTAAAATAAAAAATACCAATGACAATCTATGCTGGAGAGCATGTGGAGAAAAAGGAACACTGGTGGGAGTGCGAACTTGTAAGACCACTCTGGAAATCAGTATGGCGGTTGCTCAGAAAAATGGGAATCAGTCTACCTCAAGATCCAGCCATTCCTCTCTTGGGTATATACCCAAATAGGGCATGTACATACAAGGACATATGTTCAACCATGTTCATAGCAGCATTGTTTGTAATAGCCAGAACCTGGAAGCAACCTAGATGACCCTCTACTGAAGAATGGTTGAGAAAATGTGGCACATCTATACAATGGAGTACTACTCAGCAGAAAAAAGCAATGGAATCTTGAAATTTGCAGGCAAATGGATGGAACTAGAGGAAACCATTCTGAGTGAGGTAACCCAGTCACAAAAAGACAAAAACGGTATGTACTCACTGATATATGAATTTTAGACATAGAGCAAAGGATTACCAGTCTATAATGCTCTTCACCAAGAAACTAGGAAACATGAAAGACTCTAAGGGATAAATGGTCCCCAGGAATGGAAGTGGCATGAACTCCCGAACTAATTGGGGGCATGAGGGTAGGGGGGGAAGGAGCTGCTACAATAAGAGCAAGAGAAGAGGAGAAGAGGAGAGGAAATGGAGGGGCAGAAACATTGAGTTGGGGGAAGAATAGAGGAAAGAGAGCAGGTTGAGAGATACCATATCAGCGGGAGCCACTATAGGTCCCAGAAGAGATCTGGAACTAGGGAGATCTCCAGAGACCTACAAGGATGACATGATCTGACAATCCAGGCAATGGTGGAAAGGATAACCCAAAAGCCCTTCCCCTAAAATGAGATTGATGACTTCTCTTTATGCCATCCTAGAGCCCTCACCCAGTGGCTGAAGGAAGCAGAGACAGACATCCACAGATATACACTGAGCCGAAATCGGGAATTTAGTTGAAGAGAGGGAGGAATGAAGAACGAAGGGGTCTGTACCAGGTTGGAGAAACCCACAGGAACAGTTGACCTGAACAAGGGAGAGCACATCGACCCCAGATGCTGTCCGGGAGGCCAGTACAAGACTGATCCAGACCCCTGAACATGGATGTCAATAAGGAGGCCTCTGCACTCCAGGGAGCCTCTGGTGGTGGATTAGTATTTTTCCCTGGTGCAAGAAGGGACTTTGAGAGCCCATCCTATGTGAAGGGTTACACTCTGCCTTGGACACATGGGGAAGAGCCCAGGACCAGCATAGGAAGACTTGGTGGACTTTGCAGAGCCCCAGTTGAGGGCCCTACCCTGCCTGGGGAGTGGTGGGTGGATGGGGGGGGGTTGACTGGGGGTGGGGGAGGAGGGTTGGGGGTGAGGGGAGGGAGAGGGAGAAGGGACTTGAAATAAACTTGTTCCCTAACTAGAACTAATAAAATAAAAAAAAAAAATTTCTTTCTGAGGAAGTTGAATGGCTAGGGAGGCTAAGGCAAGATCAAAAGTTCAATGTCAACTTGAGCTCTCCAGGGAAATCTTATTTTATTTATTTTTTAAATGAAGATAATAGCAATCATAATTCTATTTATCATTGATAGACTATGTATTACCCACCATTATGGCTAAGAACCATCACTTTTACTAAGCAACTCTAAATTTATAGCATAGCCTTAATTATTATACACTTTGTAGGAGGAGAAACTAAGGCAGAGAAGGGTTAGGGGACTCAAAGTGACAGTCATTAACAGGCCAATATACAAACAAGATTCAAAACTATTTGCCAGTACTACAAGAAAAGGATGTACTTGTCTTTGGAAGAATTATTAAATTAGCAGGGAAATCCCAATTTCTAATCTTCAATATGCAAAATCTAAGCCCAAAGTAATTAAGACAGAGTCACAGAATAGACTATCTATTCAAAAAAACCAATCTTTCCTGGTAATGGGTTAAAAATATGATTAAACAGAGAAATTACTTAGAAATCTTAAGGCTAAGTTTTCATTTGGAATATAGATTCAAGTTTTTAAAAGGGGGCCTACTTTTAGCTATTTAAACTGAAAGCTGGAACTGAAGGACATGGGTTCACTGGTGCACTGAACTCAAGAAATTATCTTACACTATAGTTTACAACACACTCTGAAAAATCAAAGCATTACTTACCATTTCACAGTCAAGTCCAAAGAGGGGACTACTATCTGTTATGGAACCATCACACTTGGTAAGGATAAAGTTTTCACAGTTAGGGGAACCTAGGAAGAAGAAGAAGTAAGTATTTACTGGAGCTATTTTGTTGTTGTTGTTTTTGGATTTTGAGACAGGGTTTCTTTGTGTAACAGCCCTAGCTGTCCTGGAACTCATTTTGTAGACCAGGCTAAAACTTGAACTCACAGAGTTCTGCCTACCTCTGCCTCCTGAGTGCTAAGACTAAAGTTATGTACCAACACACCAGCTTATTGGAGCTATTTACTGGACATAATAAACACCATTCTGAAGATCCAGGGAAACTCAAATAACATATTTACTGGGAATTTTCTCTGTGTTACTTTATAAAGACTAAACAAAAAACAACCTCTAAGTTAATTTTTTCTCCATTCATTCTGAATGGAGAAATTGTTACATTCTGAATGAATATTGTAGACTGCTCTTTCAGGGGCCTGGGGCCTGGACTGTTACCAAGCAAAACTTTCTTCTTATGAGAAAGAATTAAACCCAGTTATCATTATAGACACTTCTCATGCATGTACTAGTGGAGAAAGAATGACATAGGCAAATGACTCTATGTGGCATTTTTTTTTTCTAAATATAACAAGTGAAAATAGGAAAGAGATTTATTCACCATAGTGAACATCTAAAAAGTCTGTATAACTGGCAGAAAGCTGGAGAAACTTTCACTATGTGCATTTACACCCAACTCTATCTCTAAGATTCTCCTGAAGTCACTATTCAGAAATGTTCTTCAATTTCTTGGAATCATAACCTGGAAATTTCCTCTAGAGGTTCAATATAGATTCAGAGAACTCTTTCCATTATACACACTAAGTTAATAACCAGGTGCACACCACTCAGGGATCCAAAACATTTGAGTCAGTAAAGATTTCTACCTTCTCAGTTACTGAAGCAGCTAAAGTAGTATGCAGATTTTATTTGACAAGAATTAAAGAAGAGTATGAAACCTTTGAAACAGTTTTTGCCTCCTAGTATCCAGAAATTTCCAATTGATTGAAATTGGAAGTATTAAAATGTATCCTCCCCGAAGACCTACAGGTAGTTAATAGTTGCTAGGGGAGGGAGAGACATTTTCTTCAGTGGTGTAGTCACTAGTAATATCCTTTTTAAAAAAAGGATATATGCATATATCCAGAGGATCTGGTGTAGGCCCTGTGCTTGCTGCTTAAGTCACTGTGAGATCAGAGACTCACAGAGTCTTGCTTAGTTGATTTAGCAGAAAGCCTTGTTCTTCTGGTGTCCTTTATCTCCTGTGTATCTTACAATCTTTCTGCCTCCTCCCCTGTAGGATTCCCTGAGCTCTGAGGGGAGGGATTTGTTGGAGACCTCCAATGTAGACTCTGTCTCAACATAATATCTGACTGTAGGTTTCTGCATCTGTTCTCATCTGCTGCTGGAGGAAGCCTCTCTGATGATGACTGGATTAGGCACTGATCTATGAGTATAGTAGAATATCATTAGGAATCATCTTATTGATTTTTTTTTTTTCAGTCTGGCAGTATTTGGTTTTACCCTAGGTCTCTGGGCTATCTAGTCTCTGGTGCTTAGTTACTCAAATAGTGTCAGGGATGAGTTCCCTCTCATGAGGTGATCAAATCAGACATTGGTTGGCTACTCCTTCAAGTTCTGTGCTAACAGGAAATCTGGGACACCACAAAAAAAAAAAAAAAAAAAAAAAAAAAAAAAACAACAACAACAACAACAAAAAAAAACAGAGCTACAAATAATAAAGGAAGAAGAAACCAGACCAAAGAAATAGAAAATATTTTTGAACAAAATCATAGAAGAAAATTTTCCCAACCTAAAAAAGGACATGCCTATCATGATACAAGAAGCTTACAGAATACCAAATAGACAGGACCAGAAAAAAATTCCCCACAACACATAACAATCAAAACACTAAATGTACAAAGTAATAATATTATAAGCTACAAGGGAAAAGGACTGAATAACATACAAAGGCAGATACCTTACTTCTCAATAAAGACTACAAAATGAAAGACTACTCATGGCAGCCCAGACTGCTATACCCAGAAAAACTATCAATTACAATAGAGAAAGAAAAACATAAAAATAGGGTAAAACCAAATTTAAGCATTATCTATGAATCCAGCTCTTCAGAAGGCATAGAAGGAAAATTTCAGTTTGAAGAGGTTAGCCACACCCAAGAAACCATGAGGAATAAAAATTTCAGCTAATAAATTCACCTAGTAAATCAAAAGAGGAAAAAGTCCACACCATAACAACATAGTCAATAAACACAGCTCATTGATGACTCTCAATATTAATGGTCTCAATTCTCCAAAAGAGACACAACAGAGTGGATATGAAAACAGGATCCTTCTCTCTGCTGCATCCAAGAAACACCTTGCCGGGCATTGGTGGCGCATGCCTTTAATCCCAGCACTTGGCAGGTGATCTCTGTGAGTTCGAGACCAGCCTGGTCTACAAGAACTAGTTCCAGGACAGCCTCCAAAGCCACAGAGAAACCCTGTCTCGAAAAACCAAAAAAAGAAACACACACCCCTTAACAACAAGGATAAACAGCCTCAGGATGGAAAAGGGATTCTAAGTAAATGGACTCAGGAAGCAAGCAGGTATAGCTATTTTAATAACTGACAAAATAGACTTCAAACCAAAACTAATCAGAAGAGCTTTGGAAGGACACTGCATACTCATCAAAAGAAAGATCAAACAAGACATTTTAATCTTAAACGTTTATGTACCAAACACAAGGGCACCCAAGTTCAAAAAAGAAACACTTCTGTAGCTAAAATCACATATTGATCCTCACACAGTGATAGTGGGTGACTTCAATAATTCACTCCCACCAATAGATAGGTCATCCAGACAAAAAATAAACAGAGAAAATTCTGGAGTTAAATAATGTCATCAGTCAAATGGACCTACCAGATATGTAGAACATTTCACCCAAACATAAAAGAAACTCATGAAATTTTCTTCAAAATTGATCACATAATCAAATCTCAACAGAGAGAAGAAAACTGAAATAATCAACTGCATCCTATCTGGCCACCATGAGTTACAGCTGGATATCAACAACAGAAAGTGTACACACTCATGAAAACTGGACAACTCACTTACTGTAAAGAAGGAAATTAAAAAACATTTTAGAATTGAATGAAAATGAATATACAACATACCCAAACCTATGGGACACAAAGAAGGCAGTTCTAAGAGGCAAATTCATACAGCACGAAGTGCCTACATAAAAAGTTTGGAGAGATCAACTTGGCAGCACACTGGAAAGCTCCAGAACAAAAAAAGAATAATGCCCAAAAGAAGTAGAGGAGTAGACAGGAAAAAATAATCAAACTCAGAGCTGCAAACAATACCTTTCACAACAAACAAAATACAAAACAAAACAAAAAACTTAAGATAACTCTTAAGCAAGCAAGTGAAAGAATTGTATAATAACAACTTTTAGGGGTTGGAGAGGTGGATCAATGGTTAAAAGAACTGGCTGCTCTACTAGAGGTCCTGAGTAATTATTCCTGGCACAACACTGCAGTTCAGGATCTGATAACCTCTTCTGGTATTCAGATGTACATGCAGACAAAGCACCCATATACATAAATAAATCTCACTCCAAAACTACACAGAGAAGCCTTGTCTGAAAAACCAAAATCAATCAATCAATCAATCAATATTAAACAATAAAAATAAATCTTAAAAAAACTTTCAGAAATTGAAGAAATGGAAGATATCAGAAGATGTAAAAAAAAAACTATATGTTCATGATTAGGATTAACATAATAAAAAATAACCATTGTAACAAAAGCAATCTACAGATTCAATGCAATCCCCATCAAAATTCCAACACATTTTTACACAGAAATTGAAAAAATAATTTGGGGGGGGAGGTAGGAGAAAGAGGAGGGGAAAAAGGGAAGAGGGGGAAAAAGAGAGGAGGTGGAGAACAGGAGCGATCAGGAAGGTTGAGTTGGGGGAAGGAGAGCAAGGAAAGAAATGCCTTAATAGAGGGAACCATTATGGGCTTAACAAGAAACCTGGCACTAGGGAAATCTCCAGGAATCCACAAGGATGACTGATCCCAACTAAGAATCTAAGGAACAGTGGAGAGGCTACCTTAAATGCCCTTCCCCTAAGATTGATGACTATCTTAAATGCCATCATAGAGCCTTCATTCAGTAGCTGACGGAAGCAGAAGCAGAGATTCACAGCTAAGCACTGAGTCAAACTCCTGGAATCCAGTTATAGAGAGGGAGGAGTGACGAACAAAAGGGTCAAGACCATTCCTGGGAAACCCACAGAAACAGCTGACCTGAGCAAGTGGAGCTCATGGGCCCCAGTATGACAGCTGAGGAACTGCCATAAGATCGAATGTGGGTGTCAGTTGGGGGTCTCTGGCAGTAGAACTAGTATTTATTCCTAGTGCACAAATGGGTTTTGGGAGCCCATTCATGATGGATACTCTCTCAACCTGGATACACGGGGGAGGCCCTAGGTACTGCCCCAAATGATGTGATAGACTTTGATGACCCCCCCCCCATGGAAGGCCTCATCCTCCCTGAGGAGTGGGATGGGGAGATGGTGGTGGAATGGGAGGGAGACGGAACTGGGATTGGTATGTAAAATAAGATTGTTTTTCATTTAAGTAAACATTAATTTAAAAAAGAAAAGCAAAAAAAAGAATAATTTTCAGCTTCATATCAAAACACTCACACCCACACACACACAAAAAAAAAACAGGATAGCTAAAATAATCCTAAATAATAAAAGAACTTCTGGAAGTATCACCATTCCAGATTTCAAGTTGCACTACAGAGATATAGTAATTAAAACACCAAGGTACTGTCATAAAAACAGACAAGGTTGGGCGTTGGTAGTGTACAGCACTCAGGAAGCAGGCAGGCGGATCTCTGTGAGTCTGAGGCCAGCCTGGTCTACAAAGCAAGTTCCAGGACAGGCTCCAAAACAATACAGAGAAACCGTGTCTCTGAAAAACAAAACAAAAGAAAGAAAAAAAACCAGACAAGTTAAACTATGGAATTGAAGACTCAAACCTAAGTCCACACACCTATGAACACCTGATTTTTGACAAGAAGCCAAATTTGCACACTGGAAAAAGACACCATCTTCAACAAAGGGTAATTGTCAAACTGGATGGTTGCATATAGAAGAATGCAAATAGATCCATATTTATCACTCTGCACAAAACTCAACTCCAAATGAGTCAAGAACTTTGACATAAGTTCAGATAAGAGAACCTGGGAAATAGTCTTGACACATGAAAGTACTTTCTGAACAGGACATCAGTAACACAGGCACTAAGACAAACTAAATTGGACCTCATGGAAGAAACTGAAAAGTTTCTGTACAGAAAAAGACACCATCATTAAGACAACACAGAAAGCTACAGAATGGGAAAGATCTTTACCAATTACACATCTGACAGAGTTATTAATATCTAAAATATATAAAGAACTAAAAAAAAAGAAATCAAGAAAACAAATAGGCCAAATAAAAATGGGTTAAAAAATACAAAACTAGGGGCTGGAGAGATGGCTCAGTGGCTAAGGCACTGGCTGCTCTTCCAGAGGACCTGGGTTCAATTCCCAGCACTAATGTCTGTAATTCCTGTTCCAGGGGATCTGGCACCCTAACACATACATACATGTGGCCAAAATACCAATGTACACAAAGTACAAATAAATAATTTTCCTAAAAAATACAAAACTAGGGCTGGAAAGATGGCTCAGTGGTTAAGAGCACTGACTATTCTTCCAGAGGTCCTGAGTTAAATTCCCAGCAACCACATGGTGGCTCACAACCACCTTAAATGAGATCTGGTGCTCTCTGCTGGCATGCAATGGCACAAGACTGTACACATAATAAATAAATAAAATCTTTAAAAAAATACAAAACTAAACAGAGAGTTCTCAAAAGAGGAATGAGAAACACTTAAGTGCTCAACATCCTCAATCATCAGGAAAATGCAAATCAAACTACTTTGAGATTTCATTTTATATCAGTCAGACTAGCCAAGATCACTAAAACAAACAACAGCTCATTTTGGCAAGGATGTGGGGTAAGGGGAATAGGCATCCATTGCTGGTAGAAGTACAAACTTGTATAGCCACTGTGGAAATCAGTGTGGCAGTGTGAAAGCTGAGAACAGATCTACCTCAAGATCAGCTGTACCATTCTTGGGCATATACTGAAAGGACTCTATATCCTACTACAGAGGTATCTGCTCATCTATGTTCACTCATTCATAATAGCCAGAAATTGGAAACAGCCTAGATAGCAACCAATGACTGACTGCATAATGATAATATGGTACATTTACACAATGGAATATTATTCAGCAGTTAAAAATGTAACTTATGAAACATGCAGATAAATAGAGCTAGGAAAGAAATCATGAATGAGGTAACCCAGACCCTAAAAGACAAATATTATATATTTTCTCTTATATGTGAATGTTAGCTTTTAAGCATTCCATAATGTGCTACAATCTGTATAACCACAGAGGTTAGGTATGAAGTAAGTGACTAGCTGGAGGGGAGGATTTCCCAAGGAAGGGGAAATAGAGTATATAGTTATGGAGAGATAGTAGGGGATTGGAACAGGAGGATTAAATGGGGACAGAGATAGAAGAGAAGGACAAAGGAGAAAATACAGGGAGGGACAGCTAATATTAAGGGCCATTTGAAGGGTCATATGGAAACCTACCACCATAAAAACATCTTAAAATATGTATGTATATGAAAGGAATCTAAATAGAGTTACCAAATAATCAGGAAGACAATGACCCAACTAGACACCTTTTGCCATTATGTATAATCTCCACTGCCAGGAATGAGTTACATCTAGTTGAGTTATTGGCCAAAGGAGCCCCATAGAAATGCCCAAACAATTCACGTTATTGCCAAGGCTATTGATAAGACATTGTTGCTGAAAACAACAATTATATATCTCATTAAACACAGAGAAGCCCAGATGGTGCCTAACTAGAGCCTTCACCTCTACTGACTGGTGTTCACAGAAATGGAAGGCACTCTTCATGCTACCAAAGGAGGATGGTAGCCACCAATCCAGCTACAAAGTCTGTGATCTACAAAAGTGACCTGCCTGCATGATACACTGGTACAATAGTGGCACAAATGTTCTAGAATAGCCAACCATTCTGTGATTGGATAGGCCATGAGCCTAAAGGAAAATCAAAAGCTACTGTTCTGCTAAGGGAACACAGCAATAAAATGATGCCTGCTATACCACTACCTCACTCAGCCATCATCAGAGATACTTCCTCATATAGTAAATGGGAGCTAACACAAAGACACACAACTGGACAGTGTCTAGAGAGTGAGAGACTTTGCAACACTTAGTCATAAATAGGATGTCTTCATCAAACCTCTCCCTTTAGGACACAGGGAGCTATGCAGAAGAGGAGATGGAAAGATTGTTACAGCCAGAAAGGATGGATGACATCAAGGAAACAGTGTCTTCCAGACACAACAGACTGACACAAATACGAACTCACAGAGACTGTGAAAGCAAGCACAGGGCCTATACAGGTTCAAACCAGATGGGGTCCCAGAGTTGACTGGAGAAGTGGACAAGGACTCCTATCCACAAGAAGCTATTCTCAAGTGACATCTGCTTGCAAAGGAAAAAGTTCTCTCAAATGGAATGTCACTGGCTATATGAACCACATTTAAGGGTAGGCCCCATGCCCAGAAGTACATGGCCAACAAAAAAACTCAATGGTATTTTTGCAGATGTTTTGCCTCTTAGTGTTTTGTTTGTATATTTTTGTCTTACTGGCCTTTTGCTTATATATTATAGTTTCTGATTTTGTGCTTTTACAGATTTTTTTGTGTGTAGATGTGTAAATGTCTGTTTCTTGAATTTTTATTTGATTTTATTATTATCATTATTATTATTGTTGTTGTTGTTGTTGCAAGTTTGTCTTGTTTTCCTGTTTGTTTTCTAAAGAAAGAGAACAAAAGGGCATAAAGTTGTGTGTGTGGGAAGGTGGGGAGGATCTGAGAGGAGTTGGAGGAGGAGAAACCATGATCAGAATATACTACATAGAACAATTTTTTTCAATACGAAACTAAAAAATGAAATAGAAACAACAAGGAAGGACTAATGTAATGAAGAAGTTTTTTGGTTTACTATGTACAAGTGTATGTTGTGTCTGTGTTTATTCATGTTTCCATTTTTGTGGGCACATGAGCCTGGAGTCCAGAGTTTAACATCTGTTGTTCTCTTTGATTGCCTTCTATCTTATATCCTGAAATTGGGTTTCTCATTTGAACTAAGCTTGACAATTTGGCTACTCTGACTAGCCAGCCTGCTGCAGGGATCTCTTGTATCCATCTCCATAGTACTGAATTATAAGCAAGGGGCATATCCAGCATGGGTATAAGGGAGCTGGACTGCAACATCTCCTCAGCTTGGAAAAGTCTTAAAATATTAAAGAAATATTGATCATTTCTAGAGAGAAAATGAAAAAAAAAATGAAAGAGAAATGAAAAAAAAGAAACAAAAGGACCATTCTCATTAAACATTTTACTGATAATTACAACCTTTATGTACAACCTAAAATCATCACTTATTTACATTTTACACTAAAATATTTCCACATTATAAGATAGAATAAATAAGCTATCCCAAAAGCATCCAAAAAATAATTTTCGACAAAAGTATTTGAATGAAGCTAGTGTGTAGGGAGAGACCCTGGATACCCGCACTGCTGACCACGCCCGTAGAAGGCATGTGGAATAAAGGGCTGAGAGAGAGGGCACAGACTCTCTTGGTTCCTTTCAGGTAAGAGAGAGCAGCTGAGCTTGATCTCCGGAGCTGGAATTTGGAGTTATTGGTTTCTTGTGTAAGTGACCTCTCCCCGAATAAAATTAACCTGTATTATCCTAGTCCCGTGTAACTTAATCTGTTCATCCACACTAGTGATATTAGATTAAGTAAGTTTAAGCAAACCTTCTAGTGGGAAATGAAATGTTTTCATTTCTTCTTTTGTCAGAAGGCATCTAGTCAAGCCCACTTTCTCACAGCCATACTTCTGAATGATGGGGTCATTCTGCAGGTTGGTGCTGGATTTTAGAACGGCAGACATTAAAGGTCCTGAAACAATAAAGGTAATGCAATGTGTATTAGAATGTGTAAAATCTCAAGGAAGGCCAGCAGGATGGTTCAGTGGATTTAAAGGGTTTGCTGCACAAACCTGGTGATCTGAATTCTATCTAGGAACCAACTGTAAAAGGAAGTAACTATTTCTGGAAGTGGTCTTTTGACTTTGGTGCATGCTTTAGCACAAATGTGCCTGTACTTAGAATACACACACACACACACACACACACACACACACACACACACACACACAATAGTAATAAAAACCTTAGAGTGTATGCTTCTTATAAAGGTTAAGCACAATGAAGACAAAAAGATATTATGACTCTATTTCAACTTGTAAAGAGGTGTGTGTATGATTTCATTCAGTTATAACATCATGAGAAATGCTGGGCATGCCAAGGCACATGTATGATCCCAGCATTTGGGAGTGAGGCAAAAGAATTCAAGTTCAAAGCAAACTTGGGCTACACTGTAAGACCCACTCTCAAAAAAATAAAACAAGAAAAAACCAATAACAGAGACAATTAATTTCAAGTATGTTATAACAATAAGGATTTTTGTTTTTGTTTTTTTGTTTGTTTGTTTTGTTTTGTTTTTTCAAGACAGGGTTTCTTTGTGTTGCTTTGGAGCCTGTCCTGGAACTTGCTCTGTAGACCAGGCTGGCCTCGAACTTACAGAGATATGCCTGCCTCTGCCTCCTGAGTGTTGGGATGAAAGGCGTGCTCCACCACTGCCCAGCAACAATAAGGCTTTTTATAAAAGTTAAAGAAAAGCCGGGCATTGGTGGCGCATGCCTTTAATCCCAGCACTCGGAAGGCAGAGGCAGGTGAATCTCTGTGAGTTCGAGGCCAGCCTGGTCTCCAGAGCAAGTGCCAGGATAGGCTCCAAAGCTACACAGAGAAACCCTGTCTCGAAAAACCAAAAAGTTAAAGAATGTGTTTGAGGGCTAAAGTGGTCAAAGAACACTTCAAGACAGGAAGCAACCTACCAAATCTTGAGAAAGCAGAATTAGTTGGTATGTTAGACCTCTGTTATAGTGCTACCCATTTCAATCAGCCTGTTTTATCTTCATCTACCCAAATCTCCTGTCATCTCCTCAAACAACACCAGCCTGTTCCTTAGCCAGTCAAGATCAGTGAGTAGGTTAAGTGTGTGGACCTTGCTTAAGTGGGACTGCATTCTGAAATGAGACAATCGTAATTATACTGATGACATTAGCTTGTGCCGAGAATTTTAACTAAAATATAAATAGAACCAACCACTTTGAAAACTTCCTCTGTCTGATGCTATGGAAAGAGACAGACAGTTCTTCACTGGAGGCACTTAGCTTCCAGATGTCTTTCTGATCAACATGTATCCTCCAAACACTATCCTCTTTGATCAAGACAGACATTTGGTCCTTGCATCCCAAAAAGCCAAAATATTACAGTAGAAGAGGGCACACCAAGTTAGACAGGAATATAAAGACCTTGGCTTGCCAATGACAGTTTAGGAAGAAACAGATCTATGAGTCAAGTTAAGAGTGGAGATAAAATAAATGATGCACCATTTGCGTGCCAGGGTCAAGAGTTTGAGTTTTGACTCATCATTCAGTACATAATGGAGAATAATAGAAGCTCCTAAGAAGGAAAACAACAAAATATAAAGAGTATCTTAAAAAATTAACCTCAAATACTTGTGAAAAATAGAGCAGAGCAAAACTAGGAAGGCTTCACAGTAATACTGGCATAAATATTTTAACTAAAGCCTATGTAGTAAGAGGGCCAAAGGGATAGGAAGGTATACAAAAAAAAAAAAAAAAGCTAAACATAAACTAATTCCATCAAGAAAATATTTGAGTGCTTACTGGCATTATTCTAGCCAATGTACACAATAAAATTTGCTATGGAATTTAACTTCAAGTTGAGAAGATAGACAATGAATAATGAAATAAATGTTTATTTATAAACACATAAACAAAAATGAATAAATATTTAATATATCAAGTAGGGATAAGAACCACAGATAAAAGAAGAGGAGGGATAGGGATTGGTAGTCAAGTAAAAAGCCATTGTCATGTTTATAAGTCAGGATGGCCTCTCTGATAAAGTGGTATCTGAGTAGAGATATATAAGAGTAAAGGGAATGAGTCATGCAGATTGGAGACAGGGAACCAGATAAAATTCAAGACTGGTGACTAAAGAGAAAAAAAAAATATATTAACATGGAAATTGAATATAGAAGCCTATTATTTATGGATGAGATAATATGTTTTTAGCTGATATAACTGAGAAGAAAGTTGAATATCCAAGAAACAATTTCCAGGAGGCAACCACTGCAATGAAAGACTGTAATCTGGGACATCAAATCTAGAGATGAAGACACAGGAGTTATCTATAGAAAACAGAGAGGTAAACTTGAAAAATAGATAAAAACGCCAAAGAAAAGACTAAAGAAAGATGAGAGAGCTATGGACTATGCCTTGGGGACTTGGATATACTTAGGATGGAAAAATGAAATAAAATCTTAAGAGAACACAACCCCTCTGGCTCCTTAATGCCTATAGAATAAAATCATCACTCAAACTCAAAGCCTGCAAAACACAGTCTTAAGTGTCATCCCTGGCTGCTTCTTTCCCTACCACCTCCTTTTCCCCTCAGCATCCACAATAAGCTGTATCTTTAAGCCTTGTCAACTCAAGATCTTTGTTTGAACCTCAAATCTTAAATGATACTCTGATTTACTCAGAGATACTTAAATGACAGTGCATGCTAAATCAAACACAGCTACAGACATGATACAGGCACCTACTGAAAGGAAAGCAAATGAAATGTGGCAAAATTAGAAGATACCACCAAGACAAAGGAAACTAGAAAACAGTTCTAAAGCAGGGAGGAGGGAATAGCCTGATTAGTCCTGCCTTTTTATGTCTCCTCAGTGCAATGAGACAGTTGTTTAACTATTATTTTTGAACACAAAGAAATACCATTGGACAATATTTACCATTACTGTGTCTGAATTTTGATAATTCCTATTCTACAACCCACATATTTTATAAAAGAAAGTTAATTGTAACTTAGTGACAGGATGTAACTCATTCTGAGCAACTCTGCTATCATGGATATGTATATTTAAAGTCTAACTACTGTACCTGTAGGTCACAGCTATAGTACTAAAAGTAGGAACAGCTAAATTTCCCATGTGTTCTTCACATGAATAACATCCATGTCCTTTTCACTAGTCAAAGGTAAATTCTTCCTTCCCACCTATATCCTAGTATGTATAAAGACCTAGTGACTGCAGAGAGCAATTGTTCACAGTAATTATGAGTTTCAATATTAGTAACATCCAAATATACTTAGCTACCCAACTTAACCAGTTTCAGAAACATGAACCAATGGTTTCTGGTGTCTAACCTCTCTGGGTACTTGCCCACTTTAAAAATCTTCCTTTAAAAAAAAAGAAAATGACACTTTTTTGTCTAAGTTAATTAGAATTGGGGATTTTGTTGTTGTTGTCACAAGAAGAGTAAACATTACCACATCCATGAAATCTTTTTACAAACATCAAACAAAAATTGAAGTCATACCTTCAATAGTCCTAGGAAAACCTCTAGTTGATTTCTTCTTTTGCAGCCCAATGATATCAAATAGAAAATCAGATGTTGGAGGAGGCAAGCTGAATTTCTGAAAAATATATTAATAAGTCTTTTAAAAATTGCTTCAAAACAGACATCATTCCCTTAATGGTCTAGACTTTCATTGTTGGTTCAGATCTTCATAAAAGTCTAGGCTTTATTTGCACTATAAATGAGATCTGTTTCCTTAACATGGAAGAGTGTAAGGAAGTAAAAGAAGCCACATTTACCATAAAATCACCACCTGAAAATTTTTCCTCTCACTTTATACTGTAAAAAGGTCAACATTAGAGGAGTTTATAATTGTTTTCAGGAACGTCTAATTCTTTATTTCACCAGACAGCATAACAAGTAGTTAGGACAGATGATATAGAGGGTAAATAGGTTGAAAGCTCTAGCAGCAGGCTCATATGGGCTAATATTCAAATTCTACAATTTATTGGTTGTTAATTCTGGTGAGTTACTCACTTTCTTAAAAATAAAATTCCTCTTATAGGACAACATTGTCATTAAAGATGAAAATAATAACATGATTAATACATGACTGGAGTCAGGTGGTAGTGGCTTGCGCCTTTAATCCCAGCACTCGGGAGGCAGAGGCAGGCGGAGCTATGTGAGTTCAAGACCAGCCTGGTCTACAAGAGCTAGTTCCAGGACGGCCTATAAAGCCACAGAGAAACCCTGTCTCAAAAAACAAAAAACAAAACAAAACAAAAAAAAAAAAAAATACATGACTGGGCATATAAAAAGAAATATATAGACAAATAGGTCAGGGGGAAATAGAGCAGACTATGAGGCAAAAGAGCACATGCCTTTTTTTTTCTAGATGGCAGATGCTATTGAGCTCCAATTAGTATTCAAATGGCACCCAATTTGAAAATTTTTTCTTTGGTTGGTTTTCTTTTAGTTTGTTTGTTTGTAAGCAAGGTATTGCTATATAGTAGATGCTGCATTCAAATTCAAACAGGATCTTGTGCCCAGGTTGGATTAAATCCTTCCTCCTTAGCCAATTAAGTGTTACAATTAGTTACTGAGAAACAGTCTTAGACTGATGCCCCAGCCTCACAGTAGGAGCTCTAATTTAGCCCCAGTACAAAATATTCTTATCTTACATGTTTGAATGTCTTTCGGAGAAATCTGAATTCCAAATAAAACTTGTAGAAGTGCAGCTGACTCATTCCCTTCAGAATAAAAATCACCACACTGCTTAGGTGGTTTGGGTGTAAAAGCTGGCACCAGCTGTTGAAAAACATCAAATCAACACAGCTAAGATGATACTCTTAGACAGTTACAGGAAAAAAAACAAACAGGACACAGAGTGACTAACAACTAAAAGACCTTTTCACCAACTACTGACTCTATAACTGTATAACTGGAAGATACTCCTAACTTCAAAGAATTCAAATAAAAATGTTTGTGATAAAGCCAGGCAGTGATGGTGCACGCCTTTAATCCCAGCACTCGGGACGCAGAGGCAGGCGGATCTCTGTGAGTTTGAGACCAGCCTGATCTACAAGAGCTAGTTCCAGGATAGCCCCCAAAGCCACAGGGAAACCCTGTCTCGAAAAACAAAAACAAAAAAACAAAACAAAACAAAGAAAACCCAAAAATCTTTGTGATAAATATTTGTTATAATCAAATAAAACCTCAAGTGAAATGCAATGCATTTATTAATAAATGCATGTCCTATTACTGCTTAAAACTTTAATTACATTTACTTTGTGTGTGTGACAGAGTGGAAGTTAAAGGATAACTTAGGGCAGCTGGTTCTTTCCTTCCACCTGAACATTATTTTAAATCAGAACTCCAAGCTCATTTTACAAAGTTCTGTCTCCAACATATTCTGAAACCCCTCCTAAGCCAGCTGCTGACTTCAGACTAATCCTCCTTCCTTCCTTCCTTCCTTCCTCCCTTCCTTCCTTCCTTCTTTCCTCCCTCCCTCCCTCCCTCCCTCCCTCTCTCTCTCTCTCTCTCTGTCTGTCTCTCCTTTTTTTTTTCTTTTTGAAACATGGTCTCTCTACATAGCCCCAGTTGTCCTAGAACTCACTATGTAGTCCAGGCTGGCCTCAAACTCACAGAAATCTGCCCGCCTCAGCTTCCTGAATGCTGGGATGCTCCACTAGGCCCTGCCAGATGGCAGTATTTACTGACAAAGAAGATGATTCTAAAAATATAGACAATTTATAACAACCTGTCTCAGGGAAATGTGTGCATCTACTAATCTCTCAATTGTGCTGGATAGATTTCTGTCAACTTGACACAAGCTAGAATCATCTGAAAGGAGGGAACCTCATTGAGAAAATACCTCCATAAGATCCTCCACAAGCATTTTCTTAATTAGTGATTAATAGAGGAGGGCCCAGCCCATTGTAGGTAGTACCATCCCTGAGCTTGGTGGTCTTGGATTCTATAAGAAAGCAGGCTGAGCAAGCCATAATGAGCAAGCCAATAAGCAGCATCACTCTATGGCCTCTGCATCAGCTCCTGCCCTGTTTGAGTTCCCATCCTGACTTCCTTCAGTGATGTATTATGATGTGGAATAGAAATCCTAACTAAAAGAGGCATAATAAAATATAATTTTCATAAGTGCTTAATATCACTGACAGCATTCAAATAATATTGTCTTTGTTCTTTACCTGTAAGAGAAGTAAAAGACTACCCAGAATTATTAAGATAGCATTAATTTATATTAAGAAAACAATAGTTAATTTCTATTGAGTCCACATCAGAAGAAGCAAACTACAGTATCTATAGTAGCCAGACAGACATAATGAGTAAAGTAAGTATACCAGGTAGGAGTAGACACACCATTATCTAAAGACTGACACTCAGCTTTGAGAAATATGTTGACTGGTAGGAAAACAGGCATAGTTTAATTTTTTTGAAGAAATCACCAATCTGGATTTTTATATAGAAATTCCCACATAATTGACAGCTGTTACTTAATTTAAAAAAATTGGATATGTTGCATTGCTAACAAATGTCAAAATGCTACAAACCAGTTTGAAACCTCTGGTCCATATATCTCATACCTGGGTTTAGGAACAGTGGATTTACCCAGGACTGCATACTTCAGCAACTCACACAGCTGTCTATGGGTTACTTCACAAGTTTCAGGAAATAAAATGGTAGATAAGCGAGCTTTCTGCAATGACAAATTAAAATACAGGACACCATAATGCTCATTAATGGCAAAAAGGCAATTATTCAAGTTTCTGATTATTTTAACACACAAATAAACACAAGGATTGTTCTAATTAATTAAAAATAAAGGTCTAAAGGAGCCACTTATGGTATGATGTCATTAGTAGAGTATCTTATAAACATTGGTACAATTTGTGTATTATGCATGGTTGTATGCTAAAAATAGTAGGATAATTAAAATACAATTCATGCTTTCAAGAACTCTATTCCATTAGGGAGAAATATGATGAGTAATTCTAACACTGCAGGGGTCAATGCTATTTGAAAATAATAGGAGCAAAAGTATATTTGCCCTATGGTTTAGGACAGTGGTTCTCAACCTTTCTAATGCTTCGACCCTTTAATACAGTTCCTAATGTTGTGGTGACCCCCCCCATCATAAAATTATTTTCATTGCTATTTCATAAATGTAATTTTGCTATTGTTATGAATCGTAACATAAATATGTGGCAGGCAGATGGTCTTAGCCTTGAAAACGTCCTTCAACTCCCAGGTTGAAAACCACCGGTTTAGAATTTTAGTGATGGCTTCTTTAAACTCTGGCTTGACCGGAGCCAAAATTGCATATTGCAAGCTGTGGCAGTGTTACAATGGGGTCAAGGTAAACAAATCACAAATCAGTGACATCTAACCTATGAGAATCAGAATTACCCTATGGCAACAAAAACAAGGAAGCTCCTTGTTTCCTTTAAAAAGGCTTTGTCAAGGGCCAGGCATTGGTGGCCCACACCTTTAATCCCAGCACTCGGGAGACAGAGGCAGGCAGATCTCTGTGAGTTCGAGGCCAGCCTGGTCTCCAGAGCGAGTGCCAGGATAGGCTCCAAAGCTGTCTCGAAAAACCAAAAAAAAAAAAAAAAAAGGCTTTGTCAAGAACTTATTTTATAAGGCTATGATGAATTGATGATGTTTTTCCAAAGGGGTACATCTAACTAAAAGCAAAGCTTTAGTTAATTTTGACAATTTATTAGTATTATTTAACTAATAGGCCAAATTTTATAAATAGATTTAAATATTTGTCAATTAAAATTTAAAAGGTTCTGAACTTATGCCTGATTGTTAAGGTGTTTTTTGCTTGTTACAAAAGACTCAGATAATAAAAAATGGTGAAATAAATAATAAACACCTATACAACTCAGAGATAATTATTTTCATTTTTTCCTAGGAAACAGCAGAATATTATGGTTAGGAGTTCAAGCATCATACTACCCGACTTCTAATATCTTGGACAAATTCCTTAACCATTCTAAGATGCAGTTTCCTTACAACTATAATTCTATCTCATGAGATTATTGAAAGGATCAATGACAGACTGATGGTGCAATATATCAGTGCTTGCCACCAACACACCTTAAGTACTTAATAAATATCAGATATTACTGCTAAGTTATTCATGGTTATACTGGCACAAGCTCATCATCTGAGAGGAGGAATCTTAACTGAGAAAATGTCTTCATAGGACTGGCCTGTAGGCAAGCCTGTGAATATTTTCTCAACTGAAGATCAGTGTAGGAGGCCCAGCTCATTGTGGGTGATGCACCGCCTCCTGCAGGTGGTCCTTGAAGGTCTAAAAAAGCAGGCAGGCTGAGCAAGTACTGGGGAGCAAGCCAGTGTGCAGCACTCTTCCCTGGTGTCTGCATCAGTTCCTGCCTCCTGGTTCTTGCCCTGAGTTCCTGCCAGGACTTCCCTTAGCAAAGGAAGGACTATGATCTGGACATGCAACTGAAATAAACCCTTTCCTCCCCAAGCTGCTTTTGGTCGTGGAATCATGGTGTTTTATCACAACAGTGGAAACCCTAACTTATACAATAACTTTAAACTGATGATGACAGTTTCTATTAACCACATTTTAAAGTGGCTGTACTAGAGATTGGAGTCAGGGTACATGCAAAGCAAGTAAGTGCTCTACTATTGATCCACATTGCTAGCCCCTAGCCAAAGTTTTAAGAAATTTATTTGTTTCAAATTATTTTATTCTTACAACCTTTTTTTTTTTTTTTTTTTTTTTTCCTCTGTAGCTTTGGAGCCTGTTCTGGAACTTGCTCTGTAGACCAGGCAGGCCTCAAACTCACAGAGATCCTCCTGTTTGTGCATCCCTAGTGCTGGGATTAAAGCTGTGCAACACAGCCACCACCACCCAGCTCCAAACCTGTTTTTGTTCATTGAAAGTTCGTTGTTGTTAGAGGCATTGAGGATTGAACCCAGTACCTTGTCCTTGCTAGGCAAGGACCCACTGAGTCAGGCCCACATCCCTAATTCTTACAACTTTTAAGTGGGGACTACCATTATTTCCAATTTACAACAAAGAGATGAAGTAATAGGTTTTAGAACCACAACTGGAATGCAAACTCTAAAGACCAAGCTCTTTTCATCTCTGTACTACACTTAGGGGCTTCACAAACATCCATTTTTCTTTGTAACATCCCTACCCCTAATCTATATTTTTCCCCAGTTATATACACCAATTTTAACATGTGAAAATGGTTTAGGATAAATACATTAAAAATATATAATAAAATTTTTATATTAAAAACTCTCTTTTAGTGAAACATTTTTTAAAATACAAATATTAGGATGAATATTCTTATTATTGACATTATTATTTCGCCAAGATAAATTTCCCAACAAAATTACCATACATATTTTACTTCTTCATAAACATTACTAATTCTGCCTTATTTTTGAAGCCAAACTGTATGAAACTGATAAAGATTAAGCAAGATAGAGGTCTATATGGTAATAAATAATCATTGTTCCTAGGCATTGGATACTAAGATCCTGAGTAGGGTAAGAAGGATGTCTTGTGAGGAAGACAGATCAGAACTATGAACAGAAGCCTAGTACACCTCACAGAACCATACTTGAACGGCCCGAAGCAATCCACATGTTGTGAAGGGTAATACACTTTGACCTGGCGAAACAACAATAGACACAAATAATTTTGAAAATAATAATTAAAAGAATAAATAGTAAAGTCTGGTAGTATAGGACTGTAATCTCAGTTTTTGAGGATACAGGAGAATCACAAGTTCAAGACCTACGGGGCCACAGAGAAAACTGAAGGTCAAGTTTGGCAACTTGGTGAAACAGCGTCAAAAAAAAGAGGCAGGTGTAGGTGTGTTTGTGTGTGTGTGTGTGTGTGTGTGTGTGTGTAGTTCAGGTGTAGAGTACTATGGTACTCAAGGTTCTACATTCAATACACAGCACCAAAAAGAAAAAAGAAAAAAAGAAAAATTAACAGATGATAGCTTAATGAACAAAATATTACCTGTGAGTTCATATAGATATATTGGAGTGATGAAAAAGAATCCTCTACAAAATTACAAAGAGTTTTAGACAGCTTGGCAGACACCATCTTACTATCTTACTCAATCAAGGTTAGTATCACCATCTTACTATCTTAAGTAATCAAGGTTAGTAACACCAACAACGGGACTAATCAAAAAATCATATACAGACTCCAAGACAAGACTATCATGTCTGTGATATTCCTGCAAAGATGTGTAACCTCAATCCAATCAAAAAAGAAACAAACTAGGTTGAAGAACATTCTACAAAATAACTGATCCAGAATTCCTCAAAAGAAAATAAAGTCACGAATGTCAAAAGACTATTAGAGTTGAAGAAGACAGACATTAATAAGTAAATATAACTCTACACTAGACCACATGCTTAAAAGATTAATCAAATAAGAAATTTGGATGAGCTCTGAGAATTAGGTGGCAGCAATATATGTTCATTTCCTTATTAATTTACACTTTGTTAATTTCCTTATTGTGATGGTTGTGTTGTGAGTATGTAGGGCATTGAAGGAAATAAAAACATATATAGCATTTCACTGGGTCTGCAACTATTTTCCATTGTTGGCTAGGGGCAGTTTTTTGCATTGCTTTGCAACTTTTCTATAAAGACAAATTATTTTTAATTTTCAAGTGAAATTGTCAATATCCTCATATTTCTTCTTTATTGCTAATCTGATAAGCCATAAATATTCCATTTTAATAAAAAAATCGTGACACTAATCCCTTTCTAAAATATCATACAATGTATGTTTTGGCTCCTTATTAGAATGCAAAGTGTACTAGGGCAGTATTGTTTATTTATTCATTAATACACCTCAAGTGCCTAGGTCACTGCTGTGGGCACACGACAATGAAAAACACTTGACGAATGACCTATATTTATTCAGCTCTTACTAAATATTAGGAGCGTCAATCGGCTTTATTTTTGCCCAATAGAATACAAATTGTATGGACGAAGAGAATTCTGTTTAGGTGTACAAGGATATTCCTGGAACATTTCCTGTTGCACAGATATTTTGTGTATCAGACATTAAGTCAGTTTTGTGGGGTTTTGTTGATTTGGGGTTTCTCTTTTACTTTTCTTTTTCTTTTTGAGACAGGGTTTCTGTGAATAACTGCCCTGGCTGTAGTACTGGAAGTCGCTGTGCAGATCAAGCTGGCTTTGAACTCGCAGAGATCCGTGCCTGTCTCTACCTCCCAAGCGCTGGGGCTATTGAATTATCCCTATTTTACAGATCAGAGAACTGGGTTCAATGAAGTCAGTGGGTGAGCCCTAATCCTTTTGCACAGGAAGGGGACTTGGACCCACAGACGACTTCGGGCCGCCCGCTGGGGCTCTCTTTTGCTCACCTTGGCTTTAGGCTGCTTGTCCTCAAGATCCCACGGAGGCCTACCCAGCTCTGTCGCCAAGGCCGAGTCCGCCTCCTTCCTCTTCCTGGGGACTGCCTCAGTCTCTTGCTCCATCCCGCTGCAGGGAAATATCGGCCGGCGCTGAAGACCCCGCAGGGACCAGGAAACCGTTCTCTCCTGCGGGGCGCCGGAGAGGAGGGGTGACGGTTTACAACTTTTCCCCTCGCAGCAGCTCAAGCCAGTTTTCCGCGCTTTGCCCTCAGACACATTTCCCTCAGTGAGGACTAAACATCCAACTCGCCCCACCCGAGGGCGTCCCGGCGTTCTACAGACTACCTGAAGCGCGGCGGCGGTGGCGGAGAGAAGCCGCTGGCACTTCTCAAGCCTCTGTCCACGCCCTCCAGGTCCCGCACGGCCCCAAACACACCCCACAGACCGCTGACGACCGCTGACGACCGCTGACGACCGCCCCCGCCGCTCTAAACGCTCGGAGGCGCGCCGGCGTTTAAACGCACCGGAAGCGAGGGCAGCCGACTTCCGGCCGTTGGACTCTGAGGAACGGAGCGTCAGGAATGGCTACCAAGAGGCTGGCCCGGTACGCTAGGGGTTTCCCCGCAGGGTTGGCGGCGGTCGTCCGCAGCAGACGTTTTGTCTGGGTCTGAAAAGGGCCCTTGATCCAACCTCGGACTCGGGCCCCACGCTGCCATCCACGCCAGGTTGGAGGCGCCCGAGGAAGCGGGTTCTTTCTCCCTGAGTGGCGTGTTCTTGCTCGGCGGCGGGAAACGCTTGCAGTGTGACAGTGCTGTGCAGATTGTTCTCAGGCAGATGCCACTGCACCCATTGCGTCCAATTTTAGTGTGAGAATTAACCGCGGACTCTCGAGTTTTGGACACGCTGTGTACATTTGAGGTTTGTCCACACAGTGTAACAATGCCAGGCACAGTGGAGCGTTCCTGCAATACGAACGAAGCAAGTTCGAGGCCAGCCTGGTCTACATAGCCAGACAACAACAAAACCAAATCCAAATCAGAGGAAAAAAAAAAAAAAAGCTATGTGATAGATTAGTGAATAGCATGGATTTCAGGGATGGAGAGCCCTACCAAAGATTAGCATACTATATATAGCAAATTACCTAGTGTTCTCATGTATAAAATAAGGGTTACTGACATATTTATTACCTGAAATTGTTTACCACCTTAGTTTAATATTTGCTGATGAAGTAGCCGATAACTTTTAACCCCAGATCCCTATACTGGAATGACTGCTTGTCTTTTTTTTTTTTTTTTTTTTTTTTTAAGCCAAAATAACTACTCCTGGTATCTGCTAGTTAAAGCTGTACTCATCAGATTTTTGTCTCACCTGCATATGAGACCGTGGTTAACCCTTTTCCTTCCTTGAACTCCAACATCTTGCTTTGGGGGTGTCTTTTTTTTTAATCATAAATTGCCTTCTAGTACTACTCTGTTTATCTTACTTCCTCCCCTAGGTTTTTAACAATGTGGGAACAGGCGTCATCTCCTTAAAAAATAGCAAGAGCTTGAAAAGTGCAGTAGCTAAAGGGTTTTTAGTCATCTTTAGAGTCATCTGAGTTCCTCAGTGCTGCTATAAAAGGAAATCAGTGTTTGCAAATAGTCGCTTGAAGCCCACGCAGGTAAAATGAACACCCGAGAGAGGATGGCAATTAGCACAAGACCCCAATCTTGTAAAGTCTAGCTCTAGTTTACTTCAGTCAGTACACAGCTGTTGTTTGAGACTGGGCCTTCCTATGTTCTCAAGTCTGCCCTGGCTTGCTGAGCCCTGAGCTTGCAGGTGTGTGTCCCCATACCCAACTCCAATTATAGTACATAAATGGGGATTTTTACCAGTTGTTCAGGGCTTAGTTTGATAGCTTATTCTAACTGGAGTATAAATGAGTTTATTGATTTTATTGGATCTTTGCATTTTTAGGCGGCTTGGATTAATTAGGAGAAAGTCAGTTGCACCAGCAAGTGGGAATCCAGGAGGAAGCCGGTTCAGTAAGTCCCCTGTTTTCACTTTGAAGCCTTGGACTGGGGACATTGACAAAGCCTAAGAACCCTCTGGTCTTTTGCAGGACAGGTGTATGACTACTTAATTGTCATTGATTTTGAGTCTACATGCTGGAAAGATGGGAAACACCACAATAGCCCTGAAATAAGTAAGTTTTGACTTGGAGTGGCAGAAGCTAGTGCTCATTGAGTCTTCTTAAAGTTTCTAGATGTGAGCCAGCCAATAAGAAAACAGGATGCTATAAGCTGGTAGTTTAATATAAAAACTGTCTTGTCTTTTAAAAAAAAAAAAAAGGATAAAATGCCAAATACCTGTATGTGATTATGCAATGTAGCTAGTTGTTTTAAGATTATATTTAAAACTTTGAGTGGATAAAAACTTGGAAAAAAGGCTTTATGATAATAGACTGCATTTTAACTCTCATATAGTCTTTATCTTTAATTGTGAAACTAAATAGAGACATAACTTTGGTATTTTGACTTATTCTTTAATATAGTTTTATTAAAACTTTATCTCACAGCTTTGGTTATTCTAATAAGCTTTTACTGCCATTGATTTGATTGTTTAATAATGCTACTATGAAAGCAGTATGTGCTTAGGATGATTTGTGTATTCAGGCTGGGTATGGTGGTACACATCCTTAATTCCAGCACTCAGGAGGCAGAGACAGGTGGATCTCTATGAGTTTGAAGCTTGGTCTGTATCAGTGGTTTTCAACCTTCCTAGTGCTGTGACCATTTAATACAGTTCCTCATGTTGTGACTCCCAAACTTAAAATTATTTTTGTTCCTACTTCATAATTAATTTTGCTACTGTTATGATTTGTAATATAAATATTTGATATTCAGGATATCTGGTATTTGACCCCTGTGAAAGAGTTACTTGACCCCCTGCCAGGGGTTTCTACCCACAGGTTGAGAACCGCTAATCTATATAGATTCCAAACCAGCCAGGACTACTTACTGAGACCCTGCCTCAAAATAAATAATAAGCAACAAGTAAATAAAATATATTTGAGTGTTAATCCATGATTCTTTTATTTAGTTGAATTTCCAGCAGTTTTGTTGAGTACAGCAACTGGAGAGATTGAATCTGAGTTTCATGCTTATGTTCAGCCTCAAGAACATCCAGTTCTTTCTGAATTTTGCACAGAACTGACGGGAATAAAGCAGGTATGATGCAAATTTTAAAAGTTTAGAAGTCAGTTTCAAAAAGAAAAGTAAAAACTATATGCCACTTGGAATTAAATTTATTCGGTGTAAAGAGAAATAATGTCCCCTCCAAAAGTCCACTGGAATCATGAAAAAAAATCAAAATAATGCTATAAATATACAAGTCAAGGGTTATAGCTCAGAGTGAGGGTGCTTATCTAGGATTCATGAAACCCAGGGTTTGTGCTCCAGAGACAGTTTATTTTACAGAAATAATGTATCTCAGTATCTTTTATTTCTGTGAGACTCAACTTACGTGTGAAACTTCAGTATTACCAGGCTAGTTTCTGGTATGTTGCTGAATTCAAGTCACTGCTGTGTTTCTTACCTATATGTCTTAACATCTTTCTACTAGATAGACTCTTTGTCAGTCAGAAACTGTTTTTGTTCTGTCCCGTCCCTTGTCCCGTCCGTATGTTGTCCCACCCCCCCTCACCCACACCCCACCCCCCACCCCCGCCACCTCGTAGTGCAAAATTCTAATAAATGCAGTCTATTTGTTGAATTCAGATTTTGTGACTCTCTAATCAGGTTCAAGTTGATGAAGGAGTTCCTCTGAAGATTTGCTTATCTCAGTTCTGTAAATGGATTCATAAGATTCAGCAGCAGAAGAAAATCATTTTGGCTACTGGGGATTTAGAGCCTTCTACTGAAGTAAAATTGTGTGCTTTTGTTACTTGGTCAGGTAAAAACATGAGTTATGACTATAAGTCACAATGGGTAGCACTGAGACTGAGGAGCTGGCTCAGCAGATACAGTGCTTGTTACACAATCATGAGGACCAGAGTTAGGATCCTCAGAACCCATGTGAAAGCCACATGGGCACAGTGGTCTATCTGTAATCCAAATATGTAGGTGGAAACAAGGAATCCCCAGAGCAAGCTGACTAGCAGACAGCTAGCTAAAACAGCAAGTCTGAGGCTCAGTGAGGAACCATGCCTCAATAGACAAGGTGGAAAGCAATCGATTCCTGATGTCAGTCTTATACACCTCCGCATATATGTACATATATGTAAGCATGCATGTACACACACACACACCTACATCCCAACACTTGTGAACATGTGGCATATACATACCACATATACATATGCCCCACTTACCAAAAAAGGAGTAGCATTACTACTATGTAGTTCTTTATTTCTGGTTTTATTCTTGTTAACCTAGAATTATGCTTGTTGACCTTATTGACCTGGGAAAGAAAACCAAGGGCCACACAGATACTAACCAAGAGAAACAAATTACCTTTAGGTTTTTTTGTTTGTTTCTTTTTTTGGTTTTTCGAGACAGGGATTCTCTGTGGCTTTAGAGGCTGTCCTGGAACTAGCTCTTGTAGACCAGGCTGGTCTGGAACTCACAGAGATCCACCTGCCTCTGCCTCCTGAGTGCTGGGATTAAAAGCGTGCGCCACCACCGCCCGGCATGTTTGTTTTGTTTTTTGAGACAGAGTTTCTCTGTGTAACAGCTCTGGCTGTTCAGGAATTCTCTTTGTAGACCATACTGACCTCAAACTCACAGAGATCTGCCTGCCTCTGCCTTCCAAATGCTAGGATTAAAGGCATGCACCACCACCCCCAGGCTTCACTCATACTTTTAAAATTATAATTCTCCAGGCCATTGAGACGCTCTGTCTCAAAATAAGATGGGTGGCACCTGAGTGATCACCTGAGGCTGTCCTCTGATGTGCACACCCTGTCACTTGCACCAGCACATGTACATACCCACACACATGCACCTGCATAAACACAGAGAATAATATGTTGAAACAGTCGTCAACTTAATTTCTTAGTGGAGAGTATATAAGGTATAAAATATAGAACATATGAGCATTAGTTATTAGCAAAGCAATTAAATCTTACTACTCTACTGTGTCCTGTTTTATACATTCTGTTTGTAAATAGAAGAGCACTGACATCACAGACTTTGATTTTAATATCCTCAATGCAGACTGGGACTTGGGTGTTTGCTTAGAGTATGAGTGTAGAAGAAAGCAGCTGTTAAAACCTGTGTTCCTAAATTCTTGGATTGATCTCAGAGCAACTTACAAGGTAAGGATCAAAGATGGGAGCATGTTCACTTCGTCTCTGTTGAAAAGTGGTTGCATTTTATCTTACTAGTGTGAATTTCTACAAATAAGATATTTTTCTCTTGGAATGTTTACATAAATGTATATCTTCAAATATATAAGACAGCACAGCAATAATAAATTCTAAATCTGATAGAACTAAAAGTTTAGAGAAATAACTTCATAGCCTCTATAATAGTCATTATATTTTTTAAAAATATATCTTTTTTTCTTTTGATTAGCTTTTTTATAAGAGAAAACCCAAAGGACTAAGTGGTGCATTGCAGGAAGTGGGAATAGAATTTTCAGGACGAGAACATTCTGGTTCGTATAAACTGATAATCATTTCATTATGTAGATTATTTGAGTTTTGTAAAATCTTTCATATTAGTTTCATTTAGGGGGTAGTGCCATTAATACCTTTCATACTTAAAAGTATTCTTAACTGAAATTATTTCTGATTTGTGAATTACCAGTTTCTTCCCTCCCCCACCCCCCCCCACCCCGTTTTGTAACAATCCTGGCTGTCCTGCAACTCAGCTTATAGACCAGGTTGGCCTTGAAGTAACAGAAATCTGCCTGCCTCTGCCTCCCAAATGCTGAGATTAAAGGTGTGCACCATCACTACCCAGCTAAATTACCACACTTTCTTGAATTTAGATAAAGATCACCATGTAGTGGTTCTAGTTGGCTTAAAAGTAAAATAATGAGCACATCGAATGGAAACACAAGTGCCCAGATAATATGGTGGACTATTGAAAAAACTAAACATGACTATTTTTTTAATAAATGATGGTCTTTACAGAATGCTGGTCACATTTTTGAAAGCTGTCTAACAAAGTCTCACCTGTGTAAATACAAGCCATCTTGTATTGGTAATGCTGTCACAACTTCCCACAGACCAATTTATGATTTTTTTTTTTAAGTCAGTAGGTGGTCATAAAACTAACAATATCCCCCAATTTCTGTTTAAATCTGATTTGTTTTCTGTTATTTCTTTATGTTAGTACCATGGCATTCAATGTTTGATACTTTATTTCCTCAGGCTTAGATGATTCCAGGAACACTGCTCTTCTTGCTTGGAAAATGATCAGAGATGGTTGCCTAATGAAAATTACTAGGTCCTTGAACAAGGTTAGTGTGTCTTGCCTCTTTATTCTGTCATTTTGAGCTCTAGCATAGTAGTCATAGGTTTATTACAATATTGATTTCAAACCAGTGGCATGTTCCCTCTTTTTTTTTTTTTGGTCATATATAATGTCTACTGAAGAAATTATACAGTTTCTAAAGCAATGGATTTGTCTGTGGAATCATAGGTTCTTACTAAGAAGAATCCCAAGATTTTGGTCAAAAATTTGAGTACGGATCAAGTTAAAGAAACATCTGCCTGCAACATTAGCATCCAGGGTCCCAGCATATATCAGAAGGAGCCTAAAAGTACAGTAAATACTGAAGAAAATGCTCAAATGAATTTAATTTCTGTGAATTCCTCTATAAAGGGCCAATTACAACTAAAGACCAATACTAAAGCAGATCGTCACAACATTAAACATTGTTTTCCTCTTTTCACTGCTAAGCCCTCAACCTCCATGGAACAATTATCTTCTCCCACCGTAAATCCACCTCTCTCTATGCAGAAACAAAGAAAAAGTGAGCAGTTTGCACTGAATGACAAATCAAAGTCCTCAGCACTTAACTCCAACTTGGTACTTGTATCTACAACCATCCCATCTGTTAATGTTGTTCCTGATGGAGGAGTGGGTTGTAGTTTTGACTGTTTGCCTATGTTGGCTGAGTGGGAAGATGTAGTTTTACTGCCAGCATCTCAGGCTGAAAAAGATAAAGATTCTGTGCCTTCTATTAGTGATACAAATGTAGACACTTCATTTAATTCTGGGGAGAGAGTGATGGCTTCAAAAGAACCAGAAATCATTAGTTATGAAAACTTTGAAGACCTCAAGGAAACTCCCCAAAACTTTGAGACATCCAAGTCTATTGTGTATAAGAGTCCTCACAGTACTATCTATAATGTAAAAGGAGCCAAACATCCAGGCTCAGATGCTTCTGCTTTTAAATTACCTGAATGCAAACCATTTACCTCCAACAGTCTTAATGCCAATGCCTCGCCGAATCCTTCAGTTCTGAGGAAACAACCTCTTCTTTTAGGTGGTACCAAAAGGTATTCATGTAGTCCCCCAGCTTTCCCACCAGCAAAAAAGCAGACCTTCACTGTTCATGAAGAAAAATCTACTTCATCTACTTGCTCCCCAGGAACTTCTTCCCTGAAAGTTCTTCCCTCCATTTTAACATCCACCGTTAATCTACAAGCGCCTTGGGAGAGTGGGAAGATGACACCTCCCTTGTGCAAGTGTGGCAGAAGATCTAAGCGACTTACTGTTTCTAATAATGGGCCAAACCATGGGAAAGCCTTCTACTGTTGCCCTGTTGGGAAACACCAAGAAGACAGAAAATGCTGTGGTTATTTTAAATGGGAACAAACACTTCAAAAGGAAAGAGCCAATAGCAAAGCTCTATCTCGTTCCTCAGAAGGACTCACTTTCAGCTCTCCAGAAACAAGCCATATTCATGACAGAAAATCAAGTTTTCCTATTAAAAATTCTTTACGACTCAGGCCTTCAATGAGAAATTGATATGCTCTCTTCTAAATTGTCTTTTACTTCAATGTAAGCTTGATGTGACTTTTACACAGGAACTATGAGATTATCAGGTTCAAGCTCTTAGGTGTCAACATTCCTGGGACTATAGCTACACTGGAGCAGTTGACACAAACAGAAGGGAAATAGATTGCATGATTTTTACTCTTGCCCAGTAGTTGCCTATCAACTGTTCATTGTCTGTTCCTGTAGGAATCCTCGATCCTTAAATTCCCTAGCATGCATATTTGGATAATGTCATACAAGTATATTTCATATATTAGCATCTGCTGAATTTATCAAACTATCATGAACCACAAGGAAAAAATACTTTTATAAACCATATTTATTAGGTTAAATTTACTAAATAACCACATCATATGATATCTGTCTCTTATAGATAGACCTTGAAACAAATTTCAAACTATTCTTAAATTACTTGAATAAAAATATGACTAATAAAATTTTTACTCAACTTTTAGGTAAATATTCCAAAAATTAGGACAATTTTCTAAAAACAAGTTACTTAGTTTTTCAAAGCTTCAGGATTTGTTCTGATTTGTATACTAACATTAGAACTATTCAGTTAGGTTTTGAAAACCAGTAGGGTAGAAATTTGGTTTAAAAACTGCTTCTAAAATAGATTTTAAAACATCTCAACAACTGATGACATTTGTTTTATGTTGCCAAATTACAGGAACATTGACATGAAAGCAGAATTCACTATTTGACTTCAGAATTCAGCCTCTGATGTCATTACTACAAAATACTTTAAATCCAATTCAGAAGCAGTCTGCCCATATAATCTGTGGTTTCTGCAGACTTGTACACACTGCCTTGTTTAGATATTTGGGTGGTTAATGGATAAGTTAAATAGTTTGCCATTCTTTTTTCCTCAGTTCTCCTCTTTTGACCTTTCCACTGACAGTCTTTGGCAGCTCTTCGATAAATTCAACCTGTTGGCATAAGGGGAGCAGGGAGTTAGTTCAGCACTTGAATTCATGCCACGTATGTAATGGCTCTTTTAACTTTTAGGTGAAAGGATGGTTGAAGTTTTTTCTTTACATTTAATATTATGAACTAATTGACTGAATTATGTTAGAGGTTTCAGTTTAACCTCAAAAAATTTGACTATTATCATCAGTTTGTTTGCAACCTTTTGTGTAGCATATTTAAGGAGAAAGGTCATTTAACAGGAAAAAAAACCAAATAGCCAAAAATTTTCCAAAGCACTGAACAAATGCCTGTAACAAGTATGCCTACCTTTCTGGGATATTTGTAAGGTGCTGTAGTCCTTTTCACATGCTCCTGAATCTCCTTTTTCAGTTGTTCTTGGTCATGTGACTTGTACTCAGCATTCAGAACAATAAAAGCCTTTACTACCTAAGTAAATATGTAAAACATCAAATGAGCTATGTGTTTGGTGCCTTGATATGTCTTGTCTGCTTTCGCTTACTATGAATCTGCCTAGGGGAGTGAATTTTTGGGGGAGGACATGGTGTAGTTTAGTCCCCACTGTGCTCATGCTCCTAAGCTACCTAGGAAGTCCTTATCTCAGCCTTCTCAGTATCACGGACTTAGATCACCTTTGAACCCACTGACTACATTTTGTAATGTGTGTTCTTATCTGAGTCTGATTACCCATGTTCTTGGCTTCCTGTTAGAAACACATGGCAGTTCACTGAGTACAACCTCTTGTGAACTCTAGGACCTACTCAGCCCAGCCTTCATTGAAGGGAGCAGCTCACTCAGACCAGGTACTCTTTTTGAGACAGTCTTGTCATGTAGATGAGGCTGGCCTTAAACTCACAGTGGTTCTTCTGTCTCAGCTTCCCAAGTACTGGATTACATTTACTCCACTTGGCTTATTTTTTTCCTCCTCAGTAAAGTTCAAACCCAGAGACTTGTACATACTCAACAAGTATTCTACCTCTATGCACTGAGCTACATGCACACCCAGCCCTTTCCATGTATCTTTAAAAAAGGCTGTAATGATACCATTAGCCATTTTGCTTTTGTTCTGACCCACTTACATGCCTGAGAAGCAGAAGTAAAAATGATGACTGTTGCTATACCCACAAATCCTGTTCCCAGCAGCCTGTTCTCAGACTGTTTTGGGAGATCTACCTAGAGTTTTAGGACCTTTAATGGAGATGGGGGAGAAGTTTGAGTGGGATTCTGTCTAATTGTTTTATTTTTTCCTGGGCACTTCCAGCACTGCTTCTTCCCCTAGATGCATAACTCTACCTAAGGCAGTCAGTATTTACCACCAAATCCAGAGTCCCAACATGGGCTAGAGTCCAGAGGGGCCATTACAACTCTTTTATGATTAAGTACCCTGTACTTAAGAAACTGGAAAAAAAAAAGTTTGTTTGTTTTTTTTGAGACGGGGTTTCTCTGTGAAGCCCTTGCTGTCCTGGAACTCACTCTGTAGACCAGGCTGCCCTCTGATTCACAAAGATCCACCTGCTTCTGCCTCCCGAGTGCTGGGATTAAAGGTGTCTATTACCACTACCTGGCTAGGAAACTGAAATCTTATTACATTTATTATCTGTATTCCTTAATCTGAGAGGGAAAGCTTAATCAAAAACTATTTGAAACAGTCACTTAGAAAAGTCACTTGGTGAGAATTGACAACTTGTAACTAAAATTTTTCCAAATTGAAAATTGTTTACCAGGGGAAAGTTTTTTAAAAAATAATTTCACCAGTTATCTTTTTTGTCTTTATCAAAAAAAAACCTTGAATATTCCTAATTAACTTGTTGAAGTTATAAGTAAATTATGCAGCTGTGCATGTGTTTGTTGTGGGTAGAATTTTATCCTATTATTTTTTGTTATTTAATTTTTTCAACTTTTGGTTCGCATGTTAACTTTTTATAGCTTTGATAACATGTGCTTTATCTTCCTAAGTTTTTATAAACCATTACAGAAAATACTAACCTTATAAAAAACATCGTAACATTATGGTTAAGAGTATGAACCCTGAGCTGGGCAGTGGTGGCAGAGGCTTTTAATCCCAACACAGATCTCTGAGATCCAGACCAGCCAGATCTACAGATTGACTTCCAGGATAGCCAGGCTACACAGAGAAACCCTGTCTTGAAAAACCAAAGACCAAAATAACAAAACAAAAGATTATGAACCCTGAAGTTAGACAACCTGGACCCAAAGGAGTTTGTTGTGTGATCTTGATAAACTAAGATTGTTTCTGTTTCTTGGTTTCTTACTTTATAAAAGAAAGGAGGATTTGAAAATAAATGAATGTGGTTTTGAAACACATATGTTATATAAGCTTATAACTTGCTCTGAAATTTCATGGGGAAGAGGTTATGCTTTTGTTTCCACAGAAAATGAAAGGCTGTGGATTCAGTCAAGGTTGATAGAGATGAGATTTGCTTGGGGGAGACCCCTGAAAATCTTGGCTACAGATATAAAGAAAACTTCAAGACAGGTAATGTATAAAACAAAGAATCATCTTTGGCTGGTGTATATACAGTGCATAGTACATACATATGTTAATGCAGATATGTATGTTACCTTTGAAAGTTTATGAAAGTTCAGAGCAAAGGGACCAGACCGATGAAATAGGATGGCCCAGGTGACCCAGCCTCTCAGAGTACATTTGTTTTAGTTTTCTCGGAGTTCTACACCCAGAACAACTTCAAGGATGCTTGCTGAGATGGGTCAGCCTCATAGACTACTCCAGCCAGACTTCCAGATAAGCCCCACATTTTCCCATCACATTGACACTAGACAACAGCTAGTTCTCCCAAGACTTAAACATTATCCCAATTTTCTCAGGGTCTTCCAAAGATACCAGTGCCCCCAGACAATAGGAAGCATTCTAGTGAACACAACACCCACATTCCCAAGAGGTGGGTTGGGTAGTTTTGGGTCATTTGGTGGGTTATGGATGTTTGCCATCACTTAGGGGAGTTAGTTACTATTGTGTGATTTTTTTACTCTTTTGTCTTTTTTGATTGCACAAGCAAACTTTAAACTGTTAAGCTACTACACCTGGATCCTCCACATGCTCTATAGGCTGGCCCTACCTACTCTTGGATCGGGTTATGAAAGCCAAGCCCAAAGCTTGCAGGCTGGTCAGAGGTACTTGACCAGGAACTGCATTCAACTACCCAGAGCTCTGGAACACTGATGCTTGCCTGTAGCAGGTGGGGTTTTTTTAGGGTTTTGTTTGTTTGTTTGTTTGTTTCTGTTTAGCGTGAAAAATGCTGCTTGAGTGTGCTGCTATACATCAGGGTTTCTTAAAGGAGCCCTATTTTTTTCTTCAGCTTTCCCAGACTCTAGACAGATATTTGAGCCCACTTTAGATGCCAAAATGTTGTCTATTTACTCCTGGGGGCCCACAATCCAGCTCCCAAATAAATCACACATGAAGGCTTATTCTTAGTTATGAATGCCCAATCTTAGCTTGGCTTGTTTCTTGCCAGCTTTTCTTAAATTATCCCAGCTACCTTTTGCCTCTAGTCTTTTTCCTTTCTCTACTTCTGTATACCTTTCTTTATTTCTTTCTCCATGGCTTGCTGTGTAGCTGGGTGGCTGGCCCCTGATATCCACCCCTCCTTGTTCTCTTGCTCCTCCTCTTCCTTGTTTCTCCTTCTATTTTTACTCTCTGCCTGCCATCCCTGCCTTATTCTCTCTCCTATTGGCCATTCAGTTCTTTATTAGACTATTCGGTGTTTTAGACAGGCACAGTAACACAGCTTCACAGAGTTAAACAAATACAATATAAACAACAGTAATACACCTTAAAATAATATTCTACAACAGGTTACAAATTGTTATTCATCATGGTCAGAAAAAAAGCAACAATGGAGATTAAATTCAGGGATTCTCTTTCTGAATGATGGGATAAAATGATTGTTAAGTCTACTTTTGGACAACCATTATTAGTCTCAAATATTTTACATTGGTATCAGTTTTTGTATGATCCAAATTTAAGGTTATTTTTATTAGAACATACTATACATACATTTCTACTCTTGTTTAAGGTATTGTACCTACGTAGCTCATTTAACAATGTAATGAAAATTTCTAGTCCTTAAAGTTATTATTATTACAAACTATTTAGAATAATAAAGAAATTCAGGGTAGTAGTTAGTCACCTATTACAGTCAAACTTGTAGTCATGTTAGGTATGTTTTCAAGGTCAAACAGATATATTTTAGATAGATGGCCTTCAAACACTTCAAAGACCTACAGGATATGATATTTAAAGCATTTTGTTAATATAGGGCTTTTCATGACAATGAGACATGTCTACTCCTGGCAGCACCAATTTACTTCAAAGAAGATGATGGGCATCTGAAGAAACTGCATAAGGAGTTTTCTTTCAGTGTGACAAAACTAGCCATTTGGGCAAGAAATTACTCTTGTCTTGACTGCTGATGGTATGCTGGAAAAACTGGACAAGCAGGGCACAAAGGAAAAAGACTGCTGAACTTTGCCAAGATAAAGTGGGACAGTCCTTTTAAATTCCTGCTTCATAGAAAGTCTGCCAGATGTTCTAGGTATAGGCTGAAGATGGATGCCCAAATGTTGCAGAGAAACCCTGGGTGACTGCCCAGGCAGCCAGATATCTGTTTTTTTGGAAGTGACTTGCACTGCATTTTCTGTTTACTCAGTAATAGTATATCCTTCTGGGGTCTTTAATGGAATTGAAGATGAGATAGTTATAGTTTTCCTTAATAGGAAGTAAATTCCAAAACTTTGGACTCATCAAGAGAGGAATATTGTCTCTAAAGTTGTCAAACACTAATGGACTGAACATTGTAAATACATTTCTTCCTTGGTAATTGTTCTTATTGTATATAGTTTTGTATTGTGCCCCCCGACCCTGACCCCGAGACAGGATTTCTCTGTGGCTTTGGAGGTTGTCCTGGAACTAGCTCTTGTAGACCAGGCTGGTCTCGAACTCACAGAGATCCGCCTGCCTCTGCCTCCCAAGGGCTGGGATTTAAGGCGTGTGCCACCAATGCCTGGCTTAGTTTTGTATTGTTAAAGTTAAAACTTTTCCATTTTGGGCTGGAGAGATGGCTCAGAGGTTAAGAGCACTGACTGTTCTTCCAGAGGTCCTGAGTTCAATTCCCAGCAACTACATGGTGGCTCACAGCCACCTTGAATGAGATCTGGTGCCCTCTTCTGGTGTCCAGATATACATGGAAGCAGAATGTTGTATACATAATAAATAAATTAAAAAAAAAACTTTTCCTTTTTATTTAGACAAAAGAGAGAAATATTACAGGAGAATTGTCCATACAGCCTATCTACTGTGCCAATAAAGCAACCTAGAATCTAGGACAGAGTCAGCAATTGGCTGACTGGCATTAGTCACAAAGTTCTTGGAGGGCTTTGCAGGGTGGCTAGAGAGGACAGGAAGAGACTTGGGAGGAGTTCGGGAGAATTTTCAGTGCTGGAGAAAGGGTCAGCCAATGGCTCTACTTTCCTTAGATTTTTCAGCTCTTTATCTCAATTTCTGACTCCCAAGTTTTTATTGTACTTGAACAAATTAGTTAATCATTTCATCCGGCAGCTACATTAACACCCCAGACTTTCACTTTCTTTTGTGACATTGGTATTCCTTAGTTCACATTGTATTTTTATTACATGATTATATGTATTTTACACAAATTTGTTTTACTCTTAACATATGTTTGTCTTGTGGCAGAATGTGAACATAAGCACCTTCTTTGTCAATACTTGAAGTTAGGGACCAGGAGTAGGGGTGTGCCAGATGGTAGAGCACTTGCCTACCATAGGCAAGGCCATTCTCCACACTTTCGAAGCAGAGATAGGATCTTTTTTGAACTATATCACATAACCTTTTCTCAAGCAAGCAAGCAGGTAAATAAAATAGCTTATAAAATGCATACATTTCACACATTTTAATTTTTTTTGAAAATGTAATTAGGGGCTGGAGAGATGGCTCAGCAATTAAGAGCACTGACTATTCTTCCAGAGGCCCCAGATTCAATTCCCTGCATCCACATGGCACCTCACAACTGTCTCTAACTCCAGTTCCAAGGGATCTGATATCCTCACACAGACATATATGCAGACAAAACACCAATGCACATAAAATACAAATAAATCGTTTTAAAAAGGAAAATGTAATTAAACATAAACCACTGGGGAAAAGATTGAGAGGGAGGAAGAGAGAGAGGAAGGGAGAGATAGAGAAGGGGGAGTGGTGCCTGGGAATCAAATCTTAGACCTTGAGCTTTCCACTGTTGAGTTACATCTTTCTTGAAAATAAAAACTTCAAAGCAAAGCAGCCTGTGAAATTCCTTAAAAATGTAAAGGATGAAAATCATTTGAAATCTTATTTGCTTTTAAATAATTTACCTGAGAATAAGCTAAATATTCGTGAAGATTGTAGTTAAGTAGTTTTACTTAACTGTATTAGGAATCCTTAAAATAGGCAACAGTAGACAGTAAGCTGCAAGACTGTCATAAGCAAATAAAAACCAATATTTGGAATCATATCTCTAAGTCTTCATTTTATTTGATTTTGATCAGTTCTTCTGGAACTTACTACCCAAACAAAGATCTGGTTAGTCCTTTCCTAGAGAAGGGCCCAAACAGGCTAGGACAGACCTGTCATGGAAAGTAAAAGAATGTCTGTGGCATGCAGCACATTGCTGTTTTGTGCATGGATGCCTTGAGGTATTGCAGGTATTCTGCCATGAGGTATTGCAGCCCACCAGGGTTGAGTAGGCCAAACTTTTTCCCTCACTCTGGCTAGTGTCAACACTACCCCAAGACTCTAGAACTATAGAGGAACTATAACCCACTTACAGATTTTGGCTGTTATCATATTCTGGGATACCTGGTGCCTTCCAAACCAACCCTGGTCTTAAAAACTCCACAACCACCCTGTCCCAGATAAGCATTTGTCTAAGTAGACAGTACTGATGATGACAGTAAGGTGTGGGAAGAGCTAATACCCTGTGGGTACAATTGATTATCCTTAAAGACACCAGATTATCCTCTGGCATCAAAACCTCTTAGGAGAAATAATCTCCAAAGGAGAACCACCCTTGTTTTATGACAACATTAATAAGTAAAGTAATTCATTTTAAGTGAAATACTGTTTAAAAGTTTGTGCTATGGGGCTTGTGAGTACAGTGCTTGTTGCTTAGGCATAAGAACTTAGATTTGCATCCCAGACCCATTGGGGGGAAAGCCATGCATGGCAGTGCAAATCTGTTACCCCAGTACTGGGGGAAAGAGATGGGTAGTGGGCAGGAGCTTACTGACCCACCAACCAGCCTAGTCTAACCAGTGAGCTCCAGTTCAGGGAGAGAGTAGGATGAAGTGATTGAGGAATGCGTCTCAATAGCCACATATGCCTACACAGGGAAATCACACCCACATATGTGTTTGTAACACACACACACACACACACACACACACACACACACACACACACACAAATAAGTATGTGTTTAGATAATCAACAAAATTGAAAGTCTAGATGAATTGGTTCTTTTACCTCTCCTCTGATGGGGTCTGGGCTGCTGACAACAGCTGACTCTGCAATGGAAGGATGCTCTATCAGGGCACTTTCTACCTCAAATGGTCCAATTCTGTAGCTAGGAAAACACATGACAGGAACTCATAAGGGTGAGTTATAGATTCATCCCAGAATGCTTGATAATAGACATGCATACATGGAAAGGAAAGTTACCCAGAGGATAATATAATATCGTCTGATCTCGCAACAAACCAGAAATAGCCATCTTCGTCCATATATCCTCTGTCCCCAGTGATATAGAAATTCCCTCGTAGAGTTGAGGCTGTTTTGGAAGGATTATCCTACAAAACAAATAGCATTCTGTTATTATTATGAATGTGACTCTTTTGTCCAGTCATTTTTAAATGTTCAAAGAAAAAGAAAGCCCTGCCCCCTTGAGAACCCTCAGAATGAAGAGGAGCCAGAATGAAGTAGGAATGAATTCCAGAATGGATCTAGCCCAAAATAAAAGAAATTGCAGTTACAAAGACTTGATGCAACTCTTGAGAATATTTCATGTAGATCATAAGATAAATGTTGCAGCAGCCCAAAGCTCTGGAGAATAGGCAAAATTAAACGTTTTTCTAAATAATACCCAGCACTGGCAGGAAAAAAGAGACAAGAGTTAAAGGAAAGCACAATGCTTAATTCAGAACAGATGTGTTATTTGCTTGGTTTGTTTTACATAAGACAAACAAAAAATTTCTACCTTCCATAAAGTTCACTGGCAGGTATGATCTGGACCTCTTAGTACATTAACATAAACTTTGCTCTTATCTCTATCATGATTAAAGATAAGAAATCTTCTATTGAAATGAATTTACTTAATTCCCTGGCCCTGTTCCGTGTTCCATTGGAGTGAGTAGAGAGCTAATGAGATGTCAGGAAAGTGTGTTCTATTTGTTAGTTGAAAGGATCTACAGATGTTAAGAAAGCATAGCTAAGAGCTCCCTTTTCTGGTTCCCTTTCAAAGAGAGGGCACTAATATGTGATTTGGCAAGAACATTATTTTTTAATTGCCTGTATGTGGGGTTATTATTCAGGACAGTGAACCTCTCAAGGAAAGACAAAGTTCATAGGCTTGTTTTGTAAAAATAGGAAAGTTACCAAATACTTTGTTTGGAACAGGGTCTCGGCTATTCTAGACTGGCCTCAAAGCTGCTTTGTAGTAACTGAGGATGATTTTGAATTTGTAGCCTTCCTGCTTCTGTGTCCCAAATGTTGGGATTAAGAATACATAGAAAACAGATTTTAAAAATACAGTTCTTACTACATAATGAGTAAAAAGGCCAAATGGTCGATCAGGAAGAACTTGAATACCAATATCTCCTTCTTGTCCAGGAGGAAGAATAGCACCATTTTCATCTAAAATCTAGAATAAAACAGGACAGCTTATTTAAGGGAATTTTAATTTAACACCACACTGAAATTTTACCTTTGAATCATTTTTGGCCAGAATATACACTTAAAAACATTTTAAATATACTTTAAATTGTTAAATGTATTGTTTATCTAAGTTATCATTGCATAAAATATTATAAAAATGCAAAATCAAAATGAGAAAGGATAGTAAAAAGTTCCTCACTTCTACCACCCGCCTTTTTTTTTTTTTTTTTTTTTTTGTAATGTCCTTTGGGACAATTATAGACAGAAAAAAACTAGGACCTCCTAAGAAGTTTTGCAGCCTGCTTTTGTCATTTAGAAATATGTCTTTGTTAAGCATGGATTCCAGAGTTCTGTGTCACATTATGAAATGAGATGTACCCAGGAAGAGAAATATGAATGGGTATTTCAAACAAATAACCTTGTGATTTGCCCGATGTACTTGACAACTACTGATCTAGCTATGCTTGAATTAAGTGTAGGTCTGAGCCCTGTTCTCTAGAAATTGTTCCATTTTTGCCTTTTTTGCCACCGCTGCCTTTCCCCTTTTTTCTGTATGAATGTTAGTGCAAATCCTCTGTCTACACCCAGCTGTGAAGCTGGGATTAGCTGAGAAAACTTTAACCCTGTGCAAAGTTGCAGACGGGAAAATAAAATGCTTTCCAAACCCAGGCATCGGATGGTGATAGGGGTTGTAGTTAAAGAAAGCCTGGAAACAGATGGGCAGACAGAAGTATGTGCTACAGCCACTTTGAACTTGTGCCACCTTGGGCCTGGTTGATCCTCTCAGAAGGTCCAGTCCCCCATTACCACATACTGTGGCCAAGAGTGTGAATGCTGGAGCCAGATTGTTTGAGATTGTGTTCCCACTCTGGGGCTCTGGCTGCATGAGCTTGGGTGAGTTCTTTGTCTACACTCACCTGCAAAGTTCCTATTAGTATATCTTCAGGATATTTCTGGAAATTAAATGGTCAGTTAAATGCCCAGAATTCATTGTGGTGATATCTTGCTTGAACAACTCCATTTACAATTCATGGCACAATATAGGTGTTTGCAACAATAGTAAGAGGGTATTAAGCCAACATTTCCCATCCAGTTCTCTTTTGGTATAGTAAAGGTATAGAAGTAGCATGGAATTTTCCCATCTAAAAAGACTGTGGGTGGGTATAGTGAGGAAACATTCTCCTGGAAGAGGACATGCAAACCTTCACATTAAAAGCAGGAGAAGGCTTTCCCATGGAACCAGGCTTAATTTTCATGCCCTTGAAATTTCCACAGATCAGCACCTGGTTAAGGAGAAGAAAGTAAGATAACTTCATAAGTAATTAAAAATGCTGCTTCATCTATAGTGCATTCATTCAACAGAACTTAGCTGTGAAGCAGGGTTAACATAAAACCCATACAATCTCTGCTCTCATGGAATATAGATATTGACAGTTTACCACCATACACAATAAAGATGTAAGAAATAATTTATATGAATGTATTAGCATTTGTACTTAGACTAGCACAATGGATGCTAAGTTAGGTGTGTTTAAATAATTTGTCAATTTCTATTGTTGTTTAATTTTGGACTTTCAATGTTTCCAGGTAATAATTCACAGAGTTTAGAAGTTCAAACCTTGTAAATAAGACACACCCAATGAAAATGCCAACTTTTCCATTTCTCTGATGGTCCTATCACCCCTTCTACTACAAAATAAGCACTTTGTTCTAACTTTATTAGTTTTCTCTAGAGGTCTTTGGTGGTGCTGAGGTTTGAACTGAGATCTCACATATGCTAGGAAAGTGGTCTACTACTAAGCTAAAACCCTCTACAATTTTTTAATATGCGTGAGTTCTTTAAAGGACCTATTCTATTTTATATTACCTTTTATGCACTTGCTTGTTCACATAGCCCAGGTTAGTCTTGAACTCACTATGTAACTGAGGACGATCTTGAACTTGATCCTCTTCCCTCTACCTTTAGAGTGCTGGTGTCACAGAGTACTTTAGCATGCATCTGCTTTCTAAGGAGTCTCCCAGTAGACTCAATACTTCAGAGACCTAGAAACTCACTCACAGTTTTCTATTATGTGAGTCTTTAGAAAGTTCTGTGTCACATAGAGCCAATACTTTTCTCATTTAAAATACTGTGACATTCTCACCCTAACCAGTTAATCATTTTTCTCAAAAATGTGATGAGTTTTTTTGCAATTAGTTTTTCTCAAACATTGCATTTTAAAAAATGTTTCCTAAACACAACTTTCCTTATTCCTCCAGCAATCATAGGACACATTAGATACGTGGCATTTATTTTTCTGACTAATCACACCCAATCCTGTCTTCAATGGGGCAGGTACCGTTTCCGTCTGTCCATATCCTTCGTAGATGTCTAGGCCTGTCTTCCTTCTCCATTGTTCCATCACTTCAGGGTTGATTGGTTCCCCAGCACTCACACAGTGCTGCAAACTTTTGAACTTATAGCTTCTCCAAAAACATGGAGTGAGTTAGGTTGAGAAATAAAAATGGCAAGACATGGGAATTAGGACTGTTGCTAAAACAAAATAAGCAGATCTCTCTGATATAAAGTAGCACCCTGATGCCAGAAGCAGATTGCTCTAATGCCAGTCTCTCTCTCTCTCTCTCTCTCTCTCTCTCTCTCTCTCTCTCTCTCTCTCTGGCATCTTTAGGGAAGGCACTCCCATAGTTACACACACAAACACACATGTGCACACATGCACACGAATGAGAAATGTAGCCCTGGAACTTGCAATGTACACCATGTTGGCTTTGAACTTGGCCTCTGTCTCCCAGGCACTAGGATTAAGTGCACCACTACACCCAGCTCTGTAATGATATTTTAAATCATCAATTAAAAATCACCTCATAGTGGTGAACTGAAGTTCTCTGAATATGCCACATCTGTGTGAAAGATCTCACAGGCTGAGTGGCAGCACTTCATGATTGTGGTAAGATGGAATTTCCAGGATTGAGGGCCAAAATTATCCTTGGCACTCTTAATAATCATTTATTACCAACTTGTATATCTAATCTTATCATCAGTTTATTAGATAAAATGTTTGAAATATATTTTGTTAAACTTGGAAGACCACTGGTTTCCACAAACTCTCAAACTGAGACTATTATAACATCAGAAATCCACAGAAGAGGTCCCCCTTTGGCTCCCCTGTAGGCTGCCTACCTGATGCTAGCACGAATGTGTTGAGCAAAGGCATTGATTCATGCCTTCCTTTGTTCTGTGACTATGAATGTTCATGTAATTGCTTCCACAGTGGAACATGTCATTCAAGGTCATCTGAATTCATGTCCCTGACCCATAGTCGGTTATACTTGACTCACAGCAAACTGTGTCTTGCTCTTTTTAGAGAAAGAGTGCTGAGCCATGAGCACAGTGACTATCTTCTTTTCAGAGCAACAATCAAGCACTTCAAAAAGAATCACAGTAGATTTAAAACATACACTCTCACTTCTGTTTTCTGGGTGAATTTGCAAAAATGAGCAACCTGTCTACTATCTCAGCTCAGAAAATAGCTGCCACCACAAAGCTTGAATATCTTCCCCATTTTTATTATAACCACTGCATTCAGAGTTCTAGGCATGGTCTTATCTTCCCGTTCCTCTCCATGTTAATGGGCGCCTTCTCTGAACATAGTAACCATCTTTGAAATGTCAACAATCAATCAAAGGAGGAAGGGAAAATAAAAACAAACAAACCACCAAATCCTGTACCAACTAATTGGATCTGTGGTTTGAACAGAAAAGTGTTTCATTTTCTAGCTTCCCTTTTCTCCTTTCTCCCCTGACTGAGTGTCCATTTACCTACATGTCTTACCTGGTTGTATCACTCTGAACAAGCATGCGGTAGGCAGTTGGCGCAGAACAGAAGACAGTGATGGGGAACTTGGAGAGGGTCTGCAGTTTAGAAAGAGCAAACTATCTCAACTGAAATGTTTCAATCTGCCGGAGGCACAGCACAACATAAAACTGTTTAATGTTAACATACTCCGTTCTTTTCTCATCCTTGTGGTCTTTGCAGATGCAGATGTCTTAAAACTCTGATCTCTGCATTTACTTTAGCTGCCAATCCCATCAGTGATACTACTAAAGCTAGCGCATCTCTAACCATGAACCTCCTCTAGTCTGCCTTACTTGCAAGATGGAAGTTGACTCAAAACGGGGCAAATGGTGTACAAACACACATGCTCCTTGAGTCCATGGAGAAAAAACACTACTCCATGAAGACTTTGCCCAGCCTGTGTCTGAAGTATTCCACATCACATCCGAGTCTGTCAAATCCAGCCAGAACCTGGAACACAAATAGCCCTGTTGTATAAATCTGTTAGGTTGGTGAGAATTACATGCACATAAATGTATGTAGAAATTTAAATATATAAATTTACAAAAATGTGTAATTTCTTGGGAAACAAATTTAAAAGGCTAGTCCACAAATCACTCTGTGGGAGTACCTTCCGTTGACAGATAATCCTAAACCAAAACTGCTGTGGGTGTGTCCGATCATTTTAGGAGGCCCAGTTGTCCCACTGGTGAAGTAAATGGCCATCATCTCATTGTGCTTTGTGTTCACACAGATATGGTTGTCACTGGCATATCTGCAAAAGACAATCTACAGTGTTTCTATGCCTGACTGTGACCTCCAAGGAGGATTTGAAAACCCACATTATGAATCAGTAACTTGGATTCAGTCCTGAGGTAAAGCTAACTCTACCTCCACCCTTTTACTTGGGTAATGTGAGCAGCCACCTTCATGATCCCAAGTCTGCTAGGGACAGCCCCCATCCGAAAACTGATGATCACTGTGGGTGTGTAGGAACAGGGTTGCCTACTGTAGATTCTCACAGCCCTAAGGATTCATTCAAAGTCCAGTGTGTTAGCTGAGAGCTTCAGGGGAATACATAGGAAATGAATTTCTTCCTCTTCCCTTCTTTCACAGGAGAATTCCCTAATAAGCCTTTTTGTACACCATTCTCAGTCTCAGGAACTGCTTTTTCACAATCTCAACCAGACTCTTTCTTACTTCAAAGCTTGACACTGTTAGTTCTGTACTAATCACAGATTATTCTTGTTAATCATTTGCATTTACCTCACCACTACTGAATGGGATCCTGTTTTCATTATTGCCTTCCTTTGTGGGTCACTCTTTAAAAATTGAGACTACTCACTTCATCATCTCCTTGAGATTCCCCCACCCTTCTCTGGAGTGCTGGGACACAATTAGTTTGGAGCTGAGATTTTCACATTTAGCTGCCACAGTGTCTACTGCTGGGGCTAAAGCATCATCGGTAATAATGCACTTCGCTTTTGAAGATTGTAGTCGGTAGAGGATGTCTTTCTGGGTCAGCTGAGTTGTTCCTGGAATTAAAACTGTCCCTAAAGGAACAGAAAAGAAATAATATTTAAAAGTGAGATTAACCTCTATTATGGTAGGTAGGATACTGTAGCTAGTACATTCACATTTTGTGTGTCTCAGAGTTAGTGAATTAACTAGAGAAGATATCTATTTTTCTTCCATTGTTCTGATATTTTGCCTTCCAAGAGGTCTCCAAGTCTATGTCATTTTGCCCTAACAAAAGAGCATTAAATGCTGAGTAACTGTCTTGTGTTTGAAGATTACCTAAAACATTGAGATTTAAGGAATTTTAATTGAAAAATAACATTCAGCATTGGTTGAGTACTTGAGTGCCAGGTATTATTCTATTTTGCATATTTTAACTCATTTAATCCCTGTCCAAACATCTCCATTGTAAACAGCTATTCATAGCATGCTTCATAGCTCATGAATGAGTGAAAATGCAGGAATCAAAATCTTCAGCTGGCTTCCATCACTGGGCATATAACTACTCAGTCCAATACCTTCACAATGTACTGATTGCTTATTTTTCTTGAGGTATATATCTTTTCTGTGGTCCTCATCTTGCCTATAGTCAATTACAACATAAGATTTAGTGTGTTTGTGTCTAGGAGCAGACACCCATAAACTTCATCCCCCAATAAGCCCTTCACTTCTGTGAGCCCCACTTTCTGCAACTCTAAAATTGGGATTATAAAAATATATCTCTGATGGGATTATGTCTAGATTAAATGAGTTAAAGCATGTAATGAGTTTAGAATAAAATTTAATACATATTAGTTCTTAGCTTTTGGTTCTTTTTTTCAAAGAATGAATAGATATTTTGCCTAAACAATAGACACACTAATGTGGAAAGGGGGGAAATCTCATGAAGTTCTACCCTAGACAAAGAACTACAAGTAGCTAATGACTGCAGAGAGTGGAAGAATTAGCTCCTCCTAGGAGTGAGCACCCAAACTATTATCCAATATAGTCACAAACAAAAACAAAGGATTCAGCAGGATGCATTATATATTTGTGCATTTATCTATGCATATATGTAATAATAAAGAGACCATCAACTTACGAGTCGAGGAGGGGTGTGAGAAACATCAGAAGGAGGGGACATGGGAGGGGCTGAAGGGAGGAAAAGAAGGGGGAAAGTAATGCAATTATGTTTTAATTAGAATGTATGTGATGGCTCTTCTAGGTTGTTAACTTGACTACATCTGGAATTAACCAAAACCCAAGTGTCTGGGTATACCTATGAGGGATTTTTCTTGACTAATTCATTTGAAGAAGGAGGATCCACCCTAAATCTGGATCTTTTGAGGTGAGAAGTTCCACCTTTAATCTGGGCCACACCTTCTGGTGGCAGTCTATATAAAGGATGTGGAAGAAGGAAGCTTGTACTTTGCCTGATTGCCCTCACTTTCCCTGTCAAGTCCATTCTTTTACTAGCATTAGAGTTTACTTCTTCAGGATATATATATATATATATATATATATATATATATATATATATATGCGGAGGCATCCAGCCTCGTGGACTGAACAACTACTGGATTTTGTACTTTCCACTGGGAGACAGCTACGGTTGGAATAGTCAGACCACAATCTGTAAGCTACTCTAATAAACACCATATATATGAATATATGTGAACATATATGTTCATCCTAATAATTCTGTTTCTCTAGAGAACCCTGACTAATACAATGTATTAAAAACAAATTAAGCTAGGCAGTGGCATTGCACACCTTTAATCCCAGCACTCGAGAGGCAGAGGCAGAGGCAGGCAGATCTCCATGAGTTCCAGGTCAGCCTGGTCTACAAAGTGAGTTCCATGACTACACAGAGAAACCCTGTTTTTATGGACTGCAGTATTATGCAGTGAGAGTTCAGCACATACTTCAGGGGTCTACCCCTCATTTAGCAAGGCTAAATCTTGTCACCAGAAATGCACATATGATAGAGCTACCTTATTTATCGGGGGATAAGGTATATTGCCTTCTGAATGTGTCAGCTGTCCGGGCTGCTTGCCGGAGTTTTAATTTCAGATGTTCCGTGGGGCTAGAGAATTTGTTTCTGACAAATGCCCAGTGATACATATGCCACTGAGTCAACACCACACTTTTAAAACTGCAGGTGAGCATTGTTCTTTGTTACTAAGTGCCTTCCTTGTTTTTAAAATCACATTAAAATTCATTGGACTACTCTGCCATTTAATAGTATCTTCTTAAACACTTTATAAAATTCCTTCATGGGCCAGAGAGATAGTTCATTGGGTAAAAGTGCTTGCCATTCAAGCATGCCAACCTGAGTTCAACCCCTGCATCCCATGGTGGAAAGAAAGGGCAGTCTCCTGAAAGCTGTCTGACTTCCACATAGCACATGGCACCTATACACCTGAATGCGCACGTGCGTGCATGTGTATGTATGTGTGTGTCTGTCGAGTCTTGGAACTCACTTTCTAGACCAGGCTGGCCTTAAACTCACAGAGATCTGTCCACCTCTGCCTCCCAAGTGGGACTAAAGGTGTGTGCCACCACAGCTGACTTTTAGGGTTTGTCTAATGTGCATGTGTGTATGTGTCTGTCTTTATGAGTATATGTACACATGCATGTTTAGGTGCCTGCAGAGACCAAAAGGCATTACATCATTTGGAGCTGGAGTTCCAGGCATTTGTGAACTGCCTGAGCTAGGTACTGGTATCCAAAACTCTGGTCTTCACAACTAAGCAGCAAGCATTCTTAACCCGAGTCATTCTCTAGTTGTTTATTTATTAAGTGGGAAAAATGACCAGGAAAAAGAAATGACTATGTGCCACAACACTAACATTCTTAAGACTATTGGGTTTATGCTTCATTGTCTCACTCCTAACCATCTAAGACAATTTGCCTTCCTTCCTATCAAGAGCCCCAGGAATCATGTTGGAATCAGGAAAACTTGCCTCTGACCTGTTCTGACTTGCTTATCCTAAAGTTGTACCTATCAGATTCTGCTCTGATACTTAAGCTACTGAGTTGGGTACCAGATGGGTCGCACAGGGTCCAGACCCTGAAGCATCTGAATAGTAATCAAAGGTGCACAGAGCCCAATTGGTGAGGAATGTTCGTACAGAGGAATAAAGAGGCAGCTCATAGGAAAGATGCAGACAAGAGGAGCAGTGACTTCAGGACAAACAGAGGAAGAGGTTGATGACTAGAGTCTGCTTGCTTACAAAACCCCTTTGCTCCTTCTGTACTGTTTTTCCCTTTTCCAGCAACCATCCATTTGCCTGCCTATTATTGTATTGATATGATCTTGCCAGTTAAACAGTACTTTACTGCTGGGCGTTGGTGGCCCACGCCTTTAATCCCAGCACTTGGGAGGCAGAGACAGGCAGATCTCTATGAGTTCGAAGCCAGCCTAGTCTCCAGAGCGAGTGCCAGGATAGGCTCCAAAGCTACATAGAGAAACCCTGTCTTGAAAAACAAAAACAAAAAACAAACAAACAAACAAAACAGTACCTACTAAGAAAGTGAGCTTCAGCAATGTTCATGGGTGTACTAATTTTTAAAATACTAATTGAAAATAGGCTCTGCTTTTTCATATGTGTATATGAAATAGAATATGTTAGCTGTCCTCTAATGAAAGACTGGACACTTAATACAGGGATATATTGTGACAACCAGTACTTTAATCCAAAAAATATTTTACTGAACATTTACTATATGCTAATCACTGAAGGTTTGAGATAAGCTATATTAATGGCCTGTTAGGAGCATTCCTGACCCTCATGGTAATTTCAGATTATATGTAGACAACTACTAAGCCCAAAAGTTTAAATAGTAATATATATTACTTTAGGGTGCTGTGGTGGTTTGAATGAAAATGGCCCCCACAGTCCCATGAATATTTGATTCCCAGTTGGTGGACTATTCAGGAAGAATTGGGGGTGTGGCCTTGTTAGAAGAGTGTGGCCTTGTTGGAGGCTGTATTTCAGTGGGGGTGAACTCTGGGATTCAAACATGCCAGGTCCAGTTGTGCCTTCTCTCTGCTTTCTGCTTGTGGATCAGATGTAAGCTCTCAGCTACTGCTTCAGTACCATGCCTGTTTCCCACCATAATGGAAATGGACTAACCCCCTAGAACTGTAAGCAATCCACCAATTAAAAGCTTTTCTTTTATAAATTGTCTTGGTCATGGTGTCTCTTCCAGCAATAGAAAAATAACTATAACAGATGCATTAGGAAGAGTGTCCATGTTGAGACATGAGGGTATGGTTGTCTGAGAAGGTAACATTAAACTGAAGACTGAGAGATCTAGAGGGATGACCTAGATAGCTAGGAGCACTGGCTGCTCTTGCAGAGGACCCAGGTACTATTCCCAGCATCCAATTAGTGGTTCACAGCTATCCTTAACTTCAGTTCCCCAGGGATCTGATGACATCCTCATCTAGCCTCTGCAGGCACTAGGCATGCACATAGCACACAGACACACATGCAGGGAAAACACTCATACACATTAAATAATTACATCTTTAAAAACAAACAAACAAAAAACCAAACTGACACTTGAAAGTTGAGTAAGAGTTGGCAGTGTACTTAGTTTTGAGGGAAAGAGGTTCCAAGCATAGCAAACAGTATGGAGGAAAGTCAGGAGAAAGGAATGACCAAAACATCAACAGACAACGTTACCCATGGTATGATCATGAAGCCTAATAGTGGAGAGATTAAAAGAAGGTGGAGGAAATAGCTGTAGCCTTCTAAGATGCACTTGGGACCCTTGGAGCCTATCTTGCAAGCAGTTACTAAATGATGCAGTACACGAAATCCAAATAAAAGTCTCATGGCTACTTACATGTGTGGATAAACCTTGTTGGAATGTGATCAGGAGTGTGGACATTACTAACCTGTTCGCAGACAGGCCACATTCGCAAGCCACCACTCTGGGATCTTGGGCAGAATCAACATTACTCTGTCTCCCCTTTGCAAGGAACAGGCTTCTGTGAGTATGTTGGCAAATTTCCTAGATAAATATCCGAGTTCTTCAAAACCCCATCTCACTTCTCCTCCATTTCCATCTACCCACCAGAAGGCTGGGTTGGAAAGTCTCTGTCCAGCCTGAGGAAAGTGCAGCCATCATGGACTTAGAGGTTGTTATACAGCTAAATTATATCTCAGCTGACTTAGAACATATTCTCTGCAGAAACTCACAAGTCAGTTATTAGTCAGGACGTAAGTACAAATCACTCAGAGGTTATTTCTACATGCTTATTTTCCCCACAAAGTTAGAATTCTTACATCCTTTCATTCCCCCCCCCAGTGATGTATCTATACTTCATTTCTTTCCATGTGACTCTTGAAATCACTTTTTACTCCTTTTTGTTTAAAAGTGGGGGTAAAACACAAAAAGGATCCATTAATATAACCTAGGCTTTCTCAAGCAGCCATGATGGCCTGGTGGGTCAAGTAAGTCCTTGTTCTGGAGCTGTTTCGAACATCATGGGACCTCAGCAGTGTCCTTCAATCCTTAGATGTCAGTAGCAACTACTGACTTCCACTGATTAACCCTTCATTGCAATGAAACTCTCTCCAGTCATTGCTAACTATCCCTGGGGGCTATGATCTTTTGCAGTTGAGTCCTGTAGTCTGACATTTGCTCCATACCTTTTCCACATTGCTCCATTGGTCCAGGACGTCTTTTGCAAAATTGAAATACTCTGGAATCTCTAATTTGAAGTCCCGTTTCATAGACTCATAGTTGGAAAAGTTCTGAGGGGTTGCTGTTCCATAATCTTTATACAAGACTCTCAAAGGACCAGGAATTGCTAGTCGCTGAAAATACTTAGCACAAAGTAACATCACCATGGTGACAAAAGTTAACTATCATCGGTGTTGTTGGGTGTTTTAGCACTTGAGAGTTCCATGCAGACTAATCCAGCTAAAAGACAAGCAAAATTGGCATGAATTTAGTTTTGTTTTCAAAGTAGTAAGACCCCCCCCCCAAAGCACCTAAGTTTTATCATAATTATCCATCATGACATACTCAGCATCATTTTCTGGGCATCTCTATGTGCCAAACACTGTGCTTTGATGCTTTTTGTATTCTTTGTCATTAAATCCTTAGAGAAACCCTGTAAAGTATGTACTGTTATTATCTATTTCTACAGATAGAGAAGATAGTAAGAGCCAGGGGCTAGATTCAAACCCAGAACTATTTGGACCCAGCCCATTCTCCTGACTACCCCACACTCTTGATTTCTACATGTATTTCTCAACTTTTTGTGACCACATGGAGGTTTATGATCTAATGTCATATCAAAAGTCACATAAAAACACTACATATTATGAGGAAACGAAGAGTAGCCTAGAAGCAGTTGGGCCTGAAAGCACTGTCTATGTTTAGAGTCTGTCTGGTTTACAGGCTACAGTTCCCATGCTCCCAATAGGAGCTCACACTACTACCATCGAGTCCAGGCTTGGAGATATAATAACAGGGCTTCTGTGAGGGAGGTCCTTCTCAGCCACCTACTCCTCCTTGCTTCTGTGGGAAGTCATTTAATCACAATGTCATTTACTTGGCTGAGGCTATTAAAAAATACAGTTTTAATGTTCCAGGGATTGTGACTGAGTTTCTCCTCCTTATGATTCCCACAATTTTCCTGCAATAAAATAGGTGCTACTCTCATAATCATTAAAGCATAATTTTAACTGTGATTCTAGCTATGTGGTAGGGCAGCCTGGCTATGTGGAATCATTTCTATAATGATAAAGTGTCCAAACAGGACAAGATACCAGATAATACCTTGGATGCATTTGAAACCTAGGAACCCCTGATTTCTCACCACTTTGTGTGAGAAACTGACAAGTCCATGATCTTGAGCCTTCCAAGATCATCCAGCTCAGGCTTCCTTGTTTTTCATCTTCAAAGAAAATGAACCTCAAACAGAGGAAGCATCAGGTTTTACCCTGCTGTGTCAAGGGCTCAAACCTGGGTCTTTGGATTCCCATTTGAACAGTTTTACTTTGGGCCAACAGGATTCTAGCAGAGTAGTAACTTGATATCTTGTCTATGCACTGAATCACTAGGAAAGCTTTTTATAAAAGTTTGAATGCCTGGATCATTGGCCAATTAAATCAGCATTTCATGGAGTGGACCTATGCTATTTTTTAAAAATTTCCTCAGAGTTATGATGTATAACCCAGATTGAGAGTCACTCATTCAGACCCTGGGATCTGTGAACTGCCAGGCCAGCACCACTTGGAAGCTTGTCAGAAATCATAGTCTTGGGGTCCCACTGAAAATCTGTTGAATTAGTGTATTTCAATCTTTTGACAAGATTTTCCAGGCAGCAAATTTCTATGTTCAGGTAAGAGAAATAATGGTCAATAGGGTGTTGGCTAAGTCCATTGCCTACTGAGTCGTACAATCATGGAATAGGTCTATTTACCACTTAGTAACTGTGACTCTATTTAAATAGTGAACCACTATGAATCTCAGTTTTACATTTTACTAGTGAAGACACTGATAGAACCTGACAGTGAGGTATGCTTACCAAAGATTTAATTCAACAATGTAAAATGTTCCTCATGTCTCTGAGCCTACTGCTCTTCAATAGAACAAGGGTTGATAAATGTTGGGCTTTATGGACTATATTGTTTCATTTTGATACTTGACTCTGCTATAGATGTTGGTAATACATAATAAACATGGCCAAATTCTTCCAAACACCTTATCGATGAACACTAGAACTTGAATATCATGCAGTTTTCATGTGTTGTGAAGTATTGTTCCCCAACTATTTAAAAATGTGAAACCCACTGTTAACTCACAAAATTGTTAAAATGGGCTGGATAAGCTCATAGGCTATAGTCGGCTGATGGTCCTAGATCATAATTTTGTGAGGACCAGAGCTTTGACTGTCATACTCATGCTTCTATCATTGGGAGTTATAACCACATTTGATTCATAGTATATGTATTTCTGATCCAGTTTTTTATCCAATTGAAATTAAAGACAATTAAAAATAATTTGTTAGTCTTTAGCCCCACAACTTGCTAAACAGAGGGAAGCATATTTCTGTGAGTTCAAAGCCAGCCTGGTTTATACAGTGAGATCATGTTTCCAAAAGTATATATGAAAATAAAAAATAAAGGAAATATTTGTTGACTGAATAAATGTCTTTTTTCAGAAGGGAGAAGTTTTAACTTCAGGGTTATAGTTGACCTAAGAGGTGCCTCTACTGCTTTAACCAGAGATATGTGACTCCCTGCATCATCTACATGAGGCAGTTTATTTTAATATAAATACAATTATTTTTGAGCTTGAGCTGATCTTGTGCATGCTGTTACAAATCGCTGTGAGTTCTTATGTGTACCTGTTCTGCTGTGTCCAGAAAACAGTTTCTTGGTAGATCTGGGAGGAGAGGCTTCTGATGGTAAAAGTAATCAAAACACATTGTATGAAATTCTCAAAACACAAAACGAAAAAAAAAAAAAAAAGACGAGGAAGTAAAACAAGAGAAAAATTAGTTCATTGGTTACAGCAGTTGTATTTCAAGGATAGGCAAGTGTGGCTTGGGTCACCATGCACTGGTCAGAACCTTTCTGTTATTGCACAATATGCTGACAATCTGTCTGGTTAATAGCTCAGAACTGAATTCACATAAAGCATTAAAATACAGGAAAATTGAGGAGGAAATTTCCCAAGGTAAGACTTTTCTACAGATTTAGGGTTGGGAAAACCCTGCCCAGAACATCCTCTGACCTAATAGTTGTGAAGAAAAACAATGGTAGAAATTTGAGACGGAAAGAACAGCCTTCTCCTTAGAACAGAGTCACTCTGAGGCTGGTTCCCCAGGGCTAAGACCTCAAGATCTCAAACATCATTCTGTTTGACATCAGGGCCAGGTAGCAAGACAGCTGCTGGGCTCTGCTGGTGCTGGCAAGTGATTACCTGCCCTCTTGGCTGTACTCCAGTTTCTCAACAGAATTAGGATCACGTTCTTTCAACTTTGACCACCCCACAACCCCTCCAGTGCTGAAGACTGAAAGTTTCAACTAATGGAGGCATTCTAAGTTCTTAGACGCAAACTCATCTTGTTTTTTTACTTTTTGTATAATATCTTCTAGTGGCACAAGAGCCATAAAAGATACAATTGAAAAAGTTCCCTTCTTGTCTTGAAGGTTTTGTATTTAATCCCAGTTCTACCTCCCAGGAGACACTGTGCTTCTTGGCATCTCAAATTTGATTGCAGACTCTCACTTCTCCGCCAGCCATACACAACAGGTAGCCTAAGTTCTCACCATTCCACCCACCCAATCCATTTGCACTTATGTGGTTTTAGAGGCCTCTTCATATCAGTACATAGAGTTCTTTATTCAGTCTTAAAAAAAAAAAAGCTGCATTGCATTGTATTGAGCAGCTGCTAGTTCCCAACTGATGATCACCTAAGTTGTTCCTATTATTTTGCAATTTAAATGAAAAACGAAACCGTTTATTCAAAAGGAATATGCTGATTCTTTCTCCCAATACACATGTTATTTTAAAATAGTTAAGAAGTATAATAAACATTTCCTGGTCCAATTGAAACAAAGGACAAGAATTTGGTCTGGTTCAGACACAATCTTTGTAGGCTAGTACGGTTCATTTATTTACTCAATAAATACTGACTGAAAGTTTGAAATGTAGCAACTATAGACAATGTATTGGGGGTTGAAAGAGACAAGGTCTTCCCTACTGGCATGGACTGGCACATGTAAATGAAGTAACAAATAAACGTGTTGTTACATGTAAAGGAAATTAGGTAACAGGAGAGAAGAAAGGCTATTTTGGAGGGTCTCTTTAGAATGTGCCATTTTTGCTGAGATCTGACAAGTGAGTGGCTACACTGTGCTAAGCATTTTGTCTTATTTTATTAGTCTACATTTCAGAGAAACACACCACCCTCAAACATACACTTACACAACTAAACAGTACATCCATTCATACACCAGATACCTGAGACAAGCTTATATCATATGCTGAGAATATGTCCGTGAACATGACAAGGCCAGGTCTGCCCCCTCCCCACACAAGTTTACAGACCATTCAACAACTATGCAAATGTTCACAAGGGAGATAAACACAGTATACTAACTGTGCTAATACCAAGCCAAATCAGAGTTCAATATGATTTCTCCACATCCCCGTATAAAGTTTTCCTTCATTCAGAATCTTTCACACATACATTGATGTAGCCAAGGATAAATTCCTCATGTTTCAGCAAACAGCCACCCACCCATACTCATGCCAGAACTCTACCTCATTAAACTCACTGGGTACAAAATAGATTCGAAACAGGGAGGGAGCTTGTTGGGGAGAAGCAGGGGCTCACCAGGAGCAGGAGGGGGATGGTGGCCATAATAGAGGGTAAATATGATCAAAATACATTATGCACGTATGAAATTCTCAACAAATATATTTTCAAAAAGAACTTATTTCAAGTGAACATTTAAAAAAATTCACATAAAAAACTGGAAAATTGACCAGTCAGGTGGAACTTAAACATTTCCTGAAATCAAAAAGAAGTCTCAACCCCACCCTACCCCCCACCCCGCCAAATCAAAGCCGTAATATTCTTTCTTCCTAACAAGACTTGGTTAGTTCCTGTCTTTTCAACGATCTTAGCATCTTACAAAGCCCACTTCCCAGGTTTGTAAAAACCCATTAAAGAAGAAAGGAAAGACCTCTTCTGCATAGTAAACCTGGATTTTACACCAAGCCACAGAAATGTTACTAAGAAAAATTCCAAAAAAAAGCACCACTAGCTGGCCAGATGGGCTTGTGAAAAGTATTTAAAGTCTCATCTGAAGTACAAGTTTTGGGTCCATGTAAATGGCAGGGCAAAGGGTTCTTCCATCTCACCACATCTCCATAACATCCTTCTCCCTGGCTGGCCCAAATAATGACAGCAGTTTGGCAGATACTCAGCCTCAAAGCAAAGTAGAACTCCATAGTTCTTAACCTCAATAAGGACCCTGCCTTGACAGCCCTCCCTCAACATACAACTTTAGAGTATCCCTTGTCCTAGAGAGAAGAATGTATTGTCATAGATTTCCTATGTCTATGCTTCCCAAACATAACTTCTAAGAGGTAATTTGTATACTTTTGGATATGCAGGAGATGGATTTCCATATGTCATTGAGCAGGGTGTGGCCAAACAGAAGAGAACAGAGAACAGTTGGCCCCTACTCACTTAATATTTTTCTCAAAACATTTTATCATGTAAGCACATGTACACAATATTAAAAACCCAAACCTCACCAGAAAGCCTAAGCTGAAACTCAGCAGCTCTGCCTACAGCCTCCTGGGAGTGCTCACTCCCCACCACTTCCTCAACAGTGTTCACATGGCAGCTGAGAAATTCTAAGAGAAAGACCTTTGCCATCCATGGCTTCACAGAGCATTTTTCAGATTTGCTGGTTTTGTTTGCTGAACATATATTGTAGAGCAAGCCTGCATCATTGCAGAAAAGTCTTTCACAGGAGAAAAAATGGGATACTCACTAAAGATATAGCTCCCCACACAGCTGTAGTTATAGTAGACCTGCTTCATGGAAGAGAAACTTGGTTTCTCCTCTCTGATTTAATGTGGGTAGTAGATCAAGGTGGAAGGAGTGTGACAATCAGAGCCAGCTGGCCTAGAGTGCCTTCCCTTACATGATTGGTGGACACACTGGAGGGTGGAGCATGAATATTTACATAACCCCGACCAGTTACATAACCATGACCTTCTTAACAGGTAATGATTTGTATACACAGCAAGCTTTTAGTAGGGAAAGCTGTGTGCACAGGAGGGAAACGTGATCACGGAGTTGCTGAAAGGCAGCTGGAATTGGAAGCCCACACCTGTGGTTCCAGCCCTTCAGAGATGGAGATGGGACGTTCTGGAGTTGAAGGTCGTTCTCAGCAATATTGTTGAGTTTGAGGCCAGCCTGAGCAAGTTATTGTCAGGGTTAGTGCCGTGAATGGCAGAAGTTCTCAGACAGTGGAAAGAACAACTGAGAGACACAGAGGTGGTTTGAAATGAATAAACAAAGACCGTGAGACTTGAGTAGGATTGATAAGAGCATTCAGGAACTGGGAAGAACTAAGAGTCAACACTGTCATGCACTTCTCTGCTCAAAGCCTTCGGTGTTTCTCAGCTTGCTGGGACTGTAAGAAGCTATGGGGTCTCCTCGGCCTCCCCGCCCTTCAGCCACAGTAGCTGCCGCCCTCCCCCCGCCCCCCGCCACTTGCCTCAGCCCCAGCAATGTTCCAGCCTTGAGACCCTTTCACTTCCACTGCCTGTACCTCTTCCCTCAGAGAGTCCCACGGTCAAATCCTCCTTTGGTGAGATTATCCTATCAGAGGCACTTTCTTCACCACCTTTCCTAAAGGAGCACCCACTTTTCCCTCTTTTAACTTTTTGCCTATCTTATTTGCTGATGGCTCATCATTGTATACACCAGCTACTGGCAAAAGTTTGATAAATGTTTGATTTGGTATGTGAATGTCTCATTCAATTGTGTGTGATAGAAACCCAACTCAAATTTAGTTAAAGACAGGAAGTTATAAGCTGAATGTGGTGGCACATACTTTTAGTCCCAGCACTTGAAATACAAAGGTAGGTGAGTTTGGGTTCAGCCTAATCTACACAGTGAGTTCTAGGACAGCCCTGGCTTACATGATACACCCTGTCTCAAAACAAACAAACAAAAACAAAAAAGAGAAGAATTTATTGGTCTTTTTAAAAACAAATCGATTCCTGGGAATTTACCATATAAATAGTAATACTATGTGCAAATAGTGAGTTTTATAGTTTTATTTCATCCTTTCAGCTCTTTGGCTCTTGTTTTTTTTTTTTTTTTTTTTTTTTTTTTTTTTTTTTTTTTTTTTTTTTTTTGCTTTCTCAGACTTATTTCACTGGCTAGCATCTGTATTGAAGTGGGGAAGTGGAAACCCTTCCTAATGTAGGAAGAATTGAGTTCCAGAGCAAGCTATAGGCTTTGTTATGCACAGTCTTTATAGATGAAATCCAGGAAGTTCAGTTTTTCATTTGTTTTTTATTTGTCAAAATAGCTTTATTTCCTACCAGGCATCCTAATTATTCAGCCTTGTCTCTTTTTCTGATATGTTGGTTTCAAAGTAACCCTTAATGATTGTTTTTTCTTATCTATCTACCATCTATTTTTTACTTATATTTTGTTTTCAATACATCCCAACTGCAATTTCCCTTCTTTACTCCTCCCAGTCCCTATATTCCCACTCCCAACCCCAGATCCACTCCTCCATTTTCCTTCAGAAAAGAGCAGGCCTCCCAGGGATATCAATTGAGCACAGCATAATAAGATACAGTAAGACCAGGTACAAACCCTCATATCAAAGCTATGTGAGGCAACCCAGTAGGGAAAAAAGGGTCCCAAGAACAGGCAAAAGAGTCAGAGTCACTCCCACTTCCACTGTTAGGAGTCTGACAAAAAACACTAAGCTATTAGCCATAATATATATTCGGAGGACCTAGCACAGACACATGCAGGCTTCATGATTGCTGCTTCAGTCTCTGTGAGCCCCTATGAGCCCTGCTTAGTTGATTCTGTGTTCCATGTTCTCTTGGTGTCCTCAACACCTCAGGCTTCTGTAATTCTTCCTCCCCCTTTTCTGAAGGGTTCCTCGAGCTCCAAGGGGAGGGACCTGATGGAGATCTCTGATTTGGTCTTTAATTATGCCTAATGTTTGGCTGTGGGTCTCTGCATCTGCTCCCGTACGCTGCTGGCAGAAGCCTCTTTGTTGAAGACTGGGCTAGGCACCAGTCTATGAGTATAGCAGAATATCATTTGGAATCATTTTATTGATTTTTTTTCTATCCCAGGTCTCTGGTCTGTCCAGCCTCTGGTTTCTAATCATCCAGTCAGTGTCAGGTATGGGCATCCTCTCATGGTGTGGGAATCAAACTAGACCAGTAATTGGTTGGCCACTCCCATAAGTTCTGTGACTCCATTGCCCTAGAACTTTTAGTAGGCAGGATAGATTATAGGTTGAAAGTTTTATGACTGAGTTGGTGTCCCAGTCCCACCACTGGAAACCTTGCCTAGTTACAGAAGTTGGACAGTTTTTATTACTATAGCTCTGAAGTACACCTAGACATCAGGGATGGTGATTCCTCCAGAAGTTCTTTTATTGTTCAAGATTGTTTTAGTTACCCTGGGTCTTTTGTTTTCCTATATGAAATTAAATATTGTCCTTCCAAGGTCTGTAAGATGTTGTAATTTTGATAGGGATTGTGTTGAATCTGTAGATTGCTTTTGGTAGGATGGTCATTTTTACTATGTTAATTCTACCTCTCATGAGCATGGGAGATCTTTTTAACTTCTGATATCTTCTCCAATTTCTTTCTTCAAAGACTTCAAGTTTTTATCATACAAGTCTTTCACTTGCTTGGCTAGAGTTACCCCAAGGTAGTTTATATTGTTTCTGGATATTATGAAGGATGTTGTTTCCCTGATTTCATTCTTAGTATGTTTGTCATTTGTATATAGGAGGGCTACTGAATTTTTTTAGAATCTTGTATCCAGTCACATTGCTGAAAGTGTTTATCATCTGTAGGAGTTCCCTGATAGAATTGTAGGAGTTGCTTATGTATATTACAAATAAAATATACAAAATGGGATACAGTAGAGTATAAATATAATTGCTATGCTAATAACTAATGCTCATAAGTTTTATATAATTTTAAACCTTAGATAACTTGCCATTAAAAATTATGTTGATGACTTGTTCCTGATTTTAGTGGAATTGCTTTGTGTTTCCATTTAAGTTAGCATTGGCTATAGGCTTGTTTTATATTGCCTTTATTATATTTAGGTATTTCCCTTATATCCCTACTCTGTCCTATACTTTATCATGAAGGGATGTTGGATTTTATCAAAGACTTTTCTGGCATCTAATGAGATGACTTTTTTTTAGTTTGTTTATATGGAGGATTACATTGACTGATTTTTTATATGTTGAACCATTCCTGAATCATCTCTGGGATGAATCCTACTTGGTCATGGTGGATGATCTTTTTGATGTGTTCTTGGATTTTGTTTGTATTTTACTGAGTATTTTTGCATCTATGTTCATAAAAGAAATTGGTCTGTAATTCTTGTTCTTTGTTGAATCTTTGTGTCATTTGGGTATCAGGCTTCATCTCAAAGGTGGTCATTTGCCAAGTGGAAGGGTATGATTAGAAGTTGAATAGCAATAAGGAGGGATATAAGTATCTCTAAGGTATAAGCAATGTGAGAGAGGAATGTTGTATAAAATAATGCCGTTATGCTATTGTATAAAATGAGGAGATGACCACTCCAAGGTGCGGTTGAAGATAAGGTCTTTACTGTAGGGCACAGCCAGAGGCATCTGGAAAAGCCCAGAGAAGGGAGAGAAAGTAATACCTTGAACATGGCCAATAGACTGAACCAGACCATGAGAGGAAGAGAGAGAGAGGAAGAGAAGAGAGAGAGAACAAAGGAGACCAAGAGACAGGGCAAAAGAACAAAAAGCCAAGATAGCAAAGAGGATGTGTGGCTGAATGGCAGGATTATATAGGAATGAGAAGCTGAGGGAGGGAAGCTGATGGGCTGAAGAAGTTTAGGGTAGGGGGCAGGGTGAGAAGAGCTGAGGAAGGGATGCCAGCGTGGGCAGTATAACAGGTACTTTCCATACTGAGTATAGCAGACTTTCTTTTGGGCCACCAACCACCTAGCTCCCAAATCATGACATGGAGACTTATTATTAATTATGAATGCCTGGCCTTAACTTATGCTTGTCCCACTAGCTCTTGCAACTTAAATTAACCTGTTTCTCTTCATCTACATTTTGCCTTGGGGTTTTTTACCTTTTTTTCATTCTATATGTCCTACTCTGTGTCTGGCTGACTGGTGGCTGCCAGACTTGTTAGTGCTGGGTGTTTCACTTTCTTTCCTGAGCCTAGATTCCTCTTCCTATTTAGTCTCTCTGCCCACAAGCTCCACCTGTTCCTCTACTGCCTACCTATTGGCCATTCATCATTTTATTAGGTCAATCAGGTGCCTTAGTCAGGCAAGGTAAAATAAATGCAACAGGTCTTTACATAGTTAAACAAATGCAACACATCTTTACATAGTTAAAGTAATATTCCACTGCAACTGAGAGAGCCTGGAGGTCAGCATGCGCTTTGGTATGCTAGGCTTTGGTATGCTAGTAGGCACCAAAGTTAGCAATTTGTCCCATTTCTTTTGCACCTGACAACTGTGTAAAATAATGCTTTTAATAGAGGATAGGCTTTCACGAGCCTCTAACTTCCTCCCTTGCCAGAGTCTGATCATTTATCAGGCCAAGGGCAAGCATAAAACAAAAAAAGAAAAACAAACAAAACCTACTTAATTAACAATTGTTACTAACTTTTAAGCTTAAATTTTAAAATTTAACAAGAGTGGAATTCAAGTTACATACACAGAATGCTGTAGTATATTAGAGTATATAGAATATAAACTCTGTATCCCTTTGAAGAGTCACCTGTAAAAGCACTAAAAACAATAGGAATTTTAGATATAACTTTAGGCAATACTCATAGGACATCTTCAAAACAATCTTAAAGGGGGATCTTTTGGATAGCAGTTATCTATGAAAACTGAGTAACATGCTAATATAATCTGCCAATTATTATCAGTGTGGCGCAAATAATCAACCTGCTTTTATTTAGTGGCACAATAATTTCTATAGGCTCTTTACCAGTAAGTTAAAACATGTTTCCCCCCTAATTTTAAGTCTATAGTTTCTTGTAAATAAGGAGTCATAGATCATTGACATGCATAAATTTTTGTAATACCATCATCTCATTAACATATAATTCTAGTGGGAGAGGAAGAAGAAGTAAGGATAAGTAACTGATAAAAGAAGTAAGGGATTCATTTCACATAGAGGGATACTCCCTCAGCCTAGACACACGAGGGAGGGCCTTGGCCCTATCCCATAGGATATGACAGACTCTGAAGACCCCCCCCCATGGAAGACCTCACTCTCTCTGGGGAGCAGAAATGGAATGGGATAGGTAGGCTGTTAGTGGGGGGCAGGGGAGGAGGGAAGGGAGAGGGAATTGGAATTGACATGTGAAACAATTTTGTTTCTAATTTAAATTTAAAAATGGAGGGAAAAAGTGATGGGGGAAGTCCTTCTGTGTATATATTTGTCTTATTGGTTTATAAATAAAGCACTGTTGGCCAATAGGGGAGCAAGACAGGTGGGACTAGGAGTCGAGGAGAATTCTGGAAAATGTAGAAGAGGGCTTTGGATGCCCTAGAGCAGCTGGGAACTACCTGACATGGACTCTGGGAACCAGTCTAAGAACCTCTTCAAGAGCAGTGTGTTTTCTTCATTGTACCACTGAACCATCTTTCCAACCCCCCAAAGGAATTTAAAATATTCCTTACACTTTTAGTTTTGCCTGTCTGTACACCAGGTGCATGCCTCTTGCCTGTGGGTATCAGAAGATGGGGTCCGGTCTCTTGAATCTAGAGTTATGGATGGTTGTGAGCTACCATGTGGGTGCTTGGAACTGAATCCAGGTCCTCTTTAAGATCAACATGTGTTCTTAACTGCAGATCTGTCTCCCCAAACCTCAAAAAACAAATACTTTAACAAAATGATTTGAGGTTAGTATCCTAAACCAATAAGCCATGCCTTGCTGACCCTTAGAAGCATTTTTCTCTTAATGAGTAAGGGCAGAGCTAGTGGACTACTGAAGGATATTTGAGCAAACTGTGGGAAGATGTGTCACTCTTTTACCTTGCCAGCCTATGGCACCTGATCTGTTTAATAAAGAGCCAACTGGTCAATAGTCAGGAGAGGTTAGGAGGGCAGATGCAGGAACTCAGGATGAATCTACATGCAGGAGATGCTAGTAAGTATTAAGGAATCAGACATATAGAATGAAAGAGAGATAAAAAGACACTTGGCAGAATATAGATTAGTAGAAACAGCCGGGTGTTGGTGGCGCACGCCTTTAATCCCAGCACTCGGGAGGCAGAGGCAGGCGGATCTCTATGAGTTCAAGACCAGCCTTGTCTACAAGAGCTAGTTCCAGGACAGCCTCCAAAGCCACAGAGAAATCCTGTCTCAAAAAACCAACCAACCAACCAAACAAACAAAAAAGAGTAGTAGAAACAGGTTAAATTATAAGGGCTAGTTGGGAACAAGCCTAAGCTGAAGGCCAAGCTTTCATAATAAGTCTCCTGTCGTTATTTATGGGCTGGGTGTCCAAAGAAAGTTCAGTGAGAAAGCTAACTACAGCAGGCTGCTGTCCAAAGTTAAATGAGTGAATCAGATGAATGATTTCATTAAACAGACAGCTGAGGATGGACCTTAAACCCCGTGTTACTTGGCTCTGTGCCAGACTGCTCATCAAGACTTTAAAAATTATTAACGGCACAACATGACAATGTGTACAGAAATTCTGTGAACACTTTGAGAGATTTGAGAAATGTTTTAAACAATACTTCACTATAGAAGATGGAAATTTTCAAGACACCACTTTTCTTTATATTACCTGTCTGAAGAAGAGCTCTTGTGCCTGTCAAGTGGCACCAATCTAGCAAGGGCACTTTCCAAACCAACTTCCCAAAATGTTTAAAAAGAATGCATTAAAAATCAAGCCACTTGATTCATGAATTCATAACTCCAGTAATTTATCAGCCAGATGAGAGCTCCATAGCCTTTAATGGAGTCTACAAAATTAAAAGGGCTTTGTTTTCATTGTTGAAAAAAATCTTGAGAATTTTAAAAGAATTTCTATAGATGAAAGAGATAACTAGAGCAAATATGAGACCCCTCTGTTAAACTTCATCAAGACAATCCAATTAACTTCCCATAGAAGTACTCAGAGGGTTGTCGGGAAATCTCCCCTTTTCTCCTCACTGACACCTGAGGATAGACTAAAGTGGCTTGAATGGTCAATAGACCCAGGCTCTGTGTAATACTGGAGTCACTGCTTCTGTCCTCAAGTCACTACTTTAAATTGTTCCCATCCTCAGAGCCCAGAAAAGGTTTGAATGGACGGTGGGAGTTTCTAATTGTGCTGTCACCATTTATACATCCCAGCCCATAATGTTACAAGTGAAGCCCCTTCTGGGTTCTTGCGCCTTTCTGTTGGTCTCATCTGCACTAGTATTCCCCACCTCTCTCTCTCTCTCTCTCTCTCTCTCTCTCTCTCTCTCTCTGTGTGTGTGTGTGTGTGTGTGTGTGTGTGTGAGAGAGAGAGAGAGAGAGAGAGAGAGAGAGAGAGAGAGACTGAGAGAGAGATACACACACAGAGAGACACAGAGACAGAGACAGAGACAGAGTTTACCTGCATATGTGTATGCATGCATGTGAGGCAAGAGGTTATCCTGAGGTATGGTCCTCAGGAGCTATTCACCTTGCTTTCTTGAGACTTGGTTTTCACTAGCACCTGGGGCTCACTGATTTGTCTAGGCTGACTGGCCAGTAAACTCCAGGGATCTGTGTCTTAGTTAGGGTTGCTATTGCTGTGAAAACACACCACAGCAACTCTTATAAGTGAAAGCATTTAATTGATGTGGCAGCTTACAGTTTCAGAGGTTTAGTTCATTATCATCATGATGGGGGGTTTGTGTGGTGGCATGCAGGCAGGCATGGTACTGGAGAAGAAGCGGCTGCATGTTGATATGCAGGCAACAGGAAGTGGTCTATCTTCTCTGGGTGTGGGTTGAGCGTATATGAACCCTCAAAGCCCATCTCCATATTGACACACTTCCTCCAACAAGACCACACCTACTTCAACAAAGCCACACCTCCTAATAATACCACTCCCTTTAGGGGCCATACTTTTCCAAACTACCACATTCCAGTCCCTACCCCTCAAAGTGTTGTAACCATATCATAATGCAAAATACATTTAGTCCAGCTTCAAAGTCCCCATAGTCTATCACAGTCTCAACAACATTTTAAAGTCCAAAGTTCAAAGCCTCTTCTGAGATTCATGTAATCTCATCATTGTAATCCCCTATAAAATCAAAATAAAAAAAAACAGATCACATACTTCCAACATATAATGGCACAGGACATTCATAGGGAAGGGAGCATACTGAGGGAATATTGAACCAAAGCAAAAATAAAAACCAGCTGTGCAAACTCCAAACTCTGCATCTTCATGTTTGATGTCAAAATGCTCTTCAGATCTCCAACTCTGTTAAGCTCTGTTGACTGTAACATACTACTGTCTCTTCGTCTGGTTCCACTCCCTGGTAGCAGCTCTCCTCAGAAGGTATCCTACAATTCTGGCATCTCCAACATCTTAAGGTCTCCAAGGCAATCCATGCTTCAACTTCACTGCTTCATGCAATGGCCTCGCTAGGCCTCCATTCACGGACAACCCTGACACATGCCTGGCTTCAGCAGCTTTCCTTATTCATGGGAGGCAAATTCCACAGCTTCTTTTTTTCTATCCTTAACTTTAAAGCCAGAACCATGTGGCCAAAGCTGCCAAGTTCTGCTGTTCTCTGGGGCTCAAACATGGTCCCCTCGTTCCATTATATCTTTACTGGCTTTCTGATTTTGATTGTTACCTTTACTGCCTAAGTTTGACTGTCCTTGAATTTACTCTGTAGACCAGGATGGCTTCAAACTCGGAGATCCATCAGCCTCTGCCTTCTAAGTGCTTGGATTAAAGGCTGTACTACCACATCCCCTCTAAGCTTTTCTTTAGTTCCTTTTCACAAGTTGCAAACTTAGCTGGGTAGGATCCTGCCCTGAGGTTACCGCTCCCTTTATTCAGTTTCTTCATCCATTTATCTCTTTGAACACAGGATTTATCTCTATTCTATTTCCTGGTGCTCTTCTCAATCTGTATGTTTCATACTTCTATTTGCACAGCTTGTCCATTTTCATTATAAATCTTCATTAGAGTTACCACTAGTAACCACACAACATAGTCTATACTAGGCTGTTTTGAGATTTCCTCTGCTAGTGGAATTAATCCAGAACTCTTCACTTTAGCCTTAGGCAGACTATTCAGACAAGGGCAAAAAACAGCTGCATTCTTTACCAAAACATCGCAACATCCTAAGAAACTTTGGCTTATTGTTAGGGCAATAAATTTCATGTTCCGATGATGGCCCAACGTCTGCACTTGAGACAGTGACTAGCATGAAACATTAATTTTTAAAAAGTCAGTAAACTTTAATAAACTTTAAATAAACCAGTTCTTTCTGAGCACGTTTTAGGTCCAGCTAGAGTCCAAATTCTACGTTAATACGCTGGTTCCCTCTTGGAGCGCCAGTCACTCTGCGCGAGGGGTGGGGCAGCCCGGAGCCACCGAAGGCGACGGGCGGGACCTCTAGAGCAGACTGTCGCGCACGTGTGACGCAACGACCCCGCGTCTGCGCAGACGTAGTCGCCAAAGAACGTGGAGCAGAGGCAGCATGGCGGCCCCCGTCCAGCAGTCCTCTCAGCCGGTCGGCGGAAAGCGCAAAGGCAAGGCCCAGTTCCTGCCGGCCAAGCGGGCCCGGCGCTGCGATGCAGGCGGGCCGCGGCAGCTGGAGCCTGGCCTGCAGGGCATCCTCATCACCTGCAACATGAACGAGCGCAAGTGCGTGGAGGAGGCCTACAGCCTGCTAAACGAGTATGGCGACGACATGTACGGACCCGAAAAGGTACCGGCCTCGGGGGGGGGAACGAGCCACCTGCAGGCCTCTTCCGGGGGAGCGGAAGCGGCAGTTGCTTCGATGCGCCTGTACTGTGCTTGCATGTCCTCGCCTACCTTCCCACTCCCGGTGTGGCTGCTATTGAGCCCCCCCTGCCTGGTGGGTGTGTACTTATGGGCTGGCCCTTTGGGCATTTCTTAATAGCACTAATGACGGTGGCTCCCACGTATTGATTGCCTCCTATGGACCAGGTAGTGTGCTGAAGAACTTTCAGAAGCGTACATGCGAAGTTGGTACTGAGGGACCAAAAATTCAAATTAATGAAAGTTTAAAAACTTAGGCCCTGAAAAGGGAATCTCTAATGATAAAGGAAAATTTAATTCCGTAAATCAGGAGTGCCATGACTGGCGCCTAATCCACTGCTCTCAGAGAAGGAGAGGTAACTGTCACCACTCCTGTTAACATTCCCTTGGTAATTGCTGGTCATGAAGATCCCTGAGCCCAGGGGATAACTGACAGACCCTGTGACTCTGTAACCCTGCAAGCCCCATGCCTTGTCTTATCTCTGTCAAATGTATCTCCCTTAAAAATGTATAATTACTGTTAACTCTGTGCTTTGTATGATCTTAAGTAAGCATAGAAACTCTGTAATTTGTGGCCTTCAACCTTATGGTCTGCCCCATTAAAAGCTTCTCTTTTCAAAAGCCAGGTGTTGGTGGCACATGCCTTTAATCCCAGCAGGTGGATCTCTGTGAGTTCGAGGCCAGCCTGGTCTCCAGAGTGAGTGGCAGGATAGGCTCCAAAGCTACACAGAGAAACCCTGTCTCGAAAAACTAAAAAAAAAAAAAAAAAAAAAAAAGCTTCTCCTTTTGGCTGGCTGGCATTTCATTTGCCCGCCATGCAGTGAGATCCTAGCTGGCCAGCTTGAAAAAAAAAAAGAAGCCTTTTGCTTATGCATCAGAGTGTCGACTCCTTGGGTTAGTCTCTGGGCTCCTCGAACCTGGCACAACAGGTACAAGCTAAAATTTCTCTGAGGCAGTGGAAGTTTGATAGGGATGCTAGTTTCCAAGTGTACTTGAAAACACATTGAGGTAACAAAAATTTGGGAATCCCAAAGCTCATTCATTCTATGGCAGTCTGCAAGCCGTGATATTATTCGCTTAGACTCCGAACACACTTGCACACCCTGAAGTGTGGAGAAAGATAGTGCAACAGGTTCCATTATTTGAGAAGAGGGGAAGAATATGAGTTTGCAAAGACTTCTTCAATGTGCACAGCTATTTTTATTACCTGATTGAAGTGAAAACCCCCTTGGTAGGACAGAGAGCTGGGCAGCAGGCACATGTCTTGTCTGTGCTGGTGTCTTGTGCAAACTTCTTTTTGTTGTTGTTGTGTTCCTTTTGTTTTTGAGGGAAGACTTTGCTGGCTAACTCAGGCTGGCCTCAATGTCCCACGTGTAGGGATGACAAGTATCGTCCACTGTTCCTGGCTTAAGCAAGTTATTGACCTCCTTCTGTGCCCTGTTTCTTAGTAGAACAGGAGTAATAGTTTTAGTTCTCTTATACATATGATTCTAATCTTACCAAAAGAGAGTATCCTGTCAGCCACGATGGTATATAATGATGGTGTTAAAAGTCCACTGTGACACGCTTCATCTGATGAGCACATCACCTGCCTGCCTCTGTAGAGGTATTTCTGAAACCATTTTCAGATGACACATGCCACATTCACAATTCATTTTGCAATCTATATTTTGGAGGTAGTGTTATTTTAATCTTCTAATAAAAAACATTTATAGTCAACATTGAGACCTTTGCCCTTGGGGGTTTCACATAAATAGTTAATTACAGTGTTTGAACATGAGTTGTTGTGTCATTTTTGTTTATTGGTTTTGTGTAAACAGTTTATAGACAAGGACCAGCAGCACTCTGGAAGTGAGGGAGAAGATGATGATGTGGAGGCTGCCTTGAAGAAAGAAGTTGGTGACATTAAGGCTTCTACAGAGATGAGGCTGAGAAGATTCCAGTCAATGGAGAGTGGAGCAAATAATGTTGTCTTCATCCGGACCCTTGGGATAGGTGTGTCTAAATAATACCCCTAAGATCATTGATTCCATAGTATCTGGGCATGTCTTTCTTAGCAGATACTGCCTAGACAATGGCTTCATGGTATGGCTGTCAGTCACTCCGTGATAACATTCCCCCCTGTTCCATCAGTTGTAGTTCAGTGCCCATATGTTTCTGAAACCATTTTCAGATGACATATATTACTCTTGGGTAATTTGGCTTTTTTTTTCTCCACATTTTGGAAGTGTGTTATTTTAGTCTTCTAATAATGTAGAGAGATGGAAGGTGGTGAGGATATCATTGGCTTGAGTGGGGACCTGGCTGTGCTCCGTCCTTCCTTTGTATGTAACTTAAGGTAGAATGAAAGTGTCTATTCTGTCTCAAAAGAGCAGCTGCTAGTTTCCACTTAGGAATGGAGAGCCTGATCCAATTAGTTAAAGACCTGGAAATAGAATTCCTTTGACTCTCAAATGTGATCACTAATTCAAAAATATTAACACTGATGTCTCAGGCAGATGCGTGTAGTTGGGAAGTAGCCTGTGATTCACTGTGTTGTGTTGTGCTATACTGTGTTGTGTGCTGCACGGTGCTGGGATTCTTTCCCAGCTGAAAGCTGGGCTTCTGTATAAAGTAACTGGTGGATTGAGTAAGTATTCAAGTGATGTACAGATTTTGTTTTTGTAAAAATGTACCGCATAATGCTTGTTACTCTAATTTATATTACAGGAAAACAAAAGTAAGGTATTGTGGGTCATTTAAATTAGAACATCCCCAAAGCATTGATTCTGGAGACTGTACTAACATTTATTTATAGCAAAAGCAGTAAAAATAATGAAAAGTTAAAATACTAGATGTATGATAGGCACTAGAAAAATATTAGTTGGTACAAAACCTTTTTTTTTCTTTTTAACCTGTGTCACTTCATTTTTTTCTTTTTCTCTTAGAACCTGAGAAATTAGTGCATCATATTCTTCAGGATATGTATAAAACCAAGAAAAAGAAGACCCGAGTTATTTTGCGAATGTTGCCCATCTCGGGCACATGCAAAGCTTTTTTAGAAGATATGAAAAAATATGCAGAAACATTTTTGGAGCCCTGGTTCAAAGCCCCAAACAAAGGGACATTTCAGATTGTCTACAAATCTCGAAATAACAGCCATATGAATAGAGAAGAAGTTATTAAAGAGCTGGCAGGTGGGTTCTCTTAGTGATTTTATAGATGGGAGGCAGAGGCTCTGGTAAAAAGCCTTTGCAAGTCAAAATTGGGTATTTGGCAAAGTACCATTGTCCCATCTGCCCATACCCATGGGAGATTGGTCATTAGATCCCCTAGGAGTACCAAAACCTGAGAGTGCCCAGGTAAGTCTTCTAAAAACTGGCTGTTTTGGTGTAGTATTTGCATATAACCTGCACATACTCTCTTGTATACTTTATATCGTCTTTGCATCACTTAGAATACTAAGTCTGATGGAATGTCTATGAAAACAGTTAAACTGTCTTGCTTAGGGATAATGACAACTGAAAACAGTCTGTTCATGTTAAGTGCAGATGTTATTTTCTTCCCTAAGTATTTTGATTCACACTTAATTGGGTTTGTGCACATGAATGCAGTGTCCACAGAGGCCAAAGAGGCTGTAATAGCCTTTTGAGCTGGAGTTAACAGGTGATTGTCTAGCCTTCCAGCGTAAGTACTGGGAACTGATGGGTCTTCTGCAAGAGCAGTGCATGCACATAGCCACTGAGTCTTTGCTCCACTCCAACTGTTCTTTTATTAAATGTCTCAAGGTTCCATTTGTATTTGTTTATTAAAAACAAAAGTATTAATGGAATTTGATTGATGGCCACGTAGAACAGCGCATTTTTGTAAACCTGTTTTTTAACAAATCCCAGATAGTAAGGGATGAAAGTCTGTTTGACTTCATCAGGCTTAATGATATCCTTCCATCTTAGCCCATTTTCCTGTTTTTGTTACAGGAATAGTGGGCAGCCTCAATTCAGAAAATAAAGTGGATCTCACTAATCCAGAGTACACCGTGGTGGTAGAAATCATCAAAGCTGTGTGTTGCCTGAGTGTTGTGAAAGATTATGTGCTATTCAGAAAATACAACCTCCAAGAGGTAGTGAAGAGCCAAGAGGTAGTGAAGAGTGCAAAAGACTCACAGCCACACCCAAAGCTGGGAAATGGCAAAGAAGCAAAATTGGAACCTGACTTGGAGTTGAATCAAAATGATCCTTCAGATGGGAAGAATAACCAGCAGGGGGCACCAGAGAGCAGCGAGGAGCCTGAGCAGAGAAAACCAAGGTCTGAAACCCAGGCAGGGAGTGAGGAAGAAGTTAAACCTGAACTTGAAAGTCAAGTCTCAGAAGGATCCAAGCCAAAGGAAAGTGAGCTCTCATAGGTCATTCTGTGGAGGAGGTGGGTCTCAGCTGGGGTTCCATGTAAAATTGTGATAATATATTTTGACTTTTGTGTGCTGCTTAATGCTGATCTCACATTTCCTGTTGACAGTCTTGTTAGAGCCTTTCCAGACCTTTATGTCAGTGTATACAGACCAATGTACTGTTACCTAGGGGAGGGTGGGAGGAAGATGGCATTGGCTTCTACCTCCTGATTACTTTCTCTAGTTTCCCTTTAAGCACTGCCAACTGATGTGGAACTGAACAGTATCTTAGTGGGAGATCAGCAGGACATTCTCATTCTGAGGATGTTATGTGCTACCTAAGCTCAGCTGTCCCTGTCAGTTTCATTGTACACACAGAGAAGTGTCACTGTGGACTATATGGGGATCATCTTCTGATGGCTTTGTACTTTTTTCTGTTTTTCTTTATGTTTGTTTTAATGTTAACAGCAAATCTGCTGGCCCATGGCTGCAGTTTCTGTAGAGAAGATGTGAGATAGAAGAGGACTGTTCTAAGTGTAGACCCATGGGTGTTTCTGGTAAGGTTAGGAATGAGGAATCACTCTGCCGAGTCACTTCATATACTAGTACAAAACAGTGAAAAGCTACAGCACCAGGGTTTCACTGGACTTCTGTGCAAGCTGTCCTTTCAGTTTGTCAAGCTTTCAAGAGTCCCTCACAGGTAGAGAATGTAAAGGGTGAAAGAGACCTATGAGTACTGCAAAACAAAGTCCAGGTAGGGACTGCGAAGTGGCTGTAACATTAGGTTTGTGCTTAAATCTTAAAACAAGTTAGGAAGTATTATAAATGCTGTGGTTCCTGGCATAAGAGGCTAAGTAAAGAGCTAGTGATATGAGAATATATTTATTCTCAGATAGCTAGAGGCTTGCTTGGTAAGTCAGACCATGAGGCTGTGGGAGACGAAGAGAAGGCAGCACCTTGCTAATGCAGATGGGGCTGGAGTATCCTCAGGGGTTTCGACATGTTAACTCAGGTTTGAGATCGAAACCATCTTGAAAGGATGTGTGTTAGTGTCACGTAGGGGAAAGGGAGGAGAGAATCCTTGTGCCTTTTTGAGGCTTACGCTGAGATAAAGGGACTTTTCTTTTAATAGTGTAGGACAAAGAGCCTAGGGATAAATTACTGTTTGCTCAGACACAATGTTCTGGAGCTTGGTAAAGTTGCTACACTTAGATTTTGATTTATACTTTGGTTTTCATTGCCTTTTTATTTATTTGTGTTTAGTAAAACCTGAGTGTGACTTGTTTGCCAGTTATACAATGCTGTGTGTCTTGGAATCTAAGTTCACCTACTCATTTTGCTTTGCTTTCAGATTTGACGACTACATTTTCACTGACATTTCAGTGAGTTAGTTTACAGATGATCCCAGGGTAGAAACTGAGTGGGTTTTTTTTGTTTGTTTGTTTTTGTTGTTGTTTTAACCTAGAGCAGTTAAAACAGCAAATAAAGAAGCAGAAACCAAATCCCAGTGCTATGGGCCAGTGCACCTGTCCTGCTCTGTAGACAAAGGAGTTAAGCTTGGTACTGAAAGACATGTTTCTCCAAAGCTGAACACAATTGTCAAATGTTTTTACTTGTATTTGTTTTTGGTACAGCTGAATGTTCAGGTTCTTTTCAAAGTTCTGATATTTTAAAAAATAAAAATGAATTCATTCTATGAAGTTTGACATTCTGTACTTTATTTTCTACCCCATATTAAATGGCTTTCTATGTGTACAACATGTCATGAAATGCTTATATTTATGATTATATGTCAAAAACCCAGTTTCATAGTCCTAAAAAGTAAAGATATTAAAATTTATTTATGAATAATTAATTCTTAAGAAAAACAAATTTAAAGTATTTTGTAGGATTTACTTCAAACAAACATCAATCCCATACTGAATTTCACTAAACTCACTAACTGGCCTTTGAGTCATTTATACTCCTGATTTGAACAGTTTTCATCTGCTTGAGCAGGTGATTTCATAAAGACTAGTTATGCAGACATCTTAAACATTTCTCTTGGGACATCTTTATTTTGGATTAATCAGGACAAGGTGAATAAAGCATAGACTCATGGCATGCTGCCCTTTCTCTGGAGTTATTTGACCCTGGCCAGTTTAAACACTTGGTTCTCTGTTAGTTTGAGCACCATAACAGCATCCGTCTCAAATATGTTTAGATTTTGCTTTTTTGTTTTCTTTATTGTTCAACTAGGTACAAAACAAAAGCTGTTTTCAAACAGGAAAAAAACATAAGGCATTTTAAGAATGTATGTAATCACTGAATTTTCAGGAAGCAAGTACTAAAACAACTGCATCACTCCATAGTTCTCCCTCGTTCTCATCCTGCTACGCTCGGCCCCACTCCTGGTCTCTTAGCACATTGCGTTTGATTTTCCCAGTGATTGTCTTTGGGAGTTCTTGAACAAATTCCACCTAATTGATAGAAAAACACATCGTCAGGCTCTTGGTTCCATTTGCCCCAGCTGTCAGTGCAGCAGGCAGACGATGGCTAAGGGTTACGTTTTGGAGACGCCCACCTTTGTGTGTCCTGCCAAAAGCAAATAATCTCTTAACCCTTTCTTTTGGCTTTCCTCTGTGAGACCTAAGACTCAATTGCTTTCTACTACATCTGATTCAGAGAAAAGGTCTTTTTCTTAAAACATTGGGTTTTTAAGTGTTTAGATCCAAAAAATCTGAGGAAAATCTTGGTGATTTATAGTGTGTAGTCTTCACCTTACACACTAACTTGTGTGTTTATGGAAACTTCTATCTTTGATTGCTTCTCGCAAGATAATATTGTATCTTAAAATGTCTTTGCCTCTTTTTCTGAAAGAGTTAGCAATTTAGTTGTTTTAATTGAGAAAGTGTGAGCATGGTTGGATCAGATCACATGAACTACATATTGGCCCAAATGATGCCAACGGAGATGAGATGGTCATATAATCATCCAGTGGCAGCCGAGATACTCCAGTGCTGGGACATAGCACAGCATCTTTGTCTTTATGTGTGCTTGTTCTGTTCTTTCAGTCTCCACCCCCTCTCCCTCCCTCCTCCCTCCCTCCCTCCCTCCCTCCCCCCCCCCCCGTGTGTGTACATACAAATGAGGCCACTTGGACATCTTGGGCTTATAGGGCTTACATAATAGCTTGGTTACCTTCTAGATCTAAAAATTAGGGACTTGGTGATTCTTCCATTCATTTTCCCCTTATAAAATGGGCCTTATTGGTCCTGAAGACATTCTTAGTATTGTAGCCAATTTTTTTTCTTTTTTCATTTGTATGCATATGTGCTTTCTTTGTATGCATATGTGTCTGAGCACACCTTTGTGTGGGTACATGTGCACATATGTGCTGTACCTGTGGAGGCCTGGTATTGGGGTCAGGGATCATCTTCAGGTACTTTTTTACCTTTTATGGAGGCTGGGTCTCTTAATCAAACCCAGAGTTTTCAGATATGGCTATTCTTGCTAGCCAGCTAGCTCTGGTGTTCTCCTACCTCTGTCTTGGCCAGCTTACTCTAGTGTTCTATCTCTGCCTTCCAAGGCTAGAATTATAGGCAGGTGGACCAGCATACCCACCCTGCATTTGTATGGGTTCTGGGGACCTCACAGCAAGGAATCATAATCCTAGCCCCTGAAGTTTTGATTTTAATTTTAAAAAGTTCTTTTTAAAGATATCATTTGTAGTATCCTAAATAAAAAAAAAAAGCACTTAAACAAAAACTTTCATAGTAAACAAACTCAAAAGATCTCTGCTAAGGTTCATAGTAAGTGTAAAGTCAAAATCCGACACAGTAACAAAGGTAACTTGCACCTGCCTTTCTTGGGTATTTGTAAGGTGCTGTTGAGTTTTTCACATGATCCTGAAGTTCAGCAATTAACTTCTCACGGTTCGAGGACTTGAATGGCGCAGCTAATACTATAAACGCTTTCACCACCTGCAGCAGAAAAGCCATTGGCTTGTAAGACACATCAAGGGTTTGGAAACATTGCTGAACACAGACATCTACTGTTCTTAGCAGTGCAAAACCCAGAGACACTAAATGAAGCTTGGGTACAGATTATAGAGTACATCTGAGGATCTCCTTCTGGAGGAATGGACTGTGAATGTGGGGGAGTGCTGAGTTCTGTTTATATCACATGGTCTTAACCTTTCTTTATTTTTGGCTTTTTGAGACAGGGTTTCTCTGTGGCTTTGGAGGCTGTCCTGGAACTAGCTCTTGTAGACCAGTTTGGTCTCAAACTCACAGAGATCCGCCTGCCTCTGCCTCCCGAGTGTTGGGACGAAAGGCGTGCACCACCACTGCCCAGCTTGTACTTAACATTTCTGCTCAGTTAATGGTATACACAGCCCTTGATTTGGAGGTGAACATTTATGCCATGACACTTCTACAATTAGAGTCATGTTGGGCAGGACAAATGGAGAGTCTAGAGAATATGGTTTGAAGGAGATCTGACAGAAAGTACAGAATGAGGAAGGAGCTTCTGTAAGAGGTGGTTGCTTTCTTTTTTTTTTTTCCTTGTGCAAGAGGATGTTGTTCAGAATACCCCTGGTATGTGAGAGGGAGGCACAGAAAAAGATGTGGGCGGGTACTGATAGCCACACTAATACAACACTTTTCTGCTTGCTGAGTCTTCGGAAAACTTCCAGGAGCAAAGGGAGATGGGCCTCCTAAATAGACCCATGGGAATTTTGGGGGGTACTTAGGGTATAATTTTCTGTTCTCATTTTTTTAAGAAATCTATTCTGAGCTGTAACAGTTGCATGGGAGTTGAAACCTGATGCTCTTGCTTATGCAGTGTCTGTTCCCCGCAGAACAGCAGTACCTGAGTTGTCTAAGCAATATTCCCCTCTCTTCGTTCTGGCAGGACTATCAGCACTTACCTCCCTTGATATTCTTTGAACATCATCTATGTTCTAGCCAGTTGGCTATACCAATTGCTGAACCAAACTGGCTAGAATGTGGAATTTACTAGAAGCAGTTGCAAAAAGAACTTACTCCTTCCTGGTAGGGTGTGCATGAGTTATACTTACTTGTGTCTGGAGCTGATTGCTATGTGATGATAGGAACCAGCATGAAGGATCTCAGGCAGACAAGGAACACTGAGACTCCATAACATCACAGGAGTGCTTAAATGAAGCTCAACCCCCTGAATTGAGGGGTGTTTCTGTCATGGGCCACCCAAAAAGTCCCAGACCTCTGGTACACAGCTCATTTGTAAAGCCCATTACCTGTATACATGTACCCTATGATGAGAATTAAACGAATACCCCTGAGTTGGCCTTTGCCATAGGCACATGGACAGAACATGAAAATGAAATTGCTGCTTTCATCCTGGCATCCACTCTACCTCTCCTCGGATGGGATCTGGACTGCTGACAACAGCTGACTCAACTACTGCTGGATGCTCTATCAGTGCGCTCTCCACTTCAAATGGCCCAATCCGGTACCTGTGGAGGAGAGGAAGCCTCTGATCATCACATTCTCCAAGTAGGAGATCTCCCACCCTGCCATGTCATCAGTTTCTAAGAACAGCAAATATACAAACCCAGAGGATATAATGACATCATCAGCTCTGCCAACAAACCAGAAATACCCGTCATTGTCCATTACTCCTCTGTCTCCAGTAACATAAAAATTTCTTCTGATTGTGGCAGCAGTCTTTTCTGGATTATCCTACCAATGAAAGATGGCATTTGGGAGTTAGACTGGGCAGAACAGACTGGAGTGTGACATCTACTGAGTGACTTTCACATCGTCATAGTTCTAAAAGAAGTCAGGGTTTTTAAAAAGGGCAGTTCCTATCATAGAACACAAAGGATCGAAGATCTAAGAACAAAACCTCTCCTGTGAACTCCAGGGTTTGCAAGCAGCTCCTCCCTCGGCTGGTCCACCTTTCCTTTCTGAGGATAGCCACTACACCTGACTTCTTTTTTGTTTGTTTGTATTTTGTTTTTTGTTTTTCGAGACAGGGTTTCTCTGTGGCTTTGGAGCCTGTCCTGGAACTAGCTCTTGTAGACCAGGCTGGTCTTGAACTCACAGAGATCCACCTGCCTCTGCCTCCCGAGTGCTGGGATTAAAGGCGTGTGCCACCAACACCCGGCTTACAACTGACTTCTTACATGTAGAATTCATCTTAATGTTACTCCCACGGAATGAATGTCATTCTCTCCATTTTACAGCTAATAAAATAGATCTGTATTTAACACTTGCCCAAGACATAGCAAGATATGGTGGGTATGAAATTTGGGTTCTCTTCTGTATTGAGGCATGGCTAGCATGTTCTTCATGTTCATACCACATATTCAGAGAAGAAGCAGAAGGGCCGAGTAGACTCCAGTCTGAGGGCAATTTCCCCTTCTTTGCCAGGTGGTAGGACATTTCCACTTTCATCTATAATCTGGAATAAAATAAATAATTTGAGTCTTTACTCCCCTTTTGTTTTCATAAGATGAAAACAGGTCATGAATAGTAGTTCAAAGAGGAGAAAACTAAAGCATTCTTTCTTCTTTCCTTATATTTTCTCAACCCACCTGGACGTCGTAGGGCACTACTCCTTTTCCCATGGAGCCTGGTTTAATTTCTTGTCCTTTGCAATTGGCACAAATTATTCCCTATGAAGAGAGCATGTTTTATATAGGTATATATATTCTGACAATGAAACAAAATTCAGTCTTAGGAACTGGGGAGATGGCTAAATTAATAAAGTGCTTGCCATCAAACATGAGGACCTGAGTTTTTATCCCCAGCATTCACTTTAAAAGCCATGTGTGGTGGTTGAGAACCTGTAAGCACAATGCTGGTGGAGACAGGCAGATCCCTTGAGATCACTGGCCAACCAGGTTAACCTAATTGGTGAGTGCTAGGTTCAGTGAGAGAACCTATCTCAAAAACAAACAAGCAAACAAAAAACATGGGGGTTGTGAGAGCTGATCCAGTGTTTAACAATGCATAGTGCTCTTCCAGAAGACCCAAGTTCAGCCAGGCGTTGGTGGTGCACACCTTTAATCCCAGCACTCAGAGGGCAGAGGCAGGTGGATCTCTGTGAGTTCAAGGCCAGTCTGGTCTCCAGAGCGAGTGCCAGGATAGGCTCCAAAGCTACACAGAGAAACCCTGTCTCGAAAAAACAACAACAACAAAAACAGAAGACCCAAGTTCAGGTCCTAGCATCCATACCTGGCAGGTCACAACCACCTGTAAGTCTAGCTGAGGCTAGCCTTGAATGTGAGGCTAGCCTCTCACTTCAGTTGTTGGTGTACTGGAATTACAGGCATAACCTGCCACATCTAGCCTAGATAGCTGCAAACCGTGCCTTCTAAGCTCTATTGTTTGCACATTGGAATAAATTCTTTCTCATTGCAATGGAAACTCCCATCAGTCCCTAAATTCCCTGAGACATCTCCTGTGCATGAAGGAGGCAGAAAGGCTAATAGCAGTTTCCCTTTAGCCATACCTAGCTGAGCAATTCACAAATTATAGCTATTTGCAGCAAGGTATTCTGAGAAATTCCATAAAGATTTGGAGCATGAGTGGGGCACCTCAAGGACTCAGCGGTCAATCCTGGGGCTGAGTTAAGTCTCATCATACAGACAGGTCTTCATATATAGAGTCTCTATCATTGGAATCAACTAATCAAGGTTTTGAAGTATGTGATTTTAAAAATTGCACCTACTGGAAGGTGTTGGCACATGCCTTTAATCCTAGTACCCTGGAGGCAGAGGCAGATGGATCTCTGAGTTTGCAGCCAGCCTAGTCTACAGAGGGAGTTCTAGGACAGCCAGGGCTACAAACTCTGTCTTGAAAATCCAAAACAAACAAATATTGCAACTGTATTGAATATATACAAGTATTACTGTCCTATTATTTCCCAGTTAATACAGCACAACAGCTAGTAGTTTCAAATAGTAATTTTGCATTGTTTTTGGTACCATAGGTAATCTAGCAATTTAAAACATAAAGGAAGATGTGTCACAAGTTCTGTGCAAATCCTGACCCATTTTATATAAGGAATATGAACATTTGAGGATTTGGTTATCTCCTATGGCCTTAGACCTAATCTTCCATAGCCACTGAGGAAAAACTTCTAAACTTAAAGTTTGTCCTTCAAATATACCACTTCAGTCTGTCCGTAGCCTTCGTACAGCTCCAGCCCAGTTTGCACCTTCCACTGTTCCAGCACCTCTGGGTTGAGTGGCTCCCCTCCTGTCAAGCAGTGCCGCAACCTCTTGAATTGATATCTGGAGAGAGAGAGTTGCATGGTCTTTGGGGGGGGGTATTTCATCAAAGTTCAGATGCTCAAGCAACAGAAGAGCTAGGAGAAATGGGTCCTAGAAATGCCCATGACCTAAATATTTTCTGAAAACCTCCTATATTGCTGGATACCTTCTAGTTGTATGAGGCACATGAGTGATGACAAGAAGGTTCCCGGAGAAATGTTATGTTTGCCAAGTAGGGAATGTAAAGAGGAGAAGGGTAGATAAAAATGCTAATAATAATGATACACTATTATAATTATGAGAAAAATTATGTAACATAGATTAGGTGGTGGCTGTGTGATAATAGCTCTAGAAACACTCTTAGATTTCTCACAGGCCCTATTTTACAGGTGTGGAGACTAAGGTGCCTAGAGAGATTAAAGAAATTGTAAAAGCCTCCCAAGTAATAAACACAGCATCAAGTAGGATGCTCTGCACTGTGACCCTGTGCAGGCGGATTGCCCAAGCATGTCATCCACATTGAATCCTTAGCAAAGAGTCATAAATGAAATTAATGGGGGCTTACCAAGGTCAAGTAAGCAAGTAGCAAAACCCTGGCTGCTTGACTTTTGATCTTTTGTTTTTAACTAGTGGCCTATCGGATCCAGACAAGAAAGCCTGTGACAGTCTGACTCACACACACAGTGGGGCCCCAAACCTGCAGGAGGCTATGTGGGCAAAATGTACCCTGTGTCTTCAAGTAACCCCTATGTAGCTTTGGATTATGCTTAAAATGTGAGACAAGATGTCACGTCGATAGCCATAAGATGACACCGACAAGAAAAGAAGGGTTGCCTATCCATGTCATTCTGTCTCTCACAGAACTCCTCCCCTGGGCATCCAACCCTTAGGAAGGAAGATGGCCAAGCCTACAGGACTCAAATATTCTTCTCTTCTTTCTCTTTCCATGTGTTGTGTAACTGTTTCCTCCAAGATTGAAACATTGCATCCTGCAGGGAAGCTTCTTAAAACAGTAGGGAAACAACTTCAAATAGCTCCAGGAAGTCCTTGAAACTGACCAGGTTCACTCCACCTCACCCCCCAGCCCCCGCCAGAGTAAGCAGTAAAAGCTGAAGACTCAGACAACCAACTCTGCAAAGAAGACTGACACCAAACCAGCTGCCCGGAAGAAGCAGAAAATATCTGAGCTGCCTCAAAAGGTTTAAACAACCCAGTTACTTGGAAAGGACACTTTCCAACCAGTTGATCTGCCTTCAGGCTGTGAGTGAGTTCCAGGTTCCCAGCCTTTGTGAGCTGTCACTGGTGCTGGAATAGGCTTTGGTGATGCGGCTATTTTTAGTCAGTTCTGTTCCTGTAAGTAACCCTCACCCACACTCAAGTAAGTAACCCCAATAAAACTCATTGGTTCACCAAGTTAGATTTTGGTGGTATCTGTACTTTGGTCTGTGTTGGTTGCCTATCTGGGGTGAGTAGATGTGTGTGTTGTGTCTCCCCAGGGAAAGTTTTGGTATACAACACCATGTACTAAATTTTATTAATTAGTTATCTAAAAATACATTGCAACTCTTCCTGACAGGCAGATGGTTTGGCTAACACATTTATAATCCCGAAGTCATAAGTTTCATTAGCTTTTCTTCAAGAATGCAAAGGTGTGCTTTTTTTTTTTTTTTTCTTGTCTTGCTTTGAAGTAAAGGGTCTTTCTAAAGACTCCGTGTGTGTGTGTGTGTGTGTGTGTGTGTGTGTGTGTGTGTGTGCTCTTGTAGGTGTGGGTGTATGTGTGTGTTCAGGTGCCCATGTCTGTATGTCTGTAGGTCAGAAGGCACCCTCAGGTGTTATTCCACAAGTACCATCACATTGCTTTTTTGAGATAGGTTCTCTTCCTGGCCTCAGATTCCTCAAGCAGACTATCTGGCTTGCCAGTGAGCCTCAGGGATCTGTTTGTCTCTGTCTTTCCAGTGTTAGATTACAAGTGCACACTACCACACCTGAATGTTCAGTGGGTTCTGGGGATCAAACTCAGGTCCTCACGAGTGGCAAGCATGTGACTGAACTATCTCCCCAGCCCTTCTCCTGGATCCTGAGCTGCCATATGATTTTGTCCCCATAAGATACTAGGTAGTATCTTGGGACATTTTGGTCATCATGAATGAAGAAAAGGAGGGAACGATGCTACTGGCTGCTACTCAGTATCAAACAGTGCACAGAATAGCTCCAGAACACAATATTAATTGGTCCAGATGTCCACATGGTAAGATTCAGACTCTTAGGCACCCTGAGTGGTAAAGGAAGCTGTGTAATGTTGGGTGACAGCTTCTGCTTGTGCTTCAAATGGAGTTCTACCCAGTACCTCTTAAGATCCTTTTGTACGAGCATCCGGTACACAGTAGGAGCACTGCAGAGGGTCGTGATGGGATAAGTGGTAAGCGTCTGGATGACAGAAAGACAGACATGTCAGGAGTGATCAGTTAGAGGCCATGGCTAGAGATGATATATACAACCTCTCTTTTCCATTGCTGCCTGCTAATCACATGGAATAGGAAAGTAAATATTGACCAGATGTCATTAGCTGACATGTTGGGGGTTTCTAGTTAATAGAAAGAGAAGTGTACACGTACTAGAAAAAGACATATGCTGTCAGATTCAATCGGTGAATTGATGAGTTTGAAAACAACCCAAAGTATGAACTGGTTTACTCAACTCCATAACTTCACATGGTGAGCTCCTATAATGGCATACCCATATTTACCCATGTGCCTGTGTTGCACTGAGAGTGGACTAACCTACCAGGACATTTCAGCACCATTCCTGTGAAGGACAGCTGGCCTTCCGAGAACGAGTGCAGAAACAGGCACTCTTTAGAGGGGCTTAAATTTTGCTGGGCTTACTACACCTCTAGTTCTGTAGGTCAAACCTTTAAGTCTAGTGAAACTATTAATGAAGCAACAGGCTCCACTGAATCAAGCCATGTGTTCACAGTTGGCATTAAACATAAGCATTCTGAACAATGCTGTGCTCATGTGTGCAGGCCAGCTAAACAGTCATAATGTCAAGAATACCTCTTAATTCATAAAGTAGCCTTTCTCTCTGCTTCAGAGGCTTTAATATTTTAGTAAGTGTAATGTACACATCTCAGAATGACACACAGGTCTTCTAGAGATTTTTACAACGACATTATCTTTGTAAAATAAAAAAAATGCTCTTATTGTGCAAAAGAAAGTCTTGAAACTGTGGAGTGGACAGTTATTTTTCAGAACACTTGCTAAACTTGATGCAAAGAGCTCCGCTATTTTACCTCACTATATTTCTCTTAAGGCCTTCAATATATCTGGTTAGACCAGTTAGCAAAAGAAAAAAATCACAGATTGAACACAGCTTTTACTCACACACAGGCATGGTGCTTTGTGAATACTACAGAATTCAGAAAAATTAACTGATTTTTATTATTGAAAATAATTGGCTTTAACCATGTTTTCATCAAGTCAAAGCTGTCAAATATTTTATTAGTATGTAAATTATCTTTGCTTTTAATGAATTATGAAGTTACATACATATCAGGGAATTATTTTAAATAAATTGTGATTTATTGTCAGTAATTTTGGATTTGTATAACTGGAGGGTTATCAAAAAATTTCTTGGGTGAAAGAAGATCAGAGTGGTAATATTTAAGAAGCCCTGATTTATGGAGTATAACAACATAAATATATATGTTGCATGCAATCAAATAAAGGCAACTAGCATGTGAATATCCTCAAATATAATCACTTCTGTGTGTTGAGAATATTCTAATCTCTGGTTATTTTGAAATGTGTTGTAGACTACAGGTAGCTTGATGTGCTATTAGACGTCTTAGTGTAACTATCTCTGGTGGAAGATATACATATCTGGTTTGCATGAGTATTGGGGTCTATAAATTACAATGAGGAGCACAGGATGGGAAAAAGAGAGGCGATTGGAAAGGACAGCTGTAAGAGGAAGGCTAATCCTGATATTAGCTATTGTTCTTTTCCATTATATCAGAAACAAAATATGTATTTAAATTTTGGTATTCCGTTATTTAGAAATATGCTCCTAAGTGGCCATGTTTTATTTACACTCGAGAACTTGGAGTAATTTACAGCTGCACCCTGGCTTTCCCTCTAAGAGTGTGATTCTCCTCCACTCACAAGCATTCCTAAGTCAGCTTCCTGATACTTTGCTTAAAACAAACAAACAAACAAACAAATAAAACACTCTGACTTCCTGAACCTTGGGAAGTCCTGGAGTTTGAAGAATCCTTTCTTTATGCTTTTGTGGGGTCAAGACTTACATCTAGGAAGGTATCAGTGTCAAACTGAGCCATCCGGTGCACAAAAACACAGGCACCTTGAAGCCACGTAGAAAACACACTGCCAATGGCAGCCTTGATCCAGCCAGTGTCTGACATGTTCCACATGATATCTGAGGGTGTCAAGTCCAGCCAATACCTACATACAGAAAAGCAACAAAACAGAGCAAAAACAAATAAAAGTTAAAACAAACAAAAAATTGGAAAGCAAACCACTAGTGTTCTTGAGGAGTAGCCTTGTCCTACACCACTGTGGAAGCAAGCATCAGAGCAAGTGCACGGTTCTACTTCCCTTCTCCTTAATAGGACTTTTCTGAATCTATGTCATCTAGAAGTAGACTGGGGAGCTGGGTTTGGGTGTGCTTTTATGGGCTTTCCATTCTCATAACAAATATTTAATGAGCAAATATTATGTAGAAGGCACTGTTATCATGAAACACAAGACAGATCTTTACTTTTATTTTAGGGAAACAGAGTAAGAACAAGCAGACAATACTGTGAACTAAGAATGTAAATATTATAGGAAAAGAAGATAAGATGTTAATTTTTAAAGTATTGTGATAAAATACACTGACAAAAGGAGGAAGGGCTTAATTTTGCTCACAGTTCCAGGGTAGACTCCACCATGCTGGGGAAATCCTGGCAGCAGGAGCCTGAGGGAGCTGATAACACTTTGGCTGTAGGAAACAGATCCTGATAGATGCTTATGCTCAGCTCACTTTCTGTTTATTATATAGTTCAGGATTCCAGCCCAGGGAATGGTTCCACCCATGGTGGGCAGGTCTTATAACCTCAGTGAACCTAATCAAGATAGGAAACTCCTAGGCATACCCAGAAGACAATCCCTTAGGTATTCTAGATCTTATGGGTGGATGATTGAGACTAACCACTGAATGATTTAACTCTAAGTGTAAAGAAAATTAAACAGAGCAATGTGACAGTTTTAGGTGGACATGGTTTTTTTTTTTAATTTTTTTTATTAGTTCAAGTTAGGAACAAGCTTGCTTCACATGTCAATCCCTTCTCCCTCTCCCACCCCCACCCCATCCACCCTCCACTCCCCAGGCAGGGTAGGGCCCTCAACAGGGGTTCCCCAAAGAGGTGGACATGTTTCTAAAGACACTTCTGGGTAGGTAAATTCACCTGGCAAGGCAATGAGGAGAAGAAAATAGATATGCATGAATCAAGCTCCTATCCTAAATTCTTGCTTGATCAGTTAATTAGATGCCACCATTTAGCTTGGATGGGGTAGAGGCATTGAAAGTTCTGTTAGAGATATCTTTTTTTTTTTTTTTTTTGGTTTTTCGAGACAGGGTTTCTCTGTGTAGCTTTGGAGCCTATCCTGGCACTCGCTCTGGAGACCAGGCTGGCCTCGAACTCGCAGAGATCCGCCTGCCTCTGCCTCCCAAGTGCTGGGGCTAAAGGCGTGCACCACCAATGCCCAGCATAGAGATATCTTAATAGCCATTCAAGAAGAGGTGTTACATTGGCAGTTGGACACCCACATTGGCAGCATGGGAAACTGCATACAAAACAAAGAAGTGGATGTGGTGGTGCACTCCTGCAAAATCAAATGTGGGGGAGAGCAAGAGGATTGCTATAAATTTGAGGTCAGTTTAGGCTACACAATGATTTACAGTCCAGAGCCAGCTACAGTGTGAGACCTAGCTACAAACGAACTAAGAACAAAACCATAGTTTTCTTTCTTACCTTCCACAAAGGGCATATCCAATGCCAAGGCTGCTCTGTGAGTGCTGAGCCATCTTGGGGGAGCCTGTGGTCCCACTGGTGAAGTAAATGGCCATTGGTTCTTGACTTCCTGTCTCCACACAGCTGTGCTCTTCAGAAGCCAATCTACAGATGAACCCCAAGATAGAGGCTGAAGACAGAGCAGTCGACTCCACATCATTGTTCTGTTCTTGCTTCCCTCTTACCACAGTGGAGTCATGGACTAGACCTACCACAAAGCTTCCCTGAGCAGAAACTCCCAGGAAATCTTAGAGGAACTCTAAAGATCAGGGCAAAGATTCAATGGCATAAGTGCTTGTTTTTAAGCTCATTTCTCTGTAGGCCAAATAGACAACCAAAATAACTTGCAAAGTCTATAGCAAAAGTGCACACACTTTATTTCAATGTCTTTGTAATTTATAAAAATTTTTTAAATAGATTTGAATCTTTGTAATTTGAAACCATTTCAAGAACTGGGCCTTGGGAGACCTTTAGAAACAAAAACCAAATGCACTGAGATCAAACTTAAAAAAATAATTATTGTTCAGTATCTTCAATATCTCTGCCAGAAACATCCAGTAGTTGACCAAATAGCCACCTACCCTTTCCCTGAACTAATAAAAGTCTGGTTTTGTTCGGGTACTAGGTAACCACATGCTTCGGGGGACACTGCCTCGATTAGTCAGAATTAAGCCAATCAGGATCATTCTTTCCCCTTTCAGTGGTTGGTTTAGGAATGGACTTGGGAGAATTATAGCCAATAGGTATAAAACTCTACTTATAGGAGACACTTGCTTGTCTTAAAAAAGAGTAATGAAGGCTGGGAAGATGGCTCATGAAGACCAGAGTTTGGATCCCAGCACCCATGTAAAATGCCAGGCATGTGTGGTGGCCCATCTGTGATTCCATTGCTTGGAAGGTGGAGACAGTAGCCTTTGAGCAAACTAGCTACCTAGACTAGTGGCATTGGTGGGCTCTGGGTTCAATGAGAGACCCTGCCTTAATGAGTAAGGTAATAAGAACTGATATCAGTCTTACACCTTTACATGCAAGCATGTACATGTGGACTCTCACATATATATGTGCCCACATACATGAGAACACACACACACACACACACACACACACACACACACACACACACACCATGCGTACATATTCATAAGAAAACAAAAAGAGAGTAATGGAGACAGGATCCCACTGTCCATCCCATTCATCCTGTCTCACAGCCCATGAATACTATGCATGTATATTATGTGCATGTCTAGAACTCTCCTAGTCATGCTGGCATCATGCCAAAGATAGGACAATGAAAGACAGCTAAATTGGGATCTGTGCTAGCTTCATTGAGCTGATTAGGCAGCCCTCACTACTGTTTGTGTTATCAGTACTTGGATTACTAAAGTGGAAAACATTCATCTTAGGTGACAGCAGTCTGTGTAGACAGGTCTCCAGATCCTCCCATTCCTGGAAAAACATGCCATTCCCCAACTGAAAGATGGAGCAGATATCCTCCACCTATAAATCTGGGTGAAACTTATGATTTAATCTGCCACAAGCAGTGTACCAGGGATTCTGAGACTTCTTGGTCACTTTGCAAAAGGCTTTGTAGTTTTTTTTACCCTGTCCTTGGGGACAGGAAGACTCAGTTACAGATGATGTCCAGATTGTCTTTCTTGACAGAGGGGCCATGTGAATGGAACTCGGGTGCTTTGCCAGTCAGTTGGCACCAATAGCTTATGAATAAACCTCTCTCCGATATGCCGACCCCGCCAAGATGATGTGACACAGAGACCAGTTGCTGTTGGGATTATGTATGAACTTCTGACTCACAGTATGTAAGCAAATAAAATGTTACTTTTGTCTTTACATCAGTAAGCATTGGGTAGGTGGTAGGTGTTAGCCAGTGATGGAAAACTGATACAATATTTCAGAATTTTTCACACACACACACACACACACACACACACACACACACACACACACACACACACGTCTTACTATGTAGCTCCAACTGGCCTGGAACTCATTATGTAGACCCAGTCCAGCCTCAAACTCATAGGTATCTGCTTGCCTCTGCTACCTGAATGCTAGGATTAAAGGCATACACCATCATGCCCTGCCACGTGCATTATATTTTTAATTTCCCTTTTGGAAAAATTCCAAGTAAAAGGTTATATTTCAGTGAATTTTATTTGATGTTATCATTTTGTGTTGAGGCATTGTCTATAGAGCCCAGGCTGGCTTGAAAACTGTGCATTTGAGAATGATGTTAAATTTCCTTCTGCCTCCACTTTGAATGCTGAGATCACACATATATGCCACCCCATCCAGATTGCAAGGCACTGGAGAAGTTCAGGGCTTCACACACATTAGGCAAACTCATCATCTGAGTTACATGTCTAACCCTCAACTAATTTTAATGCTGAATGACGCCATTGAAACTGTAGAATAGAGACTACTGTGTAATGAACATACTCACTCCATAATGCCAAAAAATAGTTTCACAGACTATTGAGATAGTTTTGGTAACTCTCTTTCTTCAAAACAGAAAATAGATCATTGAATTTTTTCTTTAAGTTCAAAGGTGTCTCTTCACAGCAATGGAAACCCTTACTAAGACAATTTCATGTTACTTTATCTGATTTATCTTTTCTGCAACCCCATACTGTCATTATCTTGCTTTCAAAGATTAAGATGCATTTCATAGATTAAGAAATGTCAGAAAGATCAAGTTGGGGCAAGAATAGAGAAGGAGAACAAGAAAAGAGTTATCTTAATAGAAGGAGCCATTATAAGTTGAAAGAGAAATCTAGCACTAGGGAAATGTCTAGCCATCCACAAGGATGACCCCAACTAAGGATCTAAGCAATAGTGGAGAGGCTACCTTAAATTCCCTTCCCCTATGATGAGATTGATGACTACCTTAAATGCTATCATAGAGCCTTCACCCTGTAGTTGTTGGAAGCAGAAGCAGAGATTCACAGCTAAGCACTGAGCCAAACTCTTGGAATCCAGTTATATATAGAGAGAGGAGTGATTAGCAAAGGGGTCAAGACCATGCTGAGGAAACCCACAGAAACAGCTGACCTGAGCAAGTGGAAGCTCATGGACCCCAGTCTGACAGCTGGGGAACCAGCATAGGACTGAACCAGGCCCTCTGAATGTGCATGTCAGTTGGGGGGCCTGGGCAGTCTATGGGGCCTCTGGCAGTGTAACCAGTATCTATCCCTACTGCATGAATGAGCTTTGGGAGCCCATTCCACATAGAGGGATACTCTCTCAGCCTAGATACACAGGGAGGACCTAGGACCTGCCCCAAATGATGTGACAGACTTTGATGATCCCCATGAGAGGCCTCACCCTCTTTCTGGGGGTGGGGGGCTGGGATGAGGGAATTGGTGTGGAGCCTGGGAGGATGGGAGGGACGGGGAACTGGGATTGATATGTAAAATAACATTGTTTTTAATTTAAATAAAAATTAAAAAAAGAAATGTCATTTAGAGGTTGGAGATTTAACACAGTGGTAGAGTGCTTGCTTAGCAAGCGCAATGCCCTGAGTTCAGTCCTTAGCTCCAGAAACAACAACAACAATAATAACAACAAAAACCCCCCAAAACATGTCATTTAACTTACCTGGGTTCCCAACTTACAAAAAATACAAACTGGATTTTTTTTAAATTTGTATGAAATATCAACTACTTAAATAAGTGTAATGCTGTCAGTGAACATTTTTCTCATTTTTTAAAAACTTAGGATATGCTTTCTCAATGTTAGCTTATTTTATCCTCAAATATCATTAGACGTTTGCAGTATAATTATCCCATTTTACATATGAAGAAAATCAAGGCTAAGCAATCTGTTTGTTCAACTGCTCATTTAATATTCCTTCAGCACCCAGCTATGTGTTGTTAGGTATTGAAGAAAAAGGTATCAACTAAATATGCAAGCAAAGCCTTTAAGCATGTAATTTAGGATAGGAACTGTAATGTTTTCTGCAAAGGGCCATATGGCAGACATTTTAGACTCTGTGTGCAATAACGTCTCTATTTCAACTGGCCAAATTTGCTATCATTACATGAAAGCAGCCACAGACAATATAAAAATAAATTAGCAACCCTGTGTGCCAATAAAACTTTATTTATAAAACAAAATGGTGGGCCAGATAAAAATAAATCTATGAGAACAAAAGGCCAGTCTGATCACTCAGAGGGACCAGTTATGTGAAGGGAAAAGAGCTTTATAGCTCTCATCAAGTTGGCCAGTGGCAGTAACACTAATGATAAAACATTTGAACTGAAACCTTTCAAGAAGGAACTGAAAGGCCCGCTGCCTCTCTGTCTCCCCTGCCGGTGCTGGGTGTTCTCTCTGGAGCAGCCGGGATGAGCTGGGAAGGATGGGGGCGAGAGGAGCAGTTGACCAAGGGCAGCGAGGCGGGGACTGAGCAGGGCAGGGCCAGGGTGCAGCCAGGGGCTGGAGAGTGCAGCGCGGGCGATGCTGCTTGTCAGGGAGCTGTGCGCTGCGAGCAGGGAACCACCTCCAAGGCCAAGGACACCGGGGCCGCGGAGCTACCGGGGCCTCCCAAGCCTTCACCCCAGCAGGGCTCGCGCCCCCGGCCCGCCCCGCCTGGCACCGCGCCTCGGGGCTGGGGCCGAGCAACGAGCACCAGGTGGGCCGGCCCGAGGGCGAGCACCAGGTGCGTTGGCCTGAGGGCGAGAGCACCAGTTAGACCGGCCCGGGGCCCCGCCCCCACACCCCCACCGATGAGAAACATTCCGTCCCAAGGCCCTCGCCCCCAAGGTCAGCCATCTGGACGCGGAGCGGAGGGAATTGAGTCTGTTGTACCAGACACCAGACCTTGAGAATATGCTGATCTGGAATGGCTCTGTGCCTCATTTGAACCATCCAATAGAATCCCTGTTCCTCGCTTGCGTTTTTTCTATAAAAAGGCACCTCTCCCTTGGCTCGGCGCGCTTGGCCTCAGAAAAGCCAAGTCTCCCGGGTACCCGCATCCTCAATAAAGCCTCTTGCAAATTGTATCCAAGTTCGTGGTCTCGCTGGTTCCTGAGTACGGGGGTCTCCTCCTACGAAAGTACCTCTTTGGGGGCCTTTCAGAACAATTATGAAAAGGACTAGGAGAGAACATTCCAGGCAGGAGAAATGGCCGGTGCAAAGGCCCTGCACTTGAGCATGTTCAAGGAATAAAAGGAACACTGGTAATAGTTGTGGCCCAGGAGCTAGACAAGGACCAGTCACTACACAGTACACTCATCACTGACCACAGAGGAAATAGAAAAGTCAGAACAGAGCTGTATTTCTTCCTTCTCTTGGTAAATCATTTAATTGAATGATTATTTTTGGTCTGGAGAGATGGTTTAGTGTTTAAGAGCACTTTTTGTTATTGCATGTTCAATTCCTGGCACCCACATGGCAGCTCACAACTGTCTGTAACTCCAGAAGATCAAAAGCCCTCTTCTGGCCTCTGTGGGGCCTGCACGCATGTGATGCACAGACAACAGCCCCTTACCCCCTACACTTAAAAATACTTTTTTGGGGAAGGAACCTAGATCAGTTCAGGATACTGCTGAATCATTGGACAAACAGATTCAGAGAGGTAGCTATGATTTGTGCTGTTGCTAGTGCCCCCCACCCCAAATACTCACGGAAGTAACTCCTGAAAGTTGAGCCAGCCGTCCCAGCGGTCTGGAGACACCAGGAGTTTAGTCTTCAGGTTGGGACACTCTGACACAATGGAGTCCACTGCGGGGGCCACTTCCTCACTGGCCACAATGCATTTGGCCTTAGATGCTTGTAGTCGGTAGAGGATGTCTTTTCTGGTCAGTTGTGTCGTTCCTGGCATGAAGACTAGCCCTGAAACATAAAGCAATTCCTGAGCTAACAACTCTGGAGACTATGGGGAAATGTGGGCCTAGCACTGGGGTGGAGAAGAACTTCAGATCTCAACCCTCAACCAACCATGCCTTGGTTCCCTGGGACATCCCTGAGGATCCTGGCATGCGGGATCATTAGAGCTCTAGCTTTGGGGTCTGTCAGGCCTTGGGTCTAGTCCTGGCCTTGCAACTTAACTAGCCTTGAGACTTTGGTCTCTCTGGCTTTCCCTTCTTTACCTGTAACATGGGGATAATAACAGCACCTGGTTCATAATGATGGGCTCATATTAAGAACCATTTTAATGTCATGTCTGAATGTGATTATACAATGATTATGTAATACTTAATCCTCATGCTACATTTTATGACATTTTCCATGAACATTATCTTATTCAACCTTTTTAACCAAGGAAGGATTTGTGAGACAATCTACTGTGAATGAGAGGAGAAGATAACAGAAATGTAATAGATGCAGAGACACTAGAATTCTTTTCATGTGCCATCTCCTTTTTTTGCAAATGTTTTATAATATACATACTATATATACTACATCAGTGCAACATAACAGAGTGAAAAACTATATGCAGATGCAAAAAAAGTCTGCCCATTATTCTTTTGATAGATTGTACAGCCCAAGATGCTTAGAGACTGCCCTTCAAAAACTTAAAAAGATATATTTATTTATTGATTATTTGTGTGTGTACACACATATGCATGTGTGTGTTTTGCATGGAGGTCAGATGATACCTTTGTGGACTCAGTTCTTTCCTTCTACCTTTTTGTAGGTCCTGGGGATTGAACTCATGTAGCTAGGTTTGTATAGTAAGCACCTTTACTAACTGAGCCATATCAATAACCAGTGACCACTGTTCAAAGCCCCTGTTCAAAGCCCCTGCATGGGGCATGCAGCCTTTGGTGATAGCTGATGAGTGGCTGAGCCAGCCTGCAAATCTCTGAGGCAATGGTCTGGTACCGCTAAGATTTGCCTAGATGGCTTAATTTACCCCCACTTCATCTTACACACTAGCCAGAGATGGGTTTTCAAAGCTCCTCAGGAGAAGAACACACAGGGCAGGATTAAATGTAAGACAGGGAGAAGGTGGTTTGACTCTAAAGTGAATCCATGGGAAAACAGTGGCATGCAGAACATGACAGTAGCCACCATCTCACTGAGCACATATTACACTCCAGTGGATGATAACTCACCCAAGGGTCACAGAGTCAGATAAGTGGCAAAGACAGTAAGACATTTCTATGATTCCTGAGACCTGTGCTGTATAGCTATGTAGTCCTTGTTGAGTATTCTGAAATAAGCTAAATAGGAAGGTGTGTGTGTGTGTGTGTGTGTGTGTGTGTGTGTGTGTGTGTGTGTGGCGGGTGCAGGTGCAGGTGCAGGTAAGGTGGCTCTCTTGCTATAGTGTGCATGTGGACAGAGGACAACTTTTGTGAAGTCAGTACTCTCCTTCCACCTTTAGGTAGGCCCCATGGATTAAACTCTGGTTACTGGGCTTGTATAACAAGCACCTTTACATGCAGAGCCATCTTGCCACCCCAAGGCTATTTTACTGATATATTTTAACTGATTAAGCTGTTATTCTTATAAGAAAACACATTAAAGGATCTCAGAATGATCAACCAATATAAAAATATAAAATGATTTCTCTTATAAATCATTTGCTTTTAATGATTCACAAGTATAATTTCCTTAGTGGGTTTGTGAATGTGTTCAATAGTTAGATTGCCACCTTGGGAGTGGCAGGTTCTTCTAATGGATTTTAGACAGAAAATATTTGCTGGATGGTAAGTATCTTAGGCTTTACTGTGTATGCCTCAAAGCAAAATCAAAATAGTTTGCTATGTGGTGAATGAAAGCAGTTTAAAAAATTCACACAGCATTTTCCTCTCTTGTTTTCTCTTTGCTGCCAGGCCATGCAGCATCCTGGGAAGGGCCTGTTCCAGTTGGCACTGCCCTACTACTGTAGCGTCCCCATATGGCTGAAGCTGACGTCTGGAGAAGTGAAGGAACAGATTTACAAACTGGCCAAGAAAGGCCTGACTCCCTCCCAAATATATGAGATCCCGAGGGACTCAACATGGTGTGCCTCAAATCTTTTATTGTGACTGGTAATAAAATCTTGAGAATCCTAAAGTCCAAAGGCCTTGCTCCTGATCTCCCTGAGGATCTCTACCATTTTATTTAGATACTTGTTGCTGTCCAAAAGCATCTTGAGAGGAGGAACAGAAAGGATAACTAGAGAGCAGAATTCACCAGCTGGCTTGTTACTATAAGACTAAGTGGGTCCTCCCAGCCAGTTGGAAGTATGAATCATCCACAGCCTCTGCTCGAGTGGCATAAATTCTCTTGTGTACCCAAGCAAAAAAAAAAATCACTTTGAATAAAAAAATCACATAAAGAATTTGACATTCTGGGGAGAAAACAGGTTTGCAGTTGCTTTTCTTCTTTTAATGAACGTCTTAAAAAAGACACTAGCTTGTGTGCTTGTGTTCACGAATTTGATAATTTAAATAAGTTGCTATATTGAGTAATATTAAGCACATATTTTATGACAGATAAACCATTCTTAGTCTTCTTGTAAACATGATTGATTTCCCATTCATGTCTCCTTTTTATATTGTGAATGCAAACATTTTTATATTCCTACTTTCATCTATTCTATTAGCAGTGAGAGCATCTTAAATTCTATGAAAATTTCCTGATTATATGAATATTATTGTGTTATTGTTAGTATAAATTGTCTTTTAAGAGCTACCCAATCAGGAGCCAGACGTTCAATCAGCAATGAACACTTCAACTAAACTCACATCTTAGCTAGGCTATAAATTATTTAATAATTTTTATTTAAGTTTTTTCCCATTTTTGTATGCTTTTAAATAACATTGCACAAACATCTTTCTGTTTTCTGTAGTAGTCTATCCTTAGGTATTCTCGGTTTTTAAATTGATGTCTGAAAATTTGTGGGGTTTTTCTTGGGGCCAGAAACTAGAGAATTCTTTAGTAAAGGAGCTGGTGAGTTTATCAGACTCTGTGGACAGTAGGATTGATTTTGGCCTCAGTGAGCATGTTTGCTACTGAGAGAAAAATTCTATTTACCAAAACATAGACCTGCAGTCTATGACTAACAAACCCCTATCAGAAAGTACAAGTTTTTACTTGGGGTGTATCATATTACTACTTTGGGAAAATATGTAATTGGATGTCTCAATTCTTTTGACTAGATGTTTTTCCAACTTGGGTCCAGAGTGCTTTATATTCTTACAAATTTTTGCATCCCCAAATACTTGATCTTCTGTTGCAGAGAATCCAGACACACACTCAAAAGAGAACTCTGGCTTGTGGGGTGAGCATAGCACTCTGCACTGTGAAGAAATGTTGACATTCACATTTGATTCTATAGAGTTTGCTGTGTAACTCTGAATACTGTAACTCTCGCTTTCATTTTTAATCTGTATGTGGGGAGGTGTATGTGTGTGAGCCTGGAACTTTCTGTTTTGACTAGATGTGGCTATCGAGCCTTGGGGATGTGCCTGCCTCTGCCCGAGAGTGCACCTGTCTCTCTATGCCAAGCTTTTATGTGGGAATGTAGGTCCTTTTGTTTGCACAACAAGCACTTTACCTGCTGTGCAGTCTCCCCAGATCCCTAATTGTTTTAACTTTCAAGTGGCATGACTTTTGGCAAATGTCTTAACATCACTGTGCCTTACAAAATGCTTATTATAATAATACCACTATTTTCTTAAAGTTGTTACTATTATTACATCACGATTGTTCATAATTCTAACTTTTCTCTTACTTTCTTTAAGGATAGCTTTAGTCAAAGCTGGAATTTCAGAAAATTTTCCAGTTTTGGTCTCTGTGTTTTACAACTGTGACATTTGTAATACTGACCTGTTCTTATGCAAGCCACATTGATGAGCCACCATTCAGGGATGCGGGGCAGAATCACAGCCACCCGGTCTCCTCTTTGCAGGCCGCAGGGCTTGGTGAGCACATTAGCAGCCTTTCGGGACAAGGAACCCAGTTCTTGGAAGCTCCATTTCACTTCATCTCCTTTGCCATTCACCCACCACAGGGCAGGATTGGCTGGCCTCTCTCCAGACTGGCCAAGAACACATGGGAAAGAGAAGTTAATGTGCTATGGTTTGGATGTGTCACCCAAAGACCCATACATTAAAAGGAGTGGCTCCTATCCTGTGGCTCTAGAGCTTAGTGGAAAGAAGAGAATAATCAAACCCCAGGCCCCTAACTGTCCCTAGCTGCCCTGGAGTGAGCAGTGACATTCTGGGCTGCTGTAGGGCTAATTGGGAATGTGTTGAAAGTTCTGCACTCATGAACCAAAATAAATCTTTCTTTACTTTAAGTTGTGCATCTTAGGTAGTTTGTCACAGTAACAGAAAGCTTACTAGCACAGAAGGCAGATGAGAATATTTGCCACTACTCCTTCTCCACACCCGCTCCCCCAGTGTGGCTGGGGAAGAAACTTTCCTCTCCAGTTCAATAGTCTTGGAAACACAACCCTTTGGGAGTTTGATGTTTTTCAACAGGGAAGAAGCATGCTTCTAAGGTTGAGTTAATATGATCCCATCTTTGAGAGGAACAAAAAGATAAAAACTGATCGGAATGAAGCATGTGTATGGCCTTTTGGTACTTATAAGTTCCTATGGAGCCATCCAGGTTCCTGCTCTTACTGAGATTGAAGAATCCATTTGAACTTAATACAGTGAGAGGACATGGGAGACAGAACGACAGGATCAGAGTGGAGACCTGCTGTCTTATACCTTCTCCTTTTGGGACCACTGGTCCAGTACATCTGCAGCAAAGTTAAAGTTCTTGGGTAATGGCTTCTCACAGCGATTTATGGCTTCAAAGTCAGCAAGTGTCAGAGGTGTCTGGAGCTGAGGGTGTTTGTGGAAGTGCCGGCCGGCTGGCTTGGCAAGCCAAATGAATCTAAATCTCTGATAGTGAAGGAGAATCTTCATGATCACCAAGGACTTTGTCTTCTGATAGGAAGTGGGAAATGCCTGTGGGGAAGATGAGTGGGGAATGTCAGGTGGAGATTGGGAAGTGGATTCCTGAACGCTCCATCTTCCCATAGACCTGTCACTACTAGCCACTCCTTGGTGTCCCCCCCCACCCCGCCCTCACCTCACTGAATGCTTCTTCATTCAGCCTATGACCAGCTTAGTCCTAAAAACCCGCACAACTATAAAATTGTCAAACTCTCAACTTTTGCTGTCTTCTCCCCAAGGAAACCACAAAGGGAATATTTGTAGTTTGGATTGGCATGCACCCCCTCCCTCCAATCACCTCACACTCTTATTGTATCTGCTCACTCCTCTGCTTAAGGTTCTTCTTCCAGTAAAATCAGTCTGCTCACTTTTGAGAACATCCACTTCCTTTACCATGAAGAGACAGCAGGCCAACCCCCTTGGTTCTAGCTAGCCTGCTCTCCTTTGCCCATTATCCCTCCCCTAAAAACTTTCATTGATGCCCTGAACCATTATTTATGGCCATACAACTTGGGGAAAATCATTCATCTTCACATATCTCAATGTTCTCATTGATATAGGGGAGAGATAAAATCCCTTACTCCTAGGTTTATCATGAAGATTTAATAAGATAATGCATGTAAAATGTGCAACTTGTCAAAAAGGACTTCCCAGTTGTGAATTACTACAGTTTGGGTAGTGTCATGACACAGTTTTATGGAACACTATTAGCATGTGAGTCAGGATACCTGGATTATATTCCCAATCCTTTCAAATTATCTTGTGATATCAGCAAAATTGTCCACCTTTTCTTCCATTTGTATTTTTCATCTAGATCTATAGGTGCATCTTCCTTTGATCTTCTGTAACTCTCACTCTGTGTTATTCAGGTGACAGCAGTCTACCATGTGCTATCATTTTCATCCCTGAGCCGTGGTTGTCTAACCTAGCTGTTGTGGACAGAAGTTACATAGCTGTGCATTCCATTCTAAGCACCAAGGGTGACAGAGCTAATAAAAAGAGCTGCTGTTTATGAAGCTCTTGCTCTAGAGAGGCCAACACTTCCTGTCTCTGCTGTTTTTATTGCACATGTGCAATAAAAGCTTGTGAGGCTGGAGCTGCTGCTGTTCCCATTTTACAGGTGAAAACATGGAGGCTGGTGAAGACTGAAGTAGTTTGCCTGAGATGGTCTTGCTCATGGTGCCAGAGCCAAGGCTAGGGGCTCCTGTGGTATGGGACCTTGTGGACAATGTCCTTTGTGTTTCCTTCTCAATAGGCATTCTTGTCTATGGTGAGCACCCCCACCCTTCTGCCTTTTAGTTCCAGAAAGTTAATTTGCATAGAGTAGAAAAATATGCAGGTGCAAAGGGAACCTGGGTCTGAAGCATGATGACAACAAACAACAGAACACAGTGCTCGAGGTGCTGCTCCTGTTCCTTGCTGTTTTCATGCCCCTTTGCCCCAGAGTGAGGTCTAGACTTATGGAGAAAAAATCAAGTTTGCCACAGCCCTTGAAGAGCTATGTCTGCTAGTACTGTTGGTATTAAACTCCCTTGTGTCAATGTGGAAAGAGGGATCATGCATGGAAACACTATAATTATTAACTAATATAATTAACATGTATTGCTAATTATCAGTGTGATTTAAAAAGAGAAGAAACAACAACAAAGAGAGAGTTTGTGCCTTCCCCAGTCAATTTTCTGGAAATGTAGTGGAGATATTACAGCCAAGAAGAGAAGAAAGGAAAAGCATAATGAACCATGCTTACAATTTAACATGTTGTCAAATTTCACTCTCCTAGCATACATGCACACGTGCACACACACACACACACGCATACAGATGTGCAAACACACAATTTATACCATATACCATGTTCCATATATACCACACACAGTTGCATCCACAATTTTATAACACACACACACACACACACACACACACACACACACACACACACACACGATTTTTTTCTGAGTGACTTTTCCCAGTTACTTAGTCTATTCACTTCTCACCCTCAGCTGTGCAACACAGTAGTGATAATATTGTCTTTACTGGCAAGTAGGGCTTCTGTAAGTTCCTGCCTTCTGCTTGGTACACAGCTAAGACTCAAAAGTGCTGTGTGAGAACAACCAAACATCATGCAGGCATGGTGGCCCATGCTTTGATCCTAGCACTGGCTATGATAGGAGGATTTTCATGAATTTGATATCAGCTGGAACTACTTGAGACCCTGTCTCAACAAAACCAAAACCATAATAAAATAAAATTTGAACCTCAAAACCATTTATCCTGTAAGACTTTAGTAAAATAAAAAAATCCACAAACACAAAAGCTAATGGATTGGAGCCACTACTATTCATCCGACTTTTCTAGTGCTATGCCCCGAATCTCTGGGACCGACTCCAGCTCTATTACTCGGGCATCCTCACTTTCACATACATTCATTTCACCTTTTCTTGACTTCGGTTTAATGAGCTGGAAAGAGTTTCAAGATATGGACACCCAGAACACTTTTCTGTCTACGAATAGTATCGATCTTAAAGGAAAAATTCCTCATCTTCATTCTTTCCTCCAAATTAAAAGAATGGTTTCTCAGGGAGCATTATTTCTCATATCACCATGGACAAATTTCCCACCTTACAGATAATCATTAAGTTAATATGCAAACAAATCTAAAATTACATGCTGTAAATAGATTTGAATTGACTACATCTTGGTGTCTTCTGCATTCGGAGCACAGATAAAGAAGAGTGACTACTACAAATGAACACATGACTGAGGAGGTTTCTCCATTGACCTTGGGATATCTTTTGCCAATAACATTTCTTCGTTCCCATCTTTTTGGTCTATGTCTGATTTTGGAGTTGACTTTGGTACAGATGGGCTTTTAAAGACAACACAGAAATCTGGAGAGTCGCCATTTTGCTTTGAACAGAGCCATTTTCGGACATAGGATTCTGCAGGGAAGTGTATGCGGTTCCAGGGTCTAATCTGAAGGCTGCCGAGTGTTTTAAATTAAAACACCTTTGAAGAAATCGGTACATAAACATGCTTTTAAAATGTCTCCAGAAAAATATCCGTGAAATTGAGATAGTTTAGCCAAATAATTTCTAAATACTTTGTGATCTCCAGGGTTTAAAAAGAAAACTTAATATTGGAAAAATTATTGAGCAACAGTTGGCCACTCAGTGAATAATTCTGTTATATGTCTCTGAATTTTGCTTTTACTAAGTAGAACTAACAAAGATGGTTGTTCGACCTTGGGTCTGTAGGGATCATGGTAACATATCATGATGGCATAGTCTGCTTCATTTTTGTTGTTGGGATAGATAGAGTCCCCTCCATGTTGCCAGATGCATCTACCTTACCAGCAAATGGTACTGCTGATCCAGAAGGTCTCCCGTTCCTTCTCAAAGGCTGTTTCTGCCACAAAGTTGCTTCCTTCCTGCCTTCTCTTTTGATGGTGTCTATGCCACTGTGGCCTTGAGCCTCTGGAGTACAGTTGGGAGGATCATAATCCCTTGGGAGGAGAGTTTTTGTTTCTCTGGACAACCCATGGTTAAAGGGACAGACACCTATAAGACACAGCTACGAGACAGAAAGAAAACACATGGCACTCTCCTCCCCTGGCTCAGTGCCAAACAAAGAATAAACCTGCTCATTAGCGGATTATTCTCATTTCCAGAGCTGATATTGATATCTCCAACGCCCGTTCTGAGTGTTCCAGGATGTTGGCATAGCTGGATCTGACTGCAAACCTGTCAGCTTAAAATTAGCTCAAAGAGATTATAAGAACTGCTTCAAATCCTTGTCTTTTATTGAGCACCTACTGCGTATTAACCCCTACTAAATGTCCTGATATTGTCTCGCTGGGAAACCACCTTGAAACAATGTCACTCACTGGTGTTTTATATTTTCCAAAATGGTGCATATTTTCTATCACAAGTACAAATTGCTAATTTTTTAAAATCAAAATTATAAATTATTCCTACTGTGCATGAAATATATAGTTAATAGTAAACATCTATGAAAAATTCAATCTTTCTTCTCTACAATTGTGCTGTTAACTTTCACTCTTAAACCCCCATTTTGCTTCAGAATAGAAGACGATGTAGCCACTGCTGGGGAGAGTCCCTCACATTAAATTTTAAAAGTTTAATCCCAGTGTTTTTTTTAACCTTTTCTTCTTTTCATATCCTTGAATATAAAACATTTCGCAGGGTTGATGTGTTGTCCTGGGATCATGGAATAGAATCTGATTATAAACAATCACAGTCTATAGTTACTAAGATCTATCTATGGCGACTTCCACTGAAATGTCTTACCTTTGATGACTTTTAGACCCTGCACCCTCCAGCCATATTCACAGTGAGACCTTTGCATAATGACCTACTCCATGGCCTCCATGGCCATCATGGCCACTGTGGTCAATGGCCTTCTTCAGAGCAGCTCCTGAACTAAACTACTTTCAAATCCTCTTGGTGCATTTCGAGACACTTTCCTGAGTCAGGCTGCAGAGTAGAGGTGTTGTAGGCACTTTTCTATGCCATAATGTAGTGACTGAATAGTGGTGTTTTTCTTTTTTGTCTTCATCCCAGAAGTGAGGTACAAAGCTTTATACTCCATATTCAGTTTTCATTTTTCATTGGGAGTGTCTGACACTGGAGTATCTAGAGACAGAGTCCTTTCTTGGACAGCCTTCTTCAAATAAACTCTATATTCAGATGATTGGAGAGATGGTTTCCTGGTTAAGATCATTGGCTGCTCTTCCAGAGGACCAGAGTTCAATTTCTAGTACCCACAAGGTGGCTCACAATGTCTGTAACTCCAGTTCCAGGGGATCCAACACTCTCCTATGGCCTTTATGGATACTTCATGCATGTGTTACACAGATATATATTCTGACAAACATTCATAGATGTAAAATAAAAATAAATAAAATCTTACTCCCTGCCCCCCCCAAACCTTAAAGCATTAGAGATCATCAGAAACAGGGAAAGTCACAGACCAAATGAAATATAGTCTTTAGACTTGATGAATGTCATGTGGTCTCCTGGAAGATATTCAGGAGAAACTAGGGAAATAGGAACAAAGTACAGAGTTTGCTTAGTAAGGGTGTTCTACCTTTGTCATCTTGGCCATGAGCAATGTATGATCATGAAATAAGATGCTGACAATGGGTGAGGAGTGTAATTGAACTTTTTTCCTGTTTTCGCAACTTTCCTCTCAGTCTAAAACTAAAATAAAAATTATGACTTAAATTGTATCTGTGGATGTAGGGTGAAGAATAGATTGTGTGCGTGCATGTGTGTGCAAGCATGAACATGTGTGTGCTCATGCACAAGCATGCATATGTGTGTGTGCACATGTGTGCAAGCAGGTTCAGGCCAGAGGCTGAAGTCTGGTGTCTTCCTCTATCACTCTCCACTTTATTGTTTGAGAAGAAATCTCTCATTAAACCTTGATTCAGTGCAGTTGGCTGGCCAACAAACTGCAGACCTTTATCTGTCCCCCACCTCTCAGAACTGGGATGACAGGTGCATGTCACTAAGCCTGGCTTTTTATGTAGGTAGAAGGAATCCAAATTTAGGTTCTCATGCTTGCCAGGCAGGTGCTTTACCAATTGCACCATCTCTCCAGTCCCAGGAATAAGTTTCTTTAATTTCTGTACCTAAGCCATTAGAAATTCTGCAATGTAGTATCTTGGTAAACTCATATTCTATGGAGGTCTAGGAACAGAGATGTGGGTGGATGACATCTCTTCAGTTCAAATGCTCTGCTGAGGTGGGGAATCCATTCTCCTTAGAAAGCCAAGGTAAGTCTGGCAAAGACTATAGCAACTACATACTGATTATTTGCCAGGGAAGTGAATACTCTGGACAACTGCAGTATTTCAGGAATTCCCTAGGAACTGGGGTGTTACAGATGACTGAGTCATAGCAACTGACCTGGAGAGTGTTACATTTTGGCTGGAGAGAGATTTGAGAAGAGGTTAGTGGATGCAGGGTGACATGTGATGTGATAGCCAGGAAAACAGGTTTATGGGAAGATACTGTAGAGGCAGCAGGGAAGGACATATGGGTGGGGAACAGGACGTGTCTTTCAAAGAAGAGGCATTTAGACATGATCAGGTGCATTCGGGGTGGCATGGCCACAGACAAGGAAAGACATTTATTCTGGTATGACATGAAGGTTGCATAGCAAATGAAGAGTCCAGAGAGAGAAGGGAATTAGGAATTGTTGCAAAGGTGAAGTAGAAAAGTTAGTTGGCTACTGAGTTCCATTTCTGTCCCACAAATGATATTTGTAATCAGTTAATTACAAGTAATATATTATTTAAGGGGGAAGAGAAATGTCCAGTGGTTAAAGATACTTGCTACTCTTGCAGAGGACCTAGGTTTGGTGCCCAGTACCCGCATGACAGTTTTAACTCTAGTTCCTAGGTACCTGCATCCTATTTTGGCCCGTGTGAGCAACAGGGTTTCACATAGTCCACATCCATAAATGCAGGCTAAATATCATCCACATAGGAGAAAATCAACATATCAATCATATATATGTATTAATTACATTTGATGGTTATAAGTGATAGAAACCCAGCCTACATGGTTTAGAGGAGAAAAAAAACCTTACAGCATGCCAGCTCAAGAATGTACTGGTTAGTTACACTATAGGATGATCAAGGTACAGGTGGACCTTGGGAGGTGCCAGGCTCAAATATCATCTGGAGTCCTTTGGGGTCTCTTTTCCCCCTCAATATAACTTGATTGAATTTGTTTCCCCTGAGCATTGGTTTTCTTTACATAGCAGAAAACATGGGCTCTTGTTACAATTCCTGTATTTTTTTTCTTTAAGATCCCTATCCCTAAAGAGGTTGGCTATTCAGTCTGTAATTGGAAAGACCCGTGAATGAAGTTAAGTGCCACCATAAGACTAGTCAAGAGAATGAGGGATAAGAAGGTAGTCAGCAGGAGACAAGGGTGGGGATTAGGACAGAGCACTGATGCTATCATGGTGATTATATGGTTGACAACAGACTACTCCACGAACTTGGTGGCTGGGCAGATAAACCAAGGCACATGGCTTAGTTAGTAAATGATGGACGCATGCCAAATTCAGGTGCAAGAGATGGGCATGTGAGATAGTGTCCAGTTTTCTCTCTCAGAGTCGTCACCCATAACTTTTGGGTGACTTGCTCCTAAATATCTAACTCCTTGTGTATTTTTCGGTGTCATCACTTTCATACAGCCCTGATGCTGAGGTTTGTTGGCATCTTTTAGCCTCTTTGACTGTGACTCTTATCTCTGAATGACTCCTCTCCATTTTAGACTTGTTCCTCTCTCCTTACAAAGGACAGGTTGGATTATGTTCCTTGGTTGCACAGTTGTCATGGTTGGATTAAGGCCAGCACTCAAGGTAGCATCTGTAAGGGTGGAGATTTCTCCCAGTGATGATAAACCACAGGGACCTCATTAAGCAACAATGCCTAGGGGATGTACAGGACATGATGTTTAGATTATTCACTGAGCTTTTGGGAGTTTCCTCCATTCCTGTCAAGGTGCAACTCCGGTGTCTATAAGGCAGCTTAGTTTCCAAGGGAAGATGACAAGTTATAGCAGGATAGAGAATATCCACTTAACCCCCTTTGGTGAGTCATCTCCCTGACAAGATACTGTGGGATCTGAGTCACCCCTAGTTCCACAGCATTTACCAATTTTTAGATATCTGTTTCACTTAGAAAATAACTATACAGTAAAAGCAGTTATCCTGTACATGTATATACTATTTTCTAATTGTCTGTGATCTCTTATTACTCTATTTTAATGCTCATGAAGTTCTTGTAGAGCCTGCATGAGTAGTGCTACTATAGTATACAAAGAAGTAGATTCAGAGAGGTTCATACGTCGCCTGGGGTCACATCTTATCTTAACACTTGGTTCTTTCTCTTTGCTGTCTCCATCAATCTTCAGCTTGGTTGATACCTCTGAGACCTGTAATAATAACAAGTGATTTGGGGAGATTTGTCTGTCTTATGTGTTTGTGTGTTTTGTCTGAATGTTTGTTTGTGCACCACACATGTGGCTGGTGTCCAGGAAGTCAGAAGAAGGCATCGAATCTCCCGAGGGCCTGGAGTTACAGATGATTGTGAGCCACCATGTGGGTGCTGGAAATTGAAACTAGGTCCTTGCAAGAGCAAGAAATGCTTTTAGCCACAGAGCCGTCTCTCTAACCCTGATTAGTGAATTTTTAAAGTATGATTCTGAGCTCAACAATATGATAATTTACTTATATACATACACAGCATTTAACTCCATTACATTCATTTTTAAAAAATGTTCAAGTTGTTCAAATGCCTTCTCAGTGTCTCTTCATGTCCTTTTCACACAATCTTATGGACCTTTGAAGATTTCTTTTCTCTCATGAAAAGATGCTCCAGATTCATCTTGTACATTTCCACCCCAGAACTAAAATAGGTCTTTTCTTCAAGGAACACCTTTTCAAGGTGGTGGTGGGAGTTGAGGCAGCCTCGACTGCCTGCTACACACAGCCTTGGTTTCTTGGAGAGAGAAATGGTATTTGGTAGTCAGTTAATCAACTATTATTTGCTATAGTGCTTTTCTGTATAAGAATGACTAGCAGGGCATGGCAACTCATGCCTACAAATCCTAGCATCTGGGAGACAGGGCAGAATTGTAAATTCAAGGCCAGCTTCATAATAAACCTGGTCCATGTAATGACACCTGGTCTCAAAAACAAACAAACAAAAAGAACAGCTAACCATGTTTGGTCTTATAGTATTTAGGAAAGTGACTTTCTTTTTGAGAGACTCTATGTTTCTGGGTGGCCTGAAACTCACTGCATAGATCAGGCTGGCCTCAAACTCACAGTGATTTACCCACCTCTGCCTCCTGAATGCTTCAATTAAAGGCCTGCGATCCCATCCATATCTAGCTCACAGTGTAGAAATGATCCATACAGCAGGACAGTGAGTCAAGTGGGCTGGCTTGTCATTATCTGGCTACAATCTGTATCTGTCCACCTAGATTGATTTTTCTTACTTAGGATTCAATTGTGCCTCAAATATTTACAAATTAATATACATTGAACCAGAATGTGTGTAGAGTCCTGGAGATACACAGAGACAGATGCAAAAGCTCATGGTGATTGGAATAATGGGGAGAGCTGTGAAGTATTATCTTTGTCTCTTCTGGGACCAAATAAATAATGACACATTGAAGTCAAGTATGAGTTGCATTTTTTATTCAGATAAGAGCTCAAGGCTGTGTACCACAGACTTTAGGCTCTGTCTGGTGAGCCTCCTTGGCATTAGTGACCCATTGCCCAGGAAAGAATTCCCAGATCACTATTCTTGTATCTTCAGGGACATCCAACGAAGGAGAGAATTCTGGGATGTTAGATTAAATCATCAACACACCAAGTCCACTTTTTTTTTCAGGCCTGTGGGCAGTATTCCAGGTGCCACCAGAAGAAGAAAGAGCTGTTGTTTCTTATGAATGGAAATAAAAAACCAGTATTTAAGTATTTAAGGAAAATCAAAAGCTCTGCATTCCAGGACACCAGGTGCTGTAGATTGGATTACCACATTTATTGCTTTGGGTATTACCCTAAATATTGCCGAGAGGGTGGCTGTTGGCTTGACACATTTCTCGATTATTCAGGTGGATGCTCAGCTCATAAAAAGTGGTCAGAGCCTCTACTGGCACCATAATTACGCTTAGAGCCATGTTATCATGTTTCCTTTCTCCATAGAACACAAGCTAGAAAGGAGGAACTTTCGTCTGTTCCATTTATTATTCTTTTTTTATCCCAATGGGCAATGCTCAGTCCTCAAACAATATTTACTAATTGCTAATTGGATTAATGTATTTGTCCCACAGCAACATTGATGTATGTAGGTTCTTGGGGCACCTTCTTTTTCTCTTGCCTGGCTCACATATGGGAAGTGTCTATGGCTGTAATATATCAGTTAGAATAAATCTTGCTATGATGCAAAAATAAGTCCCTGGCTGTCCGTGATCTATAAAATACAATTTTGTTTCTTGCTCTCACTACTTTACAGCCCAGATCAGGTGACCTGGATGATGGGACAACTGTTGTTTGAAGGACTGAAGGGAAGTGTAGAGGAGAGCAGTAAGTGAGTGCATGCGCTCGTGTGTGTGTGTGTGTGTGTGTGTGTGTGTGTGTGTGTGTGTGTGTGTGTGTGTGTGTTTTGTAGGCCAGAAATAACATGCACCACTCTGAGGCAGGTTAGACTGGCATGAAAAATGATGGAGACTTAGGAAGGAAAAGGAACCATTTACTCCAGTGTCTGGCTGGAACCTGAGCTGAGATGTAAGAATTGCAGCTCAATTAACAACATTGCAGACATACAAGTGGCATTCCACTCATATGTAGATATTTTTGTTTGGAGATTTTTGCTGATTTGTACAGATCGAAGCCTCCCCATCACTTGTCAGCTTATCTCAATAGCTTGGCAGTTCTCCCTTCAGCAGAACTTCCTTCCTTTACCTGCCCTTATTTGGAGAATGTCCCGGGCCTTGAGGACTGACCTTATCTGAGAGCTGTTTCTAAACCAGGTGCCTGATTCATCTTTAGCTTGATCCTTGGCACAGTTCCCTGCTAAGAAGACTTGTGCTAGGGTCTCTGCTATAGGAACCTACTGCCACATACAAAGTCTTGTGATAGGAGCTTAATGCAAATTAGGGTTTGTCCCCAGGCTCCCCAGTCCTGTATATTCTTTATACCCTGGAATAGAATTGAACTGATTCACCAAAATCTGTCTCCTGGAGGGCCATCTCCATTCATGCTCATGGGCCATGTACAAAGCTTTCTGTTGCCCCTTCTGACTCTTCCTCCTCTCTGATGGATGGCCAGCAGGTGAGAGGGAAAGAGGACCCCTGCATATTTTATGTTAAAATAGCAGTGAACAAAGCTAATGGCCTGAATGTGTATGATTAAGACTGTATTCTTCTTTTAAACATTGCTTGGGACTCTCAAGTCTGTTCACTGTAGCAATACTCTGCCTTGCTGCATCCCCTGGGTCTAGCCCAGTGATTCTCAACCATCCTAATGCTGTGACCCTTTAATATAGTTCCTCATGGTGACCCCCAACCATAGAATTATTTTGTTGCTACTTCATAAATGTAATTTGCTACTCTTATGAATCATAATGTAAATATGATGTAATCTAAAGTGTGACTTTCTAAAAGGGTAGCAACCCATAGGTTGAGAACCATGGGAATCCTGTCAAGTGCCTCCTTAGAAACACCCTGTAATCTCATCCTGGTTCTTTTTTTTTTTTTTTTTTGAGACAGGGTTTCTCTGTGGCTTTGGAGCCTGTCCTGGAACTAGCTCTTGTAGACCAGGCTGGTCTTGAACTCACAGAGATCCACCTGCCTCTGCCTCTGCCTCCTGAGTTCTGGGATTAAAGGCGTGCACCACCACTGCCCGGCCTCCTTGGAACTCTTTAAAGCATCAGGGCCTAGCAAGGTGGCTAAATGGGCAAGGGCATTTGCCACCACTGACAACCTGAGTTCTATCCCTTGCACCATAATAGAAGGAGAAAATTGACTCACTTAAGGTGTCCTCCGACCTCCACACTCATGCCCTAGCACAATGCCCCCAAATAAATAAATAGATAAACTAATAAGATAAAAAGAATGGCTCCAGACTCACCTAAAGGGTGTGTGGGGCTTTTGTAAGATGCTGGAGTGGGGTTCCCTGTGTGAGAAGCCCACACCCATGTTCTCAGGAGTGCCTTGTTTTCTTCCCAAATACCACATTTCCCTTAACTTTCATGCTTAATGTACATATTAAAAATGCCTTTTAGGGCCTGGGAAGATATCTCAGTCAGGGAAGTGTGTGCATTCATGTGACCCGAACAAATAAATAAGCTGAGTATGGTGGTGTGTATTTATTCCTGGCACTGGGGAGGCAGAGACAGATGGATCCTGTCAGCCAGCCTAGCCTACTTGGTGAGCTTCAGGAACAAGCAAAAAAACAAGGTGGATGGCACCTGAGGAATGACACCGGAGGTTGTCCTCTGCCAAACATGCACACATACACACACACACACACACACACACACACACACACACACACACACACAGACATACAAATACACATACACACACAGTCTTTTAATGCCTTCCAACTCTGCTTCATACTGGTTTGTCATGGATTCTTATTGATATTGACTCTAAGAATACAATTTAATGACTAAGAGAATGCCTCAGGCTGCTATAAGTGACAATTTCTAGCCTTGCTGTGCACCTCACAAGCACCAGGTAACAGCAGCTCATTAGGTAAAACTCCCTGTATAGCCCGAGAGCAACTTCCACCCCTTGGTGGAAAGGTGTTTTACCAAAATGTTCTAGGTTCATTCAATTTCTAGAAGTTTTTCGTAGTAGAATCTAAGAGTGTCTGCCTACAGAGGCAGCATAAAAAACAAACAAACCAACTGTACTGTGGAGCCAAGGGTGTAGCTCAGTGATTGAGCACAACATTAGGATTAGGACCTATTGTTTCCTGATGAAACAGGAAAAATAAAAATAAAACAAAACCTAAACTGGCCATTTGTAACCTCAGCAACCTTGGTCTCACATAGAGTTCATTAGCAATGATTGCAGGGTTTTTTTTGTTTTTGTTTTTTGTTTTTTTTGTCAGGAACCCAAGTTTAAATCCCACCTGTGCAGCCTAGAGGCTGTGTAGCACAATGATGCTGCAGTTCAGGGTTTGAATTCTTGCCTAGGCTCTGAGTTTTATCCCTAAAACTTCAGAGGAACAAAGTGGTGTGGCCTAAGTGAAGACATCCATCACTCCAGGGGATAGATAGCATTACCGCTAAGTTGGGTCTGTGGTACTATGGGATGAAATTGGAGGGAAGAGAAGATGAAAAAAAAAAAGCACACAATGCCAGGCATATCCTTCAGGTCTAGCATGCTTGCTAGCTTGGAAGATGGAAAGATTAATATTTTATTAGTTGGAATCTCTTGGGTCAAGTTTTCTTGGCAAGCAAAGCTTTTGTGTCCTCAGGAGGTCTGGCAATTAAGATTGCTCAAATTTCTCTGCAGGAGAATGCTATTTGGTATTATTTCACTCTTAGGGATTCTGAATCCACATATGGTTTTTCTCATATGTCCGTACCACATACATTCTGCAAGACTCCATGTAGGAGAGTATCAACCTGTGACAGCTGAAGAATCCCCAGGGATTTCAGTTACACTTGAGCCTGAGTCCTACCTCAGAATGATCTAGTTACCCACCATTTCTGTGCTGGGTGGTACCTGGAGGGTTCTGTACTATAGATATGTGGGAGAGTATAGCCAGGGTCAGGGACATCTGGGAGAGTCTAGGATGGACATGACCAGACTGAGCTGTGCCAAGTGAGGAGGGGGGAGGGAGAGGAGAGAGAGATGGACCAGGTGCAACATCTAGGAGGTCCAAAGGTGCAAAGAGAAGGGACAACCATATGGTTGGATTATATAGGGAAGGAGCAACCCAGCATCCTGGCTGGAGAGTTCAGGGCAGAGGGCGGGATATGCCACCCAGGCAGGAGGACCCTGTAACACGTAGGTACTGAGGAATGCAGGGAGAACCTGGCAGCCAGTGTCCACTTCGATATGTTCAATAGGCACTTCAGCCTTTGTCTCGAGTTTGAAACCTCACATATACATAAAGACAACATGATCAGTCTGTGTAATGTTACTTGCATGTAGGTTTGCAGAGCTGACAGTTTGGTATAGGTGTGCTTTTCCCTGGAGAAAACTGTCTCTCCCTCAGCACTCCTTAGTTACCTGTAGTTCTTTGTGTAGGGTTGTGGGCTTTCCCTGTCCACGTTAGCGTGTCTATTGTTGTTGTCCTCGTTCAGCTCATGGTTAGGCAGTCATGCTGGTGAGACTTCTGACATTACTAGCAGCAGACAGTCTCACAACAAATGCCAGGCATCCAACCAAGAAGACTACTAGGACAAGGGGTTAGGCCAATAGCAAGTCTTTATTGGCCAGCCAGCATCAACACTAGGTGTTTGGGATTCCAGTGTAGCCCTGAGCCTTTTACGGAGTGAATTTTTAAGCACAAAAACTTTATCCTGGGTTGACATACTTCAGTTAACAAGAACGGTTAGCCAGAAGTGGAACCACTGAAGCCAAAAAGCAAGGTTAGTACAGTTAGAGACTTTCCCAGAACTATAGACTTGGATGGGTTAGGGTTTTATTTTCATTTTTGGCAGGAGATGCTGTCTAGGTGTTGAATTTTATAGCTTGAATAATACTTCTATCATGGAGTCAGTTGTGCTAAGGTCTGGGGGCCTGCTACACAAACTTCTTGATCCTCTGGCTCTTCAAATCTTTCTGTCTCCTCTTCCACCATGACCCTTAGACCTCAGGTTTGGGGAGCTGTATGGTAAAAGTGTCCTTGAACTGACTTTAAAAATTTTTTTATTTGAATTAGAAACAAGATTGTTTTACATGTCACTCTCAGTTCCCAATCCCTCCCCTCCTCCCCTACCCCCCTAACTAAAACCCTACCTATCACATATCCTTTCTGCTCCCCAGGGAGGGTGAGGCCTTCCATTGGGGTCATCAGAGTCTATTGTATCCTTTGGGATAGGGCCTAGGCCCACCCCCATGTGTCTTGGCTCAGGGAGTATTCCTCCATGTGGATTGGGCTCCCAAAGTCCACACCTATGTTGGGGATAAGTACTGAACTACTACAGGAGGTCCCGTAGATTTTGGAGGTCTTCACATTGAAACCAAGGTTCCTGGGGTCTGGATCAGTCCCATGCTGGTATCCCAGCTATCAATCTGGGGACCAAGAGCTCCCTGTTTGAACTGACTTTTTACAACATCTGTTTTCTGACCCAGATTCAGGAGAAGAGGCAAGATGCTGGTATTCTGACTTCTGCTTTTCTGTCTCCACAGATGGTTCTTGCATTTAAAAATCTCTTTTATCTCCTACCTCTCCCTCAGTGACTCCTTCCCATGAACACATAAGCACGTAGAATTGTTCCTGATTTTTAAAGTGACATATCACCCTCTGGATATCTTCTTGCTTCTATTTCTTTGCATTAAGTTTGAAACAGAAAAGTTGAGTGGAGTCTTTTCTTCTAGTTAGTCCTTGATGCCCATCCCCCACTCTTGGCGTTCTGGCCCAGAACTCTCTGGAGACTATCATAGAGACTGTCTTTGTGCCAAACTCAATACTTTCTCATCCATCTTCATATCAGCACTATTCGATGCTATTGACCTGTTCTCGCAACTCTCCTCTTTCCTGTTACATTTCTCATGTCAGATTGACTGACAGAAAAACTTATGGGAGAAAGCATTTAACTTAGGGTTTCAGAAGGTTTAGCCCATGTTTTTTGGTATTATGGTGGCAGGTGTATGGTAGAGTGTAATGATATATTATTTATGATTTATTAAAGCTTGACTAAAGATTCAGAAAAGCAAAGTCAGCCTCAAGCTATGGAGAACAGTCAGTGGTGATACACACCTTTAATCTCAGCAGCCAGAAGCTAGGAGGTGGTGGTACACACTTTAATCATAGGACTCAGGATTAAGAGGTAGACAGACTTCTATGAGTCCAAAGCCACCCAGATCTACACAAGATTAAATCTACACAAGATTTATTTCCAGCATCAGAGGGGTTTAAAAGATGGAGCAAGGATGAGGCATTCATTCTCCAGCCACACTAAGGAGAGGTTACAGTCTGAGCTTGGTTAGAGCTTTTGAGACAGTCCATTCAGCCTGAGTTAGAGGTAAGAAGCTAATGGCCAGCTGCCTTGCTTTGTCTGATATTCAGTTTGAAGTTTGAACCCCAATATTAGTCTCTGGGTCATTTATTTTTGTGTAACAGTAAAGAAGGTTCTCTACTTCCTAACAGAAAGAGAGAAAAGAAAGTGGAAGGGACTGACATTCCTATTACCCCAAATGCATGGCCCTCATGACCTATTTCCTTCAGTGAGATGTTGTGGGATATTTTGACTGTACTCTGACACCCCTGGGACTGCCAATAAAGTTTACTTTGAATCAAAGGGTAGAGTTAGCTACTAGTTGGCCAGAATTAGCCATAGAGGTTTTGGAGGACCCAGGACATATAGAGAGACACAGTAAGTAATAGGGAGGGGCTTAGAAAGATTTGCAGGCCTTTTGAATCGAGAAGGTAGTGGGAGGAGGTCACTGGTCACTTCTCTGCTGCTTCTCTGATGAATTGGATTTTTACCTTGATATCTGACTCCTGAGTTTTGTTTAATAATAGGACAATATAAATAATCACTTCAGTGAGGCACAACTTACTAAAGCAATCCCACACACTACCATTATCTGTAGACCAAATGCTGAGTCATGAGCCCTGGGGACATTTCACATTCAAACTGCAACATTTCTGTGTAGGTTTTCTCTTACTTGTCTGACTTTTCCTACTTCTCTTAAATGTTGCTGTTTCCTGGGGCTTCACTTTCAGCTTGTTCTTTTGACATAATATTCTGTACATGGATATTCAGCAATCTAATCTCTTTTTATATACAGAAGTTTGCCAAGGTCTGTCTAACATCCATATTATGCCTGGAATTTAAACCCAATGAGCATGTTGAAAGCTCATCTGAATGTTTCTTGGATTTCTTTATTATCCAGTTCTTAGAATGACCACTCAAGAAGAGAAGAGTTTTTTAGTCTTTATTATTTTATTTTTTATATTATAATTCAAATACAACATTTTCCATTTCCTCCCTCACAACTCTCGGATATACCCCTTCCCACAAGAGAGGGATTCTTGCTGCTATTGTTTATTGCTGTGTCTCCAAAGTCCACAACATTTTCAGGTGCATATGTGATTGGTAATATTGGTTAAATGAATGAATACATTCTGCTTCCCTCACAAATCTTTTGTGAATGGGGGCTCTCATTCATATCAACCAGGGTTTCATATCACCTTTCTATTCTTTAATATACATACCATGTTGGTGTCCTATGTTGTCTGTATTCACCCGTCTGTACAGTAAATTCCATCCTCTACATTCTCACTAACATTTTCAAGCCTCTATAATTTCCCTCATTTGCATCCTCATTTCCCCTATTTATGTATGGGGATCATAATATGACCCATCTTAGAAGGCTGTTGTAAGGGAAAGAGAGATTATTCAACCAATTAATGATGTTACATTTTCTTACTTGGTGATAATGATATCATACACATTTTTTTGGGGGGGTTACTTTTTTGTAGGAATTGTAGCATCCAGGTGTGTAGCAGTTTCCTTTGAAGCAATATATCTCATCCTCATTAGTACTCAGGAAGCCAACAATATTTACAAGGTCCCTTTCTCCTTAGGGGCTGCTAAGGGGAGACTGTGACCTATGGAGCTGCCTGCATGTCAGAGTGTTCCAGGGCTCCAGCTCTCACGAGTGTCACCCACCACAGGGGGTGACTGTGACGCAGATGTCTTTGGATTTCTACCCTCATCTAAGTGACCCCATAAACTCATTGGTTCACTATGTTGGACTTTAATCATTATTTTTGTCTGTCATAAGTTTTCTGTCTGGCATGAGTAGGTGTTTGTTCTCCCCAGCAGTAATGTCACACAATGCCTTACAATGTCAATTTCCATAGTGTATTATTCCTATAAATTTACCATTGAAAATTAACTTTTTTCTTTGCTTTCCCTGACTCCACCCTGAGTATCACTATAGGTTCATGGAATTGTTCAATTGGAGTATTTCAATGCATATTTTCTTTTGATATGTAGCTGATTTCAGGTTCACCCTCTGCTTCTAATGGTATTTAAACCTGTAGTTAAGGGGTTAGATACAGAACACAGAGCTAGGAAATAGATATGTTTTTGAGAACTTTGAATTCATGTGGGTATTTTACAATCAACATTTTTGATATTTTTCATGCTTAGGGGTATTTCTTTAGTATTCTGTGTGTCTTGGGCCCCGCCTCCTGCTATCGTTTTGCCCACTTTCTCCCAGTTTAGCCTTTCCCTCTTTAAGAACTTACATAACCAGGCTATTAGCTTTCAGTGTGTTGTGTAAGTTGCAAACACTTCTTAGCCAGTCTTTCATTCACAATATCTGGCTTCAGCTCACCTATCTGGGGACTTCTGAGAAGTACTCCTTGATCACCTAGGTGAAAACACGTGCATGGGGTAAAGAAGACAGACCACTGGGTGTCAGGGTGCTTTGTGAGCCTTTTCCTGCTTGCACCTTTGGCATATCTTCAAAACTTATTATTATTTAAAATCTAAAATCTGTATGACTAAAATGTTTCAGAGGTCAGACTCATGCAGCATATAGAACTAAGTTACTCCTCTGGCAAGGGAGCATCCTGAAATCAGGCACACAAGGGATTTTGTAATGAAATATACAGATGTCCTCATTAAGAGGGTCCTTATAAAGGCTGTAGTTTCATATCCTATCACACTAGGTTTCTGCCAAATGAAATGCGAAAAACAATTGGTTTTCAGATTTTGAAACTATAGATAAGAGACAGTGGACTTCTATAATTTTTTATAAGAAAGACAAAGGAAAACAATTAAACTAAGAATACATATTTGGAGGAGGGAGGAGGATGGGTAGGACTGGGAGGCATGAGGTGCAAGACACAAAGAATAAATAAAAAGAAAGTTAAAGGAAGACTATGTACCTGATTCTCATCTTCTTTTTTTGGAAAGGGAGGAGGGAGAAGCAAGAGGATGGACATGAGTCCTGTGGACACTGTGCTGTCTCTCACTTCTCTTCCTGCCCCCTCCCTACAGCCAGGAGGAGGCTGAAATAGGGAGTCCCTCTGTTCACCCTTCAGCCAATATCCTTACACTTGTTGAGAACTTATTTGGAGTTAGGAGTTGTTTATTATCCCTGTGAAAGATAGAGGGGAAATCACAAATTATACTAACCTCTTCCACCACTCACAGAAATTTGGGTAGGTAATGTGTGTACGGAAATATCTACTTCTTCAATATTTCCCCAAATTGCATATAAGTTTCCTTATCGTTACTTATTTTGGCTAATTTGGCTGCTAGTTATGCTTGTTTATCTTTTCTTTTAATTTTTCAAATATACATTTTAAAATTTATTTTGTGTGTGTCCACACACACATGCCACTGTGTGAAAGGGGGGGGGTTGAGAGGACAACTTATGGGGGTTGGGTTGGGTTTCTCTTTCCACCATGTGGGTTCTGGGCATTGAACTCAGGTTTCAGGCTTGGTGGCAAGTGCCTTTACCCACAGAGCCTCTTACTCTCCTCTGTGCATCTTTTCAGAGAACCAATTCTTTGTTTCATCGGTCATTTGTTTGAAAGTATACCCACTGCACAGCTTTTCATAAGGATGAAATAAGGTAACATGGGTAAGGCCCCAGGCCCTACTTAGAACTAAGTAGTGAGAAACTAGCCCCTAAGAAAAGCCTTTGGAGCCAGAACATTTAACTGTTCATCCAATGCTTAGGAAAATTAGAACAGGAAAGTCCAGAACAACAAAGACCCTGAGGTTTTATAATGGTGTGGGGGGGTGAGATTTTTTCTGTTAAGGAATAGAGGGAAGATCTAAATAAATGAAATATGGGTTAAAATATTGAATGTGATCTGGAAAAATGGCTCAGCAGTTAAGATCACTGGCTGCTCTTCCAGAGATCCTGAGTTCAATTCCCAGCACTTACATGGCAGTTACAACTGTCTATAACCCCAGTTCCAGGGGATCCAACACCGTCTTCTGGCTTCTATGGATTCCAGGCATTCATGGTGCAAGACATACATGCAGGAAAATACCCATACATACAAACTAAATCTTTAAAATACTGAGTCATTTTAGTTGAGAAGTTTAATAATTTATACACAATCAAGTCTGAGCTCTAGAAAGTTATAGGACTGTGTCACCTTCTAATAGCATGGGGCAAACACATTTAAAGTTTATTGTTCTGGGTGATTGCTTTTTACCTACTATAAAGGCACGGTCTGATCTATGGTATTTAGTGGTGGTGAATCTTCAAATTGTGAATACAAACTTTTTTTTTTGATAAGAAAACAGACAAGCATTACCAAATCTAACAAACTGAGTAGGTTATCTGGAGGAGGCATTTTGATGATATTTTAAAAATTAATTCTAGTATGATGGAAATTTTTAAATTTCACTTGGTTGATTTTTTATTAATGATGTACAGAAATATAATTGATTTCATGCATTCATTATGTACTGCATCGTTGGTGAACTTCCTGACTGGCTCTAAAACTGGTGTGTGTTTTATAGGAATACACAACATCATATCTGGGACTGGAGAAAATTTTACTTCTCCCTTTCCAACTTAAGTTTTCTTTACTTGGTGAACTCCTTGTCAGTTTTCATCTAAGGAAGGACACTTTCTTTTCTTTTTTCCCTCTCCCTCCCCTCCCCCTAACCCCTCTTCCCCTACCCGGGATCTACCCCCCACCCCATCCACCCTCCACTCCCCAGGCTGGGTAGGGCCCTCAACGGAGGGCTCTGCAAAGTCCACCACATCATCCTGGGCTGGGCCTAGGCCCTCCCCCATGTGTCCAGGGCAAGAGTGCATCCCTTCACATGGGATGGGCTCTCAAAGTCCCTTCTTACACCAGGGAAAAATACTAATCCATTACCAGAGGCCCCCTAGAGTGCAGAGGCCTCCTCATTGACATCCATGTTCTGAATCAGTCCTGTACTGGCCTCCCAGACAGCATCTGGGGTCGATGTGCTCCCCCTTGTACAGGCCTGCTGCTTCTGTGGGTTTCACCAGCCTGGTATCGACCCCTTCAATCTTCATTCCTCCCTCTCTACAACTAAGTTCCAGAGTTCAGTTCAGTGTATATCTGTGGATGTCTGCCTCTGCTTCCATCAGCCACTGGATGAGGGCTCTAGGATGGCATAAAAAGTAGTCATCAATCTCATTTTAGGGGAAGGGCGTTTATGTTATCCTCTCCACCATTGCCTGGATTATGAGTTCGTGTCATCCTTTTAGGTCTCTGAAAATCTCCCTAGTGCCAGATATCTCCTTGGACCTATAATGGCTCCCTCTAATATGGAAACATCCTCTCCTCTATTCTTCCCCCAACTCAATATTTCTGCTGGAAGGACACTTTCTTTCAATCCTCTGCTGCTGAGGACATTTCAGAATATGTGGTCAGACTCTGTGGTCAGAATGTCAGTTGTGTTAGAAACTGATGAAGGACTTATAAACAGAACTTTCCTGAGTTAGGAAAGGTTGTGATGCCCTTTTAAATGAAAAGCTAATGGAATGCACTTTCTTCTGGCTTGGGGATTCCACCTTGGGTTGAAAAGATGTAGTTTTCAGATCATACATTGATAACGTCTTAAACAGCTGTACACTGTCCCCTCAGTATGTCATTGCAAGCTTCGGTTTTAGGCACAGGATTATGTCTGGGTTTCTGCACTTGAAGCTCCACACTGCCCTCTTGTGACTCACTGTGGAGCTGCGGCTCTGGCTGCATCGCGCTGCCCTTGTAATGGGACCCTGAGATTCCATCCCGAGAGTCATCAAACCCTATCAAAGAAATACCATGAATTATGCCAGTTACATGCCATGAGCATGGGCCTATACTGTGAGCATGTGTTAGGAGATTTTTACTGTGATGGCAAGATACAGATGAAATGAAAAGAATGGAGCCACTTTCTTGATCCCTCCCAGGCTTTTGAGTTCCCTTTTGCATGAGCCCTGCCCACATTGCCTAACCCATCCCAAATCAACTGGATTTACAAAAGCAGTAGTTGTAAGAGGGGGAGGGCATGGCCCGCAGCATCATTAGCACGTAGACGCATCTGATTTCCAACTTCAAGGAGGGATTCTATGTGACAAGGAACAGCAGAATCTTTGTGGCAAGGTCACCTTTGGTAAGGTGAGTCGCTCTAAGCTAGTCATTCACCAGGTCACATAGTAGTGAGTTAATGGCATTTGTTGCACAAGTAATTATGGAGTTGCTGGAGGGATAATGATAATTTTAATGTGACATTGTCTTATGACACCAAGTTTTCCTATTTGACTAGGAAATTGATTTTGCTTTTTCTTTTGTTTTAAAATGTGCTGATGAAGTAGGGAATAGAATGCAGAATGTGTATGAATGCTTATGACTAAGTTGAGAGCTTCAGGTACCTCAACTATTGAGGAAAACTGCCTGGGTCAACCACACAGGGCTCCTGGAGGTCATGCTACCCACAACTGCTTTGGTTGAGAACATCGAATTCCTGTAGCATTAGGACAGAGGGAAATGGTTTACTGTGGCATTTTCATGATCTTGTCATTCAATTCAAGATGCAGTCTTCTTTTGTGTTTTTTCTTACCTTCCTGTTTTACACAGAAGAGTACTTTCTGAATCCCTAATCATTACTTAGTTGTTTATCACTGATCTCCAGCACAATTACTTCCTTAGAAGCATGTTTAGTAACTTCATTCCTCTGAAATGTATTGACATTTGCTTTGTGCCCAAAGCAAGTAGGATTCATTTTTTTTTTAAATTTTAAGCATTCTGCAAAACTTCAAGGAAGCTTTACTCAAAAGCAATGGTACAGGTCAGAAGTGTGCTATAGAGAGTGACTGTGGACCACATGCGTGAGTGTGTACCTCGTATGTTTAGAACTTCATGTTTTTCACAGTTGTTATGCAGATAGAGACATAAAAGATGGATATCACACAGTTTGCTTTTACAATCTACACTTTACTGATGTTTTATCTGCTTTGAATGTCCTTTGCTGGGATCCATGTGAATTCACGTTTGTATATTGGATTCTTCTTGCGGTTCAACCATGATTTGCTTTGTTTCTTTCATAATAAGACAAACTTTCTCCTGTGGTGCCTAGGTACCCAACGTTGCATACCATTCACAAGGGCAGGAACTGGTGAAGAGATAACACAAAGCATCCAAGTTGCTAAGGCAACAAGAGAAAGTAGAGACAGCAGGAGGAAAACAGAGGTGCTTACTTTCTGCCAATTCCGAGGGCTTGATCTTGCTGATCCATTGGCCATCTCACCACTGGCTCACACCAGATGTATCCCTGACCACTCTGGATTTGGTTTGACATTGAAAATTTCCTTCACTCCCCACTCCTCCCAGAAGTCTAGCTGTCATACCACTGCCTTTGCTTGTCCTTCCCTAACTCATCTCTGACTGTATTTGCAATCACATCCTTGTATCAAGTCACAAAGATCTCCACTCAAGCCCCAGCTTCAATTCTGTCTGATGCTTTAGGGTATCTTGAAATAGCTCAGGAGAGGGAGCTGTGGAGGAGGCTGGTACTCTGGCTCCTGCCGCTGTGGTCTATAGGCTGTTTAGCTGTCAATGTGAATAAACACTGAACACAACCCATGATCTCTTCCCTTTAGTTCAGCTGTGTCACATCAGAGTTTCACACAACAAAAACTTTCAGGGGATCTCTGACGGGCACCTAGTCCTCCCTGCAGATGACAACTTAGAAAATATATCTTGAGCAGCCTTCCAGGGCTCTGGCTACATTTTGTTTTCACTTTAAGTCCTCCTTGTTCAATATATCTAAGGTGGCAGAGTTCAAACCTGAAAATACTGTTTGTAGAACACCAGAAGGAGGTGGATTTACATTTATACTAAACCAAAGACTTGTAAACTTCAGTGGTGAAGATTGTATGGTAAGTGATTGTATTTCAGGTAAAGTTAAAAATACATATATTGTTCTTATTTAAAAGAAATCTCAGGGAATATACTCAGGTTGGAAGCACCTTGTAACACACCCCCCAATGCTGCAAGTTTGTGCTGTACCTGATGAACCATTGTTTATTGTATTATTGAGAATAGTGAACAGTTTGTAATTTGTAAGTGACCCTTGCTGCAAATTCTGGCCTGTTGAATATGATCACTTCATTCTGTACTTTCCACTTTGCTGACTTTACCAGATTGTAAGTCATCTCTTTGGTTATGAGTGTGCTACCCTTAGGGACTCTACACCTGCAGGTTTGACAGGAGCCTGGAGAAGCTCTTCAAATACAGGGAAGCAGAAAAAAATGAGAGAGACACCATCTCAACAAGGTAGAAAGAGAACAGACTCCCAAAAGTTGTCCTCTGACCTACACACATGCACCAAGACATGAATCCCTCAAGATATAAACACAAAATGAATAACTACTTTTAAATATGAGGAGTATATCATAAAGAAAAGGGCTAATATATGCAGGAAGACAGTTGCCGAAAGGGCTAGAAGTGCTTTTCTACCTGGGCTGCATTTAAAAGGCAGAGCATGTTCCCCAAAGCTTATGATATACCAAACAGATGTTTTGTAAATGATCTAAAAAGGGTCATGAGCCTCACCACCCAGCACTCTTGAGCACACCTTTTCTTCAGCTCCAGTTCTAGTTCTATTAGTCCATTCCAGTTCTTAGAAGTGCTTTGCCTTTCTTAATTAATCTTAATCTCTATTTCTATGTCCCTTGTTTAATTCTTTGTTCTGGAAGATGAGAACCTGTATATTTCAGGTCCCTTAGGACACAGATCCTCAAATGCAAGAAGTGGAAGTTTCTGTAGGAAGAGCTTTCCTATCCCGGCAGCTGCTTCCTGTATAACTACAAGAGAGTCTTGTTATTAATTATAAATGCTCAGTTTATAGCTCAGGCTTGTTATTAGCTAACTCTTAAATTTAAATTAACCCATACTTCTTATCTATGCTTTGCCACACGGCTTGGTACCTTTTGTCCATACACCATGTTCATTTTGCTTCTCCCTGCAATTGCTTGCCACTCCTCTGACTCTGTCTTTCGTCCTCCCAGCATTCTCTCTATGCCAGGCTGTCTCGCCCAATCTCTTCCTGCCCAGCTATCAGCCAGTCAGATTTTTATTAACAATGAAAGCAAATACATATTTACAGTATACAATTATTGTTCCATAGCAGGTTTCTGTAGGGGCTGTGCCAGGAGAGACTTGATTAGAAAGTGAGTTTTTGTTCTTTGTCTTGTAAAATCTGTCTTGTGTAGAGTTTTGATATAGCCAAAGTAGAAACGGTCATAGGGATGTTGGGAATAAGCAGAGGTTCATTTCTTACTGTGAGGTTATTCACTTTACTACTGAAATGTCATACACCCCCTCCAGTATAGAGACACACAGGTGTGTATATATTATATATTTATGTGTGCATATATATATATGTATATATGATGGTATTGTTTCTAGAGAAGCTAGAGAAAGGGAGAGAAGGGAAAAGAAAAAGAGAGGGGTAGGAAAGAGTGGAGAGAGAAGAGACCACAGAGATAGTTATATTTATTTTAACTGACCTGCACTAGATTACTGGACAAGGGCTCCAGAAAGGTCCAGTGGTCAGGATGAACCCTTGCATGAAGGTAACATTACCACCCCTTAAACACTTCCAATCAAGTAAAATCTATTCTCTTTTTCTAACACCCATAAGGAGGGATGTCATGATGAACCTTGTTGGAACATTTTTTCCCCACTTTGTCTGGCGAAATTTACATAAGTCAGTCAAACTTTCTATCCTCTGAGCAATTAAGTGTTCTGTCTGTCTTGTTTGTTCTAGACATCAGCTCTCAAAGCTTGGCTTTCAGAGAGTGGTTCTATTGGGTTTCTGTAATCAGATGTTCCTCTCCTGCCTACCAGTTCCCAAATAACCACTCTGCAGCTTAATTTTAATTACAAACTGTTTGGCCAATTAGCTCAGGCTTCTTATTAACTAGCTCTTATAACTAAATTAATCCATTTCTATTAATTTATATTCTACCACGAGGCTCATGGCTTGTTACCTCACATCTTGCCTCCCCTATGGCTGCTGGCATCTCCCTGATTCTGCCTTCTTCTTACCTATATCTTTGCTTGGATTTCCTGTCTGGCTCTATTCTGCCTGTCTATTGGCCAAATCGGCCTCTTTATTGACCAATGGTAATAAAACATATGCACAGCATACAGAAGGGCAACCGACATCATCTACCCTTTTCTGTCTAATTAAAAAGGAAAGTTTTAACTTTAACATTGTAAAATTACATTTAACAAAACAGGTTTTAATTAAGAATTATAGTTACAATATTTAGTCTATTTGATTTCACAAAATTAAAGAAAATACTTTATCATCTATCTTATCTTTATGAATCTAAAGTTTTTCATCTAAGTTATATTTTATCATAACTAAGGAAAGCTATAACTATCTAGTCTTCAGCTCCATCAAAGATCCCAGAAGGATATAATATTACCTAAGTAAACAGGAAGTGCATTGTAAGCAACTTCCAAAACTCTAGAAATGACAAAGGCATCTAGATGCCTGGACAGTCACCCAAAGTCCTTCTGTAGTGTTGGGGCATCCATCTTCAGCCTTTAGGCATAGAGCATAGACAGATTTCTCAATGAAGGAGGGACTTTGAAGGGACTTTGCCTATTTTGGCAAAATTCATTAGTCATTTTCCTCTGTGTCCTTCAGAATGTCTGGCAGACTCTTTCATGAAGCATGAATCCTGAAGGATCATCCCATCTTGTTTTGGCAAATTCAGCAATCATTTTCCTATGGGTCCTACATGTCCAGTTTATACAGCATGCCATCAAGCAGTACAGGCAAAAACAGTTTCTTGCCACTTTGAAAGCAAGCTCCATAAGGAGCTTCTTTGATGCCCATCATCTTCTTTAAGTAATTGGTGCTACCAGGAGCAGATGTGTTTCACTGTTGATAAAAGTGTCAGTTGTTAAAACATTTTAAATGCCATATTATGTACTTCTTTGAAGTGTTTGAAGATTACCTATTGATCTGAAATATATCTCTGTATGTCTAGAAAACCTAACTAACATGACTCTAAGTTTGACTATTATAGATGACTATTAATTTGTATTTCTTAACTATATGCTACATTTAAAAATGAGCTGCATAAACATAATACCTTAAACAAGAGAAATATATAGCATAACAAAATTGACCTTAAATTTGTATCAATATACAAAAATCCTTTAAGCAAGAATAAACATATATACAGTGTAACAATATTAACTTTAAATTTGTACCACTATAACCAAAATCGATGCTGATGAAAAATATCCAAGATTAACAGTTGTTTTTTGGATTAAAGCAGATTCAATAATCTACTCCTTTTCATAATCACAATATTCTGACATTTCCCCATTATTTATATATCATATCCCACTTTTTTCTTTAGAAAGAGATTGACTGTGACCAATAACCATTGTTAACCAACCCTCTTTAAATGAAAACAAACATTTATAACAATATTTTTGGAATTTTGGCATAGTTTTCTATACTACTTCCTGCTGATTTGGGAGTGCTGGTAATCTTATGGGGTTCCTGGGAAAATTTAGAATTATGGTTAGATCTTGCATGTAGTAGTCTGTGAGGTTTCATTGTCTCAGTCAGTTGCCTTGAAGCTGTTTTGGATGTTGGATCACCTGGGCCATATCTTTCATTGGAGGCCTCTCAGGGGGTCTCACTTGATCAATTATTATTAGCCTGGAAGGAACTCACAGTTTCTCATCTGTGGAAACAAAAGCATAACCTCTTTTTCCAAAGCAACATATTCTTAGACCCAAATTTTGAAGTCAATATACCTTTAAAATATATATGTTGGTTTAATTTAGCAGCTCCCATGACCAAATGTCTCTCTGTAGTTAGTTCATTAATAGTCAAAAAAATTCAAACTAAACACACAGTATGCATAAACCAGACACTCTGTATTTTCCATCTTATATGGCACAATATAATTTTTGACTCTATGTCTCTTTTAAGTACCTTAGTTTATTATCCTTAAATTATTCTTTTTATCTATGGATGGCCCTGTCTATCCTCTATTCTTTCTCTCCCAAGTACATGCACATTAATGAAACACATTGCAACCCATTTAGAGGTTTCCCCCCCTTTTTGTGTCTGAGTCTGTCCTTATTGTGTATGTGTAATATTTTCTTTTTTTAACCAGAAGAGTTCTTAAAATGTTAAGCGGATATGGCTAGGACCAAAGGCAGCAGCTTTGGCTGCTGGCTCTGCCATGCTGGCTTTCCAATATGGCTGAGGTACTTTCACCACCAGCTCTGGGAGCCATGCTCACCTCCCCAACTCTGGGAAGCAGCGGGTCCACACAGCCACCAAATAACTTGCAGCTCACTGCCCACAAATCCCATTTAAGTGTTCTGTAGCAGGATCTCCCAAAAGAGCCATCTGTGCTTCCAGCACGAACCAGGAAGCTGTCTCTTAAAGGAGCCATGCATCTGCTCTCTACCAGCAAACAGAGCCTATCTGAAAAAAATGAGGCTACCAAGAAACCATTTCTGACTTTGTTTTTGTATGTCTGGAATCCTTTTTTCCCTCTTTTCTTTTTCTTTTTTTAACTTTCTCAGGCTTTATGTGGATGTATATGCCCCAGTTGGTGTTATATGTAACTGGAGGTTTCTCTCCTGCTTACCAGTTACCAAATAACCACTCTGAAGCTTAATTTTAATTACAGACTGTTTGGCCTGTTAGCTCAGGCTTATTATTAACTAGCTCTTATAAATAAATCAACCATTTCTATTAGTATATATTTTACCATGAGGCTCATGTCTTGTTACCTCACATCTTGCTTCCCCTGTGGCTGCTGGCATCTCCCTGATTCTGCCTTCTTCTTCCCTGTATCTTTGCTTGGATTTTCTGTCTGATTCTATTCTGCCTTGCCATTGGCCAAATCAGCTTCTTTATTGACCAATGGCAATAAAACAGATTCACAGCATACAGAAGGGCATTCCACATCGGGTTTCATCTGACTACATAACCACTATTGATGTCCTGCCAGCTACCAAGTAGAACAGGAGTGCCCGTGACTCAGGATATTTTATCAGTCAGTGCCATGAAAGACTTTGTTTTCATGCCTATTTGACCTGTGTCTTTGACCCTTGCAGTTGAGGTTACTGCTCCCTGTCAGATAATGGTGCTTCGAAGAGCCACATTGTACTTGTTCCACTTTTGAGGGTCAAGGAAAACATTCCAGAATTCAGAGATTGCTATTTCGTTGGTTTGTTTTGCACAAAACTAAGGTTAGGTGTTTGTGTTAGTTGGAATTATATTTTATTTCATTTTCTCTTATAATAGTCATAAATACCAATTTTGTAAAATGATGATTGCATTTGTTGTGGTGACCCTCTCCCTCTCTTTCTTTCTGTCTCCCTTCTTCCCTGTCTCTATTTCTCTCTGCTCTCCCATACTTCCCAACCCCCCCCCTACTCCTGCTTCTTTCATGGGTAGGTCCAGTCTGCTGGAAATGTTCAGTCCACTTCTTTCTCTCTCTGCTCTGGACTATTCCCAATGCCTCTAACTATTCTCTCTCTCTCTCTCTCTCTCTCTCTCTCTCTCTCTCTCTCTATCTCTCTCTCTCTCTTATATGTACAATAAAAGTCTTCTCCTTCACCATCCCATGAGTGGTCATGTTGCCAGTTTATACACTACCTCTTACACATCTCTGAATCTTGTGAGGGTGGGTCATTTTGTGCCCAGAAGTCAGTGTCATAATTTTGAGATTGATCCATATTGTTTGTGTATCAAAAGTTTGGCCCTCCTTATTGCAGATGGAGCCACCTGTTTGAATACTACACCCTTTCTCCTCCATCTTATAAAGACACTGGGGCTGCTTTCCTCCATCACTCTTTATCTGCAAAACAAAAGCTGGTACACTAACACCCCTGAAAAATATCCCAGCAGATCTCTGTATCTGAATTGACTTGGAAAAAACATCCAATTGAAGTGCAGCTATATGTACTCAAATGTTAGGAAACTAGTGGCTATTATTAGGATTCTTGTTAAAGAGAAAGTTCACTGCATGAGGCATTTTGGTTATTTTTCACTATTTGTGACTGACATCATTAACTCATTCAGGCTTTATTCAATGACGTTGTTCTTCTTTACTATTGCTGTGGCAAATACTCTGATGAGAACAACTTTATTGTTCATTGTGGCAAGGAAGACACAATAGCCATAGGCAAGAGAGGCTTGGTGTCAGAACCATGAGGCCCTCCCTCCCTCCCTCCCTCCCTCCCTCCCTCCCTCCCTCCCTATCCCTTCCTCTCTCCCTCCTTCCCTCCTTCCCTCCTTCCATCCCTCCCTCCATGCATCAAGTATCATAATTTGGGAATATCTCAAATTGAATTCCAAGTATATGTCTTCTTAAATAGTTAGTGATGCCTGTCATTATCTTTAAGTTTTACAGTTCCTTTTTCATATAAAAAAATCACACAGAACAAAATTTACACAGCTTTATGTTGGAGAAATTCATATTACCAGCAGAACTCAAGACCATTCAGCATCTACCCTAGCAGAGTACCACACAAGTGGCATGGTGTGCCCTCTTCCTGTCATCATGGGATGATCTTTCTCATCATGACCTGCACTGCATGTGCCCTGGAGTCTGCCTTATTCTGTTCTGCACTGTGGTTATGCAGTCACATTTCCTAGCGGAACAGTGGCCATTCTTTTCCACTTCTTGCCCAGTGAATGAGCATCCCTGCTGAGTCTGCAGTCTTGAAAATCATTTAGAGTCAATGTGCTGAGTTTGAGGGTTCATGCAGACAAGTCAAGAGCAACCAGTGAAGGGTTTGTCTGAGTCACTGGGAACTTATGCAGGGGAATTGTCTTCATTTATCACTTCAGAGTCTCAAAAATTGACATTATGAAGCTTAGAAAACCCATACTGATCACCTTTTTATCTCTCCTTCAGCCTTCTTTAAGGGCTAAGATGTGAGGATGTCATTATTTTGGAACAAGGTAAACCCTTGTGTGTATTTTGAATGTTTACTGATATTTAAAATGACTAAAATCACCAAGTCTAGAAGAAAAAATGTGACTCAGAGCAATTGTTACACAGTGTTGGATCCAAGAGCAGGTAAGCAGGTAGGCCATGGTGAGCTTGGAATTGCACTTCACTCAGGCACCTCCACAAACAAGGCTAATAATGCCCTAGCCATTTGAGAAACAAGAGACTGAAGGTGTCTCTTTCTTGGAGCACAGGCATTCATTGGAGCTGCCCAAGGGGTGGCTTCCTCTCAGAGGCTGATGCAGATCTGTGAAAGATGACTTTTTTTTGTAGCTGATATGTTCTAAGTATCTTAAGGCTTCTTATTATTTGGAATAATGTCATACTGGTGATCCATATTTTCTTTAACTTTTTTAACCTGGATCTGATTTTGTTGGTGTTCCTAAGAAGTCTGTCATTGTTGCCCTGTTGAAAATTTCTATCTTGTCCATTTTCTTAGGAATAATTCTTGCTGGGACCATACTTTAGCATGTTATAATTCTAAATTTAAAATGTATGCAGAGCTTGTTTTTTTTTTTTTTTTGACCCATTTGCAAGCACTGTTTCCTGGCTTAGTACCCTCTCTATCATCTTCATTCCCATGGCATAGAAGAAGAAGCAGGCTCAGGGACAGGAATTGTAGCTATGCAGAAAATGGCTCAGAGACACTTATGCCTATGGTGTGGGGGAGTCTTGTAAGGAAGAGGACTAGGAAAGACGCTCTGCTTATAGCCAAGATTCAATGGCTGGACACTGACCTGAATGCAAGGCTAAGCCAGTGTCCTTGTTTGCAGCCCAGTCCCTCTGTTTGTCACTTGTGTGGTTAGTCATTACTATAATGACAATTATATCATCTAATAATTCTGACAGGTTATAGGTAATAGAGAGCACCATTATATTCCTAAGTAGGGCCCTGGGGGCACATTTTTATCTTGGCTTATAAATCTGAACCAAAAACTACACCTCTCACTGTACTCCTACCACATGTCCCTGCCCACAAGGCCACCCTAATTAGACACTCTATCGGGATCCAGCTGTAACCCTACAGAATACCTTGCAAAAGGGTCAATGTCCAGCACTGTATTTAGAATCCAGATGACACCACTTTTAGTAAGAGTCTAAAGGCACCATGTCACACAAGAAATCATGGGGCTGTGGAGGTGTCCCCAAGTAAGGCTGGGGTTGCTGTGTGTTCTGCTTGGCTCTGTGCTTGCTGAATTGTTCATTCCTGTGAGTGTGTGTATCTACCCAAGAATCAGGCAGATGTTGAAGGGAATCTCTCAATATTGACTCCCCTTTAAGGTAAGATAAAAGAAGAAAATATATTCTTTCCCGAAACCTCCCCTGACTAAGGACATTTCTGCTTATGCTCTTCTTAACCTGTAGTTATACCAGATGGTTCTACCACAGACCTCAAGGTCTTAAGTGACAGAGAATTCACAGAACTCAAAACCAGTGGGGAAACCGGCTTTGGGTCCCTAGAGGACTGATAGTGAGAAAAGAGGGACTATCTGTAGAGGGATCTTGACTGGAGTCCTGGGTCATGGCAGTGAGTGGGATGCCTGGGGGATCGTGTTCTTGTTCTTGGGGGAAGGGATACATATGGTTCTCTGAGATGAAAGCTTGGGATTAAGGCTCTGAGGTCCCTGGGCAGGGGTAGAGAATACCTACATGATTCCTGGGTTCCTGGAAGCTGGGCTTCTCACTCACTCATAGTAAATTTAAGTTAGGAAACAGCAGCAGAAGCAGCATTGCTTGGGACTAGAGCAAAAAAGATACTGGACTCATCCAAAGTAGGAGGGACAGGATGGTTTGGCTGGTAAGTGTTGCCACCAAGCTGAAGCTGAGCTCAGTGGACTTCCTTCTGGCCTGGGTCTCCTCTCTGTACCTCCATGTTCTGGCTGTTGAATGCATGTTCAGGCTCCTGTAGAAGCTGCTGTCAAAAGGGAAAGTCTAACCTTGGGGTGTCTCAGATTGACAAGTAGGGAAGACTATGGAGGGAAGGTATCCATCCATAGAATGAGTGACCACACAGGGTGCTCTTCAGGTTAGTATTTTAATGCCCACAAAACCAGTTTGAGAGTTCATTGTGGCCATCTAAAGGACAAACGACTTCGAGGAAGGGTGGCAACTGAATTTGAAAACATAAGCTTTCCTCTTCCAAACTTACCCTTGCTACTCCCACCCCCAAAAGCCAAAGATTTGTGTCAGGTCACAGGGATGATGATCTTGGGTTGGTTGCTCATCTCTGACTGAACTCCTTCATTCGAAGTTCCTTCCTTCTGATTTTGCCTGTGACGGTTTTGGGCAGTTCTGTAACAAACTCCACCTGGTAGAGAAGAAAGTCATCTTAACTAAGGGCTGCTATGGTTTCCTTCCAGTTCCCACGCCCTGCTTCCCTCCACAGGCTGACACCTGAGGTGACCTTCATGGGCTCCACTGATTCCTGAAGGAGGGTATAGTCATGTAACTTGTTTTGCCCCATGAATTGTGAGTGAAACTGGAACATGTCCTCTCCAGGCAGAGGAGTTTGGAGCCAGCCACTAATATCTTTTGTCTTTTATGGGATAAGACAGGAGCCTCTGTGGCCTCCCCATTCCAGGATGAGGGATGTGGGGCAGAGGTTATAGAAGAGCCATGACAGACGTGAACAAGAGACCTTCAGCGCTATCAACCTCCATAGCATGGGGGCAGTGTGCTATAGTTAGATGTAACCCTCTCTAGTAGGAAGTAAGGTCTTCTGACCCCTGTAAGAGAGCCTTGACTAATGAAGAAGGCTGGTTTTGCTATCACACATACTTTTGAGTTTCAGCACTCTTACTGAGTGCAACCTCAGGCAACTTGAACCTCAGCTTCGTCTCTATAAAACATGAGTACATGCTCTTGGACTGTGGAAAGGCTTGACTAACAGTGCACTGGGGCCAGAGCCAGGCACACACAGTAAGCATTCTGGTACATGATACATGTTAGCCCTGCAGCTGCCTGACATGTATGCCTTTATGAACATGAGATGGTGCAGGCATGCATGACAGCAGAAGAAAACAATGACTTTCTGACAGGCAAGTCTCTTATTTTAAACCAGTAGGGCAATACTAAGCATTTCCTTTCATACTCTGCCTTTTCTCTCAATATACAAGCAAGGCATTTTGTGCCAAAAGGAAAATAATCTGAAACTGGACATGATGGTAAATGCCTGTGATCCTGACACTCAGAAAGCTGAGGCAGGAGGGTTGTGAGATTGAGGCCATTCTGGCTATGTAATGAGTTTTAGACCAGCGTGGGTTACACAAAGAGACACTGTCTCTAAAAATAATTAAAAAAGACAAAAACATAATATAGCAGAATGTGATATGAAACAAAATAAAAAAAACTTTACCACCTGCTTAAATTACAGGACAATTTTCAATTTTGTGACTAAATCATTTCAGTATTATTGGATATATTTTGCATGCTGCACATGGCCCTTGAAACAAATGTAACAAAATAATATTATATGTTCTAAGAATAAATATTTTGTTTCTTTTTGATATATATATATATATATATATATATATATATATTATATATATATTTATTGGTGTTGAAATATAGGGTTTATTTCTTACTATGAATCACATTAAAAACCCTGAAAAGTATCAAGTTTGATTTCTTCTTAAATTTTACAGGATAATAAGTAACATTAAAAATACATTTTTGGGTACTTTCCTGGTCTTTTTCTTTTGGTTAATGTGCATCAGTGAGTTCATTACTGGCACAGGGTAGAGATTCCCCAAGAAACAAAACCTCTTGGCTGACTGAACTGTCCCCCACCCTACCATGGCTGCCCTTTGAGAGGTGAAGTAGCCAGCTGGAGCTGAGAAACTGTTGAAGTCACTGGCTGGGTCCATCCAGCTGGGCTCACCTTCCTGGGGTACTTGTATGGTGCTGTCACTGACTTCACATGCTGCTGTAGCTCTTTGGTAAGCTGTTCCTGATCGTGTGACAGGAACTCTGGGGTCAGGACAATAAACGCCTTCACCACCTGCAGAATGGGAGTGGAGGTTCAGATGCTTGCCAACTCACAGAGCTTGCTAAACAATGTTTATTGAATGGACAAATTCATGTTAGGCTTGAGTTGATGTTTGAGACTAGGTTACGTGGAAATGGAGAGGGCCAGGTTCAAATCTGTGTCCTTCCTATTTCCACTGCATGCCTTGGAAAAAAAAAATACCTGGCCTCTCCTCACCTTAACTTCCTTCTCTGTGAGTAGGTACAATAGGAGTTCATTCCTCTAAGGGTTTTGTAAAAATTCCATGAGAACACAGAGTATGTATGAAACACATGACCTGTATGAATTTGTTATTACTACCATCACCATTATTAATATCAAATATGTATTTACTGTGTACACCCTCCTTTGTCTGGAACTCAATGGGCAATAATAATTATAATAATAAATCAAAACAGCAATGATTGTTATTAACAATGTTTGATAATTTATTTTACACTATTAGTTATATCCCCACTTACTTGCACAAGTCCTGGTACACAGAAGTGTCCAATAGACATTGTTGAGCTAATGAACACATGCTCTGGAGCTTGCATTTGCACACACACACACACATACACACACACACACATACACACACACACACCTGTGTGTGTGTGTGTGTGTTATTGTAACTTCTCTGCAGTGATGGACTGTTACAAGTAACTGTAAGCTAAAATAAACCCTTTCTTCCCTTGGATTTTTGGTCAGGTTATTTTACCACAGCAACAAAAAGGAAACTGAATTACTGATGGAGCTATCCTGAGGTGGGGAACCTGCATTTAAATGCACTGCACTGTTTTCTGACTTACTTTATTCACTGCAGGACTTAGGCAAGCTACCTAAACTCCCTGTGCCTTTCTTGTAACGAAAATGTGAGATGAGTCCTTGGGGTACTGGGTTTTGATTTACTCATATTATTATTATTATTATTATTATTATTATTATTATTATTATTATTATTATTATTATTATTATTATTATTATTATTATTATTTTGCCACATCTCAAGCTTCAGGCTATTGGGTTTCCTGAGAGTGAAATGATTTGGCACAGGGCAGGTTGCGCAATAGCAACTTTTTTCAGTGGCCGAGGACACAGTGCCCTCTGGTGCCCATACTGTGTAAGTGCACAAGCACGTCATCTTTCCCTCCTAGATTCCCAATTTATGCTAAGGTCTTGGAAGTTCCCCCACCCTTATCTCTTCAGTCCCTGTATGCAACGCAGCTTCTGTGTTCTCCTTACCTCTCCTCGATTTGGGTCCGGGCTGCTCACTACTGCTGACTCCGCCACAGCCGGGTGTTCTGCCAAGGCGTTCTCCACCTCTGTAGGCCCGATGCGGTACCTGGAGAAGCAACTGTTCTGAGCAGACACCAGGGCTACAGAGAACTAAGTCTTACACCTTGTACTTCGAGGGTCACATGGCCACTTGACACCGAGGGTGGAGGTCATAGACAGTCAGACAGTCAAGACTAGTATTTTGGAACCCCCAAATGGAGTTTCTAATATTAAAACTATCTGGCTCAGGTGTTCCTGGGGATGGTCTACTTTGTGCTTCTGATGAGGGAGGTAGAAGAGTGATGGCTCTTTGCAGAGCTCTCGGCGTTTATTCCAAGCAGCTTCCCTCAGCATCAGAGCCATCGAGATCCTCAAATCGTGTCCTAGCAAATGCTGTGTTCTCTTCCCTCATCTCAGTGTGCTATTTTATCTTTTAGATCCCCTTACCTCTTTCCTTCCTTCCTTCCTTCCTTCCTTCCTTCCTTCCTTCCTTCCTTCCTCCCTCCCTCTTTCCCTCCCTCCTTCCCTCTCTTTCTTTCTTGATGGGGAATGTACTGTGTATGTTTATCTTATTGATTGTTAAATAAAATACTGTTTGGCCAATGAGACAGCAAGTTAGGACTAGCAGTCAAAGAGGATTCTGGGAAATGTAGTAGAGAAGTGCTGACCCAGGCAGGAAGTGACATAGCAAGGAGACTCATATTTAAGCGAAGGAGAAACAGGAAGGGTCCTCTTTTCCCCTCTGCTCCTGCTCCAGCAGCACAATGTGATCCACCGGCAAGGAGGGACGCCAATAAGGCGTCTGATAAGTCTTATAAAATATATAGGTTTATGATAGTTAAGACTGAGCTAACAGATGAGAATCCTAGTCATTGGCCAAGCAGCATTGCACCTAATACAAGTTTCTGTGTATTCATTTGGGCCCTAACTTGGGCGGGCGGCTGGCATAAAGCTAACGTGGCGGTGGGGCTCAGGCGGCTGCTCAGGCGGCTTTTGGCAGAAAGATTTATCTTTCTTCCTTCCTTTCTTTCTTTCTTTCTTTCTTTCTTTCTTTCTTTCTTTCTTTCTTTCTTTCTGTCCTGGTTCTAGGAATTGAACCTAGGCCCTCACACATGGAAGCCAATGCCTTTATCACTAAAGGGTATCCCCAGGTCCCCTTTACAGTTTTGAGATAGATAGGGTTTTAGTAAGTTGTTTAGGCTGGCCTTGGACTTAGGATTCTTTTGCCGAAGCCTTCTGAATATCTGGGATTATAGGCCTGTGTCACTACACTCTTGGCTCCTCCTCGTAACTATATGTTTTACTCTACCCCTTGAACTTCACTGCAATTAAATCTTTTGTCTACAAGGATGGTGGAAGTGACCAGGCATCCAGGTATTAGCATATCCCAAACATGGCTCTGTTCAGGCTGAGGGTCCCATCACCAAGGCATGAGGAATGTCAGGCAGGCAAGGTGCCATGAAGCTTTGAGGGTGTAGAGAGCTAGCCCAGGCCCCACATCACCTACCCAGAAGCATTGATGATTTCGTCACCCCTGCCCAAGAACCAGATGTAGCCATCATCATCAACAGTTGCTTTGTCCCCACTGTTGTAAAAGTCCCCACATTCCACTTCGGCTGTCATCTGCGGGTCATTCTGCAAAGAGAATGAAGTGCCTTTGTTGAAGGTAGTGAAATCAGAGTTGAGCTTGGGGTCACGTCTGGGTTTGAATTCTGCACCTGGAACCTGGACAGGTTCACACACTGGGCTATATCCACCCATGGGTACCATTAGGCTCATATTTAAAACACAGCATCTTGTGTGGAACTCTCTCCCAGATTAAAGTTCCCATTCTAGTGAGAACACTGGCTTTATTCAGCTCAACATGTGCAATGCTGGGGCAGCCGAGGAGGGGCAGCAGCCACGAGTGAGGGGATTCCCTTCGCCAAGTGCTACCTAATCTGATCCTCATGTGAGTCCCATGAAGCAGGTTCTTCATAACATAAGCTTTCCTATGATAACACAGAACAATGCAAAGTAGGAAGAATAATAAGAATATGAAACAATACAAAGAAATCCCATATGTCCTTTAGTTTCCTCCAGTGCTAATGTCTTACAAAGCCATTGTTCAGTTGTTCAATATTCCAATCAGGATACAGGCATTGATCCAACCTCTAATCTCTCTTAGATTTCCTGAGGTTTAATCGTGTGTGTGTGTGTGTGTGTGTGTGTGTGTGTGTGTGTGTGTGTGGGTACGTGCGTGTGTGTGCACGTGCACTATGTAGTTTGCTCACAGGCATGGATTCCTCACCCTACCATAGCAGTGCCATTGCCAGGAGGTGCTTCACAAGGCTTTTGTAAGTACTCTCACCCTCCTCTGCTCCACCTTTCTCCCTTTACTAGCTCTAACCCCTTAACAACAGCTCATCTCTAGTTTTTTTTTTTTTCTGGCACATAATAATTGAGTGTATGTGTGGGCAACAAGGTGATAACTCAACACATATATAATGGGTAAAGATCCAATATGGAAAAACAACTAAGTTAAAAAATTCACCAGAAGGTTTAAAAACATATTAAAATGGACAGAAAGAACCAGGGAACTGAAAAATATAGCAGTTGAAAAAAAATAAATTCCCAAGAGAAAAGAAATAAGGTAGCAAAGTGAGCAGAGCCTAAAGCACTTGTAGGACATACCAAATCCACCAAAGATGCACTGTCAGAGCCCCAGAAGGAGGGGAGGGGTTGGGACGATGTTCAAATACAGAAAGGCAGAAAAAGCTTCCAAACTTGAGATAAGTGAAACAAGATGTGTCACATGATCTCATGAATATGAATTTTCTGAAATAGGCAAATACAAAAAGTCGGAAAGGGGCTGAGAGGTAAGCAGACCCTGAGGGTGAGGGGTAGGCTGTGGGTGTTACTGTGCAACGAGTACAGAAGTTCTGTCTAGTGTATATTTTCTAGAGACAGATGATGTGAGGGTTTCACTCTGTCATGAATTCTTTAAATGCCACTAACGTGCACTTTTGAAAATGGAGGAGTGAATTTTATATTCTATTTTACATCAAAACAAACAAACAAACAACAAAAAACCAGGTCTCATTGGAAGAGTCCTTATAGTATGGCCTCCAGGGGGCACTGCTTTATGTGATAGTTACCAAAACAAGTTCATGGCTCTTGGTCTTAATTCTCAGAAACAAAACTCTAAGAGGTAGAAAAGGAAAATTAAAGCACACACATATTATATGATATATATATGATACCTAGGTTTGGGAATCACGGATGTGCATGTATGTGTGATTCTTAGAACTGCCTATTGGAATAACTTGGGATTTATAAAAAAAAACATCCACAGGAATGGCCCTTGAGGCCATGGGGTGAAGACAACCATCGAATCAGGTGAAGAATGTTTGCAGAAAGGAGATGGGGTCTGAGGAGAGTGGCAGTCTGGTCACCCCTCCATGGTCTGTCTTGGGGATCACTTCTAACCAGGATGGCCAGAGTGTGTTTGATAGGGAGCTTCAGCAGGTTTGCTTATAGCTCAACCCAGCTTTTTGCAGTCCTCAATTTCTCACTTAGGTTATGACACCTAAAAGATGCAGACTCTAGACCTGCTGTGCACATTTGGCATGGGCAGGACATGCATCACTTCCAGGTTCCCCTCAGCAAAGGGACGATTGGGCTTATCGGAGGCCCAGTCTGGTGATTCTGAGGTCCATCTTCCTCTTCCCCAATCATTTAGCTCTTAAATCCCAAGTGGGCTAGGTCAGAAGGGCTTTGACAATGTACCGAGAGCCTAGTGTGTAGTTAAAATAGGCTTCTTCGGGATGGAGTGAAGAGAAGATGACTTGAAGAAGTCTTGGGGTGCAAAACAACCTCTATACATTCTTGAGGTAGGATGGGTGAGATGCCATTACCTCATACTCCACAAAGAGACCTAGAGGTCTGGTAGGCTTGATCCTGATGCCAAGGTATCCTTCAGTGTTGGGTGGGAGGATGTTGCCCTTTTCATCGATGATCTGGAACAAGAAGTCTTTGAATCCCACATTGAATGAATTGCTCAGCCCTATGTGCCACTGACTGGCTCACCACAAGAAATTATAGAATAAATGGAAATCAATCATGAAGAAACTGTCAGAAAAGAGAATAAAACTGTCAAATTATTTGAAATCAGTAAATATGGAGCCCAAGACCTGGGGCTCTTTGTTTCATGGGAATGTAGATGTTACTGCTGTGTCTTCAAACTGGAAGGTTACCTGCGGGTATTATTTATTCTTCTTTCCCACACACCATGTGAGCTGCATCTCTCTTCCAGGTGAGCTACATTAGTACCCACAGTAATGCTCTTCCCACCTGAAGCTCCCACAGGAAACCAGGGGAGAACAGGAGGCAGGGAGCAGGGAGACAAGGGGGTGGCTGGTTCTACTATCTGCTGTCACACATGGGTCCAAACCCACCTGAGCTATAAAGCCTTCCCCATCAACACCCTAAGACCAGACCTGGACGTTGAAGGGTAATACAGGCTTTCCCATGGAGCCTATCTTGATCTTCATTTCCCGGAAGACAGCACAGCTTATTCCCTGTTCACAAAAGAAGACCAAGGTTGTATAAAGCAGGGTCACACACATGAACTCTGATAGAGGCCATTTGATTGAGAATAGGATTCAGGCTCAAGGCATTGACTCAACTCTATTCAGTGGACACTTGTTATTCCCAGCATGGCTTGGATCTGTATTACATGTAGGGATGATAGATTCTAGTGACTGAGGAGAAGGTAGACACAAAAGGAGGCTGTGACACATCAGGTGGAGTGTGGAATGCCTACCAGGGATGTGTTGGTTTGCCCACAGGAAGGCTGTGACCATACATATTGTATAGACCATATATATCCACTAAGTTATTGGATAGTGATAGGAATCCTGCTTCAGCAACTTGGGAATAGGTTGAGATGGTTTAGATTTTTATGCCATTTCCTCTGCCAATACCCATTGACCCCACCTGTCTTCCCAGTGAATTTGATTCTTCTATGTAGTTCTTTGTCATTCTATTTTGAGCACTCTGTATTAAATATGCCTGTCTCCTTCTTTGCCAAAAAGAGACAATGGACACACTTATTTCTAGTTGTTCTTGAACATGTATGGGAACCACTACCCCCTTTTTTCTTGGTGTTTTTTCATTAGTAAATTCTTTTCTTTTCTTAGTTCAAATTAGGAACAAGCTTGCTTCACATGTCAATCCCTTCTCCCTCTCCCTCTCCCTCCCCTCCCCCCAACATCTCACCTGCCACTAGCCATCCCCTCTCCACTCCCCAGGCAGGGTAAGGCCCTCAAAATGGGCTCCCCAAAGTCTACCACATCATCCTGGGCCAGGCCTAGGCCCTTCCCCATGTGTTCAGGTTTCTTGGTGTTTTGAGATAAGGTCTTTTTTATTGTACCTATAGTGAGTTCCAACTGGCCTTGAACTTGTGATTTGCTGCTTAGTCTCTTAAGTGACAGGCTATGGGCACACACAATACACATGACTCTGTGGGGGAACTTTTTACACAGTGTGCGGCACATACCAAACACCCAGTGAAAGACTATTAATAAGTATTATTATTCAGAACCCAAGAAGAGTCCATGGAACATTCTTTTCCTGTGGTATTTTCTCCACACAGTACTTTTGTGCAGTTCAAGTTCACAAGCATTATGACTATTATTTGGTTGTTTGTTTCCCTTTGTGGATAGCAAGAATCCCCAAAGTAGAGACTGTCCATTCACTTATGTACACCTAGAATCTGGCACAATACCTACCTAAAATACACAATGACCATAGTAACTTTGGTGGGAACTATGGGTTTAGTATTGTGGCCAGAACTTAATGTATGTTGAATTATCAATAGTGGCATTATAATAATATCTGCTTCAGAAAGGAGGATTTTAACACTCAGAAAGATTGATCCATAGGCCTATGGTCTTGGTGTTTATAATGGACAGAGCAAAGCTCCTGGGTGAGGAAGTTCTTCACATCTGGTGTCCCATTGTTCTCACTGTAGGTCAGTGAGGCCATCACTGTCACTGTAGGTGAGGGATGGAGGACATTTTGCTCTCACTGTAGGTCAATGAGGCCATCGCTGTCAGTGTAGGTGGGGAAGGGAAGCTGTTGCTTTCATTGTAGGTAAGGGAGAGAGAGGACATCACTCTCACTGTAGGTAAGGGAGGCCATTGCTCTCACTGTAGGTCAGTGAGGGGGGCATGAGTGAGTGGAGAATGTGGCGTACTTGGAGGAAGAAAGCACCATCTGTGCAGAGGGACTGGAGCCACCAGTGAGGCATGTTGCTCTCACCCACCCTTCTCCTTGTCTCTGTGTAAACTGGGAGCCATTCAACTATAGGTCCAGAGTCAGAACAATTTTTCAGGTTGGAAGCAAATCAACTCACTGACTTGTTGGTTTGTCTTGGTAAAAACAGCAGATAAGCACATGAAAAACATCTAAATAGTCAATGTATTATAGGGCATGAAGTGGCAGATGTACCTGCATTAGTTCAAGGGATACTGGGCAGTGGCTCTATCCAGCCATTAGACACTAATGAAAAAGTATTGGAATGGAAGACTGACGAAGTCCTTGAGATTCAGGAGGTGCATGATACCTGACCATCTGCTAGCTCAGTGATACTCTAAGATATCATTAAGTGTGTGCCTGTGTATGTGTGCAGGAGTGTGAATGAGTGCATGTGGCATATACAGAAAGACTTTGCTTCCTCATCTACTACCACTACAGTCTCATAATTTAACCTGGATTGTTCTCCTCAGCATCCAGACATGAACTTTGAAAGTCAGCTCCCAATCACCTCTTCATGCAGCTACTCTAGAATGTGATGGTGGAATTGGCAGGATATGTGGCAGGAGAGATGATTCTTTCCACACTCCACCCCCCCCCCCACCACACGAATGTGGTTCCCCTGGGCTAATAATCCCAGGCACAGTGTGAAAGTGTCTTTTTAAGTTTTGCCCAACAGCTTTCAGTTCATTGGTTTCTCAATGAGTTGATAAGCTGTACATTTTCCCCCTGCAAATTTGGGATAAATTATCCCTGAACCTTAAAGCCCTTTATTGGTTTTGAGCGGTGCTGTACACAGAAGACCTTAGCACACACTGGGTCATGGGCGACCCATTGACTGTGCTCTGTAGCTGAGTCCATCAAGATGATGCAGAAGGGGCCTGTTTACCTACCGTTTCTGACTGTCCGTAGACCTCATGAATGAGAAGGCCTGTCCTTTGCTTCCATTGCTTGTATTCCTCAGGCAGTAGGCTCTCCCCACCAGTGCTGCAATGCTCCACAGTGGGGAACCTGAGACTTAGGGGAAGACAAATATGTCAGCCTTGGATGCCTTGCTGGGAATATAAAGCATCAAGAGCTTATGGTTTGTCATTTCAGATCACTCATCTGTCTGCGTGCTCACTTTTAAATCCACCTTCTGTCGTTTTACTGATGGTCCCAGCCAGATGGATGCCGCACTGTTTCCACAAGTCCCCGTTAATATTTCTGACAGGGAGTGAGTGGGTGATGCTGAAGATGTTGGGTCCTATCAATGATGTTTTGGTTATGTTCGGATGTAACAAGGAAACAAGAATACTCATAAGAACTCACACTAGAAAATCTTCCTATGGGTCTAAGAGGGACAACTTTATAGACCATAAGTGGTGAGGGATGAGACCCCAAGGGACACTTGGGTGTAGCAGAGATATACTGCCTTTTGTGAGGGAAGGGCTGTGCTATCTGAGGACATTTTCTATTTCTGTGTGGAGGCTGAAAGTTAGGGTTGGAAAAGGCTTGAGTAGGACATCAAGGCAGGGCCATTTGTAGGAAAATACAGAAAGGTAACAGGAAACAGAATTCGACAGAGACCAGAAATCGAGAGAGGGGGAATTTCAGGGCAGAGCTTTAGGGGAACACTTACATGAGATACAATCTCTATCTCATTTCTCTCTAGAATGCCCCTAGAGGGACTCCACAAAATAATAATTGAATTCTCTGAAGAAAATGGGAGGGAAATGACTGACGTTTTGTTCAGCTGGCTCAGTTTGGAGCCTAGCCTTCTGTTGGGGTTAGGAGAGGTAGTGGAATTGGAGTTTCTAGAATATATGCACATGCCCACAGTTTTCAAAGAAAAGATTTCAAGTTAGCTAAAGACCAACCCCCAAATACCAGGAAGTGAAAAGTAAAACTCCAATAAGACAACACCACACACACACTGGGTTGACAAATATTAACCGACAGGAGAAAATGGTGAAAATGATATGAAATAATGGGAATTCTTCAGTCTTGACAAAGAGCAAAATATGGTTTAATACTTTGGAAAATATTGAAACTGTCTATTGTGACCTAGGTGCCTGTGCCCTAGAAAAACATCAGAAAGCCTATTTTATCTTCATCTGGGTTGTGGTGCCACAGTTAAGTGCAACACTGGTCGCCAATAGCTCCAGGCAAAGGCTACCCACATCTTCATTAGGGTAGGATGATCAAAGAAATTGAGATACTTTCATAAAGCAGGGTATTACGTAGCAATGAAGATAAACTAACCATAAAAATGCACAGCATGAATATATCACACGTACATGATCTTGGAAAAGGAAGCCAGAGGCCACAGGATTGTATTGTATAAATAAAAGTTAAAAAGCATGAAAAGCAGACCCATTTTCTCAGGAATATTTCCTTAGTTGCTATCAAGGAAAACAGAGGACTGATCACCAAGAAAACAGACAGTGGTTTTATTTAGGGGACACAGGAGGCACATTGATGTATCTGAGGCATTGACAAAGTTCTATTTTTCTGACTCAGGCATGTGATTGCATAGGTATTTTCAATTGTTCATTAACCTGTACATTTTCAAAATAGGCAGTTTTGTATTTTTGTTTTTGTTTTGTCACAAATAATATACCTACACATGTGAAGTGAACAAACCTATACAGGGCTGGGTCTTGAACTAACCAATTAGACTGATAATTATTACTAAATACACACACACACACACACACACACACACACACACACACACACACACACACACACACTAAAAAATAAATAGAGGAAAACCAAACCATGGCACATCAGATTTTTTAAAATCCTAACCAAAGATTTCTATTATCAGTCAATGAATGCTACATACTTGGCAATTTTCTGCTGAAGAATCATTCAATACACGGCTGGTGCTGCAAGGCATTGAGTGATGGGGTATTTGAACAGTACCTGGAAATGAAGAGATTGGGAATTTTATTTTTGAAGCTAAGGTTAAAAACATCAGCCCATTATCATCCATTAGGTTATGACCTCTCTTCCATGAAAGTCTACTTATTTTTGTGTGAATTCCTTTACTACATGCACACTAGGCATGGATTTCATACATGACATGTGTCAGGTACTTTTGGGAGCAAATGCAAAAAAGAGTGAAGTAACATGCTAGACAATAGAAATGGTATATCCTAACAGAGGAGATGAAAAAAAACATGCGTGATAAGGTTTTTGGTAGATGTCATTAGGGAAATATAGAGTTCTGTCAAGTACATAGCGGAGGGCAATAGATTGGGTGGGTACTCCAAGGAACTCATGGAGGAGATGGCATTTAGTAGGGCATTTATGAAATGAACACGGTGTCTACAGAGAGGTGGAGTTGCTCATGAAATGAGGACAGAGAATTCATAGGATAAAGTCTCAGGAGCTGAACAAACAATTCTCTCTCTTTCTTTCTCTCTCTCTCTCTCTCTCTCTCTCTCTCTCTCTGTGTGTGTGTGTGTGTGTGTGTGTGTGTGTGTGTGTGTGTGTGTGTGTTATAGATATTCTATTTGGACTGATTGGAAAGTCACAGTATTTCATTCTTTGTACTTTTACCAATTGTGAGTGTCTGTATTGATGGCCCCTACAGTCATGCATACATCGGCTGTACTAATTGGACTGGATGGGTTAAAAAAAAAAAAAGAGTACACATGGTTGGGAGACAGAAGTGGTGAAAGACATTGAAGGAATTGGAAGGTAGGCAGCAGGAGCTGGATTTGACCAAACTACATTATGTACATGTATGATGTTATCAAACAACAAATAAAAGTATATTTCAAAGCTTTCTTAAAAAGGAAGCTAAGGTTACGACTGGTGACTAACATGCCAATTGCTATCAAAGGTGGAGTAAGAAGCTGGTCTTGTCATATTATAAGGGCTTAATTTTGACACTTTGTTGTAAGAAGTAACATCCCTACCCCATTCCCCACACCTGCTAGTTGGCCCTAGCAGGGCCGGAGCCAGAGATTTGGGCTTATCTTTCTTGCTTTAGTTTCTCAACATGCATATTATGGGGTTCCTACCCACAATATCTGATCTATAGATCCATGGAATAGCTAAAAAGATGTGTTTTATTCTAGCTCACATTGTGATCCTGATACTGTGACTCTGATTCAGTGTCCCACTTGGTGAGATGCTCAAGACCAGGATTGCTTTAATTACTCAGCCTTCTTGGGTTTACCTGAGTCTTTCTCAGATGGGCCCAGCTTTGGGGAACATGCATATCCTCTGAGAGGTTTCAATTCTGGGAAGTTGGTCTTCTTACCTCTACAATGACATTAGGGTCGAACTGAGGAAGGTGGTGGATGAATACTGTAGATCCTGATGCCCATGGTTCTATCAGGCACCCCACGGTAGCCAAAATCCATCCTGGGTCAGACATACACCACAAGATGTCAGATGTCTTCAGGCCAAACACTTTCCTGCTAACTCCAAAAGACAATGGTCTCAGCTGTGCCACCAAGGAGGCATGTTGGGGGCTTGGAGCAATCCAGGTGAGGAACCACCACTCTCCCTCATTTCACATGATTTGTGTTGGGGCTCCAGAGCACCACAGATGCCCCTCCATGTCATGCTTCCAGGACACCGAGACTAATTCTCTGCTAATGAATGACCCATCAGACCTTCACTAGAAAAGTTGGGGCAGAGTCTTCTGCTGCCTTGCTGGGTCTGAACCAGTCACTGATATAACACTTGGTGATTCTGGAAGCATCTATATGGCACAGTGACAGTGGTGGTATGGCACAATGAAAACCTAATGTAAACAGAACAGTTTGAAGCCTAACCCTGGACTACTCTAGCTATTACTCTTTGGCTTAGTGCTTGGTTTGGGCTTTCCATCCTTTGCAACGAGGAGGCAATTAGTCAAAGGGCAATGACAAGGAGATGAAGAGGAGGGGTTCTCGTTTGTCTGCCTGCTCTTGCTTCTGTTCCAGCTAATAAGTCAAAGAGCAGTGCTCAGTCTGTTCTAAATACTATGAGGAAGCAGGAAGGGGTGGAGACAGTCGGTTTAAGACTTTTGAAATGATTCACCAAAGCTTAGTTTGAGCCTCCATGTATTTTTGTTCAAAGTCAGAGCTGGTGACCTATTGGAGCTAGGTTCCAGGCATTCCATTAGTGAGAAATGCCATGTCTGTTTTTCCCATACTAGTGAAAGGAGTGGACTCACAAGACAAGCATCTGTTACCCACTGTCAGAGACACAATGTTTTGTTACTTGCATAGCTTACAGAATACCCACCCCCGATGAGAGTGCTCAACAAAAATCCAAAGGAGTCCCTTGTGTCACCCTGGGTCTATGTCAGCTAGCATTCAAAATCCCAGACTTTCATCTCCCAGACCCTCTGAGGTCGAACCAGAGAACAAGATGGGGACACTTCCATTCAGAATGCCATCTCCTCAACATGCCCATGTGCACACACCCCTTGCTTTATAGCTGGACCCAAGCTTCTAAATAGGTGCTCTTTCCCTACCATGAAGGGATACAGGACCGGAAGGCAAGTCCCTGGTCATGCTTTGCCATCTTGGGGAAACCTGTGGTCCCACTGGTGAAGAAGATGGCCAAGGGATCCTTCATCTTTGACTTAATACAGGTGTGGTTTGGGGATACTGATCTGCAAAGAGAGTTAAGGCAAAAGAAGAAAAATCACACTTTTGTTTTCCCATCTTCTGATGGAGCAACATGAAGCATTGAGTGGGGAACCTGGAAATCTGCAAGGCTGGAGGACAAACTGGTGTTACCACTGGCAGGCATCAGCCTGACTGTGGGATGACTTGGACAACTGGGCTGGTGTGTTTTTAGTTGAAAAATGAGAAGAATGTACGGACTAAGAAGTTACAGAACACTTAGCTAGCACTGTCTATACTGCAGCTCATTCTAAGTGAGTCAGGAATGGGAACTCATTCAGTGCTCCCAACAGGGAACTGTGTCCCTTCTGTCTCTTGGTTCTTGGGGCATCTTCCTAATGGATCTTCCTTCTCTGATTGTAAAGCCAATCTGTCTATTTTATTTGTTTTAATCCGAAAATAACCTTAATGTTGAGGAAACACCAGCACTGCTGTCTGTGCTAATTAAGACAGGGGACCACATTGACTCTGGGTAATCTGAATGATTTCCCAAACATTTTCTTGGTTTTAAACTGTTTTCAGTAATGTCTCTGGTTTTGTGAGAGGTCATTTCCTTTTACTATTGAAACAAATGGCTTTTAAACATGGAAGTGTTACTCCCAAGAAGCAAGCCTCACATGGTTCCTGCTGTGCTGTGAGTATTGTGGAATACATCTGAATGCTCCCAGGAGGTTTTCCTGGGATGAAAGGAGTCTTTCTCTAGTCCTACCTAAAGGCTTGCTGGTAAGGTGTCCCTAGTGGTACCCAGGAGAGGGAGAGTCTTTGCCCCTAAAGCTGCTGTCCCACTGTTCCATTGCAATTAGAAATTCAGTTTATTATTCTTATTCTTGTTTTTGAGAAATGATTTCACTGTGTAACCCTGGCTGTCCTGGAACATGCTATGTAGATCAGTCTGATTGAACCCACAGAGATCCACCTGCCCCAGACTGCTAAACACTCAAAGTCGTGCAATACCCACCAAGTTCAAGTTGTTTTGAAGCTTCACATTTTACCTCAGAAATTTATTTTCATTGAACTCCTTCATATATGTGTTAATACACACATATGTATGTACGTGTGTATGTATGTATGTATGTATGTATGTATGTATGTATGTATGTATGTATGTATAAGGGTTACCTATCTACACAGAATATGCAACACACTTGTCCCTGACTTTATAATCCTCCTTTGCTTGGCCTCATGGATGAGTGTACATTAATGACAAAACATGTAAGTTCAATATCCTGATTTTACAAAGCACCAAGGGCCAAGAAAACCAAGGGAAGAGAAGCAAGAAGCCCAGGGTTTCATAGCAGGTGGATGGCATGGCTAGGAAGAGAGTTTCTAGTATCCAGTCCTTTGGGCTTCCTGTACTAGTTACTTGTCTCCCAGTGTTTGGGCATAGATGGTCTCCTTCCTTAGTCTATATTCAGAAACTGAGATTATCAGACCAGAAACTCACTTAATTAGTGACTGGAAGTTGAGCCACCCTTCATGGCTATGATCAGACACCACCAGCTTGGTTTTCAGGGCAGGACACTCAGAAGCCACAGAGTCCACCTCTGGGACAAGACTTCCTGTGGTCACAATGGCTTTGGCTTGAGACCTTTGTAGTCGATAGAGGATATCCTTGGCTTTCAGCTGGATAGTCCCAGGCATGAAGACAATCCCTGGGGGTGAGAAAGGATGGTTTGCTATCACATCCACAGACTTAGGCCTGGCTCATCAGCTGAAAATTCCCACAATACCATGAAAACTATGATCCACAGACCACCAGTCTCCACACCATGGGGAATACAGAATCTTACATCCTGTGCCAAATCTGCTCAGTTAGAATCTGAACCTTAATAAGATCTCCAACTAATTTCTCTGAACATAAAGATTATAGGCTCTTCCTTATTCCTTTCTAGAGGAGTCCAAACAGAGGATAGATGGATCCTGGTTTGCACACACTTAGGACATATCAGGTAATAGTACCTGTGAGGACTATTATTGATGCTTAGGACTGGCTGCTGCATCTCAGTACTCCCTGCCCCATTTCCTCTTCCTCCCCATTAGTCTCTTGAAGTCATCTTGAATGTCTTTTGTTCCTTTTACTTCAAATTTAGCCACATTGTCCAGTGAACATTCCTATGTTCTCTTTATCAATACCAACACAGCCACTTCCAGTGAGTTCAAACCTGGTTGTTCTACTGAAATCACATCCTCCTTAGACACCCTTCTGCACCTCAAATCCACAAAGCACAGGCCATTTCCCTCCACATTTCTTCTCTGCATGAACATCTGTGCCTTCTCTTTCTATGGAGGTACCCTACTCCCTATTCTGACATTGAAGTCCATTCTTTATCTTCCCTTCTTTCTCTTTATTTTCCTCTTTCAAAATGGCTGTGTGCGTACATGCATGTGTGTGTACATGTGTGTGTACATGTGGAAGTATATGTGTGCATAAATGTGTGTGCATGTATGCATATGTTCATGTGGGGTTGGGGGTGGGCCTGCATGTGTGTGTGTGCACATTTTCCTGCATGTGTATGTTTGCACAAGCACACTAGCCCTGACTAGTGAGTAGTCTTTGCATGAGGGGAACCCATTATTGGACCACCTTTCTTTGCTTCTAACCTTTTTAATTCTCACATCAGAGGACTCAGCTATAGTTTTGGGCTTCTCACTAGCCATGTCTTAGTTCTATTGATGCATAGTTTTTCTTTTCTATATTATCTCTGCCTTTGATATTAATTCTTGATCCTGTATTACATTCTGCTAGATAATGAAAGAGACAGAAGAATAGGGAAAGGAAAAAGGGGAGAAAGAAAACATTTTACAGGAATATACATGAGGAGATGAGAAAGGTGATTGCAAGAAGAGCATCCGTGTGTCCTGCCAGTCTGCATATGGAGTATCCCCCTAAAGGCTCATATGTTGTAGGCTTCATCCTCAGCTGGTAGAGCCAGTGTTAAAAGGCATTTGGATCACAAGGGCTGTGAGCTAATCAATGATTAATGTATAGATGGACCATAATAAAATGAACTGTTGGGAGGTGGTGGTGGGGGTGGGTCTTTGTTGAAATAAGTCATTGAAGGTTATCTTGTTCCTGGTTTCTTCCAGACTCTGTGTTTTGCTTCCTGGATACATGAGGTGGAATACTTTGTTCCAGCACATTAGCCCATAATTATTTGCCTCACCTTGGGCAGCAATGGAACCAGGCAGCCATGAGTGAAATCATGAGACAAGGACATTTCTACCTTTAACTTGATGTTTCCGCAACTATTGGTAACAACAATGAAAGTCTAAAATACAAAGCCCCATGTGGATTCTGAATTATACATAAATATGGATAAGTAATTTAAAAGGAAGGGAAATCTTTACATGAAATTTTAATTAATAACTTGTAGATGATATGATACAAATGAAAACTCTGCCCATAAGCCTACCATAGTAGTATTCAGTACAGTTAAGAGCTATGGATGCAGAGCCAAACCATATAAAAGCCTCCTGGGGAAAGATTCACATCATCATCATCATGCAAAAGGGACCAGGTAAATAGTGCCTGGCTTGATGATGAAATATTCATCACAGATGCTGGAGGATGTCCACTCCACAGGTACTCTAACCTAGTTTTGTAGGATTGCCGTTAAATGCAGTTAAGCTGAAGAGAACTACAAAGAAAGAATCTTCACTCCAAAAAGTGAGCTGCATTCTGCCAAATAACTGGCTTGGATGCTTCAAAAATGTTGCCATGCAGAAAAGTCTGAAACATTGTAGATTAAAGGGGGTGGAGGAGATCTGAGAACTACATAAAATGCACAATTCAGTACTGGATTTAAAGAGAAGTTGGCTCTGAAAGATATTATTGTTTGGATAATAGAAGAATGTTGGCTACAAATGTGCATGGGTAACTGTAGTGCACTGATGTTAGCCTCTGGGTTGTAACTCCCCTTTGAGTTTGTGAAGAGAACTTCTTTGGTTTTAGTAGATTTTTATGCTCCTGTGCTCATGGGTACTTACCTGGTGCTTGTAGGTCTCATAATATCTACAACAGATTCCTGAAAGAGGAAGGGTGGGGTGCATAATATTAAGTTTAGAGCATATTAACGCCAGTGTGTCAGGTAAAGAGAAAGTGTGAGAGTATATGCGAGTGGGAGAAAGAGATAGACCTAAGGAAATGTTTTGTCTCCAACTGAGGTGTCCATCCTCAGAGGGAGGCAAGGAGTCTTCCTCTATCCCAGCCCTCAGGTCCAATGAGTTCCACATGAATCACTGACCTGTTCGAAAGCAGCCCACTGTCACCAGCCACCACTCGGGCACTCGAGGCAGAATCAAGGCCAGGCGATCTCCCTGCTGCAGGCCACAAGTCTGCTCAAAGACATTGGCAGCACGGCGGGTTAAGTCCCTCAGTTCTTGGAAGCTCCACTTTATTTCATCTCCTTGGCCATTCACCCACCATAGGGCTGGACCTGGGCCTCTCTTGCCCTCCTAGTTAAGATTACATACCAAGTGTCACTTCCTGCTTCCAAGGAAAAGGACAATCTACTTCCATAGCCATTTTCCAGTGTGAGCCTAGCACAGTGAGATCTTATCTTAAGACATTAACAGACTCCAGAGAAGTAAGAAATTAGACTGGGTACTACCCTGAATCACTTATGACCCTGAATACCCTTCAAGCTTCCCACTGAAGACGAACAAATCCCCTTCTTCATATGTCTGTTCTAGGTTCATATAGACCAGTGGTTCTCAACCTGTGGGTCATGAGCATTGGAAAATACATATTTTTGGTGGTCTTAGGAACTGAGACACTGTTCAGTAGCAAAATTACAGTTATGAAGTAGCAACAAGAATAAATTTATGGTTGGGGGTTCCTAAGATCATTGGAAATATAAGCTTTCTGATGGTTGCTACCCACAGGCTGAGAACTGATATAGACAGGGTTCTTCTCTTCATTACAGTTTTCCCATCTATGAAATGGGGACAACAATATTTTCTAAATAACTTTAGATAAGTAAACCATATTAACCATGTTTAGCACAAAGTAGTTTCCCAACAAAACAGTATTGTAACAAAAGAAAAGAGGCTAAAGTAGTTGCTAAATGTTTAGGTAATCTTTTAAAATTAAGGTATTACTAGAGGTTAGGGAGGGAGCATGTCCTTGTTTGCTCACAGAAACATCAAATAAATAATAAAAAATTGATCAAAGTAGCTTTGTGAGAACTCTAGAACCCAGTGAAGAGTCTGTAACAATTTAGCAGCTGCCCACAGTTAAAGCCACACACCGGATGTGGGGCATTTTGTGGCATTCTTTCTTGCTCTTGCTCCTGAGCCTGTGGTGTGCTGTGGCACAATCAAGGGGAAACCATCCCATCCTGGCTCATGGAAAAGATTGGAACTTGTTTGCAGTGTCCTAGCCAGTGTCAAGAGACACTGGGCAAACTGCTTTGTCTCCTGCCTGATCTGAAGGTCACAGGGGAACAGCATCATAGTTTGACTCTTCAGTTGACTATCTCTGTACCACCAGCACAGTCTATGGTGTGTAAAAACTTGTGGGCACCAAGGGCCAAAAAGTTATGGAGGAAGGAACTCAACAGAATTGTCAAGGCCCTGAGAAGAAGCACAGGTAAATTCCTAAAAGGAAGTGGGGTTAGGAACATTGGCCACATAAATGTGAAAATTGGCACAGTGTAGGGGACACACAAATAGGACCAGGGAAGACAAATTCAGAAAGGCTTGAGATGAAATTAAGCCCCAACCTGACCACATTTGTGACGGTCTTCACCTACATGAGTTAGTGTATATGACTGGAAAAAAATGGGTTTCCCCCAACTTGCCAAAGTTTCAACCAACAACACAGCATACAAAAGAATAGAGATGCTGCCTAGTCAAAGGGACAAAATAGATCCCCAAAAACAGAAGCCCAGGCTGAATGGACTTTAGTTATTAGACAAAGATATTTTTAACATCTGTGCCAAATTTTCTCAAACAGTTAAAGAAAAACCCAAAGATGAAAAGAAGAACAGAAACACTCCATATGAATCAAACGCCAGTATCAATAGAGGAGTAACCTTCTAAAAGAGAGATAAGTTAAATTCTAGGACCAAAAACATAGTTATTGAATGGGCATGTGCTAGGGCTTCAACAGGAGATGCAAACAGGTAGAAGAAAGAATGAAAAGATAAATATAGGTCATTTGAAATTGAAGAGAAAAAATGAAGAAAACTGTAGTTTCCAGACCCATATACATATTCTGGGAATTTCAGTGGGAGACAGCCATTCAGCTTGTTGGAAGAGACAATAGCCCCAAACTGCTGGGTATGAGAAAAGATGAGTGTCATCTAATACAAACAGCTCAACAACTCCAGGAGAAGCCCAAAGAGACCTGTGTGAATTGTAATTCAAATGCTAAGGCCAGAATCATGGAAGTGATCTTGAGTGCCCAAAAGCAAAGTAACTCATTGTGTTCAAGAAACCTTCAAGGAGACTGCCAGTCAAGTTCTCAGTAGACCTTTTGCAAGGTGGGAGGAGATGAGATCATATATTTGAAGTGCTGAGAGAGAGAAAATAACAGCAATAACCACCAATTACTTAACATTTCTTTTCAAATGTGAGGGAGAAATTAAGATATTCACAGACAATTCAAACTGGAGGGAATTTATCACCACCAGACTTGCCTTACAAAAATTGAGGCTGGCTTTCATGGCATACACCTTTAATCCCAGCAGATGCAGACAGCTCTCTGTGAGTTTGAGGCCAGTCTGGTCTACAGAGCTAGTTCCAGGACAGCTAGGACTGTTACACAGAAAAACCCTGTCTCAAAAAATAAACAAAAAACCAAAACAAAAAAAGAAATTACCTTGAAATGAGAGGAACTGGAAATTAACAAACATGAAAACACAATGTTTTCTTATAAATATGGTGACATGTATGAATATGATACCATTATTGTTATACTTTTGGCTTGTAACTCCACTATTATTTAAAATAACTTAATACAATTATTTAGTCATTTGTGGGTGCATCTGTGTGTGTGTGCATGAGTGTGTGCACATGTGTGTGTGCCTGCAGGTGTATGCTTATGGACATCCATGCCACAGCATGCGTGCAAATACCAGAGGACAACTTTTGGAGTTGATGCTCTCCTTCTGCCAGGTGGCCCCTGAGGAGTGTTGTCAGGCCTGGCAGCAGCAAGTACCCTTACCTGCTGAACCATCTCACTGGCCTCTACTTTTATTCTCTAGTTATATTTAAAAGACAATGATAAGCCCACATTAAAGTGTACATTGTGAGAAGATAGAAGTTGTGACATCGGGATTGTAAAGTTGGGGTTGAATGGAATAGGGCTGTAGAGGAGTAGGCTTTCTTTCTTAGGTGACTGAGGATAAACTGTTGAAGTTAAAAATAGACTCTTGTTGCTACAGAATATTATATGCAATCCTCATGGTAAGCACAAGGAAAATATCTCTAGAATACATGCAAGGGGAAATGAAAAAAGAAAATCACACATGTTGCCATGGAAACTCAATATAAAGTAATGGGATAGATTGAAGAAAGAAACAGAAAATGGCAGGAAAAATGAAGTGTTATCTATCTCATTTACTGTCTTATCGCCTCGTTGGGCACTCATCACATCTTATTTCTATGAATAAACTAATCAGTGAAGTGTATAAGAGACAGAATGGAAACAAGTTGATGTGAGTGTGATCTCAGAAATATATTTGGGGACTGTTTCAGGACTTATTAATATATATATATATATATAATATGTATATATACATATACTAACTATATATATATATATATTACCTGAGGATTCGATAGTAATATACCTTTTATTTCCAAGAACAACCAGGCTTACACATTGGTAGTCTTAGTGAGTAACTGTATCGCACTGTAATCTATCTAGCTTACTGCTTAATTTTGTTTTTTTTCCTAATGAATTATTTGCCAAAATCCCAGATGATTTCACATGAGTACATTATATTTCCATCTTATATCTTACAAATTAAATGTGCTGAAAATGAGTGAAGTAAACAGTGGCATTCAGGCAGTACTGCTGATTGAACCAGGGGCCCGTTTCTGAGTGACGCTTGCTGGTGAGTCATAAGAGGTGGCACAGAAAGCAGAGACCTTCACAGGAGCACCAGTCAGGAAGGACCCAAAGCTAACCCATCCTCAAGTTTTTACTGAGTGACTACTATGTATGAAGCACCACATGTCACTACAGGCTAACAGTGAATGGGTCTGGGCTCCTAATCATGAGTGAGACAGTTGTAAACATTGAAGCAGACAGATCCCAGATATTGGAAATGAATATTATCAAAATGGGGTGCTTTTAAATGGGGTTGTGGGTATTGGAGATACAGATGAAGTGGCAATGGCTGACTATGGTGTTATGAAATCCAGTCATCCTGGACTTTTCTACAGGAAGATTTACTTGTTTTTTTTTTTAATCCTATAAGCTGGTTATGAACTCACTAACCAGAACTTTATGGAGTGCATGTGGAATAAGCTAATACTGCTGTCTCCTCGTTACCACTTTCTTTTTTTTTCCCCAACCTATCTCATGCTCTCAATGTTCTTAGCTAGACTTATGGTCTCAGCAATGAAGAACCCCATCTATTTCTGAAGCAGAGATGCTCTGGCCTCTCAGAGAGGGAGACTAGGCTAAAGGTTGGATTGTGGAATCAGTCAGCCTGGATCCAAATCTTGCTCCCCTGTTTGTTAGATAGGGAGGAGGTTCCAGCAGGTCACTTAAATTCTCAGGTCTCCAGTTTCCTGATCTGGAAAAACGGGAAGAGCAGAAGATCAAAGGTAGAATGGCTGACATAGAACATAAGCATGTTCTCCACGACAGAGGACTGTATTTTTCTTGGTACTGTCATGAAAGTTCTGAGAGAAGATGGCAGAGGACGCATGTTGACCTTGAATAGTAACCTTTGAGTGCATGCTCATGGGGAACTTAACATTTATAGCTACTCCCCAACTTCATCTCAGGTGAATTGTCTCTGTACAAAGATCGGGTGCTGCAGGGCTTGTCAACTAGGGCTGGGTGGCTCAAAACTTCACATCTGTTTACAGCAGGTCCCAGTCCCACTCCTACTTCTCTATCCACCTGTGTCTTTGCAAAAGACAAGCCAAGGGGGATTTTCTGTAGAGGGACGTGATGCTGCTGCAGGCCACTGAAACTGCCTCTCTGGAAAACCCTAAAGCCATTCTCAAGAATGTAGGTGACATGAGGGATCTCAGGGAGACTTGCCGCATTCATAGGATGACAGGTGATTCGATTTAGATAAATCCAGTAGCCGCTCCTGTGCACATTCTGAAAGCCTGTCCCCTCTCTAGGCATGGCTTCCAGACCAGTCCAAGTGTGATGAACTGAACAGTTCTACTCTCTCACTAACTGAAGGTGAGAACTCAGACCTCCGCAAACCTGCCAATTAGAACTTTGCACTAGATTGTAGTTATGGAAGAATAAACATTCACCAGATAATTTTACCCATGGTACAAGTGAGTTTTAAAAATAAATCACCCCAATTTCACAGGAAAACAAACAAGCAAGCAAACAAACAAGTCCACTGAAGCTCAGAGAAGTGGGAAAATACCCAGACTAGGAATCAAGCCCTCAGATGTAAGCTTTTCCAACCACACAGCTGTCTTGAAGAAGCCATGGGATCCTCTGTATCTCTGGATAATCCATATATCTCTCCATCTCTCTTTACCTAGTTAGAGCAAGATAAAGCCAAGATGACACTGCTGTTTCCATGCTCCATCACCATGCCCTCTTACCTCCTCCATTTGAGCCCAGTAGTCCAGCACATCGCTTGCAAAGTTAAATTCCTCAGGTGAGTCATAGTCATTCCATCTTTGAGTTTCAACTCTTGATGTAGATATGCTGCACTGATGAGAAGGTTTGGGGAAGAAGCTGTGGAAGAATTTGTAGATGCCCCATGGGATCTGGAACTTCTTCAGGCACTGCATATTGAGGTGGTTCTCTGGTATGAAACATAGAACCTTCAAGTCACTGTCTGCCTTGAGAAGAGATGGGTTACACACCAATCACCCCGCAGGAGCTTTCTCCATATAGTGTTGATATGTGGTTCTGATCCATTGCTAGAATTACCTCTTGCTCATGATGGGGATTTCTCTACCCAGCTGAATGACAAAATTCCAGCGAATGGCTGTAGCTGGTAGTATGCTTGATTGGGACACATTCTGGGAGTTCTCTTGCAACTCTCTCTGATTTGATTCCAGGGTGGTAGCTATGTGGCCATCCTGTTTGCAAATCCTGTTCCATGGGACAAGTTAACTTTACTCTGGAGACCTTTCTTTTTGTGTAGGCTAATCTTGTAGTTTCTATGGAAACTGTCATATCTTCATCTAAATCCCACCCCCAAAAGCTGATGATGGGTCAAAATCTCAATAGTCATCGATGTGATTTTTTAAACACAAGCTAGGGCAATCACAGTCCCTCTCAAAATTTTGTGTGTGTGTGTGTGTGTGTGTGTGTGTGTGTGTGTGTGTGTGTGTGTGTGTGTGTATGCGCGCGCGCGCGCGCGCGCGCGCGCTCGGGCACGTGCATGTGTGCCTGCCTGCCTGCCTGTCTGTCTAACAGTATGTTTGGTACCAAAGAGTAGCTCAGACTGTCTCCTATTGGAATAGTCATAAAGTGAAAAGTTAGGAGAAATTCCTGAGGTTATGATTACTACATGTGAAATAAATGAAGCTGATACCCAGAGATATGGAAATGAGGGTAGCTCCCTCATCTCCTCCTGCCCTTCTGCCTTTCTGCCATTCTGAGCTTCCCCTGGGTTTTGTGGGTTTCCCTAGGGATTCCTACAGCCACACACCCATCCTCAGAGCAAACAATGCTAGTGTCTTAGCACCTTCCTGCTGACACTGCGAAGCTCTAAGATCCTCCTAGGACAAAGTCCTGGGTAGCAGCTCCAAGGCATGGATCACCACTGATATTTCAGTGAGATCATGAGTTCAAGGACAGCCTAGATAATAAAACCAATCCAAGGATAGCCTGTGCTACATGGCGAGATTACCCTCTCCAAATCAAAAAGGAAAAACAACAAAATTGAATCCTGTATTTGAAAGATCACATAATAGGAGGCTGAGAGTAGATGCCAAAGACTGGGTGGAGTGGTCTTAACTGATGATAACAAAAAATTGTTGGATTTTTAGGAACTGCAGCATCCTTTAGTTGCACTGTGAAAGGGCGTGTGCTACAGGGGCAGATGTTGGATGCAGGCTCCCACTGGCTCTTCTTTTCTACAATAAGTATATTTCTCATAGATGTCTGAATGACTTCAGGGTCTTCCTTAAATAGTATTTCCCCAAAGGCAGGGCAAACAGCCACTTCATAAATAGCCAGAAGGACTAGACACACAGCTCAGTGTTAGAACACTTATCTGTGGGCATGGGTCCAGTCTTTAGCACTGCAAAAGAAATAGTCAAATACACAAATAGTGGCTACTGACTTAAACAAAAGGGTGAGCTAGAATGAGGAAATATACTAACACTTTATCATGGGCTGATTCTGTGCCTTCTCCTGAAGTATATTTGGGAGTACTAGTCCCAATACTTTATAATGTGACTGTAATTGGAGGCAGGTACTTTCAAAAAGTAATTGAGTTAAATATGAGGCCATTGGATTACATTATGGTTGGTCTCTTTTTTAAAAAAGGAAGCAGGCATTGGTAGTGCACACCTTTAATACAAGAACTTGGGAAGTAGATAGATTTTTCTGTGAGTTTGAGGCCAGCCAGGGATACAGAGGGAGGCAATGTCAAAAAAATGAAGATTAACATTCAGACACAAAGTGGAGGCAAATGCTATGTGAACATGAAAACAGTCATTAGAAGCCAAGAAAAGAGGCCTCAAGTGTTGATCTTAGACTTTCAATATTCAAAACTTTGAGAAACAAATTTCTGTCAAGTTACTGTCTGTGTTAATTTTTCATGGCGACCTTCTTGTTCAAATAGAGAAGAAATAACGACAGTCTTTTACAAATAGTTTGCAGTTCTGATTTCATGTTTGTCATGTGAGTTTGCAAACACAGGAGTACCTAGATGAGGACAACTGAGGGTAGCCAAGAGAGGAGCCTTTAGCAATCAAACAGCATAGGTTCAAATTCCAGTCCTGCCATTTACCATCTATGTAACTCAGAGCAATTTACTTAACCCTGCTCTCAAATGCAGGTGAACGAACAGCACCTATTGATCTAAGCAAGAGTGGTAATGGACAGCTGACATTCAGCAAGGTGTAGCACAGGTAAGTACTCTGGTTGTAGGAGCTATTGCTGGCTAAATCTCTCTCCAGGGGAAATGGAGTTAATGAAGCCTGACTTAAAGAAATGGCATCATAAGCTCTGCAACAGGGTAGAGGGACGAAGTGAGAATTGACACCTGAAATAGATGGTGCAGGGCAGCTTTTACACTGAAATATGTAGATGCAGCACCCACCACAGGGCACATTACAGCTTTAAGAGACATCCATGTTTATGTATTTCTGTCTGTCCTCCTGAGGTGTGCAGATCTCTCTTTCTCTCTCCCTAATAGCTGTGTCAATTTCTGTAACTGTGTATCAATATCTAAAATTGCATCTCTATATATCTATGGCTATATATCTACATAAGCAATAATTACATTAATACTATTTTATACATAGATGAATTTCTATCTATTCACCATAGTGTTTGTGGATGGACACTAACTATCCAATGCAATGTTAGATTCTTCCCTTGTCACATTTCAAAAAAGCTGGGAAATGGAAACTGTAAAGAGAAAAATATATTGTGTCTATAGAATGTCTGGACCATAGAACGCTTTCTCTTTCATTTATGAGACACTTATTATCAGGGTTCCACATGAGGTTTTAGATCCTATCAACTGGAGGAAGTTTGACCCTCTTGGAGGATATACTCTGAAGACTCTATGAAATGATTTTTAAAGTCCCATGTTTTGAAATGTTTTAAAGTGTATTCTGGAAGCAATTTGGCCATGTGGACTTGAGGAGGGCTGTACCCAGGATTCTAGATTAATGGATGGAGTACCTTGAGAAGTTTCTGGAATCAAATGTGTTCAATAAACCTTTGCAAACAAAATATCCCTTAACAGATTAGCACGTTTAATGTGTTATAGGGGAACTCAGTCACAGAGACAGCATTTGACTTTTGGCTCTGGCTTTACCACTTATTAGTTCTGTGGTTTTGGTCCCTGTAATTTGTGGAATAAAGGTGATACCTACCACACTGATTTCCATGATTACTAGTGACATAAACACTTTGCCAGCACTGAGCCTGGAACATACTAAGAATTTAAAAATGTTGAGGTTGAGGTGTCTTATAAATACCAACAGTTCTGAATCTCTCTCTCTCTCTCTCTCTCTCTCTCTCTCTCTCTCTGTGTGTGTGTGTGTGTGTGTGTGTGTGGTGTTAACATGCACACACATATGGAGGTCAGAGGTCAATGTCAAGTATTTTCCTCAATACCTCTCCACTTTATTTTTTGAGACAAGGTCTCTTACTGAACCTGGTGCTGACTGACTTGGCTAGATAAGTTGGTTGACAAGCCCCAGGGGTCCTTCTGTCTCTGAGTCCCCAAGCCTCAGAGATCCTTTGGTCTCTGATTCCTGGCACTGGGATTATAGAGATGACAGTTTGATTTCTGTTGGTGTGATGAACACCATGACCAAAAGTAGCTTGGAGAGGAGATAGTTTATTTAGCTTACATGTCCTGATCATGCTTATTGAGGGAAGCCAGAGCAGGAGCACAAACGGGAGCAGGAACCATGGAGGAATGCTGCTTGCTGGCTTGTTCTTCATGGCTTTCTCAGTCCATTTTTAGTACCAGGCAAGATGCCCAGGGGCGGCACCACCCACAGTGAGTTGAGACCTCTTATATCAATCATTAATCATGAAAATGCCCCACAGACTTGCTTACTAGTCAATCTGATGGAAGCATTTTCTCAGTTGAGGTTCCTTCCTTCTTTATAGATGACCTAGCTTGTGTCCAATTGACAAAAAAAGCTAACAAACACAAGGACACCTTACCTGGACTTGTATATTGGTACTGGAGATTAAATTCAGGTCCTCATGCTCGCTCAGCACAAGCTTTACCAGGTTAAAGGCATTCACTTTAAAGAAAGTGAAGCAGTTTTCCTTCAGTGACCCCTCCTCTGTCTTCTCTACTCATTTCCTAACACATCAGTCCCTTTCTGTGAGCCAGCCACTGTGCTAAACACAGCTCATATATGTTTCCAGGTATTCCTCTCACCAACATTCCCATCATGATATTGTAATTAAAGAAAGGAAATGTTAAAGAAGTTAAGTGATTTGATCAAGGCCACATAATTTGAAGGTGGCATTCCCAGAACTTAAAACTGGATTCTCATGTTTAAGGCTTTTGTGGAATATATAATTGTACAAGGACAGACAGACAGAGAGACAGACAGACAGAGAGACAGACAGACACACAGAGTGAGGGAGAGCGAGAGCGAGCAAGCGAGAGAGAGAGAGAGAGAGAGAGAGAGAGAGAGAGAGAGAGAGAGAGAGAGAGAGAGAGAGACTTGGAGAGGCTTTGTCTTACCTGCTACTATGAAGAACACGGTTGTCTAGGTCTACATAGGAAAGGAGACTTGTAGAGTCTGCCCTCTGTGACAGTCCTTCTCAGTACTCAGCACACAGCAGTTGAACTTGGCCCCTGGCTGGGAAGAATGTTGAGCAGATAATTCCAGGAGTTGGATGATGCTGTGGGGGGAGGAGATGTTCAGTGGAGAGGGCAGAAAGCAGTGCAGGTTTCCAGAAGGGGCAGCCAGCTAGGGAAAGCCTTGTGTAGAATCGTCCCAGTGTTTGTGGGCTACTCCAGGTGGGACAGGAGAAGAGATGTGGGGTCTCCATAAGTTCTCTGCAGCTAACCTGCTACCCCTTTCCCAGTCTGCACTCTTCATTTTCATCTATACAACAGCTGAAGGACCACACAGTTTCATAGCTAAGACTTTTGCCCCAGAGCCATAGAGATCTCATCGGTGTGTACCTCAGCTCTGCCTGCAACACTTGTTTCTTTGTGGATGGTCCCCTTGCTCCATCCCTCACTTTATTTGTAAAATGAAAATGATAAGTTCTAAGGCTTTTGTTTGCCGGCTAGTGTTACAGGAGATAATTCTTGAGAGGCTCAACACACAAAGATAGACTCTGTTGGTTGTTTCATTTGAGATTCTAATGAAGAGATACAATTTTATGTATAGGCATAAGGCAGGGTCTTTGTAGTTCTAAATGTTTGGGCTTAAATACTGGATCTTCCACTTGCAAGAAGAAACCCTGGGCCAGCCATTACATATTTGAATTGGGCCATCTCATCAATAAATGATGTTGGGGCAGTTATTGTAAGGTTAGTTCTGTGAGATCATTAACAGGATTATGTAACTAAGTCTGTAGAGAACCTGACCCAGGAACTGACATACAGGCTGGATATTGATTGCATTGATTGTTTAATGAAGGTGATCATACATAGTGCCCGTAGAAGTCCTTTTCTATTGCTCCAGTGTGGGGAGTATTAGAGGAGAATGGAGGGCCTCCAGGGTTCTGGCCTGGCTTTCCCAGTGCTCTTACCCTCCTAATCCTTGTTGAATCTGGGATAAAAATGTCTTGGCTTAAAGTTACCACTAAAGAAGACAGAGCAGAGGGCAAGCTTAGCAGGCTTTATACTTTCTGGGTGATTGATTTATGATGAAATTTTTAGCACAAGGTAGGCCTTACATTGGGGGAGAATGATAGATAAGAAGGCAGAGTGAGGTGACTGGCCACAGTAAATTATACATTGAATACTCAAAATACCAAAGTGCGAAACCACTGGGAGTGAAGTGGGAGGGCCAGCAGTAGAATCTGTGAGATGCATTCTGGACCAAGCAGGTGTCTGCTGAGTGACTGTACTAATATGTGGCCAAGAGGATGGGCCCTTGGACCAGACAGACTGAACATTAGTCTAGCTTTTACCAGTTAGAAGCTTAGTGGCACTGTGAAGGTTTTTATCCCTCTGCACCCACAGCACATGGGTCTGCAGTAGAGAAATCACATTTCTGAAGATTCGTGTATACTCCTCTTTACTTCACCCCTGACTGCAGTTAGCCTAACACCACTGAACTAAAGTTATAGATAGTGAACTCTACAGTAAACACATATCATTTCTGATCTTGGACATTTAAGGGGATGTTAACTAATCTGTACTTTCTTATGATTCAGCTCTGCATAGACATGACAACATAAAGTGGCAGAGACACTATCAGTTATCCTTTCTAGATGACCTTGCTTAGTGGGATCTCCATCCTGGACCTTTATACAGACTAACTCCCATAACCCTGTAAAGAACCACTGATTCACTCATCACAGACACTTCCTGAGCATCTTTTAGGTATAGGCATGGCTTTGAATATGCCAGATAAGATTATTGCTCTTCAGAAGTTTTTATGCTGTATGATAGACAGGCAAAAGACAACAAACAAAAATCTCAAGCTTTGTCCTCTGCAATGACATGTGCAGCAGTTTGTGATTTACACAAAGACACAGAAGTTGAAGCTGTTCTAGAACATTTCTAGAGTCACAGAGGACGTTATACAATGCAGGACAGGACCTGAATGCTATCTTCTCTAAGCTAATTTTCTCCACTCAATTCTCTCAATAATTTTCTGCTTCTGCTACTCTGATGTGCCTCCATTTCTGATTTTATCTTTTTCACCTAGGGAATATATGTGAAGAACTGAAGCTGTTCTTCCGAGGAACTGGGTCTTGGTTGTGTGGAAAGAACTTTCATTGTCTTTCTGTTACCTGGTCAATCTTATCAACAAGATCTGGGAAAAATTGTCTCCAGAATGATACAAAATCTTCCTGTAGTTTGGTCTTTGTTTTGCCCATAAGAAAGCACCAATGGCTTCCTCATTCAACTCAGATTTGGTGTGGAATAAGGTTTGGAAGACATTTCCCAACACCTAGCACACAGCAAGCACTTTTCAAATGGAAGCTCTCTTTTTACAAAGATACTTCAGATGAGAAGCCCACAGCTGGGGTCAGTGCTTCATATGGATCCTTTGTACTTACTATACCAACTGTTTCTATTTCCTCATCTGAAGATGAGAACAACAGAATTGATTCTGCATGATTGTTGTGATAATTAAAAATTATATATACATTACTTAGAGGAGTGCCTGTCATATGTCTTAATTATTAGGGGAGAGGAATAGGAAGAGAGAAGAAATGATCAGCTTTTTTTTTTAAATTTAGGTGTATTCATAAAACACAGCCAGACAGTTGGCATAAAATTCAACAAGCATTATTCACATCAACACCTTTGGAATTAGGGACCTAGAAACTTTAAGATTTTCATTATTTAAATTTTAAAATTTATTTTCTCCCCCCGCCATGTGTGTATATGTGTGTATGAAATGTGTGAATTAGGGTGTGTGCATGCCAGAAGACATCAGGAGTTAGTTCTCCCCTTCCATTGTGTTGAGACAGTTTCTTGTTTTCCTGTGAGCCTGTGTACTTCAGGGTAACTGGCTCCCAAGCTTCCTGTTAATTCTCTTGTCTTTGTCTTCTATCTTGACTTAAGAGTGTGGAATTACGGATGTGTGACACCAGATCTTGAATTTTAATGTGGGTTCCAGGAATCAAACTCAGATTAATAAGGAATCAAACTCAACTTAATTAAGCTTGCATAACAAGCAACCTTACCCACTGAGTCATCTTAATGGCTCTGCATGATTTCTGCATGATTTTAACATTTTTTCTTTTTATTCTGCTTCCTTCCTTCCTTCCTTCCTTCCTTCCTTCCTTCCTTCCTTCCTTCCTTCATCTATTCCTTCCTTCCTTCCTTTGCAGTACTGGAGACTGAACCCAAAGTATTGCACATAGTGGGCAAACACTGCACTACTGAGCTACATCTCTAGCCTTTTTACTTACAAAAAGCCCTTTGCCTCAAAGAAATTGTAAACACAGACTCATTTAAACAAAGTTTCATGACATGTGTTTTTATTTCACTGACTATCTTATTTATTTAAGACACCATTCCAAGTCAACTTACAAAATAAAGCATTTAATTTGGAGCTCATGGTTCCAGAGGGTAGTAGAGTCTATGACTACCATGTGGTGAGTGCGGCAGCAGGTAGACAGGCATGGTCCTGGAAAAGTAGCTAAGAGCTTATATCTTATCCACAAGGAAGAGGCAGAGAGAGGAAATGGGGAGAGATTGGGCCTGGAATGGGCTTTTGAAACCACCCACAGTGACATACTTCTTCCAACAAAACCAGACATTCTAATCCTTCCCAAACAGTTATAGTTGTACCAATTGGGGACCAAACATTCAAATATATGAGTCTAGGAGGGCAATTCTCATTTAAACCATCACATTGACCAGATAGTGGACTTAGCTATATTTCACCCTTTTTATATTGAGTCAAGTCACATCATAAATATCTATGTAGAAGTCACTATTATCATCACCATTTTACTAATGTGAATGTTGACACTAAGAATTCCAGCCAGATGACCAAGCTCAGTACAGACAGGAAATGATAGAAAGAGCATTTGAACCTAGATTTACCTGGATGTAACTCTTAGCTGTTAGTCACTATGCTCACCATCACACATTCATCCTGGAAGTTGCTCCAGTTAAAGGTATACCCAGCTCTTTGCAAATCCTCTGTCTTGATTACTGTGAATGTGTCTGGCTCCAGCCAGCAAGAATGGTCTGAGGCAGAACAAAGCTCAGACTGGAGCTTGTGCATTGACTCAAATAGAAAGTACCCTTTTGGAGGGAGAAGGGAACTGGGATTGTCATGTAATTCAATCTTGTTTGTAATTCAAATAAAAAAAGCAAAAAAGTACCCTTTTGTATTACTTTAGGCACCCCTTATGCATTTTATTATACAATAGCATTTGGAGAGGTTTTTAAAACATAATTAAAATTTATATGTAGATAATGTGTGTTAAAGGCTGGAAGAATATCATCAAATAGTTCATTGCTAGGAACAGAATTATTGTAATGGAGTGATTTTTGTAAGTTCAGTATTCTGGGGCCAGATGTGGTGGTGCATGTCTTCAATTCCAGCACTCAGGAGACAGAGGCAGGGGAATCGCCATGAGTTAAGGATCAGTTGGTCTATATAATGAGCTCTGGATCATCCAGAGCTACATAGTGAGACATTATCTCAAAAACAAACAAGCAAGCAAGCAGATTAATATTACAACAGATATCAATGATTAACCATCTACAATTTAAAAATATCAGAATACTAGTAAGAAATTAAGTAGACAGAAATTAGAGTTATCTTCATGTGTGAGGAAAGAATGACATTAAGGGGATGTCTCACTGTGTGAATAAAACATGGAAAGGGAAATAAAAAGACAAGCCAAATTCTGTGAATAAGTTTTGCACAAATTTCTAGTTGATTGCTGAAGTACAGAATCTATATAGCCTTGAGATAAAAGAACTGAATATAATTTTAAGTTTCTAGACACTGCAGGGAATGAATTGTTTTTCAACTGTGAGTATGGCCAAGTTCACTGTCTGTTTAAATGAGAGAGAGAGAGAGAGAGAGAGAGAGAGAGAGAGAGAGAGAGAGAGAGAGAGATTAATTCAGAAGAACAAAATGAAACATAAAACTTTCACAATAAAAAGGTTCAGCACAAAATTCAGGATTGCTATAGCTGGGTGTGTGGTAGAGTGTTTTCCCAGCATGTGCAAGGACCTGGATTCCATCTTTCACAGCACAGGCACTCAAATGCTATAGATACACAGAAATATAGACACTATATATAAGCCCCTTGATAGTTTAGAGTTGGCCAGAGAAATCAAAGAGCCCCATCAAATAGTGTAGGCTATTGCCATTGACTTTGGTTGCCCACCTCTTCCAGAACTTGAAAGGAAGACCCTATTGATGAAAATACCATGTATTTCAGACACAAAATTTGGAGGAAATGAGTTGGAACGGACCTGAGAGACTCCTTGATGAGGACTAGCTCTCACAGTATCTGAATCTCTGCAAACGGCCAAGGGAGAAAAGCATTCAATAGTCCTATCCAGCTATATAGCCTGTAAACCACAACAATAAACAGCATAGGGAGATGCTCTCAAGTAGGCAATAGTGGCAGTTCTAACTTGGGGGGCAACCAACAGCTTTCTAATTGGATTTAAGGCCTACTCAGTGGGAGTAAATTCATGCCTAGTTCTGTAAACCTAGCTAACTACCTGTGGGTGATAACATCATAGACCTTAGAGGAGAACTTTTCGTCTGCCACTTTCCCAAGCCAGTATAACTTCTAACTGCATTCTAAGTACTTATCTTTAGTACCAAACATAAGTAGTTCTTACCCTTCATCAAACAAATTGTGGTGCTGCTATCTTGCTTCTACAAATAAAGCCTGTCTGAGGGTCAGAGAATGGAGCATGCTACTAGCTAACCATAGAGGTCTGGAGGTCTGTACAGACCGACAGGAAGTGAGGTATCTGGGCAGAAACAGGTTATAAGCAAGGAGAAAGAGGAAATCACTATCTTGTTTGCTGAGATGCTAAGGAGGTGAGGTGTGCTGTGGCTTGCTCCTTCTCTCTGACCTCTCAGCATTTCCCTCTATATCTGACTCCGGCTTTTTAATTATCTAGATCAATTAAGAACTGGGAGAGGGAGAGGGGAATTACATGTGAAACAAGCCTGTTCCCTAACTTGAATTATTATTATTATTAATAATAATAATAATAAAAAGAAAAAAAACTCTGTTTACATTTGGCACCCAATGTGGGGGAATGAACCTACAACCCTGAGATTAAGAGTCTCATGTTCTACTGACTGAGCTAGCCGGGCTATAACAAAAAGACATAGGCTATGAGACCTTGACTTCAGGATGTATTGTCTCACAGCTCTGAAGTTTAGCCATATCCATCAGTATTGGCTTGGGTGGTTCCTTCTGAGGCTGTGAGGCAAGGCTTAGTCCCAGCCCTCCCCCCCATTAGCTGATGGATGGCCATCTTTATTTCCACATGATGTTTCCTTGTGTCTGCCTATATCTGTGTTCAGATTTCTCTTCTTGGTTAAGACAGCATTCATACTGAATAAAAGAATCCCTCTTTTCTGTTGGCCAATATAAACAGGGAATGGAGTCCATTTCTGTGTTTCTCAGTGACCTATCTTAGCATCAGTTGCCTCCTCAGAGAACCCCCTCAAAGGGTAAGAATAGTGGTAGAATTTGTTTTGAGTGTCAGAAACAAGAAACCTGCCAAAAATACATGAAACCAGCTTAAGATGGGAAACTAGGAGCCACTGTTATAAATATTCCCCATGTCATTGCTTGAAACACAGGAAATTGCCAGTGTTTGTTAATTCTTCCTTATTTTCCTATTGTCTGTTACTCCTGGCACCTCTAATGTCTACAGTTTAAATTACATGGGGAAAAGAAACTTTATATAAAATTTTGGATTATTATTAGTGCATTCTCTCCCCACCACCCCATGTTCAGGTGCGTGCCACTATGTGCTTGTGAGTGTGGGCATCAGAGGACGCCTCTCCAGGCCGGGTTCTTGCTTTCCACCTTGTTCAGGCAGAGACTTTCTTGTTTGTGCCAAACAGTGTACTCTAGGCTAGCAGGCTGGTGAGCTTCAGGGCTATCCTCCTGACTCTCTTTCCCATTTTGTAACAGATGTGCTGGGATTACAGATGTGCACCCCAGACATCTTTAATGTGGATTCTGGGGACTGCTATCAGGCTTACTGGCTGAGCCATACCACCAGCCTTATTTGTTGCACTGTACTATCAAAGCACAGAACACTATCCAGGACCCAAACCCACACTAGTTGACAGCTGAATAAATGAAAGCTAGGACTTGAGCGCCTCCTGGTGGTCAGACTAGCTGTTAACCAATGCTTTTGAGCCCCTCTTTCCTTTCTCTGGTCTGTCTGGCTTCAACCTGAGATTCTGGCAACATTGGTAAGGCTGGCCACCTGGACACATTCCTGCCTTGGATAAATGAAATCTGATGAAGGAAGAAACGGAGAACTTGGAAATAAGCAGGCCTATGTAAACTAGACACGTTCTAGAAAATTCTGCTTTCATGCTATTTACTATCACTAATCCCAGGTTGGCACAGAACTAGCTTGTCAGTGCAAGGGGTTTCCTGGGTCCCTGTTCCACCCAGGTTGCCAGGGAATAAAGAAAGAATGAACTCTCTTGAAGGCCAGAGGGAGCTGCAGCAGGGAGCTCATGGGTAGTATGTCCCACGAAGGAGGAAGAAGACCAACTCTGCCTCCCACCAACTGGACCCTTCCAGATTCACCTCCCTGTTGACACTGTCAGAAAGAGGCACTGAATGTTGACATATTAGTGTTATGTAGAGGGATCTGACGACTGGTAACGGCTTAAAATACTATGGTAGCATCTGGAACATTCTTCTGTATGGTATATATGTGCATTGCCCTCTGGAAGTTTTCCCAAGATACAGATTTTAGGTATCACACTCTTAACATCAGTTTCACTGCTCAGCTTGCTGGACGATCTGAACCTGTCAAGTCAACTGTGAGTTAGGCCCTTCTTTGCCCAGCTTACAGACCAGAGGGCCCCACTTATCTTATTTTAGGACATTCCTTTGTCAGCACCCAGCTCTTGAATGGAGTTGTAACATGGAAAGAGTTGGTATGATGTGAACAAAAAGACCAATTCCAATAAAAGGCCAGATCTTAGTGTCTGCAAAACTTTCTCCTGCCCACAGCTCTCATGTCTTCCCCTCCTGCTCCCCGTTTGCAGCAGACAGTCTCTTGTAGCTGGATGAACAAAGGAAGCCAAAATGAAACAGACAGTCAATCTGACCACGGTGCGTGCAACCTATTGGCCGTGCCGGGCCTGACTACCCTTGGATGGGTAAGGGATTCCATGCTTTTCCTTGCCTTGCTCCTGCACATGCATCTCTCACACATTATCTCTCTCCCTCTTGCTTACCTGAACCCACACAGGACTGTATCACTCGCTTTTCGTAGATGAGGAAACTGAGGACCTGATTGTTGGCAGCGTATTCTTCTTGGTAAAAGAACTGGAAGCGGGACACATTACCTTCAGCTCTGAAAGTGAGTGACTTTCCCAGAGGGCCCTGTCTGCTTCCTTTTAGGTAAGGTGACACTGTATGCCCTGCCCATATGGGACTTTTTGGCTTCCTCTTTCCATGATCAATTGCCTTGATGTATTTTGACTCCAATATTTCTCAAACTTTGGCTCAGATGGCTCACCTTTGTTTTACTTCTTGGTGTGAATGTTTTACATTGTTTTTATTTTCTTTTCCAGTGCTACAGATGGGAAGCAGGGCTTGGTACATGGTTGGGGGGTTATATGTGTGGGTGGGTGCTCTAGCACTGACTATTTCTGAAAGCCCTTAACATTTTTAAAAATGAAAGTAATGTTAATCCAACATAAAACCTTCTATCTCAACTCCAGCTTTAAAACAAGTTTTAAGTGCCACAAACAAATGAAACTAAATACTGTGAAAACACAAATTGTTAGCATTGGTAAATCCTGTTAGGCCATAGTTTGCTGCCAAGTATTTGAGACTAGTTTTGCTAAGAGGGAGCTCACGTTTTCACTAGTTATTTGTTGCTATGGTAACATTGCATGAACAGGCAACTTTCAGATCTCAGGAAGTTACACCAACATATATTTTCCTTCCTTGGGTCCGCAGGTCCTGGGCAGGGGGAAGCTCTGGGCTTACTTATGCTTTGTCAAGGCTTTGGATCTGATGACAGTGGTTCTCTAGTTGTGTGCTTTCTCCACCAGTGTGGCAGGTGGCAACACATAAGTGAGAGCAGGTTAAGTATGCTGAAACAGGTTGGCATCATGCCTACTTCCATTTTGGTAGATGGGACAAGTAATAGGGACCATGCTCAACTTCAGGGGAGCAGAATTCTGCAATCTTCCCTTGGGGTGGAGGGGACATTGAGAGTTGCTGAATAACAATAGATTATCATTGATGATCACGAAACCCAGAGATAGCAAAGTGGAGCTTTCTGATGGACTGGAGGAAGAGATTTTGGTCCAGCCATAACTCCTGCCCTAGTCCTGGGCTCACAGTGATTTCTTTTTTTCCCCCTGGAACTCACTGTGCAGACCAGGCTGGCCTTGAACTCAGAGATCCTCCTGTCTTTGCTTACTGAGTGCTGGGATAAAAGGCGTGTGCCACCACTGCCAGGTACTCAGAGCAATTTTAAACAGGTTTGTATAACAGTGGATGGGGGAAGGTAGTTGGAGAGGGTACTGACTGTTGGGTAGAACATATGAGAGTTTGCCGCATTGCTCAAGGCCTCCTTCCTTCATAGGTTACAGCCCTGAATCTTTAACTTTTCTCTCACTCCTTTTCTCATTCATATTTATTGAAAGTGTAGACAGCATTAGCTGCCTCTATCCTTTCATGTGTCGTGGCTCAGCCAACAGCCATCAATCTTCTGATCCATGTGTTCAACTGAATATTGGTGTGACGAGGGAGACAAGTGCCTAAATATTCTACCTCCAAATGTAATGGGCCCTTTTCAGTTCTTGCTGTGGCTGTTCTCGGCAGTGCTGTTAGACTGTGTTAGGATTGTTCCCTTCCCTCTTTCTGATTCTGCATTGTTTTAGGATTCTTTCCTTCCCTCTTTCTAATACTTCGTTGACCTTCTTTCTCCTCTGTGTTCACAGGATCTCCTTCCTCTTTGTAACCCTTAAGCATATTACGTCTCTTCAAGAACCTGCCCTCAGAAACCTGCTGATCCTCTCATTCCTGTGCTCTCTTCACCCACCTCAGCAACTTCCTGGATTGATAATTACCTACACTACATTCAAAGTCTTAATTTCTCTCTGAGCTCAGACTTAAGTTTCTGACTAATTATTCAGTGTTATGTGTTGATATTAAATATGCTAGACATTAATACTTAACAACTAATGCTTTAACCTGAATGAGCATGGCTACTGAGCAAAATGATATTCCCACCTCTAAATCTGCTCTTCTCAGTAAGTGCTGAAACCACAGATCCCGGTTTGTCAGGTTAAAATTCCAGAAGTCATCCTTCGGTGCCTCTTCCTTCCAGTCCTATTTTCCTTACTTAGTCATTGATTTACCAAGTCCCACACAGAAGAGGTGTCTCTAAGCACTCCCTATTTCCTCTTAAACATTTTCCTTTAGCACATTTTCCACTCCGCCAACAAGGTAATAATTTAAAAATGTGTAGTGGACTCAGTATTTGCTCTGCATTAACTACTGTAATGGCATTACTTTTTAGAACAAGTCCAATTTCCTGAACATGTCTCTAATGGGGTGATTTTCCTTCTCTGGGGGATCTGTGTTAGTTCTCTCAACCTGTGCTTGGAGCAAGTCTGTGGACAAAATACTGAGCTTAGTACTGGCTATCCTATGAGTCCCTCATGTTGAAAACTTGGAGAATGCACACTTGAAGGTATGTGGGACCTAGAGGTGGCCTAGTGGGGCATCTTTGGTCATTGGGGACATACTCACAGTGGGGTATGAGGTCCTGACTCTTCCTCATTCTCTTACTTCTGGCTTGTGACTCTTCCTCATTCTCTTTACTTCTCTTACTTCAGACATTCTGCTCCGCAATATATGCTTGCCATGAGGTGGAGATGCTGCCTCACCGCAGGACTTTGAAACTGTATGTCCAAACCAAGCTTTTCTCCTTATAAGTTGATCAATTCAGAATCTTTGTTGTAGTAAAGAAACTGACTGCACCTTTAATCACACTTGTGGGGCTGGGAAACTTCACACCATCAACACACACACACACACACACACACACACACACACACACACACACACACACACACACACAGTGCTTTACACCTGAAGCTCCTCTAGAGCCAAAGGCAGGGCTCGCCAACCATTACTTGTTGACACCAGACATTCCCTGGGAAAAAAGATAGTTTATACTAATTTTAAAAAGATTTATTTGTTCAATGTGCATGAATGTTTTGCCTGCATGAATGTCTGTGCACTATATACACACTTGATACCTGAGGAGATCAGAAGAAGGCATCAAATGAAGGAATTGGAGTTACTACTGGTTATGAGACACCACGTGGGTGCTGAGAAACCAAATCCAGATCCTTTGAAAAGGCAGCAAGTGCTCTCAACTGCTTAGTCATCTCTCCAACCCCAGTAGGAAGGGTTTACTGATGTGAATTTTTCCAGCATCTTGGGGAGTTGTAAGACTATTGCATGCTCTCCCCTACAGTAGAGCTTATTGTCTCTTCTACCCAGAGTTGGATAAGCTATCCTTTGTATGTGGGTGGAGTACAAGAACATATTATCACCCTGAGTGTGAGGACTGCATGTACAGGTGGTTTAATTGTCTGTTTGTTGGTTCTTTTGTCCCTTGCAGTGATATCAGGAGAGAAATATATAGATGGTTGCTAAAATAACATGCTCCAAAGCACAGAAATTCAATAGTGAAGACCAGGTTCTTGGCCCTCCTTTCTCATAGACTCTGTGACTTCTCTTAGCAGTTGTTTGCAACTGTTGCTCTCACAGTCTGTTTTCAGGTCTCCAATCTCATCTTACTAAATTTTACATCACTAACAGAAAAGCAAATTATAGCCTTGGTCTGTGTTGCTATCAAAGTACAAACCTAAAAGTAGACTGAATGATGGTATATCTCAGAAAAATTGGGATAAATCAATCACTGGGCAAAATTAAGGGATGCTGCTTATGTAATTTAGGTAAGGATTTCATAATCAAGAGACTGTAACTCAAAGTTATAATAAACCATAATGAGTTAAGACATTAAGGTCAGCCTTTCTCTCATCTCTCCTCTCTCTCCTTGACACTCCCTCTGTCTATTCTAGCTTTCTGAGTGCCGAATCTTTCCTTAGATGATGTCACTATCTCAGTGAAGTAAGGGCTGTGAATCCCCTGAGACCGTGTTGTTGATGAGTGGAGTAAGGTTCCCTAAGCACAGGATTAGAAATTATTGCCTTAGAACACAGCTATGCTGGGGAAGGATTACTGTTTTATAATGTGCCTTTAAATTCTTTGACTCCCATGAAGAGGTAGAATTTCTGTCTCTCTTCTAGAATCTGGGACACTATCAGTGACTGGCTGCTTATGTGTCCTTTGAAAGTAGATCTTAAAAGGTGATTTAATCTTGTGTAGGTGTGTGTGTGTGTGTGTGTGTGTGTGTGTGTGTGTGTGTGTGTGTGTGTGTGTAGACCAGAAGAGAACCTTTAGTGTTGTTCCTCAGGTGCTGACTACCATTTTAAAGGGAGACAAGGTATCACGGTGGCCAGGAACTTGTCAAGCAAGTTAGGTTGGCTGACCAAACAGTCCTGGGGATCTGTCTGTCTCTGTCTCTTCTAGTGCTAGGATTACTAACATGTCAAGTTTTTACTTTATGACATGTCTGGGATTGAACTAAGGCCCTCATTCTTTTGATTTATCAACTGAGCAACCGATAATCCTATCATGATTTAATCTTAATTATCTATGTAGGCATGAACTTTGAGACTACCATGCCATGAGGAAATTCTGGACACACCTTTTGTTATTCCAGCCCACTCAGGTTCCATGGGAGTGAAGTTCCTCTAGATGACAGGTGACTGGATACAATATTGGACAACTTTGAATACCAGACACTATTTTTCACAGTTCTGGAGTCTACTAAGTCCAAGATGAAGGGACTACTGATCTGCTTTCTCACTGTGTCCTCATAGAGTTGGGAGACAGTGATCTCTTTCTCTCCCCACTTCTCTTATAACGGCGCTAATTCCACCATGAGGGACCCACCTTCATGATCTTCTCTTATCTAGGATAAGAAAGCACAGTAGAAATATAGTCAACATATGAACTGTCAGGCAACATAATGCCATTCCTCAAATTCTTTCAACTCCCAAGTCCTTTAACTAAAGGTCCTAGATAAACCAGAGCACTGACATTAAAAAAAATCATGATTCCCTTTCCTCTTTCAAATTTCTACCCACAGAATTTGTAAGCATAATGAAGTGGTCATTTTAAACTGCACTATTTGAGGCTAATTTGTTATGCCCTAATGTGCAATCATGATACATTGTGTGCTTGTACATGTTAGGGAGTGGTGGCTGATGTACCTGCTTTTGAAAAGGTGCTGTCAGGGTATTACAAGTAGAGAACAAAAAACGAACAGCAGATGTGGTCAAGCTGCATTATATGCTGAAAAAGTGAGAGCTAGTGACTTCTTCACAGTCACTGTACAGTAGCCTCTGTTAAAGGTACAGGCTACTATGAGTATTTTGTCTAAGCATTCATGGGAAGGATGGAGTAGTGTGAAAGGAATCAGAATCTGTACTGAAGGATAGCAAAGATTCCTCTTAAAGGTAAAGGGCTTCCACTACATCCAGGGCAGGGCTTATGAATTGGACGCTGCAATGGAATGTACCAAAAATCATACTCTAGGCAAGATAGCCAGCACAGGAAGTAAAGTAGTGGCATGCAATTGTAACCCTAGTCTAGGGAGGTAGGGACAGGAGGATCATTGGGGCTCACTGGCTAGCTAGTCTACACTGGAGGATCCCTGGGGCTTACTGGCCAGATAGTCTAGCTGAACTAGTGATCTCCAGGCCAGTGAGAAGTTCTTCCTCAAAGGAGATAGGTAGTGTTCCTGAGGGTGACAATCAAGAATTTCCTTTGGTGTTCACATACATGAACACTCAAGTGCATGCACACTTTCATACACACATGTACCTGAACACAATGAACATGTATCCATACACACAATCATTCTCACTATGGGATAATGGTAGTAGGCCACAGGTTAAGAAGGACAAGTCAGGATCAACAGAAAAAGAGTGTGGGACACAGATAACTATTATTTAGATTGGAAAGTGTCACTCAACTAAAACCACCCAGTGCCTTCCACCATGGAAAGCTTTGGCTGGACAAAGATTTTCTATAGCCAGAGTTTTCATTAGATGAAATCCTGAGTATGACCATTTAACATCCAAGCCTTCAATCACAACTTAATATGAAAAATGAACAGAGAACAAATGCATCAAGAAAAGGCTTTAGAGAGAAGAGGGAGAACAGAGACATTGAAGAATGTCCAAATGTACATGCAAGCTTTTCAAGTGCTGGGCAATTTGTGTCTAAATAGGAAGCTAAACTTGGAGGTTGTCTAATGTCATCCTTTAGTTTTTTTATTGTTTTGCTGTATTTATTTATTTATTTAGATTTTTGGGACAGTGTTTCTCTGTAGTTTTGGAGCCTGTTCTGGAACTCACTCTAGACCAGGCTGGCTTCAAACTCACAGAGATCCACCTTTGTCTGTCTCTTGAGTGCTGGGATTAAAGGTGTGCACCACCACCATCTGGTTTGCTGTATTTATTTATGTGGAATATTTTTTTTACACTGTGTGAATGTATGTCACTGTGATTGGCTTAATAAAGAAGCTGACTGGTCAATAGCTGGACAGGATAAGGTTAGGTAGAAGAACTAAACAGGATGCTGGGAAGAAGAAGGGTGGAGTTAGGGGAGTCTTAAGCAGAAGTAGAGAGAAGAAGGACGGGCATGCCATACTAAGGAAAAGAACTAAGCCATGTGGCAAAACATAGATAAGAAATATGGGAGCTGGACGTTGGTGGCGCACACCTTTAATCCCAGCACTCAGGAGGCAGAGGCAGGCAGATCTCTGTGAGTTCAAGGCCAGCCTGGTCTCCAGAGTGAGTGCCAGGACAGGCTCCAAAGCTACACAGAGAAACCCTGTCTTGAAAAACCAAAAAAAAAAAAAAAAGAAATATGGGTTAATTTAAATTTAAGAGTTAGCTAGTAACAAGCCTGAACTATTGGATGAGCATTTATAATTAATATCAAACCTCTGTGTGGTTACTTGGGAACAACTTGTAGGACAGAAACTTCTGCCTGCATATTTATTTATTTATTTATTTATTTATTTATTTATTTATTTATTTATGTGTGTGTGGGTGCTTATGGAGATCAGAGGAGAATGTTCAGGAGTTGGTTCTCTCTTTCAACTATGTGGGTCTTGGAGATTGAACTCAGGACATCAGAACTGGTGACAGGTTCCTTCATCTGCTGGTAGACCTCATAGGTCCCATTTTTCTTTCAGAGTTTTCTTCTAGTGTAACATGTTGGGTATCTGAAGCCATGTTTGTACTACATGATGATCAGACTCCATGTAAACAACTCACATCGGTCAATTAGATTTGTTTTTCTTTTAGAATTAAGTTGGTGACACTGAAGTGGGAAGGTAACAGTGTCAGATGGTAAGGAATGTAGAAAGCTCATGTGTTGACACCATCCTAAATTTTCATAGTGAACAGGATGGATGGGTACGAGAATCAGGGAATGTGATCCTTTGCTCCTATGGAGCTGGGTGGAGTGGCTGCCTGCGTCCTTGACCTTCCTGATGCTGGCTATACCCTCGTGAGTCCTAGTTAGCAGTCCATGAAATGCCTCAGGTCTTGAAACAGAACACCCTTTTAAGTCTAATAGGCTTATAATATGAAACCCAATGAGGTTTGATTAAAATAGTAGTTGTGGACGATTGGACCAGGATTCATTTACTAATCTTACTGGCCAATTCATAGATTTTTATTCTTGCTGACATCATCTTTACAATAACCTTTTTGGATATGCCAACCAGTGTGAAACACACCAAACAGCATGAGCCTATACTGTTTAATATGTACACAATGTGACATGTACAGACCTCAGAGATGAACTCTTTAAAACTTAACAACTTTTCTTTAACACAAATATCTTGAGTTTAATTAAACAACATAGCATTGGGTTTACTTTCTTTAATAGGGAGAGATAGATAGATAGATAGATAGATAGATAGATAGATAGATAGATAGTTATACAGAGACCTTTTTTTAAACCTGGAGAATTATGACTGATACAGACTGTAGAAGTCAAAGTAAACATACTGATAGACCAAGGGAAGATGCAATACACAGACAGAACCTGTCTCTGTAATTTCTCTATTGTGTGATTGGATTTTGTCATTTAGTCTTGCCGAGTGTTAGTTTCCTCCTCTGTAAAACTTAAGTGTCAAACAGTGATAGCTCCTGGAAAATGTTTGGTAAGTAGTGTGCTGTTATTGTCACTGAGTGTCTTTAAGAAGAGTCATGGCTCCTGAGAAACCTTTGCTTTCATTTATTAATTGCCCAGTTCTCTCTCTCTGTTTTTTTTTTACAAAGAAGATATTTTAATATTTTAGAATCTTTTCAGTGATATACTTTAAAAGCACTGTTTATAATTAATGGATTGATTGAATAAATTCTTCTTTTTTCTTTCAGATTTTTTTATTTGAATTAGAAACAAGATTATTTTACATGACAATCCCAGTTCCTTTTTCCCTCCCGTCATCTCCTACCTCTCCCCCAACTAAAACCTTACCTATCACATACCTTTCTGCTCCCCCCTGAATGGTGAGGCCTTCCATAGGGTGTTATCAGAGACTATCGTATCCTTTGGGATAGGGGCTAGGCCCACCCCCCTGTGTCTTGGCTCAGGGAGTATTCCTCTATGTGGAATGGGTTCCCAAAGTCCATAAATTTCTGAGGTTTCCTCAATGAAATCCATGTTCCTGGGGTCTGGATCAGTCCTTCTCTGCATCTGAATTCCAGTTCAGTTGAGTGATAAGTTGTGGGTGTTGGCTTCTACTTCCACCAGCTGCTGGATGAGGGCTATCTCAATAAAATACTGGCAAATTGAATCCAAGAACACATCAGAGAAATCATCCACCATGATAAAGTAGATTTCATCCTAGGGATGCAAGGATGGCTCAACATATGAAAATCCATCAATGTAATCCACCATATAAAATACAGAGGAAAAAAAACCAGGAATATAGGTTTTCGAAGCATGACTTGATGATTCTCTGGATTTCCTCTGTGCCTGTTGTTATGGCCCCCTTTCATTCCTGATTTTATTAATTTGCATGTTCACTCTCTGCTGTTTGGTAAGTTTGGATAAAGGTTTGTCTATCTTGTTGATTTTCTCGAAGAACCAACTCTTCGTTATATTGATTCTTTGTATTGTTCTCCTAGTTTCCATTTTATTGATTTCAGTGCTCAATTTGATTATTTCCTGGCATCTGCTCCTCTGGGAGTATTGGCATCTTTGTGTTCTAAAGCTTTCAGTTGTGCTGTTAATTCTCTAGTGTGATTATTCTTCTGTTTCTTCATGTGGACACTTAGCGCTATGAGCTTTCCTGTTAGCACTGCTTTCCAAGTTTCCCATAGGTTTGTGTATGTTGTGTCCACATTCTCATTGAATTCTAGGAAATGTTTAATTTTTTTAATTTATTTCTTCCTTGACCCAGGAATTGTGCAATTGGGTGTTACTTAATTTCTACGAGTTTGTAGGATTTCTGTAATTTGTGTTGTTGTTGAATTCTAACTCTAAAGCATGGTGGTCTGGCAAGATAGAGGGGGTTATTTCAATTTTTTGTACCTGTTGAGGTTTGCTGTGTTGCCAAGTATGTGGTTGATTTCAGAGAAGGTTCCATGTGGTGCTGAGAAGAAGGTAAATTGTTTTGTATTTGGATGGAATGTTCTATAGATATCTGTTAAGTCCAATTGTGCCATAACTTCTCTTAGTTCCTTTGTTTTTTTGTTAAGTTTCTGTCTGGTGTTTCTGTCCAGTGGTGAGAGTGGGGTGTTGAATTCTCCCACTATAAGTGTGTACTATTTTATATGTGATTTGAGTTTTAGTAATGTTTCTTTTACAAACGTGGATGCTTTTGTATTTGGGGTATAAATGTTCAGAATTGAGACTTCATCCTGATGGATTTCTCCTGTGATGAGTAGGAAGTGACCTCCTTCATCTCTTTTGATTGATTTTAGTTTAAAGTCCAATTTGTTGGATATTAGGATTGCTACCCCTGCTTGTTTCTTGGGTCCATTTGATTGAATGGAAAATCTTTTCCCAACTTTTAATTCTTAGTTACCATCTGTCTTTGAAGTTGAGGTGTGTTTCTTATATGCAGCAGAAGGATGCATTCTGTCTTCTCATCCATTCTGCTAATCTGTGTCTTTTTATAGGAGAGTTAAGACCATTAATGTTGATGGATATTAATGACCATTGATTGTTCATTCTTGTTTGTTTTTGATTTGGTGATGGTGGTGAAATTGTGTGAGGGATTCTATCCCTTTTTCCTTTTGGCTGTTGGTAAAGTGGGACTATCTATTGCCTATATTTTTCTGGTTGTAGTTAACTTGCTTGGGTTGCAGTTTTCCTTCCAGAACTTTCTGTAGGGCTGGATTGGTGGATATGTATTGTTTGAATCTTGTTTTGTCATGGAATATCTTGTTTTCTCCATCTATAATGATTGAAAGCTTTTCTGGGTATAGTAGTCTGGGCTGGCATCCATGGTCTCTTAGCGTAGGTAGAATATCTAGCCAGGATCTTCTGGCTTTCAGAGTTTCCATGGAAAATTCAGGTGTAATTCTGATAGTTTTGCCTTTATAAGTTATTTGACATTTTTCCTTTGCTGCTCTTAATATTTTCTCTTTATTGTGTATCTTTGGGGTTTTGGTTATTATATGGTGAGGAGACCTTTTTTGCTTCAGTCTATTTGGTGTTCTGTAGACTTCTTGTATTTTCATTGGCATATATTTCTTTAGGTTGGGAAAGTTTTCTTCTATGATTTTGTTGAATATGTTTTCTGCACCTTTGAGTTGGATTTCTTCACCTTCTTCTATACCTATTATTCTTAGGTTTGGTCTTTTCAAAGTATCCCATATTTCCTGGATATTTTGTGTTAGGGATTTGTTGGACTTAAGATTTTCTTTGGTTGATGAGCCTATTTCCTCTAGTGTGTCTTCAACTCCTGAGATTCTCTCTTCCATCTCTTGTATTCTGTTGGTTGTGCTTATGTCTGTAGTTCCTGATCATTTACCCAGCTTTTCTATTTCCAGCATTCCCTCAGATTGTGCTTTCTTTATTGTCTCTATTTCAGTTTTTAGGTCTTGCACTGTTTCCTTCTTCTTTGTTTTGGTTTGCTTTTCTTCCATTTCTTTAAGGGATTTTCTCATGTCCTCTTTGAGGTCTTCTATCATTTTCATGAAGATGTTTTTAAGGAACATTTTAAGGTCATTCTCTTCTGGTTCATCTGCATTGTGATGTTCAGGTCTTGCTGGTCTCCGGTGGTGTCATATTGGGTTTTCTGTTATTGAATGTGTGTTTACTGTGTCCTTTCTCATCCTTTCTTCTGGTGAGTGTAGCAGGAGTTTCTTCCTCTCCTAGTGGGTATGGGACCAAGGTTCCCTTCTGCTAGATGTGAACAGATCCAATACTCTGATATCTGTCCCCTTCTCGTGGATGGAGGTGGTACTGTTACCAGGGTCTAGGCAGTGTCCAGGTGTGTTGAGTTCGAATCCGGTGAGCAGATAGATCCCTGGCGTCAGATGTCTCTGAGCAGGGCCACTGAACTGAGACCAGAAACAGCTCCTGGCCTACTTGTGCTGGTGGATGGAGGCAGAACTGCCACCGGAGCCTCAGGAGTGTCCGGGTGTGGTGGATCGTGCTGCAGAGTTCGGATCCAGTGAGCAGATCCCTGGCATCAGATGTTTCTGAGCCCCCAGTTCTCTTAAGAAGGCTCATTAACCCTTGATCTCTAGGTTACAGGTGAAGCTCTCCCCCTCAGCATCCCCCTTGGACCCATACATCTACTGGTTAGGTAACCCTGGTAGCTGAGCCTGCAGTTTATATCACCTGTCAGTCCTGTGGGTTCCCCAGTCCATAAGCGGCCACAAACCCCTCCTCTCTGTCTTGTCCAAAGGTGGTCCTCAGATTTTTGATTTTGAAATGATTTTAATATTGATTCTGGGAAGTGTAGATAGAAAAAAAGTGTGAGCCACAGAAGTGGCATATTTTGAGGTGCAGAAGTCGAGCCTGCAGATGCCAGAATGAAGCAGGATGGCCTGTGACATGTCTAGGACAGTTCCTTGTGCATGACAAATGCTCTGTAAGTGGTATTTCCTCCATCTTTGGACATGATGTCTCTAAGGATTAAGGCAACTTGGGGAACACTTAATGTCCTGTTCACATGCTCCTCTTTTCCTAATTTCTCTTCAGTTCCTTCTCTTCCCTTTTCTTTCTCTCTTCATTCTACTTTTCCTTCTTCCTTCCTCCTTTTCTTCCTTCCTTATTTCCTTCCTTCCTTCCTGCCCATTATTATTTGTAATTGCTTTTCTTTGCTGTTTTAGCCCCTTTTCACATAATTTTTGTTTTTTTTCTGCAAATATCTCATTCCCTCTTTCTTCTTTTTAACATCTAATATGTCATTGTCCTGTGTTAATAACTAGGCAAAGACAGAAATCACACATAGCCTCTGCATGAGTAGTTTTATTTCTCTTTAAGAGGATGAAGACATCACAAGGAAGAAGTGGGGAAGAGAGAACCCCAGCAAGGGCCTTGGGAGTCTCACTGAGCCTGGTCTTGTCCTGATGTTTTCCATTCCTTGGCTCGGAGCTTTGCTCGCTCAATTTTTCCTGTGATGGTCTTGGGCAAGTCCAAAACAAACTCCACCTGTTGTGAAAAATCAGATCAACATGGGTCACTGATGACCACGATGGCATTGGATTTTTTTTAGAGGAGCTTCTGTGAGCACTAGCTCTTAAGGATAGAGGGTCCAGGTATATGAGGATAGAGGATGGATATGCTCTAAGTCTGCTCTGTTTACAATAAGAAGCCTCAGAAGGTCTCTTGAAACCAGGGCAGGAAGATGATGGCTAGAACAGAACAGGGAGGTCCAGAGCAGGGAGGTCCAGAGCACTGACTTGTATATGCAGTCTTGAAGAGAGGTGAAGCAGCAAAATGAACATGGCATGGTCCAGAGACAGACACCTGAACTTCCATTCCAAACTCTGTATGCTTCTGTTCCTACTCTATCCAGCTTCAGAAGGTCCCCTGACTTTTCCAAGAGTCAGCTTAACTATTAAGTACAATAAAGGACAACAACAATGTCTCTAGGTTGCTGTGGAGATAATATGAGATTGTACATGGAGTGAACACTCATGAGTATCAGCTGTGGGTATTCATCTAGACCAGAGGAAACATCTAAAGCACACATCTAAAAGCTGGGGCAAGGTTTTGGATTTCATCTCAGTTCTTATGATATGTATTTGGCCAAACTACAAAATCTCACTGATGTCAGCATTCTCTCATTCAAAGTGAAGGAGCCACTCTAATATTCTTGAGTATTAAGATACAGATGACAGTCTTTTTTTTAGTAACAAAACAAGGGGAGAGAATTTCTACATGACCAGGTTTAACTTTTCATAAATTTCGGGGTCAAATACCAACAAATATGGCTGAGGAAATGTTACTTCTATTTTGTTCAAATGATTATGTATGCTCTGATTTCTTTAATTTCAGTACCTAAAATGTTGTATGTGACACATTGCTGTATAAGTGTATACATAATGAAAATGTAACTCAGCAATATAAATCAGTATTGGAGTTTGCTCTCTGGAAAAGATATAGTCTTATTGTATTAAGTTTTTTTTACCTTGTAATAGAAAATATTCTAAAAACAATGTTTAAATTATTCAACTTCTTGTGCCTCCTTATCCAAAGGACACTAAAAATATGATCTTATAATAAGTACATATACCCTCATGATTTTTGCCTTAAGCATTGTGCATTTTTTATTAGATTCAACAAAGTCTTGGAGAAATTTATAAAACAAGTGATAAATTATGTGAACCTAAATTTTCAAAATTGAATAGGTTTGGTGATCCCAATAACACAATCAGATAAGGAAGTGTGTGTGTGTGTGTGAGTGAGTGTGTATGTGTGTATCTGTATGTGTGTTTGGATAAGTACAATCATATGAAGAATATCACTGAATGCAGTTATAGGAAGTTAGGACCTCAACTTGAACATTCTGTAAATGAATTAAGATTCAAACAAAATTGGATATAGATGTGTGGTAACTCTATATATGTACTTAGCAGAGATATTTCCTTGGCCCCTTATTCAATGATTTTCTTACTGCTTCAAACATATTTTTGTCATACATGATTGGGTTAATACAGCCAAATTTCATACATGTGTTGTGGAACATTAATGAAAATAAAAATGTGGAACTATTAAAAAAAAAGATACCGATGACAATTTATTGAGACTTTCACTTACTAAGTGACTCAGCTGGCTATGTCATTAATCTTGGAATCAGCTGTCTTTAGATTTAATAAAAGATATTAACTGTGATTCTGATAAAGAAAAACTGTATTCTTGGCAGCTGATGTGTGTGAATGTTTCCATAAGAATTGTTGAGAAAAGAATTTGCTCAGCTCACATTAGGATAGAACAGAGGCTGAAAATCTATGACCTGTGGGCAAAATACATACGTATAGTCCCACTTACTCTGTTAGTCCCTCTTTATCGATGGTTTGGGTTCAGTCGGATTTAACTACCTGAGGTCAGCTGCAAATTCTAGAGATAAATAATTTGTAAGATTAAGTAAAATTTTAATATTAGGTTGTTCTAATTCATTTGTTTTATTACCATTGCTGTTAATTTCTTATTGCCTCTGAATTTTAAACTGGACTAGTCAGAAGTATTCATATATGATGGTTAATCTTGTCAGCCTGATTTGATTGACAAGAGCCCAGGAGATTAGTTAGGTACACCTCAAGGGTATGACTGTGGGTGGGTTTCCAGAGATGATTGCCATGAAAAGGCTCTAACTTAATGAACACTTCATTCCATCGATGAATTCTCAACAGAGTAGTGTTATTGGGAGGTGGTGAACAGTGGAAGCTGGAGCCTAGAAGGATGGAGAAGATCCAGGGAAGGAATAGCCTTAGGATTATGTATTGGCCTGGGCCCTTGTGTTTGATCTCTGCTACTTTTGCTTGAGGGGCAGTCTCTTCCTCCACATGCTCTTATCACCATGTGTTCTGCCTCAAGCTAGGCCTGGAGTCAACCAAGTTGAGGACTAAGGACTGAAATCACTGAAACCAACATTAATCCTTCCTTGTATGAGGTGCTCTCTCAGGCATTTTTTGTCATAGTTATGGGAAAAGTAACTGAAACTGTATACATAGGGGAAAAACCCATAGTTTATAAAAAGTTTGCAACTATTGAACTGCCCAAAGAAGTTCCATTTCATTCTAGTTCAGCTAACTCTACTCACCTACTCCCGAGCCCTTACTGATCACACCCTGCCCACCAGAACATTTCCCTGCAGCTGCACTTGGAGTTCTACTGTCTTACAACCTAAAACAAATTATTTTAATCAACGGAGTATTTGAACCTTTGGAAGCCCTGCTTGCCTCTGGTATGATGTGACTATGGTTTTTGGTTTTATGACTCCCATCTGTGGCAAAAGCTTGCTCTTGGTCTCCAGCCTAAGTAGAGAACTCTTATCCAGCTTTATAGTCACGGTGGTCTGTAACTTTTTCTTGTGTGCTCTAACACTCTTTGTAATTTCTTATCCACTGGGCATCTTGTATTAGAAGGGACAATGCTATTGTCTCTGAGTGCTTTAGCATTTGAAGGGCAAAATGGAATAATTACAGCGAAGACCAACTAACTGTTCTAAAGTATTTACCATTTGGCTCTTGGGAATACATAAGGAGTGGAAGGAAGCCACAAGGAAGAGCTCAGTTTGATGCTAAGAAGAAAACTTCCCTGCTTACTGTGAAATAGGAGCAGAGGGTGTGGTTGGTAGGGAGGGCACTGCAAGGAAAAGCACCTGCTGTCCTAGGGAGTCTAGAGGAAAGATGAGGGCCAATATTTGAGTGATATACTCATGATGTATGTGGTGCTACCGGGCCCCCTTTCTTGGTCTTACAAAATGTTCAGTAGCAATTCAAAATCCCTCACATGTGGATGTCTTGCTTCTTTTTTTAAAAGTTAAAAAAACGTTCATTTTTATTATATGCATATGGGTGTTTTCCCTGCATGTATGTCTGTGTACCATGTGCATGTATTTTCTGTAGCGGCCAGATCTGGAGTTACAGATCATTCTAAACAGCCATGTGGATTTTGGGAACCCAGTCACGATTCCCTGGAAGGGTAGCTAATACTCTTGACTGCTGAGGCATCTCTCCAGCCCCATGTGATTTCTTTTAAAAACATTAAATGTTTACTCTGTCCAAGTTACTCTTCTACATGTCTAATGCTTAACAAATCTTACCCTCCCCCATATTTGGAGAGGATATCTAGTTCTCTATTAATGCAAACAAGCCTCTAACAGATCAGAGACCTGCACTAGCTTCCAGGTAGTTTCAGCAGCTTGCCACACTCCCACCCCTCTGCAGCATAACCCCTTATAACTGGCAGGATTCTCTGAACATTTTTGCTATCTTTTCTGCCATAGCCCTAGCAATTGCCAGTCTGCTCCCCTTTCTGTCCCTGAGAGGTAGTCATGGCAGACTCCCCCAGGTACCTCTGTCTTCTTTCTGTTATCTACAATAAAAACCTTCCAAGTTAATCATGGAACTGCCATATCACATACAGCACACACACCCATCACATACAGAAGGGAAAGTCAATATCCTCTGTCTCCGTTTTGCATATGAAGAATATCAGGGTCAGAGAAGCTATTGGGTAATTAGCAAAGGTAGATTTTTTGACCCACAGTGTGATTCCTGAGACTGTGTTTTGCCACCTTTTTCAGTTTGAGGATGAAAGTCTGGTTGTGGACTCTGATATTCAGTTGCATCCCTCTGCAGGAATGGAGGATGTAGTGCTCCTACCAACCCCTTTCTTGTGACTTCTCTACGATTGCTGTCTTGCCAGCCTCTTCCCACAGCAATATGCATTTGTGCCTGTTCTGCATGGGGCTATAATGGCCTTTTCCCAACTCCTGACTCCAACTCAGTGGATTTCTGAACTGTCTTCTGAGCATCCCATGGGGTTGTCCAGGTTCCTGTTGAGACTGAAGTGCAGTGTACTTTCACTCTGCCCTTCTCCTTCCCTTTCCATTCTTCCCTTTCCAAGTGAAGCATGTCACTTTCTTTAAACCCTTAAATATGAAAGCTGTATGGTTCTGAATAGTTTTGCAAAGCCCCACTATACAGAGTGAACTCCTACTAAAGCATTTGGCTTTTAATTCAGAGTGAGTCAAAGACTGGCCATTTTTCATACACAAATATAGTTGTTGGGTTGTTTGGGGACAGTTTTTGGTCACCACAGGGAGGACTTTTAAATTAGAGGTCTTGTTCTCATGCCAAAGAAGAAAACTGTATCAGGGGTACTTTTGCAAGCACAGGGGACACAGGATGGCAAAGGCCTTACCTTCCTGGGGTACTTGTAGGGCGCTGTCACTGACTTCACATGCTGCTGCAGCAACTTGGTGAGCTGATCTGGGTCATGGGACAGGAACTCAGGGGCAAGAACCACAAATGCCTTTACCACCTACAGCAAGGAGGGGACCCAAGAAGAATGAGAATACTTATTCATCTCCCAGGATGAAGCAAAAATCAGTATCAAGACGCCCACCCTGGCCACTACAACTGAATGCCTGCATTCATCCAAATGTCTGGGCCAAAGGAAAGGAGAACATGGGAAGTGGATAAGAACAGCCAACGGAGTGACTTATTTTTTGAATGAGAGTTAGGATAAGAGATCCCAGGCTCCAGTGATCATAAAGACTGCTGAGGGGAAAACAGATACAGAGAGGAAAGATAGGAAAACAAAGAATGGGGTCTCTAATTTTAAATGGTTTGATTAATCTCTTCCAACTTCAGTTTACTCATCTATAGGATGGGATAATGTTTTCACATTTAATTCACAGGAAGTAAAATAAAACCATCTACAACTTAAAGCTCAATTGAAGGTCCTCTTTTTGCTTTCCCAGTGGCTCTCATTATTTTACATGCCATGTGGCCCATATCTGCCAGACATATGACATCACCATGCAGAAGTGCACTGGGACACTGATCCACTTACCCACCTTAAGCCCTCCACACACACACACACACACACACACACACACACCTCTGCACAGTCCTGTAACCCTGATGTCACAGGGTCCTCCTCTTTCATGCCATGGCTCAAGGATTGCATCTTCTAGACCGAATGTTCCCTCTTTTACTCTTGTCAAGAAGCAGGTCCTTACAGATGCTCATGTGCTAGGTTGCTAAGTCTTGTCCCCAGCCAGCACTTGGCAAATATGTAGCACATTTAATGCTCATGACACTCATTCCACAAATGGGGAAACTGAGGAAAATAGTGGTTAAGCAGTTTGGTAAAGCTCACACAGCTGATTGGCAGTGTGGTCAATATTTGAACCCAAGCAGATTAGCCTAGGAATCTGTGTTCTTAACCACCTTACAACACGGTCCCTGTGTTTCACAACTGCACTGTCACCTCTCCTCTGGTAGGGTCTGGGCTGCTGATCACAGCTGTCTCAGCCACGGCAGGGTGCTCCATCAATGCATTCTCTACCTCTGATGGACCGATCCGGTACCTGCAAAAGGATGCCCTTTAAAGAAGACTGGACACCCAACCTCTAGGACTAAGAATCAGACAGAACAAAACCCTAGAATACCCTTCCTGGTCCAGAAACAATGCTCACCCACTGGAATTAATGATATCGTCTGTCCTCCCCATGAAATGGAAATACCCTTCTGAATCCTTGGTTCCCCGGTCTCCCAGAAGCCAAAAGTCTCCTCGAATATTGGCCTCTGTCTTCTTAGGATTGTCCTAGTGAGCACAGAAACAGAGAACTACTGTGTCTGCAAAGTTTAAGAACTTCCATGAACAGTTACTTCCCATTACCACTTGATCAGCTGTACATTGTGTGGTTGTCACACATCTACTGACCTTAGATTCCCTAGCCAACCTGGATTTTCTCCATTTATTTCAGTCATTTGAATGACAGTCTCTAACCTACTACCCTGAATCTAATCTATAGACCATACTGACATATTCACTAATCCATTTATATTCTAGTGTGTTTCCACCTGTATATCCCATCTTTCCTTCCACAGACAGTTTAACCTCTGTTCATTGCACAGTACCTCTGGGAGTTATTGAGTCCATTTCCCTCCTGGTTCTTTCATTATACTTGGAAGGTCTAGAGACTGGCAGGCAGGGTTCCAAAGCCTCACCCGGTGTTCACACTTCTGGCATGGTTGGGCCTCTCTGTCCTAGCTACCTTGCTAGAATGTGAGAATGCAGGCAGAAAGTATGCAGGCTGTGTTTGGAGAAGAGTACAAAGTAACTGTGTCCTGTCTGCAGAGCCTCAGTTTGTCCTGTAGAGGGGACAGGTTAATTTGGAGTTGCCATAGTGTCTTTATTACACTTGTACATAGTGGAGTTCTAAGTGTATCATAAATACCATTGCCTTTACACCCCTAATGTGATATACAACACAATCTCCAACTCACCAAAGAGGAAGTGAGACAGGGTGGTGGATAACTTGTTCCTGATGACCCAGCAAATACTGGAGTAGCATTTAAATTTAAGCAAGCTGGCTCTAAAATTTTACATGGTGTCTAAGAGCACTAAATGTGTTTAAAGTATACCAGGAGGTTTTTTTTTTTTTTTTTTTTTTGTTCTTTTGTTTTGGACAGTTGAGTTTTTATTCAGTTGGTCTAGAAGCAGGTATTAGGCCTCTTGGTAGTGAAGTGTGGCTTGTTCTGGCATTGCAACACTAGGGAGGAAGTGGGAACTTGATCTTGGATCCCTGGAACTGCTTGACAGCCGGCCATTGGCAGTTGCCCTCTGAAATCTTTTCCACCTTCATCACGTTAATGGAGTGTGCACGGGCACCGGGCCAGGCACTCATGTCTTGGTAGCACTGTCTGACGGCTCCAGCAGCGGTCAGGTCCCGGTATTTTCGGCACATGTTGTGTGTGCCCTGTTGTGAGTTGTAGCGCAGCCATACTACAAAGTTCTTCACCCGCAGTGGGGCCTCAGGTTGCACCTCTGCACATGTACGATCTCCCCCGATGACTTCGTCTTCTTCAGCTGGGACCAAAATTGGGACTTGGCCACCACATGATTTGGCATAAAGATGCACATGAGGTATAGGGGTGGCGTGTCGAACTTCAGGGTGGGCAAGCAGCGCCCACCACCTTGTACTCCCGAAGCATGCCTGAGCAGCCTTCATGGTGGTCGGTCCTCCTTCGCCGCCAGCCACAAAAGCTATACCAGGAGTTTTAAGAATGCTTGCCTTTGTAGAATATGCTCAATAAAGCTTTCTACTGTTATGACCCTTTAGTACAGTTCCTCATGTTGTGGCAACCCCCATGATAAAATTATTTTTATTGCTGCTCCATTACTGTAATTTTGCTACTGCTACAAATCATAATATAAATAACTGTGTTTTCTGATGGTCTTAGATGACCCCTGTGAAAGGTCATTTGACTCCAAAAGGGATTATGATCCACAGATTGAGAGGTGCTACAATAAATGATAGGAAGGGTATTATCAGTGGACTTGCTCACTTATTATCTTGGACACAAGCCTTTGCCACATATCCAGAAGGTGCCTGTTTGAGGTTGTCTTTTACCCCCTCCCAACAGTTGTAGATTTGACTGAGTTTATAATCTCTGGCTTCACCGTCACTACCTGGAAAGAGAGCTGGCCTTATTCAGATGGCCTATTCTGTGAGTAGTTTCCAGAGGTCTGAACCCTGGATGCTGTCAATACTGCTGTGATTCTCTCCATAGAGTACCCAGCATGGCTCTAAAGCTCCATAATGCCATAGATTCTGGGTCTGTGCTTTGTGGAGAGAGCAGGGAGAGTGCTCAGAGGCAGCAAGAATACTGGCACATTGTAGGTTTTGTTGTTGCAAAGGCTCATGGGAAAAGGGGAGTTTTCTTTAGTGATTTCTTAGTACTTGGCTAAGGATGGCAAGAGTGAATGGCCTGGCATCTCTCTTCATAAAGTGCCTGTTCTTTTTTTTTTTTTATCCTAATTTAATATTATTGCTGGTTTACACAGAATTTAGGTGTTATCATGTATAAGTGCCCATTCTTGAACCCTGATAACTCTGTGAATCTCACCAATACTTCTTGGGGGTCTTTGTAACATTAGTCATCCATCATCCTATTTGGTTCATCTCATTCTTACAGGGAACAGAGGTAGAGCATAGGTCCTCACCACGTATCCAGAGAAGATGCCTACAGGCCGGATGGGCTTCACCCTGATGGCTATGTCTCCTTCCTTGCCAGGGGGCAGGACATTTCCCTGCTCATCTATGACCTAGAAGAAGAGGAAGAATGGATGGATGACCACAGAAGAGAAACTACACAAACAGTGGTGTGATGGCAGAGTTGGACAAGTGGAGAGCATTTTTCTCTCTCTCAACAGGACCTACAAGTCAAAAGAGGCCAGGAGGTTTAAGCTTGGATTCCTGGTCTACTTGCCTAGGTGCTGGTAAAGCCTCTAAGTATACTGGACCAGAGGAACCTGGGCAGGTGCCTATGGTTATAAAGGTTTAGGAGAAACATGTGCCTCTCATTAGCATTGAGAGCCTCCTCACTTGTAGACTTAGAGACTAAAAATCAAATGTTGTTCTGCTACCTTGCCCACTGACCTTCAGCTATGAGGCACTATGCTTGGATGCTTTCCTCCAGTGTGTGTTTTTGACATCTTTGCCAAAGAGAAGATGGCTACAATTACATGCTCTTATGTTTGGATCTATTTTGTTCCATTAATCTACATGTCTGTTTCTATGCTTTATTACTGCAGCTCTGCAGTGTAACCTGAAATTTGTATGGTAGTCCCTCCAGCACTGTTCTTTTTGTCAGGGATAGCTTTCACTATTTGGGACCTTTTTTATTTCCATATGAGTTTTAGTATTTGTTTTCTATTTCTGTGAAGAATGTCGGGGTGTTTAACTGGGATTGCATAGAATCAGTAAATCACTTTCAGTTAAATGGTCATTTTCACAGTATTCATTCTGCCAATCCATAAATATAAGAAGTCTTTTTATATTCTAGTGTCTTCTTCAATTTCTTTCTTCAAAGATTTAAAGTATTCACTGAGGAAGACTTTCGCCTTTTTGTTTAGCTTGATTCCTACATATATCTTTGAGGGTATTGTGAATGGGAGTATACTCATGATCTGTTTCTCAGCATGTTCGCTGCTGGTGTATAGAAAAATTACTAATTTTTGTAACTTGATCTTGGATTCTGATACTTTGCTGAGAGTGTAGAACTTTTTTAGAAGTTTTCTGGTAGAATTTTGGTATCTCTTATGTATAATGTCAGATCATATGCAAATGGGGATAATCTGACTTCTTTTCCTATTTAATTTCCTTTTCTTGCCTTAGCACTACAGCCAATGCTTCCAGGACACTATAGAAAGGGAATGGAGAGAATCAACAGTCAGTCATTCCTGAATTTAATCTGATTTCTTCAAACTTTTCTTCATTTAGGCTGGTTTTGGCTGTGGGTTTCTTATTACATTGAACTTTGGTCCCTTCAGTCCTGTTCTCTATAGGACTTTTACCATGAAGTTGGGTTGGATTTTGTCAAAGGCTTTTTTAAAAAAAATACATTATGGATATAATCATGTGATTTTTGTCTTTAAGACCATTTATATGACTTATTATGTTTATTGATTTAGGTAAGTTGAACCATACCTGCATGTCTAAAATAAAGACAACTTAATCATTGTGGATGATATTTCTTATGTGTTCCTATATTCAGTTTACAAGTATTTTGAGGAATTTTGCATCTATGTCCAGGGGAATATTAGTGTATAGTTTTCTTTGTTTTGTTGTAGTGTATTTACCTGGCTTTGGTATTCAAGTTATTATGGCTTCACAGAAGTTTGAATATGTTCCTTCTGTTTGTATTTTTAAAAGTATTGATTGTCGTTCCTGTTTGCTGTGAATTGATCTAGATTTGGGCTTTTTTTTTTTAAGTTGGAAGGTAGGCATCTGGGTCATTCACCCAACTGAACTAGCATACCTAATACTAGTTCCACTCAATGAAAATGTTATAAGTAAATACATGACCACAAATTAATATTTTCCCTCCCTCCTTCTCACCCTTCCAAACCTGTACATCATAATGGGGAACAGCTGTTCCCAGGAAGCCTGGTTTGACGGTCATTGTCCTGGAAACTCTGCAGGTGAGTCCCTGTGGAGAGGCACAGACAGAATAGTAAGGCTCAGGAAGAGCTGCACAGTCAGCGAGGGAATGGTTCACTGAGCAGGTCTCATTCCTACCCTTAGCCATTCACATTCCTGTCTCCTCCATTCCCATCCTCTGTCTTTCTCCCCTTTCCTGGAACACCAATCCTAGTAGCTCACTGAACTGTTGGTTCAGAAGACAATCTGATTACTTCCCAGGGAAGAGAAATGGACAACCACTCTCCAGAAATCCATCTAGATGAGAGTAATGAGTTCTCACATTTTCTAACACAGTAGAATGACTAAAATCAGCACCAATGGATCACATATCTCAAAGTTGGAGAAGAAGCAATGTTCCCAATGTAGAGGAAGGATAAATGTTTGAGGAAGTGCATATAGAGATATGCAAATATCACACAGTAGGCATGGGGTGTAGGTTGGTGGTAGGACAGTTGCCTAACATGTGCAAGGTCCTGGGCTTGGTTCTCAGCTTCACAAGAAGAAGAAGAAGAAGAAGAAGAAGAAGAAGAAGAAGAAGAAGAAGAAGAAGAAGAAGGAACAGGAAGAGGAAGAAGGAACAGGAAGAGGAAGAAGAGGTAAAGGAAGAAGAGAGGAGGAAAAAGAAGGAGAGGGAGAAAGGAAGGGGGAGAAGGAAGAAGTGGAGGAGCAAGAAGAGGAGGGAAGGTGGAGGACTTTTATATTTAGCTCTTTTGTGCCAAAGTTAGCCATCTGCAATCCCAGAGGCCTACAAGATCTTTGGGACAGTTTGCTTGAATACTGAAATGAACCCTGCCTCAGAGAGGCTGTGGGACAGAGAAGCCTCTTCTGCACTGTTCTCCTCTGGGTGGATGACAACCCTTACTAGTTTGCACTCCATGTACTGTGGTCCTCACTTGTATTCATAAGCTCTTCTTGACTGCTTAGCACTGCAGCACTGCCTCCAGCCTGCTGGGGGAATACTACTGGGGTTCCATTAGCCAGAGAAGGAAGATAGGTGAGAGGGCAAAGAGGAACACCAAGGGTCACCAGAGAGCAAGTCACTCAGAAAAGGGGCCAGTCAGTCTGGGGGACAGAATCACAAGGCTCTTCTAAGAAGTGGCACAGAGCAGCGCAGACACATGCTGTACACATGCTGCCAATCAACTCCAAGATTGGCAGGGGTGGCAGGGACTTCACTGGCTTCTCCCTGTGCTTCACTGAGCAGCTGAGTGTTGTGTCCGACATATCTGAGAGTTTCAGTTTTCTGCTAATGTGTGATTCTGTCACACAGAAATTCCATGATCATCTTGTCTGAATGAACAGTTGCTGGGTTTTGTTGTTTTGGTAGTGGTGTTTGAAGGTAGAGCCCCTGAAGTCATAAGAGGAATCAACAGAGAGAACCAGGCCCCAGTAGATCTGTAGCCATAACACAATCCCTGAGCACCCTGACTCTGAACCCAGAACCAAAGAAACACACTTGCTCCTAGAATCAGAGCCAGTTAAAGAAACATTAAAATTAGAGCCAAAAGGCTAAAAAGCACCAGTGAAAAAAAATACAGTTTGGCACTGACATCAGAGCCATCTCTGCCCTGATCAACTGAAACACAAAATCAACCAATCCCCAAGCAGAAAACCCAGTCAATCCCTAGCAGGGAAGTAGTTCCCTCTAGTTTGGCAGTATGACCACTCCCTGACTTTAGCCAGGGAAGTAGTTCCCTCTAATCTGGGGGGATGACCTCTCTCTGACCCCTGACATCATGGACTCTTCCTCCTAATGGGAGGGGCCAATCAGAAGCATGCAGATTCTCATTCCATAGGGAGCAGTCAATTCGAGGTCTGGTCTGTGGCTAAGCAGGTTTGAAATTCCCCAATCCCTTCCCTCTTTGCCTGGCCACTATACCCCCCACCCTTCCAGCAGTGCTCAGGAATCCTCTCCTGTTTCTGCTGCTGCTGGGAACTGACTGGGAGGCTCTAGTTAACTCCCAATAAAGACTCTTTGCTTTTGTATCAGAATCAGACTCATGGTGGTATTTTGGTTATCTGGACTTTGGGCATAAAACAATACCTTTCTGATGGGACTGAGTAGTGGCTCTCTTCAGACTGTCAGTCACGCAAGAGTAGGTTTCTACAAAGCAAGTTTACCCCTGGTTTGTTTGGCCCATGTCTGTTTTCCCACCCACTTTTCATCATGAGTTGAAGCAGCATGGGGATACCAAAGGTATGAGCAGATGCCAACATCCAATTTTAGATTTCCCAGGCTTCAAAACTATGAGCCGAAGTATCTAGTTTTCTTCATAAATCACCTAGCCTCAGTTAGTATGTTATAACAACACAGAACATATTATGTCTCTAGCTTTTGATCCCTCTTTACCTTTTTATTTTTTCATAGCTCTTTTCATCATCTACTTTCTTGATTTTCTGCCTTCTACCCCACTAGAATCCAATGCCCATGAAATTGGGAACATTGACACTTTGATCCCATAGTAGACGCTCAATAAGTATTTCTCAACTCAAAGAGTGATACACTACTTCACAATAGCCCAATTAGGAAACAGAATTTGTAGTCTGGCTGGAGCACTTAGCCCATGGTCCCCTAGGAAGTAGATACCGTTTCTGTCTGGCCGTAGAATTCTCGGATATACAGTCCTGTCTTGGCTTTCCAGTTCTCCAGGGTCTCCGGGAGAAGGCTTTCCCCTCCAGTGAAGCAGCTATGCAGATGTGGGAACTTGTAACTAAAGAAGAGAGTTTGTTTTCTCTTAGCTTCATTGGAACTGAAGCCTACATAGGCTTGGGACTGAGTTCTGGGAGGTATGATGGTGCCCCTGTGTTTATATAGGCTAAGTTGTGTCCAGATAAATAGGCATAGGGATGGGTTTAGAGGCTCCTTCTGATCCCCCAAGTGTCCATCACCTGGAAAGATCCTGTTGTAGCAACATCCGGTAAATGAGGGGGGCACCCACTAGGCTGTTGATGGGATAGCTGGACAGCACCTGTAGGGAGAGAACCTTCTAAGACATTGCTCATTAGATCAGATGCCAAACTCACAAGGCACACATCGTCATGACAGTCACGACTTCTCAATTTGTAGTGACACAGACTGAAATCCTAGTTTGTCTGTTGTGTTTGTTTCAGACTTAACAAGCCTCATGATGCTCACATATGCTCAAGACAAAACAGAGGAATGAATGCAGACAGAAAGAGGTCCAAGATTCATTTGGAATGCTTTTGTTGAAGGTTGGCTGGCTCTTCCCACTCAGTTTAAGACTCACTCTTGTTACCCCACCCCCACTACACCAAAGGATATGTAAAGCCTCCACTATCAAGGAGAATAGATTAATGTAGGGTAAAGGGTCAGGGAAAGAACGCCCTGGCCCTGACTTTATCCCAAGATCAGGGCCAAGGAGAGAACATGCTGACTCTGACTTGACTCCAAGCCCAAGATCAGGGCCAAGAAAGAACAACCTGACCCTGACTTGACTCCAAGGTGGTTTTGTGTATCAACTTGACAAAGGCTAGAGTCATCAGTGTAAGGGGTCATCTGAGGAAATGCCTCCATGAGTCCAGTTGTAAGGCATTTTCTCAATTAGTGATCAGTGGGGGAGGGCCCAGCCCATAGTAGGTGGTGCCACCTCTGGCTGCTGGTCCTGGCTTATGTAAGAAACCAAGTTGAGCAAGTTAAGTCAGGGGAAGCAAGCCAGTTAGTAGCACCCCTTCACAGCCTCTGCATCAGCTCCTGCCTCCAGGTTCCTGCCCTGTTTGAGACCTGTCCTGACTTCCTTCAATGATGAAAAGCAATGCTGAAGTGTAAGCCTAATAAATCCTTTCCTCCCCAACTTGATTTTTTGGTCATGGCATTTCATCACAGCCATAGAAACCCTAACTAAGACAGGGGCCAAGAAAAAAAATCCCAAAACCAAACAAAGTATCAATACCTGAGCCTGTCCCAAGATCAGGCCACAGAATCCCACCAATCCCTTAGCATGAAACCCCACCAATCCTTGAGCAAGAAATCCCACAAATTCTTGAGCTTCAAGATCAGGCCACAGAATCCCACCAATCCCTGAGTTTGCCCAAGATCAGGCCACATAATCCCTCCAATCCCAGGCCACCCTGAAAATTTCCACCCTCCAAGAAACTATATAAACCCTGTCTTCTGCTCAGTTCTCTGCTGCCTCTCACCCAAGCAGAGACAGCCACCCTCTTGAGGTTTTCCTTCACAATCAATGTATGAGGTTTGTTGTGTGGTGTGACTTTATGGTATTGCTTGGCTCCTGACTGACAGGATACCTTTCCCTTCAGAGATGCAACACTTGCATAGGGGAAGCCTTTCCCCTCAGAGCTGTGACACTTACACCAGATGCTGCAGCAAATGAGTTATACAATCTTGGCTCAGTGCCTTGACCTTCTGGAACTAGGTTTGCTAAAGGCTATTTCCATGAAAATATTTGTGAGAAACCGTAGTGGTCAAAAGTGGCTAAAATCATGTCTCATCATTTCCAAAGCAGTGTCCAAGAAAGGCCTGGAACTGAATGCTAACTCTGCATTGTGTTTCTTCCTGAAGTTCCCACAATGACCTCATATAGCATGTACTGTGATCCTGTTTATGGACCTGAGCCCTACAGGGTTAAGTGTCTCAAACAACTGGAGGAGTCAGTGTTAGCCACAGGGTATGCAATGTTCTTTCCCTCACTATATTTGTTTTGTGCAGAACTGAATAGTGATCTAAGCAAAGATCTAGAAAAAAAAGAACATGAGTATCAAACAACAGTTTCTTGTATGTGTAACCAGTGACCCTGTGCAATTCTGTAGTATATTTTTGCAATAAAAATGAAAGCACACTTATTGCTTGTTACCATGCAGTAAGAAGCAGCTACAGCATATAACTTTGTTTAATGACTATCTCTGACTCTACAGGGAAAGCAATGTTATTATTCTTTAGAATTCCTCCCAGGTAAATTCACCAAACTGGACATAAACCAAATACCCACCTGTAATATGATGGGAAAGAAATGGTGACACATTCTTAGAATGGAATACAATTAAAAAGAACAAACTTCATACACATGCAAAAATATGGGTTAACTTCACAGAGAAAATTTGCTGAGTGAAATAAGCCAGACACAAAAGATGATCCATCCTACATAGGATTTACCAAAAAATAAGAGAAGAGGTAAAATTTAAGATGGTAGAAGTCAAGAGAGTTATTAACTTATGAAGTGAGGGCATGGCCAGGGGAGATATGGGCACCTTCTGCAGCTATGGAAAGATTTAATGCTTCCATCTGGTGATGGTTACATGGGTGTCTGATATGAACCATACATTCCATATACTGGATGGATCCATAGACTGGATCTCTAACCTCATGTGATTCGATTTAGAGAGAATGGTGCCAAGTACTGGAAAAAGGTGTGCCAATGGCACATTAGGTAATGTCATAAGAAAAGTACCAGATTTTATCTCTCCTCCATACTTCATCCCTCCCTCCTTCCCTTTCCACCTCCCCACTTCTCCCTCCACTAAGACTATAGCAAGAAGGTGATCTCCTACAAGCCAGCATGAGGTTCATCACTAAGCAGATGACCCCTCCAATACCTTGACCTTCTTGAGTCCATTGTTTAGAAGCATGGTCAGCATCTGCTGTGTGAGCCTCCCTGTTTGTGGTATTCCTGGGGAGTAGCCTAAGCTGACTGAGGCAGTGTATCACCCAACTGAATTCTTTCTAAACTGTATACTAAAATAGTGGCATTCCATACATTTTAACTATCATCTTGGGTTGCTCTGCAAATGAAGGAGGAAACAGGACACCAACACATACTCATGCATAGACACATGCATATACACAGACACACATGCAAGCATACACACAGGTGCGTAAGGGAGATGATAGCACCTCTCATCCCTTTATCTGAGATGTGCCAAAAAAGAAATGTCTCTTAGTTGATAGAACAACCACCTAGTCCCATCTCTTGAACACATGCCATTCATCAATGCCTGTGTCCATCTCTCTCCCTAGACCATGAGCTTTGTTAGACGGGTGCAAACATCCAACTTGCTTCCTGTTGTCCACTGCTCATTCATGTGGCTGGGATTTAGCAAAACTTTTATGAATTGAAACCAACAGCCACGATCTGGAGTGTGTAAACTCAGAGCTTACACTGATCAACCAATGGGGGCAGTCCTCTCTTACCTTTAGAACAGTCTGTGGATTAAACTTCGGCAAAAGATAGACAAATATGCATGCTCCCAATGTCCAAGGTTCCAGAAACGAGGCTAAAATGTTCACTATCCAACCTGTGTCTGAGATGGTCCATACTGTGTCAGAGACATTCAGGCCTGTCCAGGAGCTGAAAACACAGAACACAGGCACACAGAGCTGAGTGCACACTGATGATGTGATACTTAAGGGGCTGTGTGGCGGAAGGGTGAGATGTGGCCAAGCACTCTGTGTGAAAAGGTGGCAGTCCTTTAGAAAGCATGACCCAGAAGACACAATTTAGTAGATAACTGAGTTTTGCTCTCACCTTATTCCCAATACTAGGACAGTGGCTGACAAATGAAATCACTCAGGAAAAGCTTACTAACAAAAGGCATCAAAGTAAAATAATTGTGTGTGTGTGTGTGTGTGTGTGTGTGTGTGTGTGTGGCCAGAGGTGAACTTCAGGTGTTGTCCTCAGGTCCTGTCTACCTTAATTTTTGAGACAAGGTCTCTCACTGCCTGCCTTGGGTTTTTCCAATTAGGCTAAGCTTGCCAGCCTGTAAGTCTCAGGAGTCTGCCAATTGCCATCTCCAAGATTTAGTATTACAAATTCGGGCCACCAAACTCTACATTTTTAATGTAAATTCTGCAGACCACAAGTCCTCTTGATTGTGTGACAAGGACTTTATGAGACTATACTCCTTACTCGTAATTAAGACTGATTCAGTTTTCTGATACTGTTGGCTCAGAGGTAGGACATGCATGCTTTAAAAAAAAGTTTTGAACATGAAAATACTTCCAATTCTAGAAATAAAATTAGCATTGCAGGAAGGCTCTGTGGGAAAAGAGCATGGGGACTTTCAGTTATTAGTTCATGGAGACCTTGGCACCACACCTTCTGACTCCAAAGGGCATATTGACCTAGTACTGAAATTAGTGTGTCTTGAGGCCTGTGTTCTGGAAACTCTGAAAACCCTGTTCACCTTATTCCTCTAATAAAACTTTTCACATAAATGAATTTGCAAAGTAATTTGTTGTTCACCAAAAGATGTCCTCCTGGAATTTGGGTGTCATCAAAGCAAATTGCCAGGACCCCCCAAAACAAGATAGAGAGCATCTGGGAAAGGGACATCTGTGCCCCATTGCTATCCTTCATCCTACTAGTGTGGCTTGAAACAAGGAAGGTGACTTGAGACCTTGTATTGTCTAAAACAGAGATGTTACATTGAAGAGCTCCCAGTATGAGAAGTCTTGCTCCGTTTGCCTCCCTCTTCAAGTTGTCTTTCTAGAAGTCTCAAGGACAAATTAGACCTGACTTCAGATCAGTCATCATGAATCTATATCAGGAAAAGGCTCAGCTTACCCAGCGTCCATCTTGGCCTTGAGGCCCAGGCTGGAATGGGAATGTTCTGCCATCTTGGGAGGGCCACTGGTCCCACTAGTAAAGTAGATGGCGGCTGGTTCATGACTTCCAGTTTCCACACAGTGATGAGTGGTAGATACATCCCTACAAGGACCAGAAAGTCAATGTCTCAGATCTAGCCTAGATAATGATGGTTTGTGATTCGTCTTCCCTCAATAGCCCTCGAAGTGACAAGGGTAAGTCAGATGACCTGTCTCTGAAGGGAAGGTCTTGAGTGGCAAACTTCATGCATTCTTGAGTGAGTCAGGATTAGCATTTTGTTAACTATGTAAATTTGTACTCGTTACTGTTACTTAAATTCTGTGAGTCTCACTTTCCATATCTGTGAAATGGGGGCAACATAACCTTATCTCAGAGAGTTCAGTGAGAAAGTTAACTCTACAACAAAGAAGGAGTGAACATACTTAGCCAGGACTGAACATTAATTCAGTTGTGGTTGGCCCCAGCATTATAGCAAGAGCACAGAAGGAGAGCAGTTAGTTTTCCAAGTGATCAAAAATAATTATTGATTTTTTTATGTGTATGAGTGTTTTGTCTGCATGTATGTATATGCACAGCATACGTATGTTTCCTGTGGAGGTCAGACAAGGGCACTGGATCTCCTGGAACTAGAGTTATTGACAGTTGTAAGTTGCCATGTAGATGCTGGGAATCAAACCCAGGTCCTCTGGAAGAGCAGCCACTCTCTCCAGCACCCCACGTGGTTTCTTGATACCCACTTTTATTCTCTGAAATACCCCATAAGTCTCTAAGTACCTTGAATCTGAATCTCTCAAAGCTGGCATTTTATTGTTTATTTTTATGAAAATTATTTTAAAGATCATGACAATAGAAAGGAAAAAAAATCCTTACATTCTCGATAGATGTTTCCTAAGGCACATGTTTCTAAATGGAAGGATTTTAGACCTGTGGCAAGAATCCCACTTATCCGGCCAGTCTTGCTATGAAATTCTGGAAGGACTACTATTCTGGAAAGAATATCCTACAGATATAGAATAAGGGAAGAAGAGCCTGGAAATCAGTGCACTAGGCATCTCTAAGATGTTGCCTAGCATTTCATCTATGGCTGTGGTAAATAGTTCTGGATGCCTTTCAGCCCCATTCAGATCAGTAGCATGTTGTTCTAGTGTGTGCAAGTGATTGATCTTAATGTCAAGGTGTGTGTGTGTGTGTGTGTGTGTGTGTGTGTGTGTGTGTATGTATGTAAGCACTTATATGTGCTTATATAATGTGTCTGTTGTTCTGTGTGTGTGTGTGTGTGTGTGTGTGTGTGTGTGTGTGTGTGTGTGTGTAGTGTGTATGTGTTATATTCATGTGAGTATGTGCTAAGCACACCCCTGTACGTGAACATTCAAAGGCCAAAGCAGGGTGTTAGGTGTCTCCCTTTCCTGCTTTCCGTGATAATTTCTGGAGACAAGTTTTCTCAATGAACCAGAATCTTAGCTTTTGGGCAGGGCTGGCCTGTGAAATCTTGGGATCTGCTTGTCTTTACCACCTAATGCCAGAGTTATAGGCATGTGCAGCCATGCTGGCATTTTACACAGGTGCTGGGGATTCGAACTCAGGTCCCCGTACTTTTACAGCAAGTGCTGTTACCCACTGAGCCATATTCTCAGCATCTCGGTCTCGCAGGCTTTTTCTTTTTCATGCTACCATGGCATAGGAATCTGGGCCTACAAGTGTAAAAAGTGTGTGGTAGATAATGCCCCTTACAACCATCAATAAATGAAGTATTTGTCAGTCCATTCTTTAATCCTGGGGGCATTCTATGCGCTTCTCATAAGGTTTCTGCATACCTGGCCACACCCACCTTTTGAATGAGTCCCTATTAACCCTTGTATTTGCTTTTCTTTCTTCACTGTCTCATTTTCCTTTGTCTTGGTTTCCTCTTCTGGTGAAAACCCGGCTAAGGCAGGAGATACTCACTTTAGCAATGTCTTGAAGTTTAGCCATCCTTCTCTCCTGTTTTCAGACACCAGCAACTTGATTTTCAGAAAAGAGCAGTCAGGGGCCACAGCATCCACTTCCTGAGCCACTTCATCCCCAGCCACAATGGCCCTGGCCTTGGATGACTGCAGCCTGTAGAGTATGTCTGTAGATTTCATCTGGATGGTTCCAGGCATGAAAACAAGGCCTGCAGAAGACAAATGGCTTAAAGAGAGCTAGGAAGTGAATTATCTTCTTCCCCAGAGAAGGGCTTTGAATAGCCATGGGACCAACAGGGAAGGGCAGGTGGGATGTGAGGACCAATAAATAGGAAGTAAGGGGGTTGCCTTCTATGGGGGTTTTTTAAGGAGGGGAAACTGCTGTTGTCTGCCTTTCATTTCCTTTACAAGAGAGAGAGTGTCCAGCCTGTGTGGATAGTTACTAACCAGTCCGAATGCATCCCAGGGTCACCAGCCACCACTCTGGGACTTGGCCAAGTACTACTGCCACACGGTCCCCACGCTGCAGGCCACAGGCTCCCGAGAGGACATTAGCTGCTCGTTGGCTGATTTCACTCAGTTCTCTGAAGTTCCACTTTAATTCTTCCCCACTGCCATTCATCCACCATAGGGCTGGACGTGGCGGTCTTTTGCCAGCCTGAAAAAAAGAGATGGCCTGGTTATCAGAAGACCCATGGAGACACAGCAGATAAAACTAGTTGCAAGTCTAAGGGTAGGCTTGTTGATTTGAGGATATCCACACACTATTAAAAAGTGTTGAAAACCCTCAAAAATTTGTTTTAAATGAGGGTTATATCTATCAATGTTGTAGTAAAACAGAGACTTTAATATGCATGCTTTAAAAATATAACAGTTAAAACACATTCTATATTACCATGATAGTGATTTTGATTGCTAGCTGGAATGACTCGAGGATGTTTAAGAGATGAGCAAAGTGCATCTCTGAGTTGTGTGTGTCTCCAGAGATGACTGGATGGTGTGGGCTCTGATACAATCATTGGATTAATAGCTTGATGGATTCATAATATGCCATTGGGAGATGGTTAAAAGCAAGAAGTGGGTTCTGGGTAGAGGAAGAGAGTTGGAAGACGTCCTTGGGGTTGGATCTTTCCCAGAACCTCTTCACTGTCATAAGTTTCATTATTTTCCCCTTAAATATTATTAGTTTCCATTTTGCTGGTTTATTTAACTATTTCTTTCATGAATTCCAAATCAAGAACTGTAGCAGTAAGACTTTTCCTCAGTATTCCAAGGAGGAATAACTAAGAAAAAAAATCAAGAAGCTAGCTGAGGAGACCACTGAATCAGTAAAGTGCTGGCCATGGAAACTTTAGGACCTGAGTTCAATCCCCAGAACATATGTTAATCAAAAGCCAGTCATGGTAACACATACTTGTAATTCATGCACTGGGGAGGTGGAGTCAGGCAGATCCCTGAGGCTTCCTGCCCAGTCAGTCTAATGTACTTGATGAGCTTCTGGTCAGTGAAAAACTCTGTCTCAAAAACTAAAGTGATGGAGCTGAGGAAGGGCACCTGAGGTTGACCTCTGGCCTCCATTTGAACTAGCACATACAAACACGTGTGTACATGTTTAAAAATGTACATGCAGGTGCATAAGGACAGGCATATAACAGATAACCTTTTGTTGTTGTTCATCATCACCCTTGTCAAACAGTTCCTTACTCTGGATTGAAACACTCTTTTGTAGATGGACAGGCAAGGCTCAGGGGCTCAGGAAACTAACAATACAACGATGAAGATGCACAAGGCATGTGAATCTTCTAGAAGCCAGTCCAGGTGTTAATATAAGCAGTAAACAGTTGTTGGTGCTCAGCTGCCTGCAAGTTGCTCAAGGAGCATCAGTGATACATGCTGCGGGCTTCTCACTGACACACATATCTTTGAATTGCTCCTGCTTCTGCAACTCCTTGCCCACACCCCATAACCATCCCTTATAGGTTCATTGTTTCACCTGTCTTGACTTACATCACATCAGCTCTTTGGTCTGTCATTACACTCTTTGTCTGGGATGAACAGCAATAGTTTCCCAGGTAGAGTCACACAACAACCTTACACCTTGTTCCATCTTCAGGATGAAGAATGATGTAATCTCCATACTGAGGTTGTGTCATAGTGCCAAGACCTCAGAACAACATTGTCACAACTCACCATTGTCATAGCTATGTATTGTCGCAGAACATCATTTTCACAGCTCCCTTTGCATAGTCCTGTTTGTTGCTCCTATTGGTTAACTCTAGCCTTTCTCCTGCCTTAGTCCCAATGATCTGGTTCATCCTCTAGAAATGCATTTATGGTGAAGGCAGTGGTGTCTGGTAGCAAAAGAAACTCAAAGATGGACAAGAAACTTGAAAGTTTCTGCCTCCTCTCCCTATCCATCTCTTGTGGAAGCCTTTTTATACTCTGCTGAGTGGGCATCTTACCTGCACACTTCAGTGGCAGAGACATGTGGCCTAGCTTTCTGGGAAGACTGGCTCAATCTTGAATTGTTGATTGCCTCCTATGATCTGTGTTAATCAGACTGGCCATCGGCATGATAAACACGTATTAGCTCCTGGATTCAGAGGCTTTGATCAACATTCCTTGGATCCATTGACTGTAAGCATGTGGTGAGGTAGAGCGTCATGACAGTAGGAGTGGGTGACAGAGACTACTCACTTGTGACAGATAGGAAGCTAAGAGAGAAGCAGAGACCACGGACTAGGCAAAGCCCTTGAGTTACATTCCCAGTGAACTATTTCCTCTAGTCCCACCATTTAAAGCCTCCATCACCTCCCAAAACATTGTCAGCAACTGGAGTTCAGTTGCTTAAACTGAGTCTAGGGGGTACTACATGCTTAGTCCTGTAACAAGTTCACCCATCCCAGCTATGCCCCAGCTCACGGCTCTTTATTTCATGCTGGAGAGTCACAATAGACAGTGGGTTTGGGGTTACTAGATACTTCACCATGTCTCATATGCCTCTGACCTTCTTTTTAAAAAATATTTGTAGTAGCATGTATTAATTACACACAATCGTAAGTTTTATTACATTTTCATACATGTGCACAATGCATTTCAATCATATTCACCTTCCTATCATCCTATCATCCTTGTCTGCCCCCCACCTCCCTTTCCCACTTCTCTTGATATCCTTCTTCCAACTGGTTTCTCTTCTACTTTTGTGGTGTGTGTGTGTGTGTGTGTGTGTGTGTGTGTGTGTGTGTGTGTGTGTAAGTTTTACCAGGGTTACTTATAGGAACATGGGAGAAGGTTTGTTTATAGAAGCATGGGTACCTTACTAGTGGCTATATTACTGAACAATATGTCTCTCTGTTCCTCATTAACCTTTAACTGCATATACAGCCTCTGGGAGAAATGGGGCCCAATGAGCTCCTCCCTACTCCATGAAATCTAGTACAGGTAATTATGAGTTGCTGTGAGTTCAAGAGAGCAATGCACATTTCATGCCCAGAAATTACAATCCACACCCCCACCTCTTATGTTCTTTCTGTTCTTTCTTCCATAATATTTCCTGAACCTCTTAGGGGATGATAGAAATGTCCTATTTATGGAGCATTCAACAATCTCCAATTCTCAGCACACTGACCATCTGTGAGCCTCTGGTCACAGCTTATCACAGTTGTCACTGACAACTGCATATCATGCTTTTCTGACAGAACCCCAGAGCTCTCTGATTTTCTTTCTCCCAAGTCACCCTGTGCTGAATGAAGGAGGATGAACACCCTGCTCACAGCTCCTTATGGTGTCTGAGACCTAATAAGCATCTCATAAATCTCTACGGAATGAACTGATAAATGAATGAGGTCAATCAAACCATGCCATTCTCTCTCCCATTACCTTTTCCATGTTGGCCCAGTGATCTATCACATCATTAGCGAAGTTGAACTTGGCAGGTATTTCCTGGTGGCCCCACTGTATGGACAATAGTTTCTTGATATTAATATGGAATGTACGGATGGACATCTCAGTACCCCAGAGGGTACAATATCTTGGAATTTTTCCCAGCCAAAGCATGGTCAGAGCTGTGAAAGAAGGAGGAGATGTAGGTGAACTCTTCCCTGCTAGATTGTGATACTCAGCATCAGCCAGTGGAGAGTTGTTTCCATCCTCCAGGCTTGATTGGTTGTGTTTGTGAGTATATTGAATGGACACGGAGTGCCCGGTTCAGTCTCCTTCTATATGCCATTCTCCTAAAGCAGCTCCCTCCAGGTCCTGCAGAAATTCTTTGGATATCCAATGATTCAGACTTTAGCTTAAAGTATGAGGGAATTGTTTTGTGACTCTCATTATACATCTGTTTTCTTCCTGTAGAAGGATTATATCACCCCATTCATTGCCATGTGACTTCTTGGTGCAGTGTACAGGAAGAGACCATATTCCCCTCTTGTTTACTTTGGCTTGCTAGTGAGATAGGTTATGGTTAATATGATGGCTATGGGTTGATCAGATTTTCATTTCCACCCCAACCCCGTGTGGGTGTATGTGTGCATTGTATGCATGTGTGTACACAGATGTATACATGAACATACCTGTGAGCATGTGCAGAGGCCAGAGGAAGACACCGAGTAACCTTCCCCATGTCTTATTCCCCTGTGATAGGGTATCTAATTGGATCTAGAACCTGCCTTTTCTCAGGTAGTCTTGATGGCTAGGGAGCCCCAGTGATCCTTTTGTCTCTGCTCCCCTAGCTAGCTCTGGGCTCCCACAGACACACACACACACACACACACACACACACACACACACACACACCTTTTTTTTTTTTTCATGTATGCTGGGCTTCTGAACTCAGGGTCTCAGGCTATTGCTGAAAGTGCTTTGACCCACTGTGCCATCTCCATAGTACCATTTCTTGGGCTTTCCAGAACTACATATCTCATATGAGTACTATGAGGGTCCTAGAATGATGACACAAGGAACTCAGCTAAGCCCAACCTGTCCACTTCCAACCTTCAGTTATTTTTCAACTAAGTTTTGTAGACACATCTTAGACCTATATTTAGTAGGAAACATATATATTTGAAAGCTATCAAATGCTTGGGATTCTTGCCAATACACCAACTGTTGACTAATATACTAATTTTTTGGAATTAGTTTTGATTGACATATTTTAAAAACTATGCATGTACAGTGCAGTATCTAACACACACAGCAACTTACAGAATTATAGCTCCTGTGATTATTGTTTTCAGCTTTATTAGTTCCAGGGAAAGATGTTCCAAGGCTATACACTGGTGTTTGAATTCTGTCATGTGCTCTTGCATGACACTGCAGAATTTCAAGCCTAACGACCTTTGATTTAGAGAATCCAGCCAGCAATCTGTCCCCTTGGCTGGATTCCCAGCCCCCTTTGTCTAGGCAGAGGGCATTAGGATTCTCATCTATGGCACTTACATGTTTTCTCCTACTTTCTCAAAGAAGGGGTGAGAATTTCCTTCCCAGACCTGGCCAGCAATACCTAGTGCTTTCATGGTTGCTGGTATTTCCCTTTGGGTGGTTGACTTCTCCTTATCTTCTGGCCTTACCTCTTCAAATAAGCATGTACTCCTTCACCCCCAGCTATCTCTCAGCTTCTGTCTATGCTGCTACCCAGCTCTCCAGTCCTCCACTTTTGGTTGGCTAAAGCCCCGAATTAATACCCTTTGACATTCCATTTGTGGCTTTAAGATGTCTTCCATTGGGAGTTTTCATCTCCTTGATAGCTGTTACTCCTCATGATCAGTGAGTGTCATCATGATGCATGCCTCCCACTTTGGTCTCTTGCATGAACACTTACCTGACAAGCCTCTTCTGGAACTCTGTCTGGAGGTAGCTTGGTCTACTTCCCTCTTGGGAAGTAATACCAGAGCTCCTGCAGCCCTGGAGGAGAGAACCGCACTGAAGCAGATGGTTCCCAGATCCAATCCAAGTAGCCTGTGAGGGCTCAGCTAATCATTAATGGTGCATAACTCTGGGGCAATGCTACTCCTCCTAGTCAAGTTTATGTGTAGCAGTCTTTGAGTCTGTGGAGAGGGCTCACTTGGACCTGGTGGTTAATGCAAGGGATCAAAATGATTGACAGCAAGCCTTTTCTCCAACCAAGGAAGAGAATGGAGTTTCAGATGCTCTATACACTGTCTTACTGTCTTTAATCCTCTCATTTGTTTGGCTTCCACCAAGGGTCGCTTTTCTTGTTCTGTCTGTGACACTTGATCAATTTAGTGTCACAGCTTGGATCTAGGGCTCTTGCCAATGACCCCATTAGTGTATCTCTTGGCTGGATCTCTCTCCTGGGTATTCATCTGTTTGATGTCTCTACTTGGATATATCTAATGTGTTTTTAAGAGTAGATTCAGAAAGTGACAAGTATTCTATCTCTAAACCATCCACTGCATCTGTGGCCTTTACCAGAAGATGGTCATCCTATTGTTCCCACTCTCCCTGTATGAAATCTCAGACTTCCAACTCTTTATGCCTAGATCTGGTGAATCTATTAGTCCTGTCTTCCAGCTGTGACTGCCATCTATCTCACTCTCTTCAGTGTTCCAAATCACCATTTTCTATCTGTTTTAGAGTTACCATCACTGTGATGAAACACCATGACCAAATGCAAGTTGAGGAAGAAAGGGTTTATTTGACTTACACTTCCACATTGTGGTCCATCATTGAAGAAAGCATGACAGGAACTTGCTGTGGAATAATCCTCTTGTACAATATAAATATTTGTCACTTACATTTTTTTTTGTTGTGAGCCTAGCCTTTAACAGCTGAGCCATCTCTCCAGCCCAAGATTTATCTCTTGAATTGGCTTAATAAAACACTGATTGGTCAGTAGCCAGGCAGGAAGTATAGGCAGGGAGACCAAACTAAGGATGATGGGAAGGAGAAGTGCAGGGTCAGGAGTTGCAAGACAGATACAGAGGGAGCAGGAGATCAATGTGCCATGCTAAAAAAAAAAAAAAAAGGTACCATCATGTGGCAGAGCATAAATAAAGAATATGGGTTACATAAAATATAAGAGCTAGTTAGTAATAAGCCTGAGCTATTGGCTGAGTATTTATAATTTATATTAAGCCTCTGTGAAGTAATTTGGGAAGCAGCTGCCAGGTATTTGGGAATAGGAGGTTGGGACAAGAAGCTTCTGCTTACAAGAACTCAAACATGGCAGAAACCTGGAAGCAGGAGCTGATGTAGGGGTCATGGAGGAGTGCTGCTTACTGGCTTGCTTCTCATTACTTTCTCAGCCTGCTTTATTATAGATCCCAGGACCACCAGCCCAGGGATGGCCCCACAGACAATGGGCTGGGCCCTTCCTGATCAATCATTAATTAAGAAAATATCTTATAGATGGATCTTACAGAGGCATTTTCTCGACTGAGTTTCCTTCCTTTCAGTACTCTAGCTTGTGTCAAGTTGACGTAAAACTGGCCAGCACACTATCCATAGGAGCATTTTTGTGCTTTCCCCCTTTCTTCTTGCCTCTGCCCTTGGCCCTTGATATCTGTTCTCTGAATGAGCCTGACTTAATTCGGTTTGTCATTGGAGTCTTTTCAGTAAAATGCCAGGTCCTCGCTTGCTGTTGTCTAAAAGGTCATTACCTCAAAGACTTCTCAGGACTCTTCCTCCTGCCTCCCCAGTCCAGTCAATGGGCCTCTTTGTCATCCTGTCTCCATGACAGACACACCTCCTAACATTCAGGTGACTAGCTCACCTGCTAGCATCACACCCTTTCTAAAAGTTATCTGTCCTGGTGAGTTTTTTTGTCAACTTGACAGAAGCTAGATTAATCTAGGAAGAGGAGACCTTGGTTGAAAAAAATACATCCATCAGATTGTCACATAGGCAAGACTGTACAGCATTTTCTTGATTAATGATTGATTTGGGAGGGTCCAACTCACTGTATGTGGTGCTACCGCAAGTTGTATATATTATTTACAACACATTACATATACAAACAAATGCTATGTATAAATAAATATACACCCCATAAACACACACACACACACACACACACACACTTTCACAATTTCCTGAGCAAGCCATGGGACTGAGCCAGTGAGCAGCGGTTTTCTATGGCCTCTGCTTCAGTTCCTGCCTCGAGTTCTTTCTGTGCGCTAAGCTGTAAGAGAAAATGAACCCTCTTCTTCCCCAGTTTCTTTTGGTCATGGCATTTATTACAGCCATATAAAGCAAATTAGTCCATCATGTTTTTGTTTTTCAGCCAAAGAATTTTCTTAAATATTTACTTTGTTCTTGTTATTTATGCATGTGTGGTGTGTCTGTGTGCAGGTTACCATGAAGCCCAGGAGAGAGGGTCAGATCCCTGGAGCTAGAGTTTTGGGTGGTTGTGAGTAGCCTGATATGGATGCTGGGAACTGAACTCAGGTCCTCTGGAAGAGAGCAGTAATGCTCTTAACTACTGAGCAATCTCTCCAGTCCCTTAGGACATCATCTTCATGAGTCCTTTTTGGTCACCTGATCTAACATCACAGCCTCCATCTTCTCTGCCATGTTTCTTCTCTCTGGCCATATATATCTTACCATGCATGCTTTCTTATTGTTTTCTTTTTTAATTTTTTATATACATGCTCTTGAGGGAAGGGATTTTTATGTTTCTGATTCTTGTAAAATAACCCGTAAGACAGGGTATTACTTCCCCAAAGTCTCATGTGTATATGTATTTACACACACACACCCTACATCCTTACATACTTTTTGACAGTTTATACACACATACACCATGTTGTGAGCATCCTCAAACCTTGCACTTCCATGCCTTCTGCACATGTTGACTGCCTTCTTCTTCCCTACAAGTCCATTTCTTTTGCATCTTTTTAGTCATGGGGCAGGGCTTGGTTTTGGCCTTCCCAGTTTAATTATGGTTTCTTGTATGAGCATGGATAGGGCGGGACCAATGCCTACATTGCTGAAGAAAATGACACCAGCTGGGGCTGATGCCAGGCAGTCCTTAGCCTTGGTTAAATGGCCACACTGTCTTCGAGGCAGAGGCAAATAAGATTTCAATAGAGGTTGAGAAAGATCAAACAGGGGGGAGAGGGGCATATATGGAGAACTCAGAGAGATGGTCACATAAATTTTAGCTCTGTCTTTTCATTAGGAGATGATGCTTGATGTCTTCAAAAGTCACCTTCTTGTTTATCCAGAGGAGATAAAAGGAACCGTTGTTTACACCCCCCACCTTTCCTCTCCAGAGCCCTCTGCAATTTTCAGTTGTCTGGAGTTCATTCTTGTGCTATGCTGTTTCCAGTGACCTTGAGAAGTTCAGAGTAACCAAAAGTCCCTGGGCATGTTTTTTAGCCTTTGAGGACCACTGGACATTCAAGCCTCAGTTTATCCATCTGTTGGATAGGTTAACAGTGACATCGCCAAGCTTGTGTGGCAGTGTATTGGAATGATTCTTACCAAGCATGGTAAAGAAAATAGCTTGCAGCTATGTCACTCCTGTTTGACTTATTCATAAGGTCAGAAACACAAAGGTGGGTTCAGGGAGATGACTCGGCAGGTAGAAGTACTTGCCAGGTACTCCTGAGGTGAGGTGTGATGGCATGCATGTGTAATCCCAGCACTTCTAAGACAGTATGAGGCAGAGACCAGAGAATTGTCTGAAAGCTTGCAGGACTAGCCAGCCTGGAGTATTCTACACAGCAGCAGAAACAAGAGAGGCCCTGCTCAACAAGGTGCAAGAACCAATGCCCACAGGCTGTCCTCTGACCCCCATACCCATCCTGGAGCATGTGAGCACCAGCAAGCCCTGAAGGTGTCTATCTTCCTTCTTCTAGACTTCCATAACTGATATTCCTGATTGCCTCAGAATCATGCAGCCATGAACTTTCCTGTGATCTTTTGGAAAGTTCCCTATATTGATATTAAGTCCCTTTTGTCATTGCTTCTCAGGGATGCTCACCATCTGCCCACATTGAGCCTTCAGAACATCGGAATGTGGAGTCAGCTGAACTGTCCTCTGTTTTTGTTCCTCCAGTGCTGTTAGCCCTTATCTAGCGGGGGACCTAAGTCTAGCTGCTGTTCCCCATACAGCTCTATGTTGGGACTTTAACCAATAGTAGGCTTTGCTTAGACTTACTTCTTAGTCGGTGCTCAGAGGTCCCCTGAGGTTTGCTGTGTCCACTGAGAGTCCACAGTGACAGGCTGCTCTCCCTGTTGCCTTTTCTTATTTGTAGGTGCAGTTGCCTCATCTTAGGTGCTTGCCAGAGACATCAAAAGTGTTCACCTCTGCTGGATGGCGCCTGTTCCTGGACAGGAGGCAGATGTAGATTTCATCCACCTTCCCTGATTATTGATGCTTTCAAAGCCTCATGTGCCCCACTCCTCAGTCTGGATTCATGTCTTTTTTTTTTTTTTGTGCTACTCTTTTTTTATTTTTATTTAAATTAGAAAAAAGCCTGCTTCACATGTCAATACCAGCTCCCTCTCCCTCCCCTCCTCCCCCATCCCCACACTAATCCTCCCACCCATCCCCCCATCCACTCCCCAGGAAGGGTGAAGCCCTCCATGGGGGATCCCCAATGTCTGTCACTTCCTCTGGAGCAGGGATGCCCTCTACCATGTGTCCAGGCTGAGAGAACATCCCTCCACTTGTTATGTAAGTATATGATATGTGATCACAAGGGCTGTTGACCCACAGATTGATAACCACTGAACTAGATCATTAAAAATATCAAAAATAATTAAAAACATTTGTTTAGAGTAATTTTAAATAACGGCCTAGGTAAATGGAGAAAAAATTATAACAAATAGAAATGATTCTAAAACTTATAAAATAGATAAAATCATAAAAAATTACATATTGATGGAGAACTATGTAATATTTGGTGTGTATATACATGGTGTACTATGTCTTTCAAGATAAATATATCTACCTCTACAAACAACATTTAAGTAGGAACTGGGATAGAGTCACATGGCAGCTCCATTTTTAATATTTTGAGGGAAAGTTTTCCATTATGGCTGTAATGATGCATATTTCACTATTTTGAACAAGGGTAACTGATGCTACACAGCATCCCCAGATCTTACTGTCTGATTTTGAAACACTCTTCAGATATTAAACTACTTCCTGCTTTGTTGACTGCAACAAACTTCTTTTCCATGGGCTTCAGTCACATGGTTCTGGCTTTACTGTCTTTTTGTTTTTTTTTTTAATCATGTATTTATTCTTTCAAGTTTGTGTGTGTGTGAAACATGTGAATTGCACTTTGATCATATTCCCCATTATCCTCTTCCCACAAAACTTTCTCCTGATACATCCCCCTCCTATTTTCATGTCGATTTTTATGACCCCTTGAATATAATTAGGGCTGCTTACATAAGTGTGGGTGGGGAGTTATTTACTTGAGCAAAAATCACTTAGTAGTGGTTACACCACTGAGGAATACGACTCCCCCTCCCTCAGAAAACTTTGACTGCCTACAGCTCCTCAGGGAGTGAGCCCTTGTGAGCCTCTCCCCTGTCCACAAGGAAGTAGATTCATCAAATCTGGTGAAGATAATCACGCTGAGTTCACAGTGTGTCTGGAAGACAGTGTTTTATAGCAAACCAGCTCCATCCTCTAGCTTACATTTTTTCTACCCTTTTTTCAATGTTTTCTGAGCTATGGGGGGAGTAAATATATGGATACAAAAGTAAAACATTTACATGATAGCTTGACACTATGTCCATTTAGCAAAACAACTGTAGTAGGTTGGTTCCCCCCTAGGGACTATGACCTCTCTAACATGGGTTTACATTAACAGACAACAATTTCTTCCTGTGGAATGAGCCTCAAATCCATCTGAAAAGTGGTTGGTTATTCTGATAATGGTTATGCCTCTATTTACCATTAGAAATGTTTTGCCTGGAAGATTAATATTGTATGAAGATTACTTTTCTTCCCTGTAGACTGACTAGCACCACCCAGCACTGTAAAAAAACTAGCTAGTAAGGAGGAAGCTTCCATCTCAGTTCTAGCTTGAGTTCTATATGACTTGCAATGACAACATGTGTTGTCTTCAGTATTAAGGCCATAGTATCTATTCTGGTGGGTGACTAAGAACAATGGTAACAGTCTGTATTGTTTGAGGGCCTCTAAGGCCTATCTGACCAACAACTCATTGGGTAGCCGCACACACCTGGTCCTGGGATTTTCATTTAATAACTATGACTTTTAGGACCACCCACGCAGGGTGGGTTTGTGCCTTCTTTTGCACCAGTTCATACCTCCTTATTTCTGAGAAAACCACTCCCACCATTCACAGGCTCCCATTAGATTCCTAGTTGTCAGCTTCTTTACACACAACTTTATAGTAGAAACTTACTATGAAGCTCTGAGGATCTAAAGTTAGATTTTCTGGGTTTGAATCCAAATCCCCTGCCCCTGAGCTGTATGCACATGATTTTATTCACTCTGGACTTCAGCAATATTGTCTAGAAAGAGGGGTAACCCTAGCACACCTCTAAAAATGAGAATATTGGCCTCAATGGCACATACCAAACACCCAGCCACAAAGATGTTAGGAGTTACGTGGCACATTTCAAGACTTCTGGGCATGCATTCAAGGATGGAAGATTTGTCTAACATTTATGATCCCTGGGTTGCATCCTTGGCATAACAAAAAACAAACAAACAAGCAAATGAAAACAACCAAACTCAGCAGCTTCTGGGGAGGTGAGATATTTGAATTTTGATTGAAGTTAGAGTATTTCTTCTTTTAAATTTAATTATTCAACTTCAAGTTATTTACTTATCTAAATCATAAATAAACAACAAAAATGCATTAATTGCTGTAAAGCTAGGAGATTTGGAAGGGATATCTTTTTATTTTTTTCATTTGAATTACAAACAAGATTGAATTACATGACAATCCCACTTCCCTTCTCCCTCCCTTCCTCCCCTACCACCCCCCCCAACTAAAACCCTACCTATCACATATCCTTTCTTCTAATCTACACCTGACTCAACCTTTCTGCTCCCTCATGACCTCTGCATCCTTCCTCTGGAAGAGATATCTTGAATCAAATCCAAACTCCTGTATGGATGCAGGGTCTGGGAATCATGCATGATGACCTTATGCATGAGGAAGATTGCAGGAGGCACAGTCCAGGGAATAGCAGTCAAAATCACATGCATTCAAGAAAACACATGAAAAATTATTTGTTCCAGAAAATGAGACCAAAGGGCTTGCAGAGGTATTTGATGTAATGCTTCCAGGTAGATAAATCATGGAACCCTATCCTTACAGGGCTATCTGTCCTTGCCAATTAGTCAGCAAATATTTATGAAAAAGACACAGATATGACCAAAACACATCCTTTCCAGTTTGGAGGAAGAACAGAAAATAACATGTAAAATGATTCAGTTAATTTTAATACCATTGAGCATTAGTCAGAAGTCAGGTCACATCACATTTGCATTGAGAATCAAACAATAAATCACAACATGAAATAGGCATCCAAGTATTGCCATCATCGTTTAAGGACTGCATGACCATCACACACACACACTTCTGGCATCCTGCCTCTTTACACCCCTTCTTACTCTCTCCAATCAATAGCACTTCTTCCTTCCTGCTCCTTGAAGACACACCCAGCACAGCCTTTGCACAAATGAGTCTTTTATTAGATTGTTTTTTTCCCCAGATTTCTACTTGAACATCTTCTTTTAATCTTTCAAATTTTTGACAGCTTTTTTTTGTCACCATCTCATCATCTCAGCAAAGCTTACCTTAACCACATACCCACTTGAAGTCGCAAGCCTCCAAGTCTACCTGGTGGTTCTCCTTCCCTCACGCCCTCTCTATTACCAGACTCTATGCTTCTTAATCCTAATTACATTTCACTTTATAGAAATTCATTTTAAATCATTTTTGCTTCTGTCTCTTTCCCTAAGACTTGTTAAGACAGAAATGTTTGCCTGTCTTCTTTGTTGAGTTAGCTAAAGAACTTAAGGTAGAATCTATCTCAGAAATTTAGTGAATACCTGGCTATATAAATTAGCACTGTGAGGAAAATGAAATATTTTGATAATATAATAAGTGTGACTTTCTGAAGTGTGTAACTGCATAAATGACTGCTTCTGCGTGTGTATGAATGTGCCTGTGGATGTCTGTGTGCACAACTCTTATGAATGTCTGAATGTCTGGTTCTATGTATGAGTGTACACATCTGTGTATGTGTGATTGTTCTTGTGAATCTCTGTGTGTGTGTGTGTGTGTGTGTGTGAGAGAGAGAGAGAGAGAGAGAGAGATAGAGAGAGACAGAGAGAGAGACAGAGAGACAGAGAGACAGAGAGGCAGAGACAGAGACAGAGAGATCTTAATTTCCAACTTGAAAGGAGTTGGAATGGGCTAGGAAACACACCCCTGGGAATGTCTGTCAAGTAGATTCCAGAGAGGCTTAGTGAGGAGGGAGGATTCTCTCAACATGGATAACATCACACTGTGATCCAGGATATCAATAAAGAGGAGGCGGCATGAGCACCAGCATTCATCCTTCTCTGCTCCCTGACTGTACACAATGTGACCAGCTGTCACATGTTCTTGCCACATGCTTCCCCCACCATGAAGAACTTTGCTCCTCAACCCATCAGCAAACCCAAATTATTCCTTCTTAAGTTGATTTTTCTCTTGTTTTCATTTTCTTTTCTCCTTTCTCAAGTTGCTTTGCTCTCAGAGCACTGGGATTGAGTGAAACTATGGATATGGGCATGGTAAGCTTGCAAGGTGATGTTAGATGCATGGTCTCACATTCATTGTGATTTTGATGTGCATTAAAAGAAAGATAGCAGCATTCTAGACTTGAACTTTCAGGAGTGTTATATCAACTAATGTGAAGTTATTTTTTAAAGTGAGTTGACAGATAGCAGTTAAACTTACAATCCTAACCATTCAGTGGAAATCAGGAAAATCTGGGATAAACCTAGGTAAATGATGCTGGGCATAGAGTAAGTTCTCAGGGAGTGATGGGGGTATATCACTGATCATCACTGTGGAGGGGCTGGTGGGGAAGAGTGTCCATATGAGCAACATGGTGGGTGTGAATTTTGTCTTTTTCCTTTAGGAGATTCAAGGTGGAGTTTAAAAAATTGAAGACAAATGCTGGCATGTGTTAGGGTGGGGAAGGGGAACACTTATCAATTGCTGATGGGAATGCAAACTGGTACAACCACTACTGACATCAGTGTGGGGGTTCCTCAAAAATCTAGAAATAGGCTTACCACATGATCCAGCCATACCATTGGAAACAACTTATATAATGACTATCTATCTATCTATCTATCTATCTATCTATCTATCTACCAATCTATTATCTACCATCTATCTATCCATTTCATATATATATATATATATATATATATATATATATATATATATATGAGTAGAATGACTTACAGGTTGTGGTTCATCTTACAATGGCTGCTCATGAATTGAAGGTCCAAGAATCCAGTAGTCATTCAGAGCTGAGTGTCTCAGCTGACCTTCAGTATACCATGGAATCCTGAAGAAGTAGGCTCTATTGCCAGTGGAGGAATGGACTTGCTAGTAAGGGTGAGAGCAAGCAGACAAAGAGAGAGAACTTCCTTCTTCCATGCTCTTACATAGATTGCCAGTAGAAGATGTGGTCCTGATAAAAGGTGAATCTTCCCACCTCAAAAGATCTGAATTAGAGGTTTATCTTCCCACCTCAAAGATCCAGATTAGAGGTTGGTCTTCCCACTTTAAATGATTAAGAAAAAAAATTCCCTCACAGGTGTGTCCAGTCATTTGAGTTTTTGTTAATTATAGATGTAGTCAAGTTGACAAATAAGAATAGCCATCACAAGTCCACCCTTGTCAACTTATGCCATGCTTTGTTTGTTAGGATTACAATTGCTGTAATGAGACATCATGATCAAAGAAATTTGACAAGGAAAGTTTTTATTTGGCTTACATCTCCATGTCACTGTTCATCATCAAAGAAAGTCAGGACAAGAGCTCAAATGGGGCAGGAGCCTGGATGCAGGAGCTGATGCAGAGGTCATGGAAGGGTGCTGCTTACTAGCTTGCTCAATGTGCCTTGCTCAGTCTGTTTTATTATAAAACCTTGGACCACCACCCACAATGGGCTGGGGCTACCTCTATCAATCACAAATTAAGACAATGCCCTACAGCCCTAACTTATGGAGGCATTTTTTTTCAATTGAGGTTCCCTCCTTTCAGATGACTTTAGCTTGTATCAAGTTGATATGAAACTAGTCAATGCTCATGCTTAATTTTCAAGTGAAAACAATAATTAGTTCATAATACACCCAAACATGATGTAAGTATCCCAAGTACAATCACAAATACATTATATATTTAACAAGGTCATAAGTATTCCTTTGTACAACCACAGCCACATTATAAATTTAGAATATGTGTCAATGTCTCTTGAGGGATGATGTTCTTTTAGTACCTCAAACTTAAATATGATAACCAAATATTCTCACAATTGATGTTATATCATATGACAAAGAAATTGAGGATATAGAAAACACAAATACCTATAAAAATACATTCTTAACAAAATACAACAAAAACACTCATATCAACTATAAGTCTCTTTTCTGCAGTTGGTCACATGGCGATCTGGTATTTATAACTACCTTCTTCTACTAACCATTCTGTTTGTCCTTCCCCCTCAGCAAGTACCTCAGCAGGACTTGGCTCTTTTCCTGGAGAAGTGACCTATACCCTCGTTCCTGAAGGGTCTGTGGCCTTTGTCATTTTGCCTGATTAGGCTGTTACAGTTCCCCATTGACTTTAATCACAGGGCATGGTAGCACCAAGAGACACCCTAAAAGATCTCCTACATTCAAGACATAATCCTTACTTCCATTGTAAATAGGCAATCCAATTTCCCTCTTGATAATCCAGATCAATCACCTCTCCTAATACTCTTATTCCTTTCTTAACTTGCTTGCTTAAAGGCACTAGAAGCCCAAAGTGGCCAGGAGGAAGTCTCAGCTTCTAGTTCAATGGAATGTTAGTTGTGTCTGCTGGCAGGAGGGTTCCTCTCTCTAAAACCAAAACTTCTAGGCCAGCAGAACAGAAAGACATGGGAACAACAAGCAAAAAATTTCCTAATGGGTCACTAGGAGTGATAGTGAGTGCAACTTTTCCCTTTCTTACCCCTTGATCCCTGAACCTGTAGATCCCGGTTATGGGAGAAGCTGTACCATATATTAGATGTTGATTCAAAGCATATACCTCCTTCTGGAGAACTCTGGCTCCACCTTCCAGGCTACTACCACCTAATTGGGGTGGTACCTGTGATTTCAAAGGGCCATTCCAACTTTGTGTCAGGTCAGTTGCTACAGAATGGTGGGGACCATGTCAAGACACGTAGATTCTATAGTCATGGACCCACTGTCATACTTCTCTGTCAAAAGAGTTCCTTGGTCAGAAGCAATACTGTGCAGAATACCATGATGGTTGATAAGGCATTCTATAAGTACATGTATGGTGGTTTTGGCAGAAACATTATGTGCAGGAGAGGAAAAGTCATAGCTAGAATACATATCTACTCCTGTAAGTGTCAGCATGTGGTCAAAAGAATGACCCATGGTGAAAAATGCCTTAGGGAACTGTGAGAGAGTCTCCAGGAAAAAAGGCAGAGGGCCTTTTACCTCAAGGGCATTTTGTTCCCCGATTGCCCTTGGACGTAGTTTTGATTTACATTTAATTTGTAATTCATGTTTGTTCTTTTCAGATGTCAGAATAGAGTTATAGAACCCAATCTGGTCAGTGTAACCTGAACCTGGATTTGGCCTTCTGTCTTGCGTTTGTACCTTCCCAGATATAATCTATAGTACATGCCAGAAAATTGTGTTTAAATTAGTCTGTCCTGATAAAGCTCTGGGAAAGGGCTGCTCCTTAATATTTAATGTGTGCTTACTGACCTTTATTTACACATTTCCTATCACGTTTGTCTGAACTCAAACAACCTTCCTTGAATCATTGTTTTATTTGTTACATTCTTGTATAAAAGTGCACAAAACTAAAGTAAGGTCATCTATAGCATTAGAATGTAGTCTACCCCATTCTTTTTTTTTTTTTGTTTGTTTGTTTTTTTTTGTTTTTTTTGTTTTTCGAGATAGGGTTTCTCTGTGGCTTTGGAGGCTGACCTGGAACTAGCTCTTGTAGACCAGGCTGGTCTCGAACTCACAGAGATCCGCCTGCCTCTGCCTCCCTAGTGCTGGGATTAAAGGTGTGCGCCACCACTGCTCTGCTCTACCCCATTCTTTCAGGTCCTCAGATTGCAGGTCCAGCAGACCAGATCTGCACAGGTCTGCGAAAGTTGACAGTAAGGACAAAGTGTTGTCCTTTCCATGGAGGAAGTGGTCCAATTTAGTAAACCTGCCACCAGGTCACTTGTTGATTACCCTGGAGAATGGTACCATATCTGGGACTCATTGTGGGTAACAGTTTTAACCAGATCAGCTTGGGTGAGAGGTAGTCCATATTGTTGTGGTCATGCATAAGCCCATCTCTGCCACTATAACCACTCTGTTCATGGCCCATTGGGTAATGACAGGAATAGGTGGGAAAAGAGGCTGACTTCCACAAAATGGGTGGTCCTATCTAGTTGATAATCCTATCTGAAGACGTATTTCTGTGACTGGCGTAGTAAAAGGCTGAATGGCCAATAGCTAGGCAGGAAAGTATAGGTGGGACTTTTGGGCAGGCAGAGAGCTCTGGGAGGAAGAAAGGCAGTCTCCAGCCAGATGTGGAAGAAGCAGGATGGGCAGTACAGAGACAAGGTAACAAGCCTCGTGGAAGAATGTAGATTAAAAATTATGGGTTAATTTAAGCTATACGAACTAGTTAGGAACAAGCCCATGCCAAGGCCAAGCTTTCATAATCAATAATAAGTCTCCATGTCATTATTTGCGAGCTGACAACCCAAAGTAAAATGGACCTTGCTCATGGTGATGCTTCAGCAGGCTCAGCATGATGGACCAGCCATGGCTTTGTTTGTTTGTTTGTTTTATTTAATTTTTTTCATTTTACTTACCAACCTCAGTTCCCCCTCTCTACCCTTCTCTCATCCCCCCCCTCCCCCCTTCCCACCCCCATCTACTCCTCAGAAGGAATAAAGTCTCCCTTAGGGAGTCAACAAAGTCTGGTAAACCAAGTTGAGGCAGGACCAAGCCCCTCCCCACTGTATCAAGCATGAGCAAGGTATGTCACCACAGGGAATGGGATCCAAAAAGCCAGTTCATGCATCTGGGATAAATCCTGGTCCTACTGCCAGGGGCTTGCCCCTACATAACTGTCACTCACATTCAGAGGGCTTAGTTCACTGCATCTTCTTCCATCAGGTAATGGATGTAGGTTCTGTGATGACAATTAGGGTAGTCATTAATCTGATTAACGGGGAAGGCCAGTTCAGGCACCTTCTCTGCTAGGAGTCTTAGCTAGGTTCATCCTTGTGGATTCCTGGGAATTTCCCTAGCATCAAGGTTCTCCCTAACCCCATAAAGGCTCCCTCTATCAAGGTAACAAAGCTTGTGGAAAAATAGATTAAAAAATATGGGTTAATTTAAGTTATAAGAACTTGTTAGGAACAAGCCTAAGCTAAGGACAATCTTTGATAGTAAGTCTCTGTGTCATTATTTGTGAGCCTTCAGCCCTAATAAATATCCAACTATACATATGTATAACTCCTCTTTCTTTTGATGAGCATTTACATGAGACACAATATCTTCATATCCTTTGCCCACTTGGAGAAACCTGTCCACAAACTTCTTCCCTAGATGTCTTTCTTACCAATTTTCTAAATCATATTCTTTCCAAGTTCATGACCATCCAGCCAATCCATTGGCTATCACCTATGAATCAGTGAGCAATTCTGGCATTTCTCCTTCCAATGAAAATGTATGGCCATATATACTTCCCAAAGTTCTACCCACTATAAGGATTTCCCTCACTGGTATCTTTCAGGGTTGTCCCATAAAGGGATTGTAATGCTACTTCTGTCTACTTCTGGGTGGTGCCTGCATAATATGCAGAACCATCAGTAAAACAGGCCCAAATATTCTGTTCCTCATTCAGCCAATCATAGGGCACACCCCATGAGGCTATAGGTGCACACTTGAGAGCGGATGGCATTATAACAGAAGTAGAAACCATAGGCATTTGGGCAAATTCATGTAACTTGCTTGTGCCTTCAGGACCTGCTCAGCCTATCACTTCCATTTGATAATGGATTGCTGCTGTGAATGTCCTACTTTGTGACTTGGTGAGTCAGGCAATACCCAACTCATGATAGACAGCTCAGATCACATGTAACTTGGTGGCCCATTGTCAAATGTTCAGTTTCCACAAAGGCCTGCCCAATACCAGGTCAAGAGCTCTCTCTCTCCCTCATATATATATATATATATATATATATATATATATATATATATATGAGAAATTTATTAGAATGGTTTGCATGCTGTGGTTTAGCTAATTCATCAATGGCTGTCTATGAATGGGAAGTCCAAGAATCCAGTAGTTGTACAGCTCACAAGGCCTCAGCTGGTCTTCAGTATATTGTTGGCGTCCCAAAGAAGTATGCTAGAATGCCAGTGAAGGAATGGACTTCACACAAGGGCAGAACAAGCAGGAAAAGAAAAAGAAATTTCTTTTTCCATGTCATTTATACATACTGTCAGCAGAAGGTGTGATCCTGATGAAAGGTAAATCTTTCTACCTTAAAAGATCTGGATTAAAGGTTTATCTTCCCATCTCAAAGATCCAGATTAGAGGTGGATCTTCTCACTTCAAATGTTTAAGAAAACAATCCCTCATGGGTGTGTGCAGTCATTTGGTTTTAGTTAGTTCCAGGTGTAGTCAAGTTGACAAACAAGAATAGCTGTCACAGACATATATCCAAAAGATTTTATATCCTACTACAGAGATGCCTGTTTATTCGTGTTCATTATTGTTCTATTAACAGTAGTCAAGAAAAAGAAGCAGTCTAGGTATCCATAAAATGATGAATAGATAATGAAAATTGTTATATTCACACAATGAAATCATTCAGAAATCATTAAGAAAAATAAAATTACAAAATTTGCAGGTAAATGGATGGAGCTTGAAGCACTCATTCTGGGCGAGGTAACCCAGACCCAAGAAGACAAATGTTGCATCTTCTCTCATTTTTGGATCAGTTTTGAATCTTCAGATATGTATGTTTTATGGGGAAAATCCATAGAGGTCAGGAAACTGGTAAAGAATTAGAGTGGGGGCTTCCACAGTAGGGGAGATAGAGCACAGTGGTGTAGAGGTGGCAAAAGAGAATAATAGAACAGGAAGGGTTAAATTAAGTAGGGAATGTGAGGGTGAGTGAAGGAAGAAATAAAGGGTGGGATAACTAACCCTAAGGACCTTATGAAAAGTCCAAATAGTACTATAGATAATTCTCTCTCTCTTCCTCTCTGTCTCTGTCTCTATCTCTCTCTCTGTCTCTGTGTGTGTGTGTGTGTGTGTGTGTGTGAGAGAGAGAGAGAGAGAGAGAGAGAGAGAGAGAGAGAGAGAGAGAGAGATAGTTTACATAAAGTTATCCTACAATGTGTTGACAGTGGTCCTATGAGAAACCACTGACTAGCAAATAAAAAACCTAATGCCAGGAATGGATTTCCTCTTTTGGAGTTGTTGGCATGGAGAAATTAAGCTAGTACCAACCTGGCAGCTTCTTCCCTACTGGCTAGCTTCATAGTGCTGGAAGGTGCTATATACTCTCCTGAAGGAGACAGTAATCCTTAATTTTGTTATCTATGAACTCTGTGAGCTACAATAATGATTGGCCTTGCAAGACCTGCCCACAAGTGCAATAGCTGCATGACTGTCATGAGAGTAACCAACCACTTTCTGATTGGATTTAAGACCTGCTACACAAGATGGAACCTAAACCTGGCAGCACTATGGGCCAGAAAGCCCGTGCCTAGACATGTCATGGGCCCTAGAGGAGAACCTACTACTACTACTACTACTACTACTACTACTACTACTACTACTACTACTATTACTATTCTGCTAATGAAAAATAGTATTGAGCCCACTCCTCATGATTTATCTCTGAACTTAGAATTAGTGCATCTTTCAACTCCTATAAAAGAAGCTTCTTTTTGCAGTAGATGGTGTGATTAACACAGACATCCAACTGTTCAAATTTCAAAGAATACAAGACTGTGGAGTGCTTAGTCACAGATGGGGACATCCATACCATGTTCCCTCCTTCCAAGGCTCAGTCAGAGATCATCAGGAAAGAGGTGGTGAAAAGATGGTAAGAGACAGAAGCTGTGGACCAGGAAACTGTTTTCCAGATACAACAGGGAAGTTGCACATCTGAACACACATTAGTTGTGAGAACATGCTCAAGGCCTGGGCAAGCTCAAGGCAGATTCAACATGGAATAAGGGTGGAGGTGGGGGGAGGTGGGCATGAAGTCCTACACTTAGCTGAGGAGCTATTGGAAATTTAAACCTGCTGGGAGGAGAGTCAGTTTCCTTTATGGGCATGGTCACCCTGTAGGTTGATAATGTTCCAGTGGATGGCCCTATACCCATGAGCATATGGACATCAAAAATTGGACTTGATAGGCTTAAAAATGAAGATATAATGTTGGGTGGGTAGACAAAGGGGTGGCTCTAGGAGGAGTCTAAAGAGGAAAGTGAATATGATCAAAATACATTATATGAAATTCTTTTTTTTTTTTTACAAAGCAAGGAAACATTTATTTACTACACTCACACAGTAATAATTAAGCATCCTCATGTTTGTCCAGGTAGCTTAAAATAGCAAATATTCAGTCCCCACAGAAGAACTGTCTTCGTTTTTTTTTTTTGTTGTTGTTGTTGTTGTTGTTTTTTTTAAGCCAAGTCAAAGAATAGTAGGAAAAAACTCATTATTCACTGAGCATGGCACTCAGGCACCACTCTTGGATCTGGGACAAAACATGAACCGTAACCCAAAAACCCATTTCTACTTGGCTTCACTGATTTACCACTCAAGGAACTTAACACAGGCTAAGGTTCTAACTAACAGCTTATCTGAGACAAATTGAACTCTAAGATCACATGACTTGACAAAAAATGTACAAATGTTTGTTAAGAACTTACCATTCTGTCAATCATTTTAGTCATGAAATATACATAGCAATATATTTATAACCAGAAACTACACTAATTAGACACATCATTTAGTTTGTTAAGTTCTACCTGAAAACATGCCATTTTAATTAAAATCCTAAAAACAAACTCTCAAGTTCTATGGTTTAACAATCAAGTCCTACTGAAGCAGCACAGATTCCTTTCACAAGCGCAGGCCAGCAACAAGACAAACTGCAGTATATGTCATATGTCAGACAAACAGGTCCCCAAGTTCTTCTGAAGAATGCCAAGGAGTTGCCAGAGAGGTTACACAGTGGCCTTGATCTTTATTTTTGTTTACCTGGAATTCTACAAATTCCAAAATTGATCAATTGATTTATCTTGTTTAATAAACAGCACCAGTCGTGCCCACTGATACAATTCAAACCTGACTTTCTCAGTTCTCAAGTTTATTATGAAAACACTGTGGTGACTTGTGCAGTAACATCATCTTACAGGAGGGAAACAGTTCTGTTCAAAACAACTCACCAGGTTTTCTGACAATAACAAAGAACAACGTGGGGCTGAGATTTGAGAAGGGATAAACTGAGTGCAGACAAATCATACAATTAAATTAAATGGTATCCCTGAAAAGAAACAAAACAAGAGGGGCGGCCTTGGTACTTATTTAAAAATGTTCATTAAGCTCCAATGATTGTTTGCTATCCTCATCTACAGTCATGCTGAGTAAGCTACAGCTAAGTGGAAGTCAACTGGACTCACAGGTGTTAATGTTTACATCCTATTGCTGCAGTCTCTCAAGAAAGCAAAAGTAACTACAAATAGCGCTATGCCAGAAACTGGATTCTTGACCAACAATGTCGCGTCAGCATGCAATGAACTGGTTCATTCTAAAGTGGTCACGGCTGTTGATGACAAGAGGCTTTGTATTTTTATATGGCACATCTTTTGGTCCGTGTGAAAACAAGTTTTTTGAATGTTAACTATGTTCTGACACTTTGGAGTTACTGTTGCTCTTCCCATTTCCATTAGGTCAATATACGGTTCATGGCAATACTGTACAAGTTTAAATTTTCATTACAGGAAGTAGTCTGGGGTACGACGAGTGACATGTGGCTCGCCTCTACGGGGTGCTGGATCAAACTGCAAGAAAGAATACTTAAGAGTATCATCAAGTTCCATGATTGCAGCTTGGTTACCACAATGATAGCAATAGTTTGGAGCACTGAAAATTGTTACTACATTCTGGTCATGGCACCAGTTATATCCCTCCATCACCAGCTGGTGAGCTCTGGACACCAACGTGAGACCATTGGCATGATTAAATGTCTCAGAAATATCTTGGCCAAAGGTATAACCAGCTCCTCGAGGAGATATCCCCCATCCACCACGGTCATCTGGATCTGACCACAGCAAGTCACATATTGGACCCTCATGAGGAACTTCTTGTAGGCAATCAAGCGCTCGGATGTTATCCAGTGTGTCTATGGGTGGCGACAGACCACCATGTAGACAGAAGATCTGCCCATCCACCAAGGCAGTGAAGTATTTCCAAACGTTTGCATTTCCGTATTTTCTTAAACACTCATCGTAGAAACCATAAACTTATTAAGCAAAAAATAAATTAATTAAGCCAACAGTGGTACATTCCTATAATTCTAGTACTCACAAGGCTTATGTAGGATGTTCTAGAGTTTAAAACCAGGCCAGGTTACATAGCAAGTGTGGTAGTTTAAATGTAATCAGCCCCCAAAGTGTGGCTTTGTTGGAGTACGTATGGCCTTATTGGAGGACATGTGCCACTGTGGGGGCAGGTTTTGAGGTTTCCTACACTCAGGATACTTCCCAGTGTCTCTGTCAACTTCCTGTTGCCTAAAAGATATAGATCTCTCAGCTACTCCAGCACCACATCTGCCTGCATGCTGCCATGCTCCCCAACATGATGATAATGGACTGAACCTTTGAACTGTAAGTGAGCCACCCCAATTAAATGTTTTCCTTTATAAGAGTTGCTGTGGTCATGGTGTTTGCTCACAGCAATAGAAACCCAAAGACAAAGTTGGTACCAGGGACTGGGGTATTACTGTGATTGGCCTGACCAGGCTTTTGTTTGGAGAAATATGGACTTTGGGAGTTTAGGTTAGGAAAGCAGTGGAATGCTTTGAGCACTGCTTAATGGTCTCTACTAGAAGGAGCATGGAAGACAGTGGTGCTGAATGTGATTTGATGAGCTGTGAGGATCAAGAGGTTTCAGAGGAGAAGAATGTTAGTGTGTGGCCTAGAGACTGGTCTTGTGATATTTTGGTGAAGAAAGTGACTGCCTTTTGCTGTTGTCTGAAGAGTCTACCTGAGGCTAAAGTGAAGAGTTTTGGATTAATTTCATTGGCAGAGAAAAAATCTCAAAGCATCCCGGTATAGATTCTGTCCTGTGGATTTTCGTGTTCATGCTTATAAAGATTTATAATGAAAAGGAGCAGGCCGAGCAAGGTAAATTGTAAAATGAAAATTTTGAGAAGAAAAGAGCACCAGGAAATAAAATAGAGCTAAATTCTGTGTTCAAGGAAATAAATGGATCAAGAAATGAAATAAAGGGAATGGTAACCTCATGGCAAGACCCTATCCGGCTAAGTTTCTAACTTGTCAAAGGAGTTAGAGCAGGGTGTGGTAGGGCACATGTTTAATCCCAGTTTAATCCCTTCCCTTGGGAAGGTAGAGACTGGCGGATCTCTGAGTTTGAGGCCAACCTAGTCTATAGAGCAAGTTTCAGGACAGGCAAGCTTAGGCAGTGAGGGACAGAAATCTGCTGAAGATGTAATTGAACAAGGCGGCCACGTTCTAGCCCCAGTAAACAGAACCTGACAGCTTCAATCACATGGTTCTGGCTTTAGGGTGATAGTAGAAAGGGGCAATAAAATTTGTTCTTGAGACTAGGGAAAACCACTGAGGCCAGGCATGTGTCAGGGGTGTCCTTGAATTGAGGCCTAGAAAGGCCATTGCATAAAGCTGTGAAGTTGAAGCCTGAATTGCTTTGGAGACCCCAAGATGTTAGAGATGCCAGAGTTGTGAAATACTTGCCAAGGAGATCTGTTAACAGGGAATGGAATCAACCTAAGAGAAAGAAGTGTGTTGCAGTCAACAAAACTGAACAGAGATGGAGACCTGGAGAGCTTGTTGACATAAGACATGAAAATGCTGAGTTTGGAGTTTTCCCAGTTAGTTTTTAGCCTTGCTTTGACCCACCATTTCCTTGCTAAGCTCCCTTCCCTGCATTTTTGAATGGTAATGTATATCCTGTGCCGTTATATGTTGGAAGTATGTGATCTGCACTTTGATCTTTACAGGTGATTGCAGTAAAGAGATTTCATGAATTGCAGAAGAGACTTAGAATTTTGGACTTTAAAACATTGTTGAGAATTTGATAGACTATGGGAACTTTTGAAGTTCAACTAAATGCATTTTGCATTATGATATTACAAGTTAATTGGGGGCAAAGCAGAATGTATTAATTTTAATGTAATTGGCTCCCATAATCTCATAAAGTGGCACTATTAGGAGATGTGGCTTTGTTGGAATAGTTATGGCCTTGTTGGATGAAGTGTGTCACAGTGGTGGTGGGCTTTGAGGTTTCCTATGCTCAGGGTACTGCCCAGTGTCTCAGCTAACTTCCTGTTGCCTGCAAGATATAGGACTCTCAGCTATTTGTCCAGCACCATGTCTGTCTGCGTGCTACTATGTTTCACCATGATGATAATAGAATGAACCTCTGAACTGTAAGCAAGCAACCCCAATTAAATGTTTTCTTTATAAGAGTAGCTATTGTCATGGTGCCATCTCACAGCAATAAAATCCCCAAGAAGCAAAACAAAAGAAAAAACAAATTTCTTTAATACATTGCTTTAAGTTTTTATTTTCTTTTTTTAATTTTATTTTTATTAGTTCTAGTTAGGGAACAAGCTTATTTCAAGTCCCTTCTCCCTCTCCCTCCCCTCACCCCCAAACTTCCTCCCCCACCCCCAGCCCCCCCCACCCCATCCACCCACCACTCCCCAGGCAGGGTAGGGCCCTCAACGGGGGCTCTGCAAAGTCCACCAAGTCTTCCTATGCTGATCCTGGGCCCTTCCCCATGTGTCCAGGGCCAGAGTGTGACCCTTCATATGGGATGGGCTCTCAAAAGGCTAGGCTCACAACCAAAAATATAAGTTTTTATTTTCTAAAATGGTATCTATCTACTGGTGGTAGTGGCACACACCTTTAATCCCAGCACTCGGGAGGCAGAGGCAGGTGGATCTCTGTGAGCTCAAGGCCAGCCTGGTCTCCAGAAAGAGTGCCAGGATAGACTCCAAAGCTACATAGAGAAACCCTGTCTTGAAAAAAAATGATATCTATACTTCTGATACAGAGCAACTAAATTAAACCACCCTGAATTATTCATGAGGGTGAAGCAATGGGATATACCAGATGTGTGGATTTCAACACACTTTTGGGACATGTCAGTGCCATCTATAAAGTAGGATATTATCAGTATCTGCCCACAGGCAGGCAGAGGTAGAAGCTCTGTGAGCTGTGTGGGTGTGGCTGGCCCAACCTGAGTGTGACTTGCTGCCAAGAGCACATCTATTATCTTCCACCTCCACATGAGGCCTTTCCTCATCCTGTTTCCTATGTCCAGAGGGCTCACAGTCTGTCTCTTTACCAGTGTCCATGTTTTCCTCAATCCCATCTCTCTAGAGACGTCTTTCCCTGGCTCCCCTTTTATGGGTGTGTCATCATCTGCATGTGTATATGCTTGCTTTTGTACATTTGTGGGCACACATGCATGAGTGGGGGTATATGCATGTATTTGTGTGAGGCTATGCATGCATACATTGTGGGACAGGGGTTGCATGTGCATGTGGAGGGCTGAGTTTGATGTCAGGAACTGTCCTCCATTGGTCTTCAACCTTATCCACTGAGGCAGGATCCCAAGGTCAAACCCCAGAGCTTTCTGGTGTCTCTAGTCAGCTAGCTCTAAGAGTCTCTTATCTTTGCCTTCCAGGGCTGGACCACCATAGCCACTGAGCATTTACATGAGTTTCTGGGACTCTGAACTCTGGGCCTCGTATTTGTATGGCAAGGTCTTTAATGGCAAAGTCTTTAACTCCAATCTAATCTCCCCAGCTTTACCAGAAACATCCTATGCAAACCTCTATGTACCCTAAATCCCCCAGTCCTGTAAGCCACTGTCTGCTTTGTGGAACTTATCATAATGTCCTTATTGCTGTTGCTACATGGTAAATAATATCTGCCTCTTCACTAGACTAAACTTTGTAAGAAATGCTATGGGTTGAGTTTATTTGTTGAAATCTTAGTCCCTAGAACCTTACTGGGTTTGGAAACAGGGTCTTGGTTGCTTCCTTGCTTCCTTACTCCTTGCTTTGTATTATTGGAGATCAGATCCAGAGCCTTACACATGTCAGGCAAATACTCAACCACTGCTTACATCTCCAACCTCTTCTTTTTACTGATCCTCTTTGAAACACTATATTACCCAGTCTGGCTTTGAATTTACTCTGTAGCCCAGGCATCCCCTGGAGCTTGCAACTTCCATCCCTTAATGAAAGTCAAATTCTTTAAAGTTCAAGGACTGGCAAGTTTAGGTAGTGAAAGATAGAAGGGTAGTGAAGATGTCATTGAATGAAGGGCCGTGTTCCAACTACAAAAAGCAGCAGAACTTGGCAGCTTTGACCATGAAGTTCTGGATTTAGAGTTAAGGATAGAAGAAAGGAATTATGGAATAAGCCACTGAGGCCAGGCATGTGCAGGGGTGTCCCTGAATGGAGGCCTAGTAGAGAGGCCATTGTTGAAGCCTGGATTGCCTTGGAGAACCCAAGATGTTAGAGATACCAGAGTTGTGGATATCTGCTGAGGAGAGCTAACAGAGTGGAACCAGTTCAAGAGAAAGAAGTGTGCGGTGGTCAACAAAGCTGAATGGAATTGGATATGTTCTGACATCGGATATGAAGATGCAGCATTTGGAGTTTGCCCAGACAGTTTTCAGTCTTTCTTTGGTCCGGCATTTCCTCATTATGCTCCCTTCCTTGCATTTTTAAATGGTAATGTACATCCTGTGCTGTTATATGTTGGGAATATGTGATCTGCTTTTTTATTTTGAGTTTTACAGGGATTGCACCTAAGAGATTGCCATGAGTCTCAGAAGAGACGTTGGACTTCAGATTTTGAAACACACTTTGGGCTGTTATAGACTATGGGAACTTTTGAAGTTGGACTGAATGCATTTTGGTATTATGATATGGCTATAAGCCTTTGGGGACCAGGGAGTGGAATGTGGTGGTTTGAAAGAAAATGGTCCTGAAGGAAGTGGCACTGTTAGGAGGGGTGGCCTTGTTGGAGGAAGTGTGTCACTGTGGGGGTGGGCTTGAGGTATTTTTCTCAAGTTTCACTCAGTGTGACAGTCAGTTGACTTTCTGCTGCCTTCTGGTCATGATGTAGCCAACACCATGCCTGCCTGCACACTCCTATTCTGAAAATAATGACGATAATGGACTGAACCTCTGAAACTGTAAGCCACCACCTCAATTAAATGTTTTCTTTATAAGAGTTGCTGTGGTCATGGTGTTTTTTCACAGCAATAAAAACCCAAACTAAGACAACAGTCAATGTTACTGTCAAGTCTTCCACTCTTGTTGTCAACCTTACCATTTTTGACATGGGGCCTCTCATTGAACGGGCCTCTCATTGAATGTAGAGCTCACTGGTTGGCTAGACTGGCTGGCCATCAAGCTCTTGTCTTCTTGTCACCTTAAGGTTAAGGTTACAGATATGTGTAGCAACAGCTGACTCTTCCATGGCTATCAGGGATCTGAAAGTCAGGTGTTCATGCTTACACAGCAGGTGTTGCATGATCAGTGCCATCTCCCAGTCCCAGAATAGAAGACTGCCTCTCTAAAAGAACTTGTTCATCGAAATAGTTGTTTGTTTCTTAAGATAACTTGGTACTCAGGCTGGTGAAACACACAGAAACAGCTGACCTCAACAATGGGGAGCTCTTGGTCCCCAGACTGATAGCTGGGAAACCAGCACAGGACTGATCCAGACCCCAGGAACGTGGGTGTCAGTGAGGAGAGCTCTGAAATCTATGGGGCCTCCTGTAGTATATCAGTACTTATCTCTAGCATAGGTGTGGACTTTGGGAACTCATTCCACGTAGAGGGATACTCCTTGAGCCAAGACACACAGGGGTGGGCCTAGGCCCTATCCCAGAGGATATGACAGACTCTGATGACCCCCCCCATAGAAGGCCTCACCCTCCCTGGGGAGCAAAAAAGGTACATGATAGGTAGGGCTTTAGTTGGGGGGAATGGTAGGGAAGGAGGGAAGGGAGAGAGAACTGGGGTTGACATGTAAAACAATTTTGTTTCTAATTCAAAACATAAAAAACAGATATCTTGGCACTCACTCATAAGCGGATATTAGACATACAGCCAAAGATAACCAGGCTACAATCCACAATCCCAGAGAAGCTAGGTAAAAAGGAGGATCCTAAGAGGGACACACATCAAGGACCTCAGGAAGGGGGAATAGTTAAGATCTCCTGGTGAACTGGGAGGGGGTAGAAGAGATGGGATGTGGGATTGGAACATGAGGGATTGAGATGGCTGAGTTGGGGAAGGAATGGAGCAGGGAAGAACAATGACAGAAATATCTTGATAGAGGGAGCCATTATGGGGTTAGGGAGAAACTTGGTGCTAAGTAAATTCCCAGGAATCCACAAGGATGACCCCAGATAAGACTCCTAGCAATAACAAAGAGGGTGCCTGAACTGGCCTTCCCCAGTAATCAGATTAATGACTACCATAATTGTCATCATAGAACCTGCATCCAGTACCTGATGGAAGCAGATGCAGCGATCCACAGCCAAACACTGGGATGAGCTCCTGGAGTTCAGTTGAAGAGAGGGAGGAGGGATCTCATATGAGCAAGGGTGAGTCAAGATCATGATTGGGAAAATTACAGAGACTAGCTGACCCAAGCTAGTGGGAACTCACAGACTATGGATTGACAACTGAGGAACCTGCATAGGACTGAACTAGGCCCTCTGAACATGGGTGATAGTTATGTGGCTTGATCTGTTGGGGGAGCCCCTGGAAGTGGGAGCAGGACTCATCCCAGGTGCATGAACTGGCTTTTTGAAGCCCATTCCCTATGGTGAGATACCTTGCTCATCCTTGATACAGGAGGGAGGGGCTTGGTCCTGCCTCAACTTGGTTTGCCAGACTTTTTGACTCCCCAGGGGAGGTCGTACCTCCTATGAGGAGTGGATGGGGGTGGGATGAGGGGGAATTGGCAGGGCAGGAGATGGGAGAGAGTGGGAACTGGGTTTGGTTTATAAAATGAAAAAGTTTTTTAAACAAAAAATAAAAGAAAACTTGTCTAAGGGAAGGGAGCGGTGAAGCCTCCAGTGTGTTTCTTTGTAGCCACTTCCCAGTGGCAGTTTTCCCTGTAAACTATAACATGTTTTTTCACTAGAACACAAGCTGTGCTTAAGTAATAGAATAGTTACATTAATTGATTTAATTGTTTCTCTATTGTTTTGGGTTTTGTGTGTTTTTAATTCTTAACTAAAATCTTTGTATATCAAATATTTTCTGCATTTTGAATCATTTATAGTGAATCCCAAAGCTGTGATTTCTAAATAGAAGAGTATTGCCAATGTTATGGACCAGATGCTGTTACAAAATGACTTCATCCAGAGGGTCAAGTTTTACATTCTCACTGGCATAATGAGATCATGGATCCCCTAAGGCTGTGGTGATCTGTCTGTCCCAGGAACAGCAGAGTAGAATGAAGCTGAGAATATCTCAGTCAGGGACATTAAACCACGGAACATTTGCTGAATGTGGCAGGAGCTGTGAGCTCTGGACCAGGGATGCTCTTGAATTTACCAGCATCATCCCACAATGCTCATTTGGAAGCTGACCACCTTTAATGCCCATTCTTTGAAGGGATCGTGCTCCAAGGAGGCACTGGCTAGCCCCCTTCCTTCTACTTTCAGGACCTTCAGAGTTATTTTTCTTGGGTTGCACGTCATCTTCCCCACTCTTGGTTTCTCAATGTACTCCTTAAGATCTTTCCAGAAACCGTCTTTGGCAGTTCTGAAATGAAAGCCACCTAATAACCAAACAAACAGATACAATTATGCTTAGAAACCATCATTTCCTAGAATGACCCTTTTCTTAAGTCATTCCTTTTGCTACTTCATGGGAAAGCTCCCATAATTCAGGGTTTTCCCCACGAGACAGTTAAAATTTCTGGAGCTTAGAGTGCAAGGGCCCTCACCTCTCACCAGATCATTTGCTTTTCATCTGCAGATCAACTCTTAATGTAAGAACAAAACAAAAAAAAAAGATCCAGCAAAGAAAGACAAACAAGGCTGAAGCAGCAACTGGGGTGTTCATATCTGCAGTGCTGAGCCTTGCCCTACATAGGTGGCTAGTCCTAGGAACAGGCACTACCTGGTTCCTCAGCTTATGTCGTAGAACCCCAGGTGTTTACCTTCCTGGGGTACTTGTATGGAGCAGTCACCTTCTTCACATGCTCCTGGAGTTCCCGGGTCAGTGCTTCAGGGTCATGAGATGTGTAGGCTGGAGAAAGGACTATAAATGCCTTCACCACCTGCAGGGAGGGAACCCCAGAAGGGATCAAGCCTCCAGGAATGATGCTCTTCTCCTTAAGCTAGCCTTATCGTGAGCGTTTTTCTAGTTTCTGCTAGTTTTACTAGTTCCTAATAGTTCTACTAATTCCTTGAGCACAGTCAGTGAAGTGAACACCATCCATGTCCCTATTGTCTGCCTGTTCAGAATAAACTACTGAAGAATTATTGGCCTTTTGGAGCCTCATTTCCCATTCCACTCCCCATACTTGTAATGGCTCCATTAGGAGTGAGGATGTATTCCCTTAAGATGCAGATCTACTGGAGGAAGTAGCTTCACAACACCAATAGCCATTTGCTCTCCAATTTTCATGTGGGAGGACAGAGAGGCACCGGGTTGTCCAGGCAGGGTTAAAGAAAACACAGCCCTGATCAGGGGCTGCTGTGTCTTTGGAGAGTGCCTGCATGTACATTTCCCATCAGCAAACATGGAGCTACACTGTTTCTGTTTTAGTCATTCCAGGGCATATTCTGTACCTTGGCTTTGTGTGCCCAGGTTTCTCCTACAATTTGCCTCCTAATAAAGAAAGAACAATTGTTCAAAGCATAATTCCTGGGCTGGAAAGATGGCTCAGAGGGTAAGCTCATTTGATACTGAGCCTGAGAACCCGAGCTCATTCCATGGAGCCCACGTAGTTTTTCCTCTGACTTCCACACATATGCTGTGACACACATGCATATTTGTTCACACACGCACGCACGCGCGCGCACGCGCGCACACACACACACACACACACACACACACAAATAAATGAATTTTTAAATGTGTTCAAATTGTGTCTTCTAATAATGTCAGAAATTACACCTATAAAGTCTCACCAATATGACTGTCCCAACATAAGCTGAACAAAAATGACACCAATAGAAATGCCAAAGTGGACAGGGGAAAGCCCACAGGTGTCAACTCTACACAAAGAAGCACAAGTCACCAGGGAATACTGAGAATGGGAGCAATAAAGACTATTGGCATTGTCCAACATCAAATGGTCAACCCTGAAAACATATATACAAGTAACATTATACAGACTGAACAGATCATATTTAGGAATATGTATGTAGATGCATATATACATATAATAACAATTAGTGAAAAAAGAGGCAAGAAGTGTTTGAAGGGAGGAAAGGGTAAAATGTTGTAATTATATTATAATCTCAAAAGTAAAATAAAATAGTTTCTTATATTAATGGAAGAGCTTTGAAGGCCACTTAGTTGCAGGTCTACACCACCCTTAAACTCTGCTAACTCACTTTTGTTAAGGGATAGTCATTCTTGCACACTTCCCAGAGGTGTAAGCTCACTATCATTTTGTGTTCCAACAAACTTGGCTTTTAGGAAGAGCTTTGTCTTCCCACGATTACTGTGAAACATTTACTGAACACCTGTTATGTGCCAGACTGTGTTCCAAACATTCTGTATGGAATAACTTGAAGGGGTCTAATTATCAATGTGTTAGTTAATCCACAGCATTCAGAACCATGTATTCCTTTCCATGTGTGATTTCTCCAGCACATATGTGAGAGTCACACTTCCCTCTTCCTATATCAAACTCAAATTTTAGTGAGGAGTCACTTGGTAAAGGCTTCAGGTCAAAGCCGGTACGCTGGAGCCCCTCCCCAATCAATGTGATTCATCAAATCTGGCTCAAAGTCTACAAATCTGTATTTTAAACAAGAACTTTGAATGAAGTAACCATGAATCATCTGAGGACCAGACTTTGAGACTTGCTGGCCCTAATGCTTCCAGGAACACAGACTGGTACCACTCTAACTTTTCAGAGTAGCAGCTTTGCCCTAGGACCATACTGCAGCTATGGCTTATAAGTGAATATGAAATGTCTGCCATGCACGTTTGAATGCTTGTGGCCCAGCTCCTGGCACTGTTTCAAGAGGTTCTGAAAACTTCAGGAGGTGAGGACTAGTTGGTGGAAGCAGGTCACTATGAGTGGGTCATTGAAGGCTATATGCAGGGTCCTTGGTTCCTGCCTGGTTGTCTACTTTCTGGCCTGCTATAATATGAACAGCTTCTACCACACACTTGTACCCCATCTCCAATCAAACCATTAACTTCATTACTCTGCCTTCCCTTTCCTGCCATGAAGGACTAAACCCTCTGATATTGTGAACCCAGATAAGTCTTCCTTCTACTGGGTTGTTTCTATCAGGTATTGTGGGCACAGTAGCACCTAGGAACTGCTCTTTCCCTTCTCTTGGGACCCACAAAAAAGGTGTTTGCCTTTGTCCTGTGAAATCCCATAAATCTGGCTCATCTTTCTAGTAAATCAAGGACACTTAGAAACATTCTGTCATCCCTCAAGTTGGCCATGCAGCCATCATTAGTCATGTCTGGGGAGCTTGCTAGGTCCTCATCTGAAACAGAAAAGAACTTTTTTTTTTTCTGGAGAGAATTAATGACAGTCTGTGTCTTCCCTTCCACTGAGATCTCCTGCCCAATCAGCAGCTTCATTTGGATTGTCTGATGTCCAATATAAAATTACACTTTGTATTTTCCCATCTTGTTTTGTAGAGTATCTGTGATTTAAACGTGGTTTAATCAGAAGGAATGTCTGAGTGTGGAGCTTAGATTTGTGGTACTAGGGGTGGGGCTGAGATCAAAGGAGGGATTGAGCATTCCTGTTTGTTCCTCTGGGTTCGAATAAGCAGAAAACAATGAGGTTATGCTCTTATCTGACTGCTTACCTCTCCCCGAATGGGGTCTGGGCTGCTGACCACAGCGCACTCGAGGACAGCTGGATGCTCAGCAAGAGCACTCTCCACCTCAACAGGCCCAATCCGGTAGCTGGAAGAGAAAAGAAACCTTTCCAAATGGCTTTCCTCCCCCTATAGAACCTCAAGGAGAGGAAAGAGCAAACTGCCTGACCTTGAAGAGTTGATCACATCGTCATTTCTCCCTGAGAACCAAAAGTAGCCATCCTTGTCCTTGTGGGCTTGGTCCCCAGTGATGTAAAAGTCTCCTTTCTCTGATGAGGCTGTCTTTTCAGGATTTTCCTAGAAGGTAAGGGAAGACTGTGAAGGATCATTTGGGAACAACCAGTTAGGCTAGCCCCTGCCTGGGGATCCCATGCTGGGGGTGGGCAACAATCCTTCAACAGGTAGTCTATTGGTTCTCAGGGCTCAAGCTGTCCAGAATTTCCTACAGGGCCAAAGGTTGGAGTCCTGCAGATTTGTGACTTCTCTTTTAATTGGATGAGAGCTTCCAGGTGGGATGTAGAGCAAATGCCCACAAGCATCCTTAGAATAGTCAAACTCAAGGAGGATATACATGGGGCAATTGGCTCTGCATAAGTGAATATGCTGCAAGTAGAAGATAGCAAGTAAAAGGTTGTCTTGAAACCCCATTGATAGGAGGAGAGGCTAGAGTAAAGAAAAGAGTCAAGCCATGGTCTAAAAATGGTGTGTGTGTGTGTGTGTGTGTGTGTGTGTGTGTGTTTTGAATATGGACAAAATAGTGCCTTGGCAAACATGTTGAAGTCAGAGGACAGCTTCAGGTGTCAGCGCTTTCTTCCACTTTGTTTGAGATGGGTCTTTTATTGTTTATTTGCACCGCATGCACCAGGCTAGCTGGCCTGTGAGCTTCCATGGATTCTCCTGCCTCCATCTCCTCTTAGGAGCTGGGATTTCAGACACTCATGCTATCCTGTCTGTTACAAGCACTCTTTCCCACAGCCATGTCAGCCCCAAATGAACACTGAAAGACTTATATTAATTATAATATTGTTGGCTGATGACTAGGGCTTCTTATTGGCTAGTTCTGTCTTAATTGTTAACCCATTTCTATTAATCTAAGTATTTCCACATGGTCTTATTTACCAGAGAAGGGTCTGGACCTCTTACCCCTTTACGGTCTCACATGACATCTGCTAAGCATCTCTGCAGAGAAGAGAGTGGTTTCCTGATTGTCCCTACTTATATCCTGATTCTGCCCAACTATGTCACTTCCTGTCTGTCTGTACAGATGTCTAGACCTCTATGGTTAGCTAGTGGCAAGTTTCTGCCCAACTACATCACTTCCTATCTGGCCAATCAGCCAATCAATGTTTTATTCATTAACCAATAAGAGAAACATACACACAGAACATTCCCCATCACCTGTCCAGTTTGTGGCAGGTTCTGAGGATGCAAACTCAGGTCCTGACACTTGCATGGAAAATGCTTTGTTTACAAAGATAACTAGCCCAATTCCAAAATAATTAAAGAAAATTACTATTTGTTAATAGAAAGAAAAATTACTAATTACTAATGCATGCAAATATATGGGTGACTGGCAAATAAATTATCCTTAATTTACACAAAATGGATATTTTATATCTCCCTGTGTAGTTTTAGAAAGAAAACAAAATTACCATACAGTTGTTGCATACAGTATACAGTAAATATATAGTCTATGTCATGCTATATAGTAACAACAATGTACCAGTTGCCTGAGGTCTGGGGTAGAGAAGGTTGAATGGAAAGGAGCTCATACAACACTTAGAGGTGATGACAGTGTTTATATCTTAAGTGCAGTGGTGGCCACATAGGTATACATAGTGACCAGAACTCATTGGCCTGTATACTTGCATTGGAAGCATTTTTCCACAATTAAATTTTATCTCCATTCAAATACATTTTGAGGAAAGGCTAAATTATTACTGAATATCAAAGAGTATATCTTAACCACAGTCTATAAGGTAGAGCCATAGAACTCTTACCAGTCTCTAGAACATTGAAGGAGAGATAAACAAACAGAAAGATAGAAAGATAAGTTAAAGCTGGTGAAAATAGATGGGTGGACAGATGTGTGAGTTCAGTACACAAGCCCACATGGCAAAAGGAGAGAACTGACTTCTCCAAGCTGTCCTTTCACCTCTACACATACGCCCTGGCATGCATGTACCCCCCCACACACTTTTTAGACCATGGCTTGACTTTTTTCTTTACTCTAGCTTCTCCTCCTATCAAGGGGTTTCAAGCCAAACTTTTACTTCCTACTGCACATCCAGGTTTGAGAGTTTTATAGAAAAAAGTCAGAATGAACTCTAGACAAAGCATGCCTTGTTTTGGAACCTTGGACTGAAATCACAGGATACAAACCCAGCCAGCAAACCAGAAAGAAACACCCCCAAAACTTGGCTCTGATACAAACTTGCAGTTGGCTCTTGGCTAAGAACCTTCACTTCCCTGAACCTATTTTTCCCTACTCTTTTCCGTCACAATGAAGTTGTCATGGGTTTGTGCTCTCAACACACTCTTGTTAAAGCCTATGACTTACCTCGTTTATTAGTTATGTGACACTGGAGAAGCCATTTTTCTTTTGTAGCTTCCTAATCAACAACAGTGTTCCTGGTCAATAACAATAGCAACCAACTTCATGCGGTTACTGCAAGGGTTAAACTATAGATATTTACAAAATGTGTTCTCAGGGTTTGGCATGCAATGATTGCTGTGCCTTCTCAGGGCTGTTCCCCACCTCTTACCAGATAGCAGTTGAAGAAACAGAAGGGTCTGGTGGGTTTGATGCGGACAGCGATATTCCCCTCTTTTCCTGGAGGCAGGATATTGCCCTCCTCATCTACAATCTGATAGAGAGATCGTCAAATGGCATCAGAGCATTTTACACAGCCAGGGTACCCACCAACACGTACTGACCAGCACATGGATAGCTCCGTGCACAGTGGGCAGAGGCTGCCTACCTGAACATCGTAAGGTGGGCTTGCTTTCCCCATAGATCCAGACTTGATTGTGGAGCCTCTTGAATTGCCACAGATGACGACCTGGAGAGAGGGGGAGCCTCATCCTCTTGTTTCTTGCTCTCACTGCCAGCTCCTCCTCCTTTCTTCTGCCATCTTTCTTTCCCTCCCTCTCATACCCTTCCTTCCCCTTTCCTTCCTTTTTCTTTATCTCCTTTCCATACATAACAAATCTTTATGTGGTACTCTAATTACTGTTCATGGATGGAGAACTAAATTGTATCATGAAGCTCAGAGACTCACTTACCCCCACACCTTGCCAAGACTTCTGCAGGGGTCACTGCTTAAGATACTTCTAAAAATACATTGTGGACTATTTTGGGTAACAAACAATTTCCTTGGGCAATTACGGGTATTAATCTTCATTGTCAACTGGATTGGGTTTAGGATCATCTAGAAAGCAGTGTGTCTGAGAATGGAAGACCATCTGAACATGGGTATCATGATAGAATTTCTTCCATCATGAACTTCCACTGCCATAATGTTCTCCAAGCTCAAGGAACAAAGTGACCATGACTGGACCCTTAAAATTACAAGCCAAATCTCTCTCTTTTTTGTTTCTGCCAGATATTTTGTCACAGCTACATGAAAGTAATTATGGTATCAGGAAAGCTGCTTTACTGGTCATGGTAACTATGAAATTAATTACCTGAGACTGCCTTTAAACCAAACGAAGAATGGCTATTGGTGTCTCATTGCCAGTTTCCCCTAGAACCAACGAAGTTTCTGGCAGGTGTCAGGGAGAGATGAGTAACTCCATGATCCTCTAAGATGGGCTGAGGGCTTAGATGAGGTGGCCTGGGACACCAACTCACTGTTTCAGATTGTCCGTAGCCTTCATGGAGCTCCAGGCCTGTCTGGCTCTTCCACTTGTCCCTCACATCAGGGTTGAGTGCTTCTCCACCGGTCAAACAGTGCCTCAGGCTTTGAAACTTATACCTTTCTCAAGTAGGAAGACAAGACCACCAATGTCATAAACATTTCTCCCTACCCGCTAGCATTGCTAGAGGTTCAGAGCCCCAAAGACACCAGAGGATAAACTTCCTTCTGTTCCACAGTCAGCTCCATGTCATCCAACCACTCTGTAGCTATGGTCTGCAGAAGCAAATCATTAAAACTAATCAACCCTATCTTAATTTGGGATAAAATCAGATTCATGTGGTAGTTTAGGCATAACAGTAAATTGTACAACTTAATTTACTTATAAATAAACTGGTTGATAATAAATAAATTGAGGCAATGATCTGAGTCAAAGTAATAAATCAATGAAAAAATTAATAGACTAAAAATAGCCTTCTAGGAATCCCCCAATTCTGAAGATTGGATCTAAAAGTTCAAGAGATATTAAATAAATAGCAAATCTGCCTCTCAGTTTAAAAATTACCCTAAGTATAAATACAAATTCAATCATTTTCTCTTTCTGGTTGGAGTCCACTGAGCCAATTGAATTTTAGTATTGCCAGGCAGCATCTAATTGGTCTTGAAGAATTACCCAAGGACTGCTTCTAGCCAGAATTATGATGTGGAGATATCCACAAGGAGTGAATGAATGGGATGGATTCTTATATCTAGAGGAATAAAATCAAAGTCATGTAAGTGCTCCCTTCTTTTGGGTATTTCTTGGCCAGGGAGTGTGATTATGGAAGATGAGAGCCTGGGAAGAGCATGCCTTGGGAAAGGATAGAAAAGGGAGACATGGGTGGAGATTAGTAAGTTACTGATGGATGAGGGGGTTCACCTAATACCCCAGCAAACAGCCCTGCCCAACTAGTGAATGTTGCTTTGTATTTGTCCAGGATAAAAGCTATCCGTGGAGTGCTGTCACCTTCTTTTGTGTGTTTGAAGACAGGCACCCAGGAATAGCTGGCTTGGGTTAATTTGGCGGTGGGAAATTTAGAGAATATTGTGGTAGAGCTTGTTAGTCTAAGCAAATGGAAGATCCTTGGCTACTAACCCCATTCTATAGATGGTGGAAATCCAACAATTTCTGCGACAGAAGTCACAGACACAAGGCTAAGGTACTAGCCTGTGGGCATGGTATATAGTGGTGATGAAGTTTACCTCAATTGTTGAAATTTTGGATTGACTTAAATAATTTCAATTTTCTCTGGATATGAATTCCAAGGAGACATAAAATCATCTTTAAATGAGTGTTTTGTGTAGAAGACAACAGATATCGACAAAGAGAGGCACATGAAGATGTGGATAGATTTGACTTGAGAGAGTTATAGGAAGACAAAGCTAGAGGAACACAGAGAATAAGAGTTGGATTGAAAAGGTGGATTTGAGCGGGGTGGTAGTGGCGCATGCCTTTAATCCCAGCACTCGGGAGGCAGAGGCAGGCAGATCTCTGTGAGTTCGAGACCAGCCTGGTCTACAAGAGCTAGTTCCAGGACAGCCTCCAAAGCCACAGAGAAACCCTGTCTCGAAAAACAAAAAAAAAAAAAAAAGAAAAGAAAAGAAAAGGTGGATTTACTCATAGATCCTCATATGAGAACCCCAGAATTGCTGAGCAGAGTCTATACCTTGTCAGATCCTCCTGTACGAGCAGGCGGAAGAGGGTTGGAACACAGCACATGGTAGTTATTGGGAACCTGCAGAGAGTCTAAACAAAACAAGGGGTTTAGACAGTTTTCTTAGAGACACTCAGGTGTGATGGGATGAACGAATTAGATATTTATAGTCTCACTGACAAAGCAGAGAAGTAGAAAACCAAGCATGGCATCTGTTAAGATGACCTCCATGATCTCTACCTGTTGGCATTTTTACCCTTATGGGGTGTCCTCTTACACTGCACCAGTAGCATCCTGTTAACCTGGTGGAAGTCACTTGAGGTTAGATGATAAGAAGAGGAAACTTCTGTCTTGGATGCTTTCACCTCTCTTGAGTGACTCACTCTGCAGGAGACAAGTTACCAGGCTTTGATATTCTAGCTGCCCTTGGGATGAGGGAACACAGTGAGGCTGGTATTCAGTGCACAACTGGTAAAAATACTACAATCAAAAAGTGAAACAGATTACCCAGGCTTAACAGTACACTGAGATGACTACCTTCCTAGATTATAGCTTTGTTAAAAATTAGTATTGAAGATCTCGGGAGAAGGCTCAGTCCATAAAGTGCTTATAGTACACTGTGAGAGCCTGAGCTTGCTCCCCAGAACCCAAGCAATGAGAAAGAGTAAGTGTGGTAGTGTATATTCATAAACTCAGCACTAGGTTGTCAGAGACAGGTAGATCCCCAAGACTCACTGCCGGTGGTCTAGCCCAATAAAAAAAGCTCCAGCCCAAAGAGAACTTGTCTCAAAAAATAAGGTGGGTGCCACCTGAAGAGTGTCATTTGAAGATGACCGCTGACCTTCACACATAAATGTACAGTGTACCTCTACACACATTCCTATACATTCATTTACCTGCATTCATGTAAACACACAGAAACATAAATTATCCTTGGAGATATATGTAACTACTTGAGGTATTTTACACTTTGGCACCATCCAGCTCCAGAATTATTTCATCTTTCCCATTATCTTCTCCCCAGACTCATGGTAACTGCTATTCTACTCTGTCTTCATGAACATGACTATTCTAGGTACCTTATGTAAATGAAGTCATGAAGTATATGTCCTTTGGGGCCTGCCTTCTTTCACTTAGCATGAGGTCCTCCAAAATCACTCATATTGCAGAGTAGCAGAATTTGCTTTTTTTTAAAGGCTGACTAGTGTGTGTGTGTGTGTGTGTGTGTGTATTATATTTGGGTTACACAATTGTTTCTGATGGATGCTTGGGTTGCTCCTGCCTTTTGCTTACTGTGACTAGTAACACACTACTGTTAGTAAGGGTGTACTTTGGTGAAGTCTTTACAGCAACCTCACAAGGCTTCTTTTCCCTGAAACCACCTAGTAAAGCTATTCCCAGATTCCCAACCATGAGAAGTTGTGAGATAATAAATGCTTGTGTTAAAACTGATAATTTTTTGATGGAAAAATTATATTTATTTCTCTTATGTGCATGAGTGTTTTGTCTACATGTATGTGCACCACCAGAGTGTGCCTTTAGAGGTTAGAATTGGGACTCAAATCCTCTTGGAACTGCAGTTATGGATGGTTGTGAAGCATCATGTGGGTACTGGGGAACCAAACCTGGGGCCTCTGCAAGAGCAAGTGCTTTTAACCACTGAGCCTTGTCTCCATCTCCTTAAGATAAAAAAAATTAAAAACCTATTTAAGTGAATGAATATGAAATTATATCAAAATCAGTGGGACAGATCTAAACAGGTGAAACTGATAACTTTAATTTACAGTATGGCAATAGATTATCAATATAGTGCTATGGCTGGAGATAGTAAAGAGAGAAACTATACATGTGGCCGACGAGTCATACCTGAGCATTCATGATGGGGAGTTAATGGCAAAACTAATGTATTGGGAACTTGGTGCCTTTTCAGTATCATGACAGCTGTAAGAACTTTCTTTCAGAAGTAGAAAGTAGGACTCAAAGATGTCAGGAGACTATGATGAGAGTTCATGTAAATGAAGTTCTTTTTTTGGAGGGGGGTAGTTTTGTTTTTTGAGACAGGGTTTCTCTGTGTAGCTTTGGAGCCTCTCCTGGCACTCGCTCTAGAGACCAGGCTGGCCTCGAACTCACAGAGATCCTCCTGCCTCTGCCTCCCAAGTGCTGGGATTAAAGGCGTGCACCACCAATGCCCAGCGTAAGTGAAGTTCTTAATTGGTCTGGGTAATTAAAAGCCAGAGTCAGATATAGAGGGAAATGCTGAGATATCACAGAGAAGGAGCAAGCCACAGCACACCTTACCTCTTTAGCATCTCAGCAGACAAGAGAGTGATTTCCTGTTTCTCCCTACTTATATCCTCTTTCTGCCCAGCTACCCCACTTCCTGTCTGTCTGTACAGACCTCCAGGCCTCTATGGTTCTATCGGCAAGCTCCATTCCCTGAACCTTAGACAGGCTTTATTTGTACAAGCAAAATATCACCAGATATCCCCCTTTTGTCTAAAATTAAAAAGGGTTATAACTAATATAAGAAAATCTATTGTGCAATAAGTACAATAACTATATACAATTATACATGGCGATAAGTACATTAACAATGTCTAGTTCATTAGCATATGACAAATTCCGAGAAAATACTCATTTATCAATTCTTTCTTGATGAGTCCAAAGTCTTGTACCTAATTTACTTTCTATTCTAATTTGCATTATCAAATTATCTCCTAATGTCTTAGGTGGAGCACTAGACAAGGAGAATGCTGGGAAGAGAAAGACAGAGAGAGAAGCCAGCAGAAAGATGCCATATAGCTACTGGAAAGATAGGACTCCAGGCATTCTCTGATAAGATAAGGCCATGTGGAAATACATAGATTAGTAGTTGTGGGTTAATAATTAAGAGAGAGCTAGCCAATAAGAAGCCTAAGCCATTGGCCAAACAGCTTATGATTAATATGAGCCTCTGTGTATGTATTTGAGAATAAGGATGGCAGAACCCAGTAGAACAGAAACTCCATCCACAAGTCCAAGTTTAACCCATGGTGAAGCCCATATTTCTAGTCACATATAACTTAGCTTGTCTCAAAGAGATGGGCCTAGGGAGATAGGCTTGTTGATGTCTCAAGAGCTGCCATTTAGAGTGAAGGATAGAACAAAGGTACTCAGCATCTTCACTGGGGTGGTCAGTACCCCTCCCTCACGATAAAACTCCAGAGAAACAAGACAGGAGGGGCCAGATCTATGGTTGGGTGGAAGCTCATGATAAGGTCAGGGGACAGAAGCACATGCTCTGGTAAATCGACTTCTGATTTTTTTCCTAAAGTTTTGACATAGATTTGCTTTGACAGAGCATAGGGAAGAAGACTGTGTAAAGAGAGGCATGCATGTATTAAAAGGCTTTGCAAAGTTTTGGAGAAATGAAATTCTTTTGTGCCTAGGGATCTATGTTGAGCATGAGCAATGCTAGGTGGACAGGAATCAGATTATGGAAGGCTCTGAGTGAATTTGTCATCAGATTCACACATTTTCCCATGCCAACTAAACCATATATTTCACTCATTCATACCCAGGACAAAAACAAAAAAAGGTGTTCCAGAGCTCGGCATGGTGGCATACAATTATAACCTCAACCCTTGGGACTCAAATGCAGAAGACAGCTGGTTCAAGTTTGTTTTGGGTTATATAGTATGACTGTTTCAAAATGAGTGCATAGTGATAGAGCATTTGCTCAGTGTGTGCAAAGCTTGGGATCCCAGCACTGGGAGTTTTTTCTTACATTTAGGATAGTTTTGGCATCAACTCGGGGCAGTTCATGCACGAAAATGCAAGCTCCATTGGGCCAGGCAGAGAAGAGAGTCCAGGCTGCCTTCACCCACCCAGTGTCAGTTGTGTTCCAAAATATGTCAGATTCAGTCAAGGCCATCCACCTCCTGCCAAAAAATGAGAGAAAGTCAGAGAATCTTCATCAATGTCTCCATCTTTAGAATGGATTACATTATTCACATAACATTATTTGGAGGTCAGACCACAGGAGGTACTATTTAAACTTGTCAAATCTACACAAGACCCATCAGCTCAATTACTATCTCAACAAACACTCAACACTTTCTCTGTGTTTGTTCCTAGGCCAAGAAGAAAAAAATGAAAAGAACAGATCCCATACTTTCAAGGAGGTCACCATTTAGTAAGAACAATTTGCAAGGGAAAATTAGTCTCAGTACGTTGTGATAAGAGCAAGTTTTAATCTGCTCATTAAATTAGTCTGGAGTTGGCACTAGTGATGTAGAAGAAAATCATTGTATTTTATAAGACTTATAGGTGAAAAAACATAAGTATCCAAAAAGACCTAGAAGAGCACATTTTTAACTTTCTTTTTATTTATTCTTTATGTCTTTCACAACATGCCTCCTGATCCCATCCATCTCCCTGCCCCCTCCAAAAAAATTTTAAGAGAAAAAAAGGGGTAGAAAGAAAGAAAGGGGAAATCTCATCATGGAAGCTGCAGTGTGACATAGTGAGTCTCCTTTAGCCATACATTTTTACATTTTACATGCAGGTATTCATTGCATAGAGTAATTGGTTTGAGGCCCCTGATCTCTGCTATACTATCAATGCCTCTTGCTCATCACTGCAAGGGGTGAACTAGCCAGGGCAATGCTGGAGAACTCACCCTGGTGGTGAAGACAGGGGAGAGATGGCAGGCTAACCAACCCTGAAACTACCCAGGCCTAGAACCAGGGTTATGTGTTGGTCCACCCCAATATCTACTTCATCTGTGATATACTGGAGCTAGGGAAGGGTCAGTCCTATAGACCCAGGGCTGCAGGATCTCCATGATGCAGGGCAGCAATGGGATGTCCAGGAAAAGTCCCAATGAGGGCCCAGTGTCAATGGGAGAGCACAAGTTTTGTAGGATGCCAGTGAATAAACACTTAACTTGGAGCAAGGAGACTATTGTCTCCACAAATGTTGATTAAGCATCCTTTAAGATTTATTTCATGTTCTTATGGGATTCATAGTGAGAGTGGAGATGGGTCTGAGAAATGCTTCTGAAGTGGACATGACATTTGAATAAGCATCATTGATGTGTAGCAACCATGGTGATAAAGCAGAGGAGGAATATCCTCGGAAAAGAATGCACATATCTGCAAACACGGGATACAGACAGGCTGTCATGGTTGCCCTTTGGTTCCAGGACATACTTTCTTTTGGTCCTACTCATGGGTGGCTCCCCCTAAGTCAGCTCCTGTTCCTTTCTTCAGTGCAGAAGTGTTTCTTTGTTCTCTTCAAATCTCACCCAGCCTCAATATATTAAATATCATCTGTATACTGGTAACCTGAGAGGAATCTTGTTACCGTTACACATGTAGAGCTACTTCACTTAGGAAGATGAAGATGTTTAATGGACCCATTGAGTTTGCAATGCCAAGGAATAACGCTTGTTTTTTTTTTTCCTCTACCCAGCTTATTTTATACTTTCCTCCACATTATTCTTGGGAGAATAGGCCACATAGCTCTCACTCCATATTAAACTGTCAGAAAATTTTATTAGGTCTATGTTATTCATAATCTCTTCACTCACTCCTGTCATCTCTAATCCCCAAGACAAGTCATCATGCTTTTGTTTGAATGTAGTATACCTTTTTCTTTCTTTCATTGATTTTTTTTGGTTTTTCAAGACAGGTTTCTCTGTGTAGCTCTGTAGACCAGGCTGGCCTTGAACTCACAGAGATCCACCTGCCTCTGCCTCCCAAGTGCTGGGATTAAAGGCATGCACCACCACTGCCTGGCTGTGTCCTCTTTTCTAACTCTGCTTCATTCCTTCATCCTTACTATTTGTTGTCAATCCAACATCCCAAGGGATCCTTTAAAAACTAAGTTGCATCATGTCATAGCCCTGCTCAAAATATCCAACACTTCTTAAGTAAACAAAAAACTTAACATAGAATTGTCATATGACTGAGTGATCCTACTTTGGAGAACTACCCAAAGAAGTAACAGTGGGGGCAGTAGGTACAATATACAAGTAACCCCTATTTCTACCAACAGTTGAGTGGATTTAAAAATGCAACATATACATACAATGGAATACTTTTGAGTCATAAAAGTAGGGAAAATTTCCCTGAAATTTTCATTTTTCTGTACAGCTGAATAAAATTCCACTCTAAGATAATTTTTATTATCCATTCTCCTGTTGATAGATGTATAGTCTTGTCCTATTCCCTTGCAAGTATTCCTATTGTAGGATATGGAGTCTTTGGGCATTTGCTTGGGAGAGGTATAACTAGGTCACATGGCAAGAAAATGGATGGATTTGAAAAATACATTAAGAAAAGTGGCTTAATCTCAGAAAGACAGAACCCACATGTTCTGAACTCATGTGTTTCCCATCCTGTAATGTATACATGTATATACACAAGTATATGTAAAATCTGCAAAACTAGAAATGATACCAAGAGGATCTAAGAACAAGTAATGAGGAAGAATGGCAGGTGGACAAAAGGACACATGAGGCACAAAAGAGGAAAAGTGACAAGGTGTTACAGAGGAAGCAGGGGTGGGGGGAGCTGAGAGAGGAGGAGAATCTACTGAAACACACTGTGCTTGAAAAGGCCATAGTGATACCTAGTACTTTGTATGCTAATTAAAAGTAAAAAAGTAAATGTGAGGAAAATTTAATAGAAAATGAGTGAACCCTGATGGCATTATCCTGCGTAAAAGGAGACAAATTTCAAAATCATGTACTGCTCACATGAGATGTCTGAAGTCATCAGATTCATAGAGACAGAAAGCAGAATAGAGGGTTCCGGGAAGGTAAGGGTGGGGGGTGGTGAGAGGCTATTATATAATGGGTCTAGAGTTTCTGTTTGAGAAGATTAAAAGTTAGTTTTGTAGAGGGATGGTGGTGATGGGTGCACAAAAATATGAGCATAAATAATGATATTAGATGATACGCTTAAAATAGTAAAAATTTCCCAGAAGAAAAGATCTTCAGTGTTTTATTTTACCCCATGAATAAATGACAAGTGTTTGAGAACATGAATAGTTTTACCATGACTTAAAGATGGTATAACACATACATGTTTCAAACTGTGACACACTGTTCCATAACTATGAACAGTTTTATATATCTACTAGAAAAATTTTAAGAAAATGATAAAAATATGCATTGTATATTTTTATGTAATTTTAAAGATACCTAACATTTTTTTAGATTCCTCAGAGTAAAGCCTTCAAGGCCTACCTGACCTATCCCCTGGTTGCCTTCTGACCTCCATTTCCACATCTTCTCCTTTTACCCCCCCCACCTTTGCTCACTCACCCACATTGGTCTTGGACTGTGGTGATATTTTGTTTATGATTTAACAAACAAAGCTTGCCTGAGGATCAGAGTGCAAAGCTAGCCACACTAGTTAGCCATAGAGGCCAGGCAGTGTTGGCACATGCCTTTAAACCCAGCACTCGGGAGGCAGAGGCAGATGAGTTTCTCTTAGTTCAAAGCCAACCTGAGCTACACAAAATTGATTCAGTCTAAAAGAGAAACAGCTCACACAAAGGTGATCTCAGCACTTGGGATCCCACACCTTTAATCCCAGCACTAGAGGGGAACATAAGGCAGGGTGGTGGGGGAAGACAGGAGATGACGAGAGTCTGAGGTTTAGTGGATGGTCCCTTCAGTCTGAGCACTGGTAGAGATGAGAGCTCTCTAGTGGTTGGCTGCTTTGCTTCTCTGATCTTCAGCTTTAATCCCAATATCTGTCTCTGGGTTTTTATTATCCATGCTACATTGGACCTTCCAGAAAAACTGTCCCAATACCTTCCACTGGCCACAAAACCCAATCCATAGCTGCACTGGGAATGTTCTACCATCTTGGGGGCCCCCGTGGTTCCACTGGTGAAGTAGATGGCCAGCGAATCTTGACTCTTGGTTCTCACACAGTTGTGCTCTGCAGAAGCCTCTCTGGAAAATGCAAGAATGCCAGGTGACACAGATAATATAAATACACCAAGCAGTACCAAACTATAACAATGATAGGACTGCCATTTCAACATGTTGTGCATGAGGTGCTGTGTGGAGGGTTATACTACGTGCATACACATTAAGAGAAAGATACTGTCTCTACAACAGTTTTGTAGCCAAGAAAATTGAGGCTCAAAACACCCAAATGACTCATTTGAAAGATCCACAAAGTTGAGTAAAAATAGTTCAGTTAGTACAGTGTAAAGGGGCAGACATGAGTTTAGATCCTTAGCTCCCATAAAAGCTGCTTGCATCTGTAATTTCAGGCTTGGAGATGCATAGGCAGAAGATCTCTGGAGATCACTGGGCAGCCATTCTACCTAGCTGGTGAGTTCCAGCTTCCATAAGAGACCCTGTCTCAAAACATAAGGTGGTGGAGAATGATAGAGGAAAATACCTGATGTTAACTCTGTACTGCACATACATACATACATACATACATACATACATACATACATACATACATACATACACCCACCCCTATATGAACAAGCACACACACACACACACACACAAACACACACACCTACATTTTTTGAGTGTGGCTGAGGAGTTTGTGGTAGAACACATACATTCTCATGTGTGTAATTCTGTTCATTTATGAATAGTCCTATCTCTCACTCAATTCTCAATGTAGAGATAATTTTCTTAATGTTTTCTCAAAAATTAGGGGTTTGAGATTAGGTAATTTCCCAAATTCTGTGATTTGAAGGCTCAGATAGCTTATGGTTCTCAGCCCTGGCTGTGTCTTAAGATCTCTGAGTTAATTTTTAAAAGAAATTCCATTATTTGTGCTCCACCCTGGGTAAAATGGACTCAGAACTTTGATTCTTCCTAAAGGTTGGGCAATTTTAATGACAACTGAAATTAAAAGGATATATCTAGGTTAACCTGGCAACTCTCCCAATGACATGGGCTGAGACCCTGGTTCAGCTACATCTGGCTAAGTAGGCCAGATGCCAGATTGCAAAATTATTATGTAAAACACTCAGGTCCATCTGGTCATTGAGGTGGACACTCCAGACTCAAAAGTCCAGCACTCAGAGGCCTGTTTTGTATTCTTCCTTTCTTGTTTTTTTATTTTGTTTTGTGACAGGGTCTGGCTGTGTAGTTCAGGCTGGCCTCAAACTCAAAATCCTGTCTCAGCCTCCTGAGTGCTAGGGTGACAGGTGTGAGCCACCAGGACAGGCATTATGATCTCTGATTAGGAAAAAAGATCTCAAGTTCCCAGGTAAACATCTGCCACACCCTTGTTGCAAGGCAGAAGTAGTCTTGACTCTGCCCTAATTCTGACCTTGTGTGGCTCCTTTCAAGGATTAAGCAAGGTGATTTCTTCCTTACTACAGTGTTCTGAGCATCAAAGCACAGAGCACCAGTGTTCTGAACCACAGAACAGGCCTCATTAAATCCTTCTTGCACAAATGAATGTAGGTGGCTGCATATTTGGCATAGTGCCTGGTAGACAGTAAGCACCCCAAAAAGGGTATTTCATTATTGACAGCTTTCTGTGAACTAAATGTATCATAAAGTTTAGTTCATATGCTCTGGTTAAGAATTTTAGCTATCTTTACCACCATTTTAGAGGACACTGGGACACAGGTGGTCCCACTGAGGTGGTCACAGGATGATGTGTCTGGCCAGTATCTCTTTGATTCAGTCGCCTCATGCTCAATCCTGTTGCTGAAAAGGAAAATACCCAAAGTTTATTTCATTGCTACTCTCCTGGAGAGTCCCAATTTACCGAAGGAGTTCCCGGAAATTGATCCAGCCTGGACGACTGGTGTCAGACACAAGAAGCTTGGTTTGGAGGGAGGGGCAGTCAGCACTGATGGCGTCCACTTTCGGAGCTAGGGCATCACTGGTGATGATGGACTTGGCCCTGGATGCCAGCAGCCGGTACTTGAGATCCTTCGATGTCAGCTGGGAAACACCTGGGATCATGACCACACCTTGAGCCACACGGAGAAGGGAGGTTGTTAGAGAGGAGGAAGATTCTAATGTAGAGGCCAGAGAAAAAAGTAGTTGAAGTGGGTTGGAACACCTGGGGGAACAACAATAGTAACAACAAAGTGGAAAAAGACATTTCCTATGGTAAGAACTTTGCCGACATTACTTCACTTATTTCTCACAATGCTCAGAAAAGCATGCCATTGTGGTAAACACTCCATGCACTTTAAAAAGAGTATGCGTCTTTAGACTTTCATGCCTTAACTAAATCAAATGACTTGCCCAAGAGTACATAGCCGACGTGTAATAAGGACAGAATTGCAGAGCTAAAGCAGCTGCAAACCTGTTCTGTCCTGCCTGTTCTGTCCTGCCTAGATTTATGTCAACTTGACGCAAGCTAGAGTCATCTGAAAGGGAATGTCAATTGAGAAAATGCCTCCATAAGATCCAACTGTAGGGCATTTTGTTAATTAGTGTTTGATGGGGAAGGGCCCAGCCCATTGTGGGTGGGGCCATCCCTGGGCTTGTGATCCTAGGTTCTATAAGAAAGCAGGATGAGCAAGTCATGATTAGCAAGCCAGAAAATAATACCCTTCCATGGTCTTTGCATCAGCTCCTGCTTTCAGGTTCCACCCCTGCTTGAGTTCCTGTCCTGACTTCCTTCAGTGCTAGACCACAATGTGGAAGTATAAGCTTAATAAACTCCCTCCTCCCCAAGTTGCTTTTGGTTATGGTGTTTCATCACAGCAATAGAAACCTGCCTAAGAAAGACAGAGTCCATAATCTTGAATATATTATATTGTATTGCCTTAGCAACTCCTTAGCTCAATTTTTTTCATTACTTTCAAACAAAATATTGCAATAAATCCTTTTGTTTTTGTGTGGATCACTTGCTGATAAAGGAAGTATTGCAGGCAAGGACTCCAGAATCCCAACATGGCTTCAATCAAAGCTGTTCGAAGGGTGGCATATTCCATACACCTCCAAGGGCAAGGAATAAGGACTGGCAGGGGGAACTTGACATTTGAAAGCCCTTGATATCTCAGAATGCAAATTATTAGTATTTTCTGTGGTGTTTAACACTCAATTTCACAGAGGAAAACATCTAGAGAGAACAAGAGGCAGAGGGAAAGATCAGTTCAGCACAACACCAGAGCCAAGCTCATGTTCTCACTACACTTTGCCCTGTCTCTGAAACTCTTGCACAATTTAGTGCCCAGTGTGAGCACTCTGAGTTGAATGTTGTTGTTCTTTAATACATGTGTGTGTTTGCATGAATATGTGTGTGTTCATGTGAGTGTGGGTGCTATGTATGTGTGGAGGAGGTAAGACGACAACCTCAGGTGTCTCTTCAATTGCCATCTACCTTGTTTTTGAGACAGGCTTTCTCACTGGCTTGGAACTTGTCAAGTGTGCCAAGTTGGATAGCTGTGGAGCCCCAGAGATCTACCTGTCTCTCCCTCCCCAAAGCTGATATTATAAATATATACCATCAGAATACTTGGCTTTTTTTCTTTTTAATATGGGTTCCGGGGATCACACTCAGATCTTTGTGAGGTATCCCCAGTCTGGATGTGCTTCTTCATTCCACTACTCTGTTTTCACATCCCATAGAAGTCCTTTGTTTGTATGGATTAGGGACTGAATTCAAGTTTGAAGCCTAGGAAGATGTGATTTAAAAGGAAATGGCCCCCAAAGAGAGAGGCATTATTAGGAGGTGTGGCTTTGTTGGAGTAGGTGTAGCCTTGTTGGAGGAAGTGTGTCACTGTAGAGGTGGGCTTTAAGGTCTCATATATGCTCAAGACCCAGTGTCTGAGTCTACTTCATATTGTTTGCATATCAAGATGTAGCCAGCACCATGTCTGCCTGTACTCTGCCATGCTCCCCACCATGATGATAATAGACTGAATCTCTGAAAATGTAAGCAACCCCAATTGAATATTTTTCCTTTATAAGAGTTTCTGTGGTCATGGTGTCTCTTCACAACAATAGAAACACTAAAGAAGACAGAAGATGATTGACAGCCAGCACTGTCAATAAGAGAAAGTCAATCACTTTAACTTGACAAGTGCATATGAGGAAAATCTATGGATGTAGGGGTGCAATGACATCAGCTGTTGGAGTGGAGGCTCCACCTCAGCTCATAATGTGGAATGCAGTTGCAAGTTATTTTGAGTATGGATAAAAGCTGTAGGGTAGGCAAAAGTGAGATATTTGGTGACAAAAATAAATAATACTTTAAACAAAGTTTTGATCATTGAAAAATCTCTTAACACAGTGCCCAGCACATAATAGGTGCTTTAAAAAATTGCAAGGGTTCTTTACACTTCTGTCCTTACTAAGCAATTGACTCTTCATTATCATATCATTGTCTAGACTCTGCAAACAATCAGCTTTGTGACTGCTGGGCAAAGAAAAAGTGAACCCCAAATGGGGTTCTCTTTGTTCTGTCCTCCAAATCTTGTGGGACCTGCAGAGCTCTGGTGGTCAGGGTCAGTCCTACCAAAGACCCCTAGCCTTGCTCACTGACCTGTTCGAATACAAGCCACGCTGATCAGCCACCAATCTGGGAGGCGTGGAAGCACCAGCATCATTCTGTCTCCAGGTTGCAGGCCACACACACCCTCTAAGACATTGGCTGCCTTCCTGGACTGCTTCCCCAGCTCCTCAAAGGTCCACTTGACTTCTGCTCCTGAGCCATTCACCCACCAGAACGCAGGATTTGGGGGTCTGTGTCCTGCCTGGACAGTGGATATAGCCAGGGGGAAAAATAGAAGCCATTGTTGGGTGGTTTTGCTCATTTGTTTGTAAGAAAAAAAGAATATATATATATATATATATATATATTATATTATATATATATATATTGGTTTTTCGAGACAGGGTTTCTCTGTGGCTTTGGAGGCTGTCCTGGAACTAGCTCTTGTAGACCAGGCTGGTCTTGAACTCACAGAGATCTACCTGCCTCTGCCTCCCAACACCCGGCTGAAAAATATATTTTTATAATAGCTGTGTTCACAGAGTTCAAAAATCAAAATTATGAAACCTGGCAGTAGTGGCACATGCCTTTAATCCCAGCACTCAGGAAGCAGAAGCAGGCAGTTCTCTGTGAGTTCAAGGCCAGCCTAGTCTGCAAAGCTACACAGAGAAACCCTATCTCGGAAAAAAAAGAAATCACAATTATGGTATGACACAGTTGAGTATGACTCAGCATGAACAAAGTCCTGGGTTCAATTCCCATCAATGAATAAACCAGGTGTTGTGTAACCCCACATGCCTGTAACCCCAGTACTTAGGAGGTAAAAACAAGAGGATCAGAAATTCAACACCATCTTTGACTGCACAGTGAGTTTAAGTCCAGCTGTGTCTACATGAGACCCTCCCTCATAAAACTAAAAGCAAACCAGCCAAACACAAAACCCAAGGGCTGGTCCCTTCCTTGTACTTAAGATAATGGCCAGTTTTATTTGTTACTTACACATTCTCACAGTGTTGAGTTTAGGCAAATATAAGCAAATTTTCCATACCAATTTTTTGACATAAAAGGTAAGATGATTTATGCTGTCTTGTGTCCTTTCCTGTTTAATTAAAAACATTACTCACATCACCTACTAATTACCACATAAAGTACACAACACATTGCTTTTTAGTATAGTCCCACAAGGTTGTATAGCTGTATTATTTATTGTTGCCATGACCAAAGGCAACTTAAGAATTTGTTTTGACTTAAAACTCTAGAGAACTAGATGTCTATGATGGTAGGGAAGGCACAGTGACAGGAACAGGAAGCTGGGAGATCACCTAACTGCACAGAGAAAGCAAACTGGAAGTGGACAAGGCCATAAACCCCGAGAGCCTGCCCAGGGCCTTGTCAGATCTTTTTCGGGCACATGCAAGACCCAGGTGATGCTTGTGGCTCTAACACACAGTTTCTGAGATGCTTAGGAGTGTACAGGAGGCTTTCAAAGCCCATGTGCATTTCTCAGTCCATAGTCTTTCTTTTCTTTAGCTTCTTGGTTACTCTACTAGCTTTTGGTTTATTTTTCTTTTCCCATGTAGGCATCTAACACTTCATCTGCTTCTTACAATCACAAAGTTAAACTAATTGCCTACATTTTTTGACAGATGCCTTCCTGGAAATAGACTTTTTTTTCTGGTTAAGTTCCAAGCTGTGCCAACTCTAGACAGCCTTGAAAAAATAACAAGTCAACTGGTGGTCACCACATACATACATATGTATATACATACAAGTAACATTATGTAGATGGAGAAGTTTATATTTAGGAATATATATAGTGTGTGTACATACATATACATAGATGCATGTAACAATGAAAAGAGAGGACATGAGTTTGGAAGAGAGCAAGGATGGAGGGAAGGGAGAGAGCAAGTTTGGAGGGAAGGGAGAGAACATGTAACTATATCATGATCTCAAAAATAAAAGAAAAAGATGGCAGTGACACCAAATAATGGTAATTCTTTGGAAATGAAGCTTTGAAAAAGGTCTGGCGCCATTCTTTCTTTGCCTTCAGAGGCTGCCAGGCTCTACTGGGGACAAGCACTACTGCTTTCCATGGCTTCTGGGCAGCTAGAAAGTTGGGTCAGGACCAGAGAAGCTTAAAATACCGAGGCTCAGCAATGGCTGCAATAAACACTGGGTTGCCAGGGCTCTGCTACTTCTGAAGCTGCTATTCTTAGTCCTTTTCAGTGTTGTCCTCATCACTGGCTTTCATGAAGCTGAGAACTTTGGAAAACCCCATTTCATTTTTATGACTTACTCTTGCATCTTTTGTTTTCATCATCAGAAGACCTCAAAGAGGTCAGATATTGTGACAAATAACTTTAACCTCAGCAAATAGGAAGTTAAGCCATATAGCTAAAGTTCTGTCTCAAAGAAAACAAAAAAAATGCCAAAAACAAAACTCCAAATTCAGAAACTAGATGAAACATTGGCCTAACATGTCCAAAGGGTCTGGACTTCATTCCCAACATTGGAAAAGAAATGCAAAGAAGGGGAAGAAAAAAGGGAAACTCATCTAGAATGGAAAAAAAAAAAGCATTTACTCTTTGCAGATAGCTAAGGATGGAGGATTATGCCTGTGAGTCACATACACTTCTCATTTAATGCTCACTACAGCTTGGGGTAGCTGATGCCTGGAACCCTAGTATCAGATGAGAACACCAAGGCCCAGAGATCTCAGGGAACTTGCCCAAGTTCACACTTAAATATGTGGATGATGCATGCCTGGTGACTGCAAAGGCTGCTTGCATCTCATCCATCCTCACTCTGCCCTACCAGTTTACCATCTTCAGTGGCAGTGTCGTATTCTTGTATTAAGTGGTGGCAGAATCGACAAGGTTAAAAGAAACACAAATGAGATAGGAATAGTAGATTGTGCCTGTAATCATAGCACCTGGGAGTGAGGCAGGAGGCTTGCCATGAGTTCAAGGTCAGGTTGAACCACAGTTGGCTATAGCTCTAGGCCAGACAGAATTTCAGAATAAGACAATCTCAAAAATAAAGAAACACACTCCGGAGACAGGCAGGCAGATCTCTGTGAGTTCAAGGTCCCTCTGATCTATATAACAGAACAAGTTACAGGATAGTGAGGGCTACATTGACCTGTTTTTTGTTTGCTTGTTGTTTGTTTTTGTTTTTTATAGCAAACAAACAAAATTAACCCTGAAGTTTCTTTGGAATCAAAATTTATATTTTCACATTACCAATAAGCCATTGGTATCAATATAATACAAAGTGATACCCATAATAGGCATGTATAGAAGAGAAAGTAAAGAAGTGTGTGTAGATAAAACACACAATGAATCAGAACTTTTTGGTTGTTTTTTGCTCACTTCTAGCTTTGATCCTGCTCAGAAGGGAAGTGTGTGGAAGTGAGAGACAGTATCGGAGCAGACCCCTTCCCCTTCTCATCAGACCATAGCAGGAGGATGAAGTATGGTTGTCTTGTGTGGTTTGGGCTCAGGAACCAGTGACACTGTGCAAGATGAACCTGGTCCACATGGCCTGGATCAGGTTTGTTCCCCGCAGGCTTGCGTGCCATCAGTTTGAGTTTTAAAACTTGCCAGGTTCTCAGGTCATAATGTGAAATGCACTGTCTTGCAGTCTTGAATCTCACTGCAGTGTCTGAGGAACTTCAGATGCCCTCAAGGGACACCAGGGCAGGGTGGGGCTCACCTTTTCCAGCCGACTCCACTCATCCAGCACATCATGAGCAAAGTTGAAGTACTCAGGTACCGGCTGCTTCCCCAGGCTGATGGCTTCCCAGGTGGCCACGACCTTGGGGACAGGTGGAGGTGGTGGCTGCCTGTGAATCCTACAGATGCCCCAGGAACTCTTCAGAGCCTGGAGGACCAAGCCTCTCCGCCAGAACCTCATGTCTTCTGTCGCCTCCTGTCTGTCACCAGAGGAAAGACTGAAGGATTCTGAAGGTGCCAGCTCTGAGGGTAGCATAGCTCATATTGGCTATAGGATACATAATCGGCTTCATTCTGCTGACATTGCTAGTCTCTTCTCTGAATCAGAAGTACTCTCCTACCTCTCCCTGTGTGTGGGAGTCTGCGTGTATCTGAGGTCATCTGTTAGAGCCCACTTCTCAAAACCCATGGCTTCAAAGGGATCCCCAATAACAGTAATTTTGCTACTGTATTAAAAAATTTTAATGTGCAAATTGTATGTTTGTGTGTATGGATTGTGTATATGTGTTCAGGTGCACATATGTGTTCAGGTACATGTATAATGTATATGTGGAAGCCAGAGGAAAATTTTGGCTGTTAGGCTAGGATGTCTAACCAGCACACCCTAGGAATCCACCCATCTCCAGCTCTTCTATGGAGATTCCGGGGATTAACTTGAAGTGTAAGCACTTTATTGACTAAATTATCTCCCTAGCCCCTTCACACACATTTTAACTATCTTTATTGATATATGATTACACAGATTTAGGGAGCACTCTGTGACATTCCAGCTAATTTGTGCATGTGTGATAGTAGGTCAGTGTGATTAACATAGCTGTCACCTCAAACAGCCCGACACTGCTCAGTAGAGACAAATTACTAACCACACATGCAACTCACAGCTTTCTACCACTAGATGCAGAAAACTAGAAAGAAACACGGGACATTAATTAGAATAGTATCTCTTACTTAACCAGGCACGTGAATAACATTATCCCTTGTACCAAGACTGCAAATGCAATGTGCACTTCACACTACCATGCACAGCTAGGTTTAGGTCAGTTGTGTGTCAGGTGCCAGGAGCTGCCAGAGGGCAGTGGCATGAACAGGGCAGGGCTGTTTTAGGCCCTTGCTTCTCAGAGTATGGGCCTTGGAGCATGAGTGGTCTCCAGACTCTGTGACAGATGTAGACTGTCAACTCCCATCCGTGAGTGCATGTGACTCTGTACATTCATGAGATCCCAGATATTTCTGTGGCCTGGGGATGCTCCCAGCTTCAGTCCATTGGGCCAAGTTCCTCTAGTAATAACAGAACAGGGCAACAGTAAAACAATCACCATGTGTTTCAACAACAGGAGAAACCCATCCCTACAAGCACTGACTGACTGTGCACAGAGCACATAGAAAAAAAAAAAAAACAACTAAATACATTATTTCACACCCACGTATACATTGCCCACACTCCTGACACTAACCATTCATGGTCCAGTAAGCAACCTTTTATAAATGCTCTGGGTTCCAGAAATAATAACTTAAAAGAACAAGAATGTCAGAGGGAATCGTTAAAAAGAAGAAGGGGATCTGTGGGGGTGGAAAGGGACAAAAGGTAGTGATGGGGGATGATCATGATGGAAATGCATTTTATACCTGTCTAGAAAAGTTGTGTGAAGCCCGTTATTATGTATAATAGCATATGGTTAACCAACAATAAAAGTATAAAAAAGCTTTTCATTAAGTCCCATGACAATGCTGGTGAGAATGGTACTTTCCCAAAGAGAGGAAAAGTGACTCTCAAGCCTCACTTTCCAGGAAAGCCTGGGTTTAGCCTCTGTCACAGCTGCTAACCCTGGGGTTGCCGCCTACCGGTCCCTGACACCTCCCTTGCATTTTGCCTTTTCCTTTGGCTCTTCCCTCCTTGGTGGCCGATCTCCAGAGACTCCAGGCCTTTCCCTACACCTTCCTAAGGTCAGTTTATGCTGTGCCTATCCTTGATTTAATCACCAAGACCTCTAGGCAGGTGACACTTGCCAGTGAAGGATTTCTTGCTCAGTTACCTTATTTTAAAATCTGAGGCACACACAAGGCATAGTATTCCTCTTCAGCAGCAGGGCAGACCTGAAGGCTCGTGAGAAGTTGACCCAGAGGCTAAAGAAGGAAGGCTTCTGACCAGGAGCTTTAGCCCCAAATACAGCCTGGAGAGAAAAGCCTTAGAAGACAGCAGGGATCATACAGCTTCAACTCCCAACTGGACAGGACTTTGTGAACCAGTGAGAGTGGCTCTCTGCCAGTTTCCCTCTGGCTCAGTGTCTGCAGGACTAAACCCTGACCTGGACTCTGTCTCCTCAGGACTGGGACATTTGCTTCCTGGAATTCAGGTCAACAACCTAAAACTGGAATGAGAACTTTACTCTGTGGCAACAGAAAGGACATAAAACCAGACTCCCATTGTTTCCTGCTTGAAGCCCCCCTGCCTCCCCTCCAAGCATAAAGATAGACAGTGAATGGGAAGTCTTGCTAAGGATGAGAGCAGGGTTCTTCGCGTTAATGAAATGGCTCTTGGATGGGGACCAAGGCAGCACAATTACATACGTTTACTGAAAGAAAGAAGAATCTGCTCTTATCCAATAAAACTGTTGAAATTAGATAAAAAGCCTTCCCTGTTTCTGCAAGAGTCAAAGCCAAAGTTGTGACACTGGTGCACAGCAGCAGGTTGCTTCCTTGAGAACAGCAGAAACAGGGCCATTGAGATGCAGATAGCATAGCTACCACCACCGGAACCGCTTGAGAAACTCCCAGGTTAATTCCTATCCCACCTCCCCACTGTGATTGGTTCCAGCCTGGCTCTGCTACACACCTGCTTCTTCCTGCCTAACTCTCTTCTGCCTAACTCTCTTCTACATCAGTGGTTCTCAACCTTCCTAATGCTCCAACCCTGTAATACAGTTCCTCATGTTATGGTGACCCCCAACCATAAAATTATTCCATTGCTACTTCATAACCGTAATTTTGTAATGTTATGAATCTAAATATCTGATCTGCAGGATATATATTGCAAGCACTCCCCCACCAAAAGGGATCCCGACCCACAGGTTGAGAAGCATTTTTGTAGATGATTTTCTACCTTCCTCATCAAGGTGTCACTTGGAATGGCACAAGGATCTCCCTCAGACTACAACTGTCTGTCTCCTTTGGCCATCCTTCCCCACACCTCCTTTGAGTACCATCCCTTTCTAGCTTTCCCTTTCTAGGACAGACCAGCTTTTAACACTGTTTAGTTTTAGTTATTTCACTGTGTTTATCTCCCTCACACATGCACACTACAACAAGAGCCCCATGTAGATGTAGGTTTAGGATCCTCTCTTCTCCCACATCCCTGCACTTAGGCCAGTGCTGCTTTGGGGGTAGTTCGTGATTATTTGTTGAATCTACAAGTAGTAAAAGCAGATTCAGTCTATGTTTTTTCATTGCCAGGTATTTTGCTGGGGCTTTCCATGAGTATAAACGGAGGTTTCTCTGTCCTGCAACTGCTTCTAAATAATCACTCTGAGGCTTAATATTAGCTACAAACTGCTTGGCCTATAGTTCAGGCTTGTTACTAACTAGCTCTTACATTTAAATTAACCCATTTCTATTAATCTATGTATTGCTACATGGTCATGGCTTTTACTGGTCTTCTGGCATCTCCCTCGACTCCACCTTTTTTTCCCTCCCTGTATTCAGTTTGGCTCTCCCACCTAGCTATATTCTGCCTGGCTATAGGCCAAAGCAGCTTTTATTATCAACCATTGAGAGCAACATATATTCACAGCACACAGAAGGGTTATCCCACAGCAAATAGGTATGAATTGATTTCTGATATTGTAGATATGAAATGGTGTATTTTGTTTTTGTTTCTAGAATAAAATCTAAGCAGGTGAAGTCCCCAAGCCCCAGCACAGGGGGACATCAGAGCATCTTAACACTAGAAGCAGATGCAGGGTTCTCGTAGAGAAAATGCTCAACCTCACACAGTGTGTCTAACATTCATGGTGCCATGCTCCACGACTCATCTGTTGGTCAGGTCAACCTGGCCTACTTCTACAAGGGTAGCTTCTCTTTCTCCTTATACACCTTGGTCACAGAATTTTTACTGGGCCCTAGGCAATAAACTCATGCCTAAATGTGCAGCAGTTTCTAGAGATAGGATCTTCATGCTCAGGTAAATGACAAATGAACTATCTTCAGGTGATAAAACCTCAATATCTCTATTTCTGTCAGTATTTGATAAGAGCTAGGGCAGCAGAGAGCTGAAGGCTGAAAACTCTGGTCGTTACAATGACATACTAATAAGACAAGCAGCTTTTATTTGACACATATTTATTTAACAAATATTTGCTGGGTGCCTGGCTATGCTAGGCAAAGGAAATGGCATGTAATTTAGGAGGTGATTAATGCCAAAGATGGGGATGAGGCTGTTATTATTTTTATACACAGTGGTGGGAAAGGGCTAACTGGGAAATTGACACTCGACTTGAGGAAGCCAAGAGAGTAAGTCGAGTATTCCTGGGTAAAGAGCTTCCTGACTGAGGAAAATGCAAGTGCAAAGGCCCTGATATAGAAACATGGGCATCATATTTGAGGAAGAAGGAAGAGGTTGATGTGGCTAGAGGACATTCAGAGAAAGGCAGTAAGAAGGCCTGGGGTATGGCTCAGTGGAATAAGAGTTATAGTACTTGCTAAGTATGTGCAAAGCCCTGGGTTTGATTCCCTAGCACTTAAGAAGGGGAGGGGAGACGAAGGAAGTAGAGGGGAGGGGGTGACTAAGAGGTGGCAGTGGTGAGATGGAAGAGTGTTTACTGACTTCAGTGCACTCAGCTGGTCATTTTGCACCTATCAGATTGTTAAACGCTTTCCACACCCAGTGAATTCCACATCCTTGAACAGTAGAAGAAACCAAGCCACAGAAAGAGTAAATTGCTCACACTGGTTAGGACAGTGCTGGGACTCAAACTCCAATCCATAGACACCCAACTTTCTACAGTTAGTTTGGCTTTTGGTCCCATAGAAACTCTGGTCCCTGGTGTCCATGGGCACATTTTTCTTCAGCAGAGCTGCTATGCCAGGCCCCTCTTACTCAACAATGGCCCATTCTTCTCCAGCCCCTCAGCCTGGCCCTCTAGAACCCCAGAACTCAGAACATTGTTTCAGAGGCAGCTCTGACCTCCATGCTCTCAAGGAGGAACTTCATTTCTGCCCCTCGATTTCTTGGGAACACCTATTGGCAGATAGGTCTTGCTCTCATCACAAGGGGAAACGTAAGGCCTGCTCTTCAGACTCCCATATCCTCTCTGAAGTGCCACAGAGCTAACTGCCCCAGCTCAAAGTAGCCTGACAGCTGGACGGCCTGAGAGGAATCCGGCTCCTTGCAGGTATGAGCTTGCTGAATAAGACCACTCTGATTGACAGGTGACCTTCCTTCTTTTAAGGGCATCTTATATTTAAGATGGCTACACATTAGGGTCAGTGCAATGGCTTTATAGGCTCAGTATAACCCTTCTCCAGACCTATGAGAACAGAACCTGCTAGGTTTGGACTCAAGCATCAGTATTTGCGAAAAACTCCTCCAGGAAACTGTACTGTACAGTGGTAATTGAAAACCCACTCAAATAGGTCATGGGCTTTTTTGTGGGAATTAAATGAGGTCACCCATTCACTCACTAGTTACTGAGTTTCAAAACAGGTCCAGACATGGTTCTAGGAGGCAGGGAAACAGCTACAAACAATTCTATTCATTTATATCTAACAGTTTTAAAGATCCAGATTCGGTGCTGCATTACCTGAAATCTCAGCAGTTGGCAGGTTGAGAAGGTGGGAAAATCACAAACATCTAATCAGCTGGGGCTACAAAGTGAGTTCCAGGTTGGCCTTGGCTACTTAGTGTGGCCATATCTTTAAAAAGAAAGTTCAAAAATGAAACATAAAGTACCCAAGCAAACAAAAGCAAACTGAAATATGAAATAGACACTGGTGACTGGGAGGGCAGAGTGTTTCAGGTGGAGGTGAATGGGGCCAAGGGGCATTGGAAGCCTCCCCACCTGATAGCTGGTATCGGCTGGGGTGACTCCTGGTGTCCATGGGTGAGTACTCTCAGCAGGGGCTTCTCTGTCAGGATCTGAACCATTATAAGAGTCCCAAGAGGTGAGATAAACAAATTGTAGGCAGAGGCAAAGTCCTAGGGTAGAGTGGTGGGAGTGGGGGTGGGGGCGGGGGCGGGGGTTTCACAGGGCATTGGACCTGACAGAATAACACAAGTTTTGGATGATTCATGTTGGTAGAACACAAAAAAACCTTTCCGGAAAAAGAAGCAATATGCGACTTGGTCTAGTTCATATTAAAAATGGAGATCGCTGAATGCCGTGTGTATGCCAAGGATTAAGGGCTACAAAGAATAGAAGACCATCAGGCATCACATGGTGTGGATAAGGGCCAGTGGTGGTGGAGATATGGGGGTCTTGGCAGAATCCTGGTGGGCAAAATCCCACAAAAGGGCTGCTTGGGAACACCCCTTTAGTGTCAGCTATTCTTATGAAGGACGGTTCCCACTCCAGTCACTTTCCCCTGAATTGGGGACTGACGTTGAATCTGAGCTTAGAATTTTTAGGACTGAGTTGGTGAGAGGTGTTCAGGGGACAGGGTTCCAGAAGGGCCCACGAAGGATGCTGGTCACAGAAACAGGCAGGTGCAAAAAGAGTGAGGTCCACACCCAGGTAATAAATGGGCAAGGCACAGGCGGAGGATGGCTGAGAGTATACCTGAGGACACAGGATGCAGACTTGGAGGGTTTCTCTGAGATAGTGTAGAGGCAAACTTAGGTTTTAGGGAACTCTCAATAGAAAGAGCAAGAGCTACAGGAAGTGACTGCTTGGAAGAGGAATTACTTTCTCTCCACTCTTAGAGAATGTAAATGGTTCACTTATTTGCTTGCTTTAGTCACATGTTTACTGAGCAAAGCTTCCTACCATCACCCTACTTAAAATACTAAGTTGTCCCCTCCTTCCATCAGTTTTCAATCTTTCCTACTTGCTCTTGTCCTTCAGACCTTATCAACATATTCCTCTTTGTCTTGTTTCCCAGCAGAACACAGACTCTCATCTGCTTTGTTCACTTCTGTGTCTTCTGTGCTTAGAAGGGAAAGCAGCTCATGTCATGACCTCAAAGATACTTAGTGAGTGAACAAATGAATGAGTGAATGTGGTAGCTTGAATAAAAAAATGGTCCTTATAGGGAGTGGCACTAACAGGAGTTGTGGCCTTGTGGACTGGGCGTGGGTTTTAGGGTTTCAGATGCTCAAGCCAGGCCCAGTGTCATTTTCTCTTCCTACTGTTTTGTGGATCCAGATGTAGAACTCTCAGCTACCTCTCCATCACGATGTCTGACTCTGTGCCACTACACTTCCCACCATGATGACAATGGACTAAATCTCTGAACTGTGAACAAGCCCCAATTCAATGTTTTCCTTTATAAGAGTTGGTGTGGTCATGGTGTCCATTAACAGCTATAGAATCCCTATGTAAGACAACAAATGAATGAATGAAACAGCAAAGTTGACATGGTGAAGGCTGATGATGGTTAGTGTGGTGTTTTGACTCAAATAGGCTCATATATTTAAATGCTTGGTCACCAGGGAGTGACACTATTTGAAAGGATTAGGAGATGTGGCCTTGATGGAAGAAGTGTATCACTGGGGGTGGGCTTTGAGATTTCAAAGGAATTGCAGAAAAGTTTAGTCAGTGAAGGAAGCCTTAGAAAACTGAAAGCTGATGAAAATGTTTGAATGAGGGGGGCCAAGTTCCAGCCCCATCAAGTAGCAGATCTTGACAGCTTTGGCCAAGTGGTTTTGGCTTTAGAGTCAAGAATAGAAGAAAGCCATTATAAAGCATTCCTCTGAGACTAAGGAAAACCACTGAAGCCAGGCATATGTCAGGGGGGATCCCTGCATGGAGGCTCATGTGAAGCTGTAGAGGTGAAGCTTAGATTGTGTTGGAGAACTCAAGATGTTGGAGACACCAGAGTTGTTCAACACCTTCCATGAAGAGCTGCTAACAGAGAGTGGAACCAGCCCAAGAAAGAGATGTGTGTTGCAGTCAACAAAACTGAATGGAGTTGGAGATCTGAAGAGATATTTGACATCAGACATGGAGATGCAGAGTTGAGAACTTGCCCATCTAGTTTTTGGTTTTATTTTGGTTCAGTATTTCCTCACTATACTTCTTTTCCACCTTTTTGGAACAGTATTATATACTTGGTGCCATTTTATGTTGTAGGTATGTGATCTGATTTTTTTGATTTTGATTTTATAGGAGGTTACAGTTAAGAGATTATCATGAGTTTCAAAAGAGACTTTGAACTTTGGACTTTTAAACAGTGGTGAGGAGATTATCAGCCATCGAGACTTTTGAAGTCGGACTGAATGTATTTTTGCATTATGATGTAGCTACAAGCCTATGGGGGACAGGAAGTGGAATGTGGTTGATGAATAAGAATGGCTCCCATAGACTCATATATTTGATTGCTTAGTCATCAAGGAGTGCAACTATTTGAAAGGATTAGGAAGTGTGGCTTTGTTGGAGGAAGTGTGTTGTTATTGGTGCGGGGAGGGGGGCACAAGGCGGGCATCGGTGTGGGATTTGAGATTTCAGAAGCCCAAGCCAGGCCCAGATGCTATCTTCCTGCTACCTGTGGATTAAGATGGAGAACTTTTAGCTACTTCTCCAACACCTGGTTGCCTGCATGCCACCAAGCTCCCTGACATGAAGATAATGAGCTATTTAAACATCTGAATCTGTAAGCCTTCCCAAATTAAATGCTTTCTTTTATAAGCATTGCCATGGTCATGTTGTCTCTTCACAGCAATAGGACACTGACTAAGATAGTGAGCTTGTCTTACCAACTAGTCGAGTCTGTTTTCCATGATGTAGCCCTGGGGGCTCTGGAAGCAGACACTTAGAGTACTTGCCTTAAGCAAGGTAGAAAGTAAGGAATGACAACTGAAGTTGTCTCTCTGAACTTCACAAATGGTAGCTTGTGCACACCCACACATTCACAAGAATATGTTAGAATACTATATACACATACAAACAAAAAATTCATGAGATTTTCAAGAATAAAATTTGTACACTGCCTAAATAGTTGATAATACAAAGATGCTATTATTTCATTAAATATGCTAATAGTATTTAAAAATTCCTTATCACTTAGAAATTCACATTGAAATATTTATAGGTGGCATGTAGAATGCCTGAGAAATGAGCCTCACAATAGCTCATCAGAGAGTTTCTGAGACTATAACTGGAATAATTTGTGATGCTATGAACTTTAGGAATGAGTGTCTTGAGGACACATAGTGTAGTACTATTTTCCCTAGGTTGTATGTATTCAAAATTTTCCAAGTAAAGAGTTAAAACAATAAGTGAAGAACCATCTGGGAACCTTTGAAAAACATACATATGTGGGTCCTGGGCTGGCTATTTTTATGCCAACTTGATTCAAGCTAGAGTCACTGAAAAGAAGGGAGACTTAATTGAGAAAAAAAACCTCAATAAGATTGGGCTATCGTCAGGCCTGTAGGACATTTTCTTAATTAGTGATTGATAGGGGGCACCACAGCCCACTGTGGGTGGGACCACAACTGGATTCTGTAAGAAAGACTGAGCAAACCATGGAGAGCAAACCAGTAAGCAGCATCCCCTCCATGGTCTCTGTATCAGTTCCTGCCTCCAGGTTCATGCCCTGTTTGAGTTCCTGTCCTGACTTCCTTTGATGATGAACAGTGATATGGAAGTATAAGTCAAATAAATCCTTTCCTCTCCAGTTTGTTTTGATCATGATGTTTCATCATAGCAATATTTTCTGAAACTAAGACAGGTCCCATACTAAATAATTCTGAATTAATCTGAGTTTGGCTGTGGTGGGGTGTCAGTCATGTTCTTTAAATTCTATAGAGGTTCCAGGGTTAAGAAAAGAGCATTGATATGGATCAATAGGATTAACATAGTAAACACAGAAAATTTTACCAAAAGCAATCTACAGATTCACTGCAATCCCCATTAAAATTCCAAAACAATTCTTCACAGACCTAGAAAGAACACTACTCAACTTCATATAGAAAAACAAAACAAAACAAAAAAAACCCAGGATAACTAAAACAACCCTGTATAATAAGGAGGTTTTGCTATCACTGACTTCAAGCTCTATAATAGAGCTATAGTAATAAAAACAGCCTGGTATTGACATAAAAACAGACAGTAGGACCAATAGAATCAAAGACCCTGATATTAATCCACACACCTATGAACACCTGATTTTTGACAAAGAAGCTAAAAATATAAAATAGAAAAAGAAAGCATCTTCACAAATGGTTCTGGCATAACTGGATGTCAGCATGTAGAAGACTGCAAATAGATTCATATCTATTCTCGCCCCCCCCCACAAAACTCTAGTTCAAGTGTATCAAAGACCTCAACATAAATGCAGTTATACTGAACCTGATAGAAGAGAAAGTGGGAAGTATCCTTGAATGCATTAGCACAGGAGACAACTTCCTGAACATAACACCAGTAGCACAGACACTGAGATTGACAATAAATAAATGGGTCCTCTTGAAGCTGAAAAGCTTCTGTAAGGCAAAGGACAAGGTAAATAAGACAAAATGGTAGCCTACAGAATGGGAAAAGATCTTCACCAACCCCACATCTGACAGAAGGCTGCTCTCCAGAACATTTAAAGAACTCAAGAAGCTAGACATCAAAATACCAATAATCCAATTAAAAATGGGGTACATATTTAAACAGAATTTTCAACATAAGAATCTCAAATGGCCAAGATACACTTAAAGAATCCCTAGCTATCAGGGAAATGCAAATCCAAACAACTGAGATACAATCTTATACCTGTCAGAATGGCTAAGATCAAGAATACTGAGAACGCTTATGTTGGAAAGGATATAGAGTAAGGGGAACACTCCTCCACTGCTAGTAGGAGTGCAAACTTGTACAGCCACTTTGGAAATTGATATGATGGCTTCTCAGAAAACTGAGAAGCAATCTACCTGAAGACCCAGAAATACCATTCTTGGGCATATACCTAAAGGATGCTCAGTCATACCACAAGAACACTTACTTAACTGTGTTCATAGCAGTGTTAGTTATTCATAATAGCCCCTACCTGGAAACAACCTAAATGCTTCTGAACCCAAGAATGGGTAAAGAAAATGTGGTCAGTGGAAAAACAAGTAAGCAACAAACAAAAACACAAAACAAAACAAAACAAACAAAAAATAGTGATGCCATGAAATTTGCAGGCAAATGGATGGAACTAGAAAAAAGTTCTGAATGAGGTAATCCAGACCCAGAGAGATAAACATGGTATGTACTCACTCATAAGTGGATATTAGCTGGAAAGTAAAGGACAACCAGGCTATAATCCATAGCCCCAGAGAGGCTAGGTACCAAGAAGGGCCCAAAGAGGAACTTACGGATTTCCCTGGGAAGGGGAAATAAAAGAGATCTACTGTGTAAACTGGGGGTGGCAGATGGGGATGAGAACATGAAGGATATGGTTGGGTGGGTTGGGGTAGATGAAGGGGGAGAGTAATGAAAGAGATGTTTTAATGGGGGAGCACTTAGGTGTTAGGGAGAAACCTGGTGCCAGGGAAACTCCCAGGAATCCACAGAAATGACCCCAGCTAAGACTCTTAGCAACAATGGAGAGGGTACCTGAACTGTCCTTCTCTTGTAATGAGATTGGTGACTACCTAATTGTCATCAGAGAGCCTTCATCCAGTAACTGATGAAAGCAGATGCAGAGATCCACAGCCAAACACTTAACTGAGCTCCTGGAGTTCTGTTGAAGAGAAGAAGGGAGGGGTTATATGAGGTGGGGGTCAAGATAGTGACAGGAGAGCTGGCCTGGGCTCATGGGAGCTCCCAGACTTTGGAGGAATAGCTAGGGAGACTTCATGGGACCCATCGAAGGCCCTCTGCATGTATGTGTCAGTTGTGTAACTTGGTCTGTTTGTGGGGCTTCCTAGTAGTGGGAACAGGACCTGTCCTTGGTGCTTGAGTTGACTTTTGGGAACCTATTTCCATGCTGGGTTGCCTGGCCCAGCCTTGATGCAGGGGAGGAGCTTGGTCCTGCTTCAACTTGATGTACCGTGATTCCTTGACTCTTATGGGAGGCCTGCCCCTTTCTGAACATAGAGGAGGAGTGAATGGATGCGGGGTAGATAGGAGGTGGGTGGAGGAAATGGCAGGAGAGGAGTGAGAGGAAACTGTAGTCATATGTAAAATAAATGAAAGAATAATAAAAAAGAACATTGAACACTCAATAATATGTATAATCGGAGTTTGTTTAAAAATATGCATGTGGCTATTTTCAACATTAGTGGGGATTCATTACCAATGAGCAGCTTTCTCCACAGAGGGATCGTGGGATAGCTCTTTATTTACTTGACAATTTGTGCTGCTGCTGCTGTTGCTGTTGCTGTTTGTCTATTTGAGACAGTATTGCACCATGTAGCTCAGACTGGCCTGGAACTCACTATGTAGTCCAGTCTGTAGTCTTGAGAACATTTCAAAGACAAGGCAGTAGACTGGGCAGAGTTGGAGGAGCAGGAAGCAGCACCAGTATCAGTCAAGGGGAGTGTGGAAGGGGACCTTTAAGAGGCTCACTTTGGGATTCTGGAGTGGGCCTCATCTCTGAAGTCTCACCAAGTGGCTGGGAAAACAATGGGCTCCAGTGGCACCTTTGATTCCAGGCCTTGATGAATGGGAGCTGTTCTAGTTTCCCTTATGCAGTCAGTGCGCAGGGGTTGAAGTTGGCCAGGCAACCTTATGTTTTGCTGTAGGGCTACTGCCAAGCTGTGTGCATCGCAGAGTGTTGTGAGCCCTGCTCCTTATACATTCCCCTACAAGCATAAGGAAAGGGAGTCTGTTCAGAAGGTTTGAGAAGAGCTCTGTTTCCTCCACTACCCCCTGCAGGCCAGCCATGGAACTGTTCTGGATGCCACTGCTGTTGGTGGCTGCTGGCCTCTCTGAGGTCCTTGGCTCACCTGGGATAGACACAGGCCTCAACATTTCCCAGCCTGTGCACATTATGGAGGATCATAATTTAATGGTGCTGACTCCTGCAGGCCTGGCGCAGACACTGAATGAGACCCGCTTCCTAATGGTGATTTTCTGTGAGTATATTGGGCTCTGATAATGAAGGGTCATTGATTTGGGGGACCACAGGAGTTCTATATACTATCAAATTCATAGAAAGACACAAAAATACTGTAGGTACTCACAGCTGGGGAAAGGCCTGTCCCCACAAGAATTCAAGCTCTGCTCACTCAGTTGTTTTTATCACAGTGGAAGGCCAAGTTCATCTTCCTCCTTCTCTCTCTCTCTCTCTCTCTCTCTCTCTCTCTCTCTCTCTCTCTCTCTCTCTTCTCTCTCTCTCCTTTTTTAACCCTCCACCACTGGGCTGTACCCTTAGCTCCCACTTTTACATTTTTTAATTACTCTGATAGCAGTATGAACAATTCCACAATTCTAAGTATTTGAATACTTTCCTTCACACCAGCAGAGATTTTGTCATCTAAGAGACACTAAATTAAACTCATTACGTTTCTATTGTTGATTCTGCCAATACACAATTGAATTCAGAATGAGATCCTGAAATCTGATAGGCCTTCTAAGGTGACCTTTGGGAGAATCATTTTGGGGAGAATTATAAATGTTTCCCTCAAAGGTAAATGGGCTCTTTATGCAGGAGAGTTTTTAGGGACATCTCAGTGACTCTAAAAACCTTGGCCAGTCTCTCACCCTTCTGAGGACTCAAAAACTCAAGGGTGATGCTCAGTGGGGACTTCCTTTCTCAGGTCTCAAATGCTGCCTGTGTCTAAAACAAACTTCAGTGTTTGGGGTTTGGTTTTGACCACTTGTCTCTTCTAACATTCTGTGTGCACTGATGACACCATCAAGCAACTTCTTGCCAAAGTCAGAAACCTCAAGGTCATCCCCAAATTGCTGTAGCCTCATCTAGAAGGTATCTCTATATCCTATGGGTTCTTCATCACAAACTCTGTGGTCCCCAGTTCTCTCCACACCCTCCATCACTGCCTCTGTTTCATTCCCACCACTCTCCACCTGAAACCCTACGTAGCTACTCCATGGATTCCATTCTCCTTCCAATGTGTTCTCCATAAAGCACCCAAAGAGACTGGTTTCAGGACTGCATCTCTACTTGTCAAAATGGAATATTCTGGCTCAAGTATCTAGGTGTCTCATCACATACTTTGCTTTGTAACATCTGTCTTCCACTTCTGCACTTGGACTGTGAGTTCAAGTTTCTTGTGAGGAAGCTTTGTTCATTCCCATTTAGACTGGGTAGGAATCTTTCCCAGTCTGCTTCGCTTTCCTTCTAGGAGTATTTGTCACATCATATCAAAAGTACTTAACTTTCATGCTCCATGGAGTCATGTCACAAACCTGACCCATGTCTTGATCCCTGGAACTGACACTATTGGAACAAGGTAGGTCTCCACACATGTCAAGGGAACGAATGAACTAATGATATTTTCTTTGGGTCTTCCTTTTCTCTGTGACAATTACCCTGAATGAGTCAAAGAGAGAAGGAAAGGCTACTTTTGGTGGAAAGTGACCAAGAAAAGATTAGCAGTTGTCATTTGAGCCATTTGCCAATTGTCCCTAAAGCAAAGGTGGCAAGAATCTGTCTTGAAATTACAGTAGATATTGATGGTGACCGTGATGAAGATAGCCATTAGGACTGGGATAATGGTGATAATTAGTGATGATGGAGGTAATAATAGAGATGGCAATGACATAATGATGGCAATGGTGATAATTGTCCAGGTTAGCCTTGATTGCCAACTTGACTTAGCCTAGAGTCATCTGAAAGGAGAAGCCCCAGTTGAGAAATTACTTAGGTCATGTTGGTCTGTGGGCATGTCTGTGAGGTGTTGTATTAACTGTGAATTGATACAGGAGGGCTCAAACTACTGTGGAATGTATTGCCATTCCTTGGGCAGGTGGTCCTAGGCAAGCTTGTAAGCAGCATTTCTCCATGGTTTATGACTTAGTTCCTCTTTGAGTTCCTGTTCTGACTTTCCTCAGTGATGGATTATGACCCAGAAGTATAAGGCAAATACATTGTTTTTCTCCCAAGTTGCTTTTGGTCCAAGCCTTTTAGTATAGCAGAAAAAGAGTAGCTAATATAGAATAGAATAATTGTAGAGATAGTAATGTCAATGGTGATGATCATAGAGATGATGGTAAAGATGATAGATATGATGATGATGCTGCTGCTGCTGCTGATGATGATGATGGAATATTGATAATGATGTAGATGATGGTGGTGGTTGTGATGGAGATGCTGAGAGGGATGAAGATTGTGGTGATGATGACAGCTGCCATGTTTTTAACTATGGCAGTGATGATTTTAATGGACATTTATCAAACATCTGCACTGGAAATATTGTACTCAGTACCATGGTTCCCAACTTACTCATGAAACAAATTTCAGAAAGGTTAGATAATTTGCCTAGAGTCACACAACTGGTATGAATTTAAAACACGGTCTTCCATCCAAACTACTGCTAAGTCCATCCAACATCACCACATTGACCTCCAAGAAATATACTTATTTACTCATAGGTGTTACTGGAATGCTTGGTATGCCCCAGATGTATTCTCAGCACTGAGAAAGGAGTGGTTAACTACATTGCTTTCCTGGAACTTACAGACAGGAGAGGAGACTCTAATGCTAAGCAGATCCAGGAGTGAAGTATGTGGTGTGTCTTGTGGCTAAAAATGCTATGGAGAAAAGAGGGGGTGGGATGCGATAGAAGTGTGTGAGGTCTATGGCTGTGTCAACACGATCTCTCTTACCTCTGTTTCAAACACCCCAGAGCCCTGGGATAAGTATGGTTTCTCTAAATGCTCCACCGTTTAGCAACTATTTCAGCGCTTCTCTTGTCTGAGCATATGCATACATAAACTCAGCAATCATGAGATCAGCATGGCCAGGTCCACTGGGAAGCTGGGAGAAGCCACAGAGCAGAGGCCAGAGCTTGCTGCTGGTGATGGAGAGGTGTATCAAAGATGGTGATGGGAGAAGCATCAATCTGTGAGGGAGGCAGAAAGTCTTTGCTTCCCATCCACATGTGGGGACTTTAATGAGAATGCTCACTCACACTTAGGTTCTATTGCTGAGCCGGTGACTGGCAACTGAGCCTGAGCCAGCTGTCCTGGGGCTCAGCTTCCCCAGCTGTGCTTTACAAAACACGTATCTGTTACCGTAGCCATACCCACAGCCAGAGGTGAGCTGCACTCTCTTCAAGTGCTCCAGATGGACAAGAGGTTTGGAAAGGATAGAACATTCTGGCTTGGAAGGGTATCAGTTTCCCCCAGCCCTAACAGCTTACCGGTCTCAGACATGTGGCAGCGAGGACCTGCATTCTGGCAATGTCATCAGGAGTTTTACCATTCCATCTCCCCCCTCCCACTCCAGCCAGGACAGCCTATCCCCATGGCCAAGGTCAGTTCTCTGGGGCTATTTTCAGTAATGAGCTCCTATCTTACCTCGCTGCCCAGCTGTGTGAACCACCAAGGATTCCAGAGTACCAGACACTGTAACAGAGTCTCTTTAGCTATCTATTCCCAAAGTGGTGGGGTCAGAGAGGACAGTGAGCATCCAGTGCGCCTCACCCACCTGCTCCTCACACTTCACCTACCTTTGCCTGAGAGAGTTCCCAGCCCAGCCATGGTCGGAGGGGCTCAATGACCATTTAGTTCCAAAATATTCCACCAGATGGCGCAAATGAGCCACATCACTCGCCCTTACTTTCTAACTAAAGGGGTGGGGAGGTTATCATTAACAACAATAGCTATTAAAATGCATTATGTCCTTATTAGGTGTCAGGCATTAACATAAGTGTTTTCACATGCCTACTGAAAGTTTAAAAAACAAACAAACAAACAAACCAGGACCTCTTCCGCCAGCTTGAGTATATCCTGTTGTCAGGACCTTGGGCAAAGTGTGTGCTTTTGTTGTGCCTCGGTTTCCTCATCTATAAAACTGAAATAATAACAACAACAACATCTACCTCATAATGTTATTGAGAGGGAGAGGGACAATAGACTTAGTGCCTGCAATCCCCACAGAAAACGCTAAGCACCATGGAAACTGACTGCTAAATTAATTTCATGTGATTCTGATAATCTCCCAGACGGTTCCATTTTATGATGCATTTGTTTCATCTCCTGCCACATTTCTGAAACCTACTCCTTAGCTGTGAACACAGGAGAAGCCAGGGGCTCCCAGGAAAAACAGACCAGAACAGAGTGAGGGAGAGGGATTCTGTAGTCTATCTTCATACTGGGTCTTTCAGACAATCCATCCTCGAAGCAGTCCCGGAAGTTGGCTGAGGAGCTGGGCAGAGCCGCAGAGATCATCGGCAAGGGCAAGAATGGTTTGGGCTTTGGCAAAGTGGACATCACCGTGGAGATGGAGCTTAAGCAGGAGTTTGACATCAAGCAGACCCCGGAGTTGAAGCTGTTTTTCGAGGGCAACAGGTCTGCCCCCATCAGTTGCAAAGGTAACGGTGATTGAGGTTTCCGTTGATTTCATGCTCCGGGGAAGCCTGCATGGCAGCTCAAGGCGTGATACGGGAGGCTCCGATCCACATGGCCTCCCGGTGATCCAGGCTCTTTTCTGTTGTGGCTCCATCTTGCTTAGAGCCTTGGAGCCACCTGCTCTTTCCTCAGTCTCCAGATGGAGGAGCTCACCCCAGGTAGCATGCTGGCTAGAGTGGCAAAATCACTCCTGTTTGCCATCTGTTGGCTGGAGTTCTGATACACAACCCCACACAAACTCAAGAGGGCTGAGAAATATGGCTCAGCTCTGTGTCTAATTGAAAATGGGGCTTGCAAACATTTGGCTGCTTTTATCACAGTTCTCAGCTAAGGAGGGACATGACTGCCTACCAGAGAGGTTTTTTCTATTTCCACTCTTCTACTATGGATGATTTTGTCATGGAAGCACTGCTGGGCCAAAGGGGAGGTTGCAAGGGGCTGGGGACAGCTTGGGCAGTAAAGTGCTTGAAAAGGACCTGGTGGGATTTCCCAGAACTCCTGTGAAAAATGATAGGCTTGGTGGTGCCTTCTTGCAATCCCAGAGCTGGGGAAGTAGGAATGGGTAGGAGACTGGGGCTAGCAAGCCAGCCACACTAACCTATTTGATAAGTTCTAGGCCAGTGAGAGGCCCCATTAGGAAAAAAAGATGGTGCCTACAGAACACCCTATGGTTGATCTCTGGGGCTCTACATGCAACACACACACAAGCATGCACATACCCAGAAACAAGCAAGAGGGCCTGGGGGTGATAGAACAAAAGGTTGCAGTGCGTGTCTACCTAGTACTTTCACTCACACCATCATTCATTGATTCATTTGCTGACACATCTATTCACAGGCTCACTTACTGACAGCTTACCATGATATTGAGAACCACATGCCTTATTGTGTGATATGGCTGATGCTATTTTTAAATGTAAACAGGTATGGAACAGATGGACATGGACTGACTGGTGGATGGGTGGACTCACTGCTTGATGTTACAAAACGTATGAAGCCCAAAGGAACTCAGCAGGGGGGTTACGGAGATGGCTCGGTGGGTGAAGGCATTTTCGGCCAAGACTGAACCTGAGTCCAATCCCTGTGACCCACATGGTTGAAGGGGACAACCTATGCCTGAGAGTTGTTCTCTGGCCTCCACAGGCATGCTATGGCATACAACCTTGGTAGTTAATTCATAAGTAAACAAAAGAACCTAGCCCATCCTCTACCATGCCAATAGAATGGTGCCGTGGTATATGTGTTGAATAGCAGAATCAGAAAACAGACATTGCCTTTTACAGGCATTGGCATTTCTGAAGCTTTCTTCTAAGCAGTGGGTACAAGAAAAGCCCAGGAACTAAATGAGCCAAACAAAGAATCCAATCCACCCCAGGAGATGGAGAGCAGGTAGGGGTTTTAGCTTTGAACAAACCTGATGTAATATTGATTGCTGCAGGAACCAAAGGGTTCGAAAGAGACTGAGCAAGAAATGAAAGTACATTGCAGTTAACAGGATGCTCACTAGAGGGCGTCAGAGAGATACTGGCGGGCTGGCTGGGAATGAGCTTCAGAGGGAGATCCTTACATCACAGAGCAGGCAAGAACTTCAATGCCCAGTGGTTCAAATGGGGGGTAGCCTGTGCGAGCCAGTGGGGGGATGTGGCAGGAGAGAGATGGGGATCTGATTGCTAGGAATTCTGAGGAATGATCCTCAACTATAGGGACCCATCTAACCCAAGCAAGGGGCCCTTGGCTATGTGTTGGCTTCAGGAAGGACTGTGAAGAAGCAGGCCTGGGTTACTTTGTGAAAGTTCACATCTGCTTATGGCATGGCTCAGGTGCTGGTTTGTCCTTCCCTGTTGAAGGACAACTGAGATCTGGTACTATCAAGAGATGACAAGATGAGTGTGTGGCAACTTCTCCACCTTATGTGAACTTGGCAGAGAAGATACTCAAGGATTTCTGAGTCTTGGTGGTGGCAACGAGTGACTGAGACCTCCTCTTCTATGCAGGAGGCTTCTCATATCCTCTCCCAAGGGGTCTGCCCTGAGTGCTTAGGACATGCAGCCTGCTCCTCAGCTGTGTCCCCACAGTATCTGTGTATCCCAATCAAGACATAGCCTCACAGAATGCTATCTGCTTGTTAGTGTCTTCTAAGAATACCACACGGCCAGGGGCTGGTCTAACCTCCATCTGTTCTAATCTCCACCCTTGGGGTTCCAGTCTCTGCATCTAAACTCAGTCTCTGCATCCAGACTCAGTTTCCTCATCTGAAAATGGGGAATGTGGAAACTCTACCACCTTGGGCTGCTGAGAAAATATAGCAGTGTTTGCAAGGCACGGGACCTGACAGATCCCTGCAGCTAGCACTGACTTCCAGGTGTTTCACAACAGCCCAGCATGGCTGTTACTTTCACAGATGGAGCACAGGAAAGTGGGACAACTTCTACATAGCACCCTAGCTGGGGCTGGCAAAATGGCTCAGCAGGTAAAGGTGCTTGCTGCCAAGCCTGGTAACCTGAGTTTTATCCCTGGAATCCACACACTGGACTCCAAGAAGCTGTCCTCTGACCTTCAGATATAGTCCATGGTACCTTTACACCCCCCCACACAAATAAATAAGTTGAAATATTGAATTTTTTTAAACAAAAGAAATACTCCAGCTAGTAAGTAGTAAAGTCAGGGAAGATTTTTCTGGAAAGGGCTGTGTAATAGGAATTTTAGCCTTATGTGGCAGAAAACCTGTCACACCTATCAATTCTGCTATGCACTATGTGAACAGACATGGCTATATTTTAATAAAATTTTATTTATAAAATCAAATTATGGGACAGGTTTGGACTATGGGTTATAATTTGTTGAGCTCTACTCTACATTGTGCTGTATATTAAATACATAGAAGTGTTTATTATTAACTATTAATTATTTAAGCCAATCTAGTGCTTGGAAAAATATGCTCTTATTAGTTGTTAAGTTTGAACAATATGCAATTACAAGAGCCCATTGCAAGAAGGCATACACAAGAAGACAACACATACTTCTTTTTTCCATATTTTTATTTATTTATTTGTATTTGTTGAGACAGGTCTTTCTACATAGCCTTGGTTATCCTGGGACTCACTATGTAGACTAGACTGGCCTTGAACCACCTTTTAAATTTTTTTGAACTTTTTTTTTTTATTTTTTACATTCCAATCCCAGTTCTCCTTTCTCTCTTCCTGCTCCCCCCACTCTTCCCCGTCTCCCATCTGCTCCTTGGAGAGGATAAGGCTTCCTCTAGGAAGTCTACTAAGTCTGTCCCATCATCTAGTTGAGGCCTAACCAAGGCACCGAACCTCTCCACCCCCGCACCCCTGTGTCTAAGCTGGATAAGGTATCTCTCCATATTGAATGGGCTCCACTAAGTCAGTTTGGGCATTAGTGTTAGATCTTAGACTCACTGCCAGTGGCCTCATATATTGTCCCAGTCACACCATTGTCACCTATATTAAGGGAGTCTAGTTTAGTCTTATGCAGGTTCCCTATTTGTCAGACCTGAGTTAGTGATCTCTCACTTGCCCAGGTCAGCTGATTTTGTGGGTTTCTCCATCATGGTCTTGACTCCTTTGTTCATAGCATTGCTCCTCCCTTATTTCGGTTGTACTCCAGGAGCTTGGCCCACTGGTTAGTTGTGGATTTCTGCATCTGTTTCCATCTGTTTCTGGAAGAGGGTTCTAGCTTCTCTGGGGTTGTGGATTGTAGGCTGGGTATCTTTTGCTTTATGTCTGGTATCCACTTATGAGTGAGTACATAACTATATTTGTCTTTCTGGTTTTGGGTTACCTTACTCAGGATGGTTTTTTCTAGTTCTACCCATTTGCCTGCAAATTTTAGGATGTCATTGTTTCTTACTGTCGAGTAGTACTTCATTATGTAAGTATACCACATTTTCTTTATCCATTCTTCAGTTGAGGGGCATCTAGGTTGTTCCTAAGATCTGGCTATTACAAATAACCTTGCTATGAACATAGACAACACATATTTCTAAGCTTACTCAGTCTCCCTCTTCTTCAGTGTTATTTCCAAGCACAGAAAGAGGAACTGGGATGCCAGGATGGAGTCTGGTACTCAGGTGTCAAGAATTAGGAGGCACTCTGGCTCTGAGTACCTGAGCAAAGCTGTACACCTCTGCTTACATTTACTTGCTCTAGACAGAATGAATAAGGCCTGCTTAACAGGACTCTTTGGAGTTCCAAGAGGACACACTGCTCTCCATGCCACCTGCAATGTGACTATAATGAAGCCCCACTCAGGACACAGGTGACACTTAGTCCTTGCTGGGTCATAGCCTAGTTCTTTCCTCTAATATCCGAAGACTGATGGTGGGAGACTTGACCGTGTCTACCTCCCTGGAGGAAGGAGACTCAAATGGCCTCTGGGGCCTCTATTAGTGATGCATTCACAGCTTGTGTTTGGAAATATGCAGCCAAGCTCGGGCCCAGTCAATCATTGACACAGCATTCACACCTGAGTTGTCACTGTGTCCTCTGGCACAGAGTCAAGAGCCAGGGGAGGCACAATGCCTGGCAAGCAAGGGCAGTGCCCAAGCTGCAGACACTTGGGAATAAGATGTCAGTCAAGCTCAGAGCTACCTATGCTCCATAGGGTCCAGAGGGGCAATCAGAGGAAGTGTACCCCAGAAGAAGAGGCCTGAGAGCTACTTCTCTCAATCTGGCTTTCCTGATGGTCCACCCCATCAATTCCCTCAACATAAAGTGATTTCTTGAGCACCAAGTATGTATATGCCTGGCAGCTCACAATGAATAGATAAGTTTATTCCAAATCATGTAATAGCAGTTTCAGAAAGTGATAAACCTATGGAAGAAAACAGAAGTTATAATGACCAGGTAAGAGGATAGGTAGTAAGACAGGGGATGACTGGGGGTAGGCAGGAGACAGACAAGGAAAAGGCTGGCACAGGGGGAAATTGAGGCTGTAGCCATGGGTCTGACAACCTGAAGGTTTAAGCCCATTTGGATGGAGGCTTTCTTGATTATTTCTCTTTTTGTGCTTTCCTTGTTTGGGATGAGGTTACTGTGTAGTCCAGGCTGGCCTGGGACTCAGGCTCTTTCTGCTTCAGTCCCAAGAGTTAAGGATGTATGTATACAGCATCATCCCTTCTTCAATCATAATCCTATCTACCAAAGCTAGCATGACATCTTATGTGTCAAGAAATGCTGCTCATGGCCCATTGGACTGATGGAAGTCAGTTACTGTGCTCCAGGTAAACACACCCTAGAACTCCAGTTTAGGAAGTTAAGAACTTGTGGTCAACAGTGCATGCTGTTAGAAGTTAAGAACACTGTTACCCCTAGGTTAGGTATGGGAGGCTTCAGTGGAGCACTTGGCATTCACATTGATTTGTGTGATTCTGGCCAGGACCACACTCCATTTCATCATCTGGCTAGCAGTTTCATGCACATTTATTTTGTGAAAACTCATCAAATGCACATTATCATTTATATCTGCATGTTTCTACCCCACAGGTAGAATAGTGGTGGGGATAGTGGTTAGGATAGTGGTTCTCAACCTATGGGTCAAGACTTCTTTGGAGTTAAAAAACCCTTTTACAGGAGTTGCATAACAAATAGTCCACATATCGGATATTTACATTATGATTCATTAAATTAGCAAAATTGTAGTTATGAGGTAGCAACAAAAATAATTTTATGGTTGGGGGGTCACTGTAGAACTAAAGGGTCTGTGCATTAGGAAGGTTGAGAACCACTGCCTTAGGAGTTGTGATGGTTAATGATGTTGTCTGGACCAGTCTAGAATCACATGACAGAAAGCTCTCTGGGAGCATCTGTGGGGAATTATCTTCACTGGGTTCTTTGATGTGAGAAGTCCCATGTTAGCTACTGGCAGAATCCTTCCCTTGGCATGTTCTAGGGTGTAGGAAATGGAGAAAGCAGGCTGAACACTGGCATACACTGTTCTGTTTTTATTTTTGATGCCATGTGACTTGTCTCCGGCTCCTGCCTGCCTCCTTGACTTCCCTATGATAATGGACTGTGTTTTGAACTATGAGCCCAAATAAGCACTTTCCCTCCTACATTGCTTTTGCCAGGGTGTTTTCATCATAGCAGCAGAATGGTAACTAAGACAAATGCAAACAAAGATATTGAGTTTTTTTCAGTGGCCTGTGCAATTCTGGGTGGACTGGTGAGTTCCTACAAGGCAATCTGTCCCACTCAGGGTCCTTTGCATAGGCTTTTAACTCTCTCCTTGCCGTCTCCCACTTCCCTCCTGGACATCTTTCCGGTTTCAGCTCCTACATCATTGTCCCTGGGAAGCCTTTCTTGACCTTGGCTTCTAGGTCAGATATTTTTGCTACAAGCTCTTATAACTTTGCTTCAAACACTTCCTTTGGGTGTGGTTATACACTTGTTTGTGCAATTAGTTGATTGTTGTCTTCCCCAACATACTAGGAGGCTTCAAAAGCAGAGGTAATGTTTGTTTTTCTTCTAACAATGAGAACCCCAAGACTAAGTATGACACCTTAATACTATGGGGGCAAGTCAATTTACATTTGTCCAGTAAATGAATAGTTAAGAAATTAGTGAGCCATAACTGAAGGTCTGGCTGCACTCCAAATCTATTTAAAATTGCTTTATTTAAAGAATTAGTTAAAAATTTCTCTCCCACCCTATACCAGACATTGACATAAACAAGAGCTTACCTCATTTTCTGTCTTGTGAAATTGATGCCCCTGGGAAAGACAAATCAATCTGTACGCAGCTCTGTGTCCATTCTGGTACACCAACATGTCTTTCCAGGTTGGGAATTCATGTCCTCATTTTAGAGGCTAGGATTTCTGCACTTGGCTACTCCCATGAAGTATCTGCATAATGGAAGCTGGGATTCTGGAACCTTAGGGGATATTTGGGTATCAGAATTAGCATAATAGATGCAGAAATGGGATATTCTCCAAAGGTACAGAAATATGTGATCTTTCTACTTATATTTTAAGAAAACCAATTCTTGACCCCTTTGCTCGTATATCACTCCTTACTCTTTTCATCAAGACCAGAATGGGAAACCCACAGAAACAGCTGACCCAAGGTAGGGGAGCCCACTGGCTCTGGATCAACAGCTGGGGAACCTACATAGGTCTGAGCTAGACCCCCTGAATGCTGGTGACAATGGGTGGCTTGAGCAGTTTGTGGGGCCACTGGCAGTGGGGCCAGAATCTACCTCTAGTGCATGAATTGGCTTTTTGGAACCCATTTCCTATGGAGAGATGCCTTGCTCAGCCTAGACACAGCAGGGAAGGCTTTGGTCCTGCCTCAATGTGGTGATGGGACAGGCTACATTGACTCTCCATGGAAAGCCTTACCCCTAGTGAGGATCGAAAGGGAGGGTGGGGTGGAGGTAGAATAGGGGGGAGAGGGGAACTGGTATTAGTATGTAAAAACAGGGGTGGGAGGGGAAGAAAGCCAATTCTTTCCCTATCATCTTAGAGATATTTGGGAGTGCTTTCTCCCAGGCTAGATTCCCAGGTGGGTTGGTGAAACAGACATAGGCAAGCTGAACATCACTTTCCTCATCTGCAAAATAGGAAGTCTGAGAACATCTGTTCCTTAGAGTTGCTGTGAAGGTTTAATATAAGCACAATATTCAGTCCAAGGTCTTAACCTATGGGAAAAGTTAATGATACTTAGCTGCTGTTAATACATTCATGTCTTGGAGTTTGGGAGTAAAAGAAAATGGAGGTACTGCCGTATGCCTGCAAAGAGTGGAATTCAAGACAAGATACTTTTGTTCCATGGATTCAGAATAGTTCTGATGCGATTCCTTTAAATGTCTCTTCAGACGTGGTTGAATCTACGGCTTTAGTTGTTTGGTTGAGAAGACAAGTTCTCCACAAAGCACCTCTGTTCAACAACAGTGATGAAGTGGCAGATTTTGTGAAATACAAGCCCTTGGTCATCGTTGGCTTCTTCCAGGTACTGGGGTAAAGAGGTGGGAGGTGATTTTCATGTAGTGAGTACTGTGTGCGGAGGGTTTCTGACTTGTAAGAGGGTCCTTGCTCAATTTTCCTATCCACTGAGCTGCTGTCCTGGGGGAGTGCCTGGTTTCAAATGAAGAAAGCAAACATGGAAGTTGAAATGTTAGAGGTTAGTTAGAAAATGGAAAAAAATGAAGAGCACAAGAAATTGGCTGGCATCCATATTTTGTTGGTTTTAATGCTGTAACTGATCTTTGGAGGATCTATTTAGAACATCAGAGAATAAGAGGGTGTCTCTGTTTTCCAGTTCGAGAATTATTTAACTACGATTCTAACAGATGCTTGTTACTCTGCTTAGGCTAAGCCAGTTTCTATCCACAAACTCTTTGCAAGCCTTCATAAAAACTAAACCCTTAACACTATAGCAGGTACCCATTGGAAGGTCAATCAATCAATCCTCATCCAGATAAAGTACAGGGAGGTGCTTGGGATAGCTCATAAACAATTTAAATGTGATTATGAAATGTCTTATGATAGCTTTCTATTGATTTTATTCTTTATAGTAATAAATCTTACCAAGTATGTTTGCCTGTAGAAAATGAGTTTTCCATGTGTCTTAACTGATTTACTTTAGGTTGACAATGCTTCATCTCAATGGATGTCAGTCTTTGCTGTCATATTTACATGTGAGGAGAGTGCATAGCCCTTTCCTTCCTGGTTCCTCAAGAGAATTTTGGGCCCAAATATATTTTTCATGCTGAATATTGAATCCCAAAGGCCAACAGGGCAGCTACCTCACAACACCAGCTCATATTTGATGTTATGTGCAGCCAAATCAGTGGCTTCTTCTGAAAGAGACTCAGGAATTAATTTTAGGAATATTTTCAATTCCTGGGTTAGAGCAGCCTTTATTTTCATAATAGGAAAAAGTAAAAATACCTAGTTCTCTCCATTGATCTCTGTGGATTTGCCTGTGTGGGGTGCAGTCATAGCTAGAGGAACATTCTAGGTGGGAAATATCCATACAAGGGCACTTAGACCACCCAGCAAAAACCCAGAACTTAGAAAAACAAAGCCACTGTTCCCCTCCAGCCAGGCACTGTTACCCCCTTCAGAGAATTACAGAACATGCTTTCCCACACAGGATTTAGAGGAAGAGGTGGCAGAATTGTTTTATGACATGGTCAAGGACTTCCCAGAGCTAACATTTGGAATGATAGAAATAAAAAATGCCTTCGGGGGTTTCCATGTGATCCTTGACAGCGTCCTGGTGTTTAAAAAGGTATGTCTTCATCCTATATGGCCATGAGGGCCTTTCACTTCATACTAAGTGGCAGCATTTGGGGACAGGCTTTGGCTCTATTGGCTCCTGTGAACTGTCTGTGGACTAGCTGACTTGTAAGAAATCTGTTTCCTGGACCACCCCCACCTCTTTTCCTGCTTCTCTGCCTTTGCCAGTATCTGTTATTCATCAAGACTCAATCCCACAAACCTTGTTTTTCTGATTCATGTTTTCCCATCCATCTCTGTCAACAATTACCATATACCCATTGCCTATAAATCTCTGTCTCTATCCAGACTTCACTTAACTCCAGATTTTGGTATGTAGAACCAGATAGTCCATCATGATTAATGTCAAAGTCATAATCTCCTCTCCAAGTTCTCTTAAGACTTGGAGAGTCACTGTGCATGGTGGCTCACGTGAGTTCCAGGCCAGCCTGGTTTATAGAGTGAGTACCAGGACAGCTAGTACTGTTACACAGAGAACCCTATCACAACAACAACAACAAAAGACTTGGAGAGTCATAGTGAAGAGTGCCACCATCCCTTCATTTAGTGGAGGAAGCCAGAAACCATTGGTTTCATCCTAATATCTCCCATTTCTCCACCCTTCCCTCATAGCCAATCCCCAGGATATGTCACTTCCCCAAATCTCTACTGTAACCATCCTAGATGAAGTGACCATCATCTCCAATAGCCTATTAGAACAGTTTTTAAACTGGTATGCTCTGGTCTGCAGAAAACCATTCTTTCCAAAATTGAAATCTGATGGCCATGGCCCCCGCCTCTCGGAGTGTCCTTTAATGCTTTGTGTAAGAGGGTGTGTGTGGTGTATGCATGTGTGTGAATGTTCATGTGTGCACATGTGGAAGCTAGAGCAGGATATTGAGTGTCTTCCTCTATTACATTGAACTGGAAGCACACTGAGCTTTTGTTAGGGTAAAGACTCAAATCCTTAATGAAGTCTACAAGGCCTTCCATAGCCTGAATTCATTTAGTGATCCAGCCCCCAACCCAGGGATCTAGACCGGAGCTGACAGTCTTTTGTTTTTTCTTTCTTTGAGACAGGCTTTCTCTGTGGCTTTGGAGACTGTCCTGGAACTAGCTCTTGTAGACCAGGCTGGTCTCAAACTCACAGAGATCCACCTGCCTCTGCCTCCCGATTGCTGGGATTAAAGACATGAGCCACCACCGCCCAGCCGTAGTCTTTAACTATATAGATAATATGACTACTTAGATGGAAAGCAATTACATCAAAGTTTTAGTTTCTGTCTTAGTCAGCTCTTTGTACCTAAAATGCCTGAGAAAAAGAACCCAGAGGGGAAAATTTTACACTCATAGTTTCAGTCCATCGTTAGTGGGGGAATGATGGAGCAGAGTGGCTCATGTCACAGCAGTGGGAGCAGAGAGGGATGTATGTGCTGTATGGCTTTTTTCTTCTTTTCCCTTTTGTTGTGTCTGGGTGCCTTGCCTGTGGAATGGTGTGGCCCACATTTGGTTAATCCTTAGTTAATCCTCTCTGGAAACACCATACAGACACACCCAGAAAGGCCTTACTCATCTTGTAATCAAACTGATACTAGATAGGTTGCCAGAGTTCCTCAGCCATACAAGGAACATCTCCAGTTTCCTGGAGCCACTTGTGGTTGGTTGACTGCTGTGTAGAACAGTATAGACACTAGAGTATTGTCTCCATTTCAGCTCATCCTGTGGGCCTTCCAGTCATGCCTTCCTGTCATGCCTTCCTGCTTCTCCCCACACAGTCAGATCTGTATCACAGCTGTTTTACTTACTGATTATGTTAGTCACTTACCTAAGGCCACACTTGATAAGTCATTGAAAAGCTTTTAAGATGAGAATAAAATAATCTGTCTTGTGAATGGGACAACATGGAGTCAGAAAGAGATCCAAATACATACAGAACTCCAATATATGACAAAGATAATTGAGACTAGAGGAGAAAATACTGTTATTAAATGCAGGATGTTTAGAATAACCAGGAAGCTGCATAGGGAAAATACTGAAGCTGTAGGCAGGCAGTATACCTTACATCAAATCAAATTCCATATGACCCTGATTCAAAACTGTAACTCAATGAACCATGTTCCCATATGACGATATAGGACACTTTGTTTCTTCTTTTGTTGTTGTTTTAATTTTATTTTATATAAATTAGTGTTTTGCATATGTGTATGTCTGAGCACTTCAGAGGCCAGAGGAGGGTGTTGTATCTCCTGGAACTGGAGTTACAGAAGGTTGTGAAGCACCATGTGTGCTGGGACTAGAACCCAGATCCTTTGGAAGAGCAGCCAGTGCTCATAACCACTGAAACATCTCTCCAGTCCTAAGTCTGTTTCCTATACATGGAATGGGGAGGCCCTTCACAAAGCATGGAGAAACACTTTTTAAACTTCTGTTAAATGTGTACTATCTACACATCTAACGTTCTGTAGAATAAACCAATCATAAAATCTACAGCCAAATAGCAATCATGGAAAATATTTTCCAGGTATTTTTATACTTACTGTGATAAATACATTAAGTAATTGCATTCTGTACTACACCTACATGCAGGGAGGTAAATTTTATTTACTAATTTTATTCTAATAGTTGTTATTTTTGAAATTACAATTATACAATTTACCCCTTTCCTTTCCTGCATCCAAACCCTCCCATGAACCCTTGTTCTCTCAAATTCATGGCCTCCTTTTACATAACTAAATACACAGATACAAGCTTCTGAGTCCATAAAGTGTTTTAGGAAGGTACATCTTAAACAGCTATGAATATGAACACTATGGTTAAACTTCCCATTCTTAAATCCTGGCTCTGGCATTGGGATATAATTGAAAGGTAGAGTGCATACTTAGTGCATTTGAAGCTCGAGGCTCAATCCTAGCAATAACTAGGGAACTAACTCCTGCTTCCATCTCTTACTTAGTAATCTTGGATAGGTCATTATACTTCTCTGAGTCATAGTTTACTCATGTGGGAAGTGGGCAAGATGTGAATACAACCAAGAAAGAAAGAAAATGAAGAAAGGGGAAAAGCAAGAGGGTAATATTAGTGCATGGTTTGGGAGACACTGTGACGCCTGAGTAAACTGATGTGTATCCTGAGTTTACAACTGTGGCTGGCACAGCACAGGCTCTCTAATTAGTATTATTAAATTGCTGATGTAACCAGTAAAGACATGGAACTTTGTATCCAGAGGATAACTTGGGCTATAACACATTGAAGCAAGAAAATGATGACAAGAATCAGATTTGTGTTCTAACAACATTAGGCTTGCTGCTGCTGCTGGTGATGGTGGTGGTGGTGGTGGTGGTATGTGTAGAAGTCAATGGAGAGAGTACTTCAAGAGTCTAGCTGAGAAGTTTGTACTAAGTTAGGACTGGTGGAGATGAAAAGACTATGGAATACTGAGACTGTAAACAACCATATCACCCCCATGTTTATACAGATATGCTACCTACTCATTAGGAAAACAATCACAGGGCTTGGGGACTTAGAGAGCCTTCAGACCACAGTGAAGGTGTGACCCTGTTGGAGTTAAGAAGGCTGATATATCACCTCTGATCAGAGGTACCTCTCAGGATCTCCCTGATCTGGGTTTGTCTTTGTATCCCTGATGCCTTTGGCCTTTGTTTAGTAGTGGTGTGGCATGACATTCAGCCTTAGTACACGTGTTTTGGTGGATTTCCAGAGAACAATGGCTGAGGTTGTCATCAATCAGATTGCTTTCCACACACCCACATTCAACAGGTAGACCGATTTGCTCAATGTTCTTATTTATTAAGTACTTGGATTATGTGCTATACCTGCCAACATCCTTAGTGTTTTTCCTTCATCCTGGGTGGGGGGTGTGCTTTTACATTTGTTAGGTGTATGTATTATGCAAGCAAGCTACTGTCCTCTAACATGAGTTTTCTTTGACTCAAGGGAAGAATTGTGAAACGTCAAGAGCTTATTAATGACAGTACCAACAAAGATTTTCTCAATCAAGTTGTGAAACAGCAGCTTACAGAATTTGTGATTGAATACAACCCTGAGGTCAGTGGGCAAGGGGATGCTGGGAGGACTTTGGGAACCCTTGTTTGTACTTTGAATGACATGTTTTCCTTGCAATTTCAGAGTAGGAATCTGATTTATGAACTGAGCATCTTGAATCACATGTTGCTCTTTATCTCCAAAAACTCAGAGCCATACAGCATCATAATCCGGCATTACAGAATGGTTTCAAAGGAATTCCAGAACAAGGTTTGTAGACCAACTCATTGTAGTTGGAGGTTCTTTGATGGGGACATCAGAATAGCCTTGCTATTTGAGTTTCATTAGCTCCTAGCTTCTCAGTGGTTCCTTTCCCTTGATGAGAGCTTTCCAGAGCTGCAAGACATTTTACTTGATTTGGCAGATTCTTTTCATCCTTGTGAATTCGGATGAACCAAAAAACAAACGCATCTTCGAGTACTTCCGGATCTCAACAGTCAATGTTCCATCTGTTCAAATCCTGAACTTGAGCTCTGATGCCAGGTACAAAATGCCCACAGATGACATAACCTTTGAAAACCTCAAGAAATTCTGCCAGAACTTCCTGAGCAAAACTGCCAAGGTAAGCTTCCTATTAGATAAGTTGTGTCAAGAACCTCAGAACCTTCTTATGATTTTTCTGGTTTCATTAATCTATAATAAGAGACAGAACAAAGGCCATCCCCAGGTTCAACATGGCAAGTCTCTCCATTTACTACCTTCATTCACTGAAGCACATAGTTTTTTCTGAGGTTGGAAACCTACTATTAGTTCTTTGGTCATAAAGAAAATTCCCAGTAGAAGTTCAGATGTTCTTGAAATCTGACTTGTCTTCTGTAGGAGGTTTTAATCCTTCCTACAGCCTCATCTTGGAAAATCCACTTGACCTAGGGTTAGAAGAGAAGGAGATGGAGAAAATAGCAGCCAAGATTTGACATCGGTTGTGTAGGGTGGAGAGACATCATCCATGCCACTGAAAGGGTGGGTGCAGGAAGTTAACTATGAGCACTCCTGCTGAGTAATAGTGTTTACTTTACAAACTGAAATATCTTTGAGAGTAAATGGAGAATCCTTCAAACATGTTTTGGATAATGACAGGAGTACATGGAGAGTCTTCGGGTAACTCCACATCTATGGAGAATTTACTGCTGGCTGCTTCCATTCCCTTCTATTTCCATAGGGACCTGCCTCCTCTATAGCCTTCTCAAGGGGAAGTGATTCTCAGACTCACATGATTGTGAGGTCAAATGGAAAAGCTGATGTCCTTCCTGGTCCTTTCAAAGCATTTCTCTTTCTAGCATCTAAAACCCAGCATTCTTTGCCTTTCATGCTTTTGGCGCCACACAACTTACTTCCATCCCTTGTTGCTATCCTCAGACCATCTCCTGTTCTCTCTGAGGATGAATGTTTCTCAGTGAAGACTACCTCCATGCTTCTTTGCCATCATTCCTAGGCATTAACATCCATCATGCTTATCTCTGTTCTCCACGAATTGGTATGCACACACTATCTCAGCCTCCTGATCATGTTCATCATCTAGATCTGGAGTTTCCTCCAAAAGTCTCATTTCAAGCTTCTCCTACTCACTTCTCCACTGACCACACTACTAAAGAGCCTCGCCTTTGCCATGAGCTTCCATCTTTGGATCCTGTTTCAGTCTCTTTTGTGCCTTCTCTATGAACTTGGATTCTATGGTTTGTCACTCTTGATAACTTCGTCTCCTCTCCATGTTCTTCTACTTCTATACCCTGAAGGTGTAGAAGGCAAATATCCAACTCCTGTTGAGCCCATTTAAGATATATACTACTTCTATAGTAATGTTGGAGAACAACAACTCCGCCATGAGACTGACTGACATTATGGACACACCAACCAAACTTCCCTCTACCAAGAAATGCTCCAGCATCTCTCTCTAAATCCCTCCAAGGTATTTATCTCTTTACCTTTAGGTCAATTTCTCTTCCTGTCCTGTTCCTACCTTCACATTCAGCTCAGCACTCTACCCATATATCACCTTCATGCTGGAGGCCTTCTCACTTTCCATTATCACATCCACAATGTGCCTGAGACTTTCCCTAGCCTCTTCTTCCCTCCAGTTAGATGTAAGGTGTTTTTCCACCCTTCAAAGGCCAACTCATTCTCTTGTGCTCCCAGAATACAGGTAAACATCTTCCACATGGCCAATGATCTTTGCCTGATCTGCCTGTTCCTAATTCTTCATTGTTTGCATCATTGCTCATCTGTGTCTGGTCTCCCCCCACCTTTATGCTTCCAGTGAAAGAGCCTTTAAGTCATTCCCAGAGTCTGTAAGGTGGAGAAAAGATAGTACCACTAAAGAAAAAGCAAAAGAGTTTGACAGAAGCCAGACAGCAAGGACTTTATAAGTGTATTAAAGATTTGGCATATGCAAGGGGAAACCAGATCTCTGTGATAAAAATAGAGCCCTAACTGCAGAAAATAAAGGCATGGAGAAGATTTGGAGGAGATTCAGGGGGAATCCATGTGAGAATCATGGACTAGGGTAGTCACAAGGAAAGTGGAAAAGAGGGTATAGACTCAAGAGATACCCAAGAGTCAGTGGTTGTATAGAAAAATATATTACAAGATTTCTGAAACTTTCTTTAAGCCAAAACAGCTGATGAATATATTCTTTCTGCCCTTCAATTCATATTCTTTACTGAGGTCTTTCTATGTGCAGACACTTGATAAGTAAAGAAAAGTCCTTTAAGGCACCATGTAGCATGGCAGAAAAATAGAAAAATAATCGATAATGTTCTGACAGTAACACAAAGGGGATATTTCAAAGAATTTATCATCTTGAAGAATAAGTTTGAGTTCACTGGATAGAGGAAGGAGAGGAAAATTTGGAGAAGGCCTTCCAGATTGTGGGAAGAACAAACCAACCTGAGGTGGATGACAGTTAGGTTTTGGGGGCCAACTGATCATCAGTACTGCTAAAGAAAGCTAAGGGGGGAAATGGCAATGAACTTGGGGGAAGCTGTGACAGAAATGCTTTGGCCTTGACTCTCATAGTTATTGAGGGCAACCATTGTTTTCAAGCAGTCTAGTTGAGATACTAATGACATGAGTTCCACTGTCATCTGAGAATCCTGAGAATCATAGATATGGATAAATTATAGTCCAGATCTCTGACCCCCCTCAGCACTCTGACTCCCCTTTAGGCTCTGACTTCCCTTCAGCCTCTGAGCCCCATCAGTGCTCTGACCCCCACACTCACCCCAGCACTCTGACCCCAGTCTGCTCTGGACAATGTGGAGCTGACACTGAGTTTGTGACTATCTCTGCATTTCAAACTTTTTCAGAGTTTGTCTTTCCAAGACAAAGCCTTTTGTTGTTTGTAATTGGGAGTGTGGGGACCCCAGTTACTTGTTCTTTGCTGGAGTGGAGAGTGTTAGACCTTTTAAATTTGCTTTCTAGAAACACAAATCCAGTGAAGAGATTCCAAAATATTGGGACCAAGGGCCAGTTAAGAAGCTTGTGGGGAAGAACTTCAATGTGGTTGTCTTTGATAAGGAGAAGGACGTGTTTGTGATGTTCTGTAAGTATCTTCATGGAGACAACAGGGGGTTAAAGGCCCCAATATTACTTTTCAAGTATTGCTTCTGAATTCTTGGGCAGTGCACTCTCCAAACTCATAAACTCTAAAACCGGGCTGAGGATTAATTGCCTCTCTCTCAAGAAAGATTCGATCAAGATGCCAGCAGCCACAGGCAACTCGGTGTCCCAAATTAATTCTTTTTTGTTGTTGTTGTTTTGTTTTGTTTTTCAAGACAGGGTTTCTCTGTGTAGCTTTGGAGCCTATCCTGGCACTCTCTCTGGAGACCAGGCTGGCCTCAAACTCACAGAGATCCACCTGCCTCTGCCTCCTGAGTGCTGGGATTAAAGGCGTGTGCCACCAACGCCCGGCCCAAATTAATTCTTAGCATGCTGAATGCATTTGTAACAGTGGCACTTGTGTCTAACATGGTTTTGTTGGATGAAGAAGTATGCTAGGACTCGGGCGTTGAGTCATTGTATACCTAGGCCATGTAATTTCCCCCCACCATATCCTCTTGAAAGCAGCTACTATTATGCCTTCCATGTATGGATCACTCAACAGAATCTCAGAGAAGAAGCATTCCCAGTGTCACTGGAAATGGGATTTGAACATTTTCAGTCTGGCTCTAGCACCTGCTTTCATATTACCCAGAATTTCCCTGCTTTGGGCCTGTATGGTTCGTCCAATGGTCTCTGTGAGGTAGGGGCACAAATGTGTCATATCAAGGATTTTGTATAGTATATGACATGTTGCAAGCACTCCCCAAGTGATGATTGCTGTTACTTACATTATAATTATTCCCACCACTTGTCTAAGGACTATGGCCCTTTTCCTGTCATCTTTAGTTTATATGCCAGTACCCCAAGTTAGAGACTTCTCTCCATTAGACACTGCAGAAGGTGACTCCAAAGCTACTTCAGACAGGCAAAGGTACTATTTAGTAAGCTTGTACACTGAGCTAGGTTTAAGTGTATCATATGGTATGTTACAAAAGGCTGTGAGGAAGGCACAATGGCTTTCCCCATGACACAGGTCAAGGTCACACGGTAAGTACTAAGACCCAAAGTGAAGCCATCCCTGTGCTGATTTCATTGTACATCCTTTCACAACCTCTGTGAAGCAGATACTTGTCCAGTGACAGTGCTTCTGAGAGCTGTACAGCTGAGTCATAGTAATCTGCTCCCTTTCATCCCGGAGCTGGGGCAGCCTTTCTGTACCTACCCGACACACAGAGTTCTGAGAACACTCATTTACTTCTGATAAAAGGCAAGACCAACCTCATTTTCTTGGAAGTAGGGCTGTTGGAGTGCACCCTAGGGCTTCAGCCATTATCCCCTGTGTTCCTACCCAGGGCCCCTTCAAGCTCCAGGGGTCTCTGGGTGCTGCAGGTAGGAGGTTTGGTCACAGGGGGCATTTGGCTGGTAAATGAATAGATGGGCTTGTAAAAGTGTAATGTCAGGGCCTCTGAGGCCATTCCTCCCACAGAGCAAAACTCTTGAGTTCCGAGCTTCCAATAAGGGCAAACAAGGGAGGCTGGCTTTCTCTGTTTTGGATCTGTGCTCTGATCTCTTTCCAAAGGGCCAGCTGTCTGGCCACTCAAAGCTCAAGGAACTTTGCACAAGAAAGGCCAGTGTCCCCTGCCAAGGTTAGTTGTCCCAATTTTAGCACATACCTGTTCAGTTTTTTGGTTATGTTCTCTTCCAAGGGGCTGAAAGGCATGTTATATTGTTATACATTAATATATATTAGATAATATTATTCTATGCCATATTTGTAGAGTAATCAAGCTCATGTGACCAGTCTTCAAGTCTTATTCCCTTTGCTTAATTTCCTGGATGACCTTGGTCAAGTAGCTTAACTTCTGTGCTGTAAATACACACATTCTCTTGCAGACATAACAGCAGCATAAATATTTTCCCTGGTTTTCTCTTCAACTGGAGTGGAACACTATGTCAAAAGGAAGGTTTTTTTGTTTTGTTTTTTGTTTTTTAAAGAACATACTAACACATGGAAAATGTTAATGTCCAGGAGGAACAGGACTATGTTAATTTTTATTTTGGTTTAATTAATAGTGATCATTTATCAAGATACATGAATAACCTATGGTGTGAATGAAAGAGTATGTGGCTCACTGAATAGATGCATAGTAAGAAGAACACATGGTGCTACATGGCATTAGCTTTCAGAGTCCTGCACAGTGAGAGCTGAGCAAGACCCTTCTTTTCCAGATGCACCTTGGTCTGAGAAGTGCAAGGCACTGTTCCCACTGCTGGAAGAGTTGGGCATGAAATACCAAAACCACTCAACAGTCCTCATCGCCAAGATTGACATAACAGCAAATGACATTCAGCTGGCGAACCCAGATCAGTACCCGTTCTTCAGGCTTTTCCCTACTGACTCACAAGAGGTGAGGGGCTCTTGGGACCACACAATTGAAAATGTTATAAATTACCAGGAACTCAACTTCTCTCCAGCTCAGCCCTCTACTGAACATTCTCAGCTCCAGTCCCCAATATGCTCTCATATTCAAGTTTAGAGTATTTTCCAGCATATTCCATTCAAGTTCTAAGACTTGTTATGGTTTCATACAACTTGAGTACATTGCTTATTGTGTCAAATGGAAGTGGATGTTTTGATTGGGCAGTGATAAGTTTCCTCTAGTATGAAGCTGGGCTATCACAAGCTACAGAGAATAAAGTAAGGACCTCTCTATAGGGATATTGGGGTGGAATGCTACCAAATTAAAGAACATGTGCCAGACATCAACAATCTACCCCGGGGAATTCTGTTCCTTGTGCAGCCATCACCAGGGCTGGTGGAACATAGTCTCTATTGATGGGGAAGGGTATCAATCAAAGGGGCCTGAGCCAAGGTCCTCCCTCCAGACAAGAGTGGATGAGTGGGAGGTAAAGTCATAATGACACGGATCACCTATGTATGCAAAGGGAGAGCAGAATCTGGAGAAGAGATATGGCTAAAGTCTTCATGCAGACCTGGGACTCTGAAGGATGGTGGAGATTTAAATTAAAGGAGGGATCATGTACTCTATAAGTAGGATGTGTAACATGAGTGGTGAGGTGGGCAGGATGACCAGAACTTGGGAGATGTCATCCCAGTACAGAAGGTACATTAGAGAAGCTGTAGGAAATGAGGTTAGATTGACAGGATGAAGCTATCATCAATCTTAAGTTAATGCAGTAAAAAGCTTAACCAACCAGTGGGTGGTAAGTAGCCTTCTAATCCGCTTAAAGATCCACAAAACAAAGGAAACTATTATGAATAAATGCTGACCATGCAGTAGGCATTTTATAAATAACAGTTATTTTTCTTATCATTGTTAAAATATTACTAATACCAGCCATTCATATGAACAAACACTTGTGGTACCTACCATAAGCCAAACACTGCTTTAAGCACATTTCCTATATTAGCTCATTTAATCCAACAAAGCTGTGGGGAAGCTCCTGAAATTAATGCCATATGGGGAAACTGAGTCACAAGTTCAGTAAACAGACCACACTGGTAAGTATTGCAGCCAAGGGTTAGACCTATAAAGTGTGGCTTTATAATTCATGTATGATCCATGCCTCATATCCTCTGATGCGTTTTTATCAAAGCCATGGTAAAGGAGGCTCACAGAGGCTAAGGCACTTTTTTTGGTAGGTCCACATTGTTAGGAATTTGATCCTGAGTTTCTTTTTGTAACACTATATGAGCAACTTATAAGAAGAGATTCCCATCTTAATCTTGCTTTGTTGTCTTCCTAGGCTGTCCTGTATAAAGGAGAACACACCATGAAGGACTTTTGTGACTTCCTGGAAATCAATGTTAAGATTAGGATTGAGGAAGAGGATGAGGTAAGGGGCAGAGCTACAGGCTGGGTCTTCTCTCATGCACATGATTACCAGGAAGCCAATGGCCCATATGAAAATTATGCCTTGGGTCCTATCAATTATTTCATTCTCCCTGGAGATGGTTTTGAGGCTGCATGGACAACTATTCACTTTGAGTGAGCTCACTGGTTATTTGAAGGGAACTTGTGACAAGGAAGTAGAAATGGCAGCCATTAGAAAACAGACTGAAGTAACATACAGCCTTCAAAACATCCTTCTTGTCACTTTCCTGAGATGGTAATCAAATGTGTCAATGAAAGTCTGCCCTCTGGCATTGCTGTCCTGATAGATATGACCAGTCTCCTCTTTCTCCTAACCATGCCACAGTGGGCTAGAAGGTGCCATCAGAATCGGTTAGGATACTTTTTGTTGCTAATATCAATGATACTCCTTGCCTGCTTTAGCAACAATAGGCGTTTATTTACCTAGTGGGACATTTTGCACAGATGGATCAAGAAGCTCGTATCTGCCTTCTGTCTTCCCATATGTTTTCTTCTGTCTTGGCAGTTTTCTCAAGCAGTCACTTCCCCACAGATGGTAAATATTTCCCCAGGGCTCTAGACTTACCTCCTCCCAGTTTAGAAAGATAAAAATCCACTTTTCAGTAGTTGCAACATGTATGCTAGAGAAGGATCTCATTAACTAGACCAAAGTCACCTGCTTTGTCCTGGAGTTAGGGACTTGGTAGTCACACCTGTCATAGAAGAAGTGTGCCCTCTGACAAAGGGGTCAAAACCATAGTTGGGCACTTTGTCATGCCACTGTCTCTATGGGGATACTTAAGCCAAATATGATTCTTTCTAGGCTCACGCAGAACAGTCTTACCCATGATCACACATGTTTCTTTATTCTCCGTCCTCTTCTTTCTCTTGCTCCCACATTTTCTTTAACAGCTGTTGTCCATTGAGCAAAATGAAGTGATAGAGGAGGAAGTGATAGCTGAGCCAGAGACCCAGCTCATAGAGAAGTTGCCTGAGCAGCAGTTGCTCAAGCTGGAGGATGCAACCTTAGAAGACAGACAAATGAAAGAGTCACCTGTGCTGGAGAGCATAAGCAAGCCGGCAGAGCCAGTGAGGACGGAAACAGCTGACGAAGAGGAGGAGGTGGCTCAGCGGAAGCAACCACCTCAACCAGGGAGGAAACCGGAAGTCAAAGAAGAACTTTAGCTTCTCAGAAGCCAGAAAAGAAGGAGCCTAATTCCAGTTCCTGACAACAGTTTCTGAGCGAATCTATTCTGACAATGCCATATATCATGTGGTAGGGTGGGTGGTGTGGGTGGGGCTAGAGACAATAAAGCCCATGAGTGTCTTTGATCTTCTTTGCTCATCTCCTTTTTTGTGATTGGTGCTAACTGCAAGAGCCACTTGGCCTGGAATTCAGCCAGGGCTGCAAGAGGAGCCATGATGCCAATACTGGCTAAGTATTCACAACTCCCCACCCTTCACCTCCATCAATAGGGGCCAGCTTCACTGTCCCCATTTACAGATTAGGAACTAGAGGCACAAGGAGATGAGAAATCAGTCAGAACCACACAGTTTGAGGGCTTTTGAGAGTATTGTATCTCTTACATCACTCTAGAGCTCATCTGCTTGTCACTATGCATGACACCTTGGGCTAGTTGGGCCGCCTCAGGAGTTTGGCTAAGTCATGCAAATGAAGTGCATTGACAGGCTTATGGTACAATTTGACACCATAAGAGCTCCAACACTAAGCTTGTCTCTAGATGTCTCCATGCCAGTAAGTGACCCACCAAGTCCTCATGCCAGAATCATCCTGTGGTCTCTTCTCTTACAACTATAAATTCGACATCCACATGATTTTATCTAGTTCCCCTCCACGTGACTCCACTCTTCTCTTTCCATGTGACCCCACATACTTCCTATGTGACTCCAGCGGCTTCCTTTCATGTGACCTATCCTGTTCTTTCTATGTGATTCTGCCCGTCCAAGTGACTCCACCTACTTTTCTGCATTGCTGAGAGTAGCCCACTATTTCCTGGGAGCAGAAGACTCAAAATTGATATTTCTCCTGATATTCTCTATGACTCTCTCCACCTCCCCCTCACACCTCATATTCCTACAACTGTGGAGATACCTTCAAATACCAGAGCTCTGGGTGCTTACTGTATCTGCCCCATCTCCATCCTTAACTGGCATCTTCATGGCATTTAGACTTGTTTCCAATCTTCTTTGTATTCCTGCAGAGTCTTGAGAGGTCTAGGCCTGCAGATCTCTATTACTCCTCAGTTCTCCCAGTTTCTATGCATCATCCACATATCTTGTGTATTCTTTGAACACAACAGATTCTCTCCATGGGGTTGTTCCCTCTATCTGAGTGCGTGTCCTCACAATACTTAGCATCCATCTCCATCTTCACACAGCTGTGGTTTTAATCATTCAAATCTTTTTTTTTTTTTTTTTTTTTTTTTTGGTTTTTCAAGACAGGGTTTCCCTGTGGCTTTGGAGGCCGTCCTGGAACTAGCTCTTGTAGACCAGGCTGGTCTCGAACTCACAGAGATCCACCTTCCTCTGCCTCCTGTGCTGGGATTAAAGGCGTGCGCCACCAACGTCCGGATAATCAGTCAAATCTTAACTCAAATGTTGCCATGTCTAGGAGGTCCTCCAGGACACTAATATTTGAAAGCACTTCATTAATTCATCAAGTAATTGCACAATGCCTGCTCCCATCCCCACCATGGCTAGTCCCATGAATACAGAGATACTGCTTTCTTAGTTCCAGCTGTGTGTTCTGCATGGTACATAGTAGATGCTCAATAAATGTTCTTAGAGAAAATGCAATCATCAGGTAACATCTTCTCTCTGAGGGATACATGATTTCATAGTTCTCCCCAAGGGAAGAGGTCAGAACATTGTCCCCAGGCCCAGGCTGGTCTGCATTAACTGTTTCTAACACAGTCTTAATGAGTTAAAAACAGCCTGGACTAATTCTCAAATGGCCAGATATCAGACATCAATTTCATGGGTTAGGCTTGGTGCACACCTGTAATTCCAGTGCTCAAGAGGCAGATGCAGGGGGGGTGTTATGATTTATGATTCTGAGTTGACTGTTAAGATCCTGTCTCATTTTTTCACACTGGGTTAAATGTCAAGGTTCATCAGGATTGGGGCCTTTTGGAAGAAACCTTTGCCTTGCAGCCTCCTGGGGGCTGCCTATTTGCCATGTCTTATGCTTTATTCTGGAATCCCTCTGACCTTACTCTTCACCCTCACATCTCATTTCCTCTGCATCTATCTTCTGTTTAGAAAATCTGTTGTGATCACATCCATCCTTTGGGATTCCCCCTCCATCTCCCTCTACTTAGCTTAACCATACCCACACAATACTTTTCATTCTGCAAAGCAATATTCATGGGCCCCAGGGATTAGGATGTCAGTATATTTGTGGGTCATTATTTAGTTCTTCATATTCATTCTGTTTATATGATTTCATTGGGGGCTAATGGGACTTCTGAGAATTGAGGGGTGTTATTGTAGGGACTGTGACAAGAATGGAGATACCATAATAGAGGGAGACATTTTTGGTTTACAGAGAAATCAGGCACTAGGGAAATGTCTGGAGATCTACAAAGATGACACCAGCTAACTATCTCAGCAACAGAGGAGAGGCTACCTTAAATGCCCTCCCCTGATTATGAGATTGATGATTGACTTATATGCCATCCTATAGCCTTCATCCAGCAGCTGGTGGAAGTAGAAGCAGATACCCATAACTAATCACCAATGTGAACTGGAAGCCAGATGCAGAGAAGGACCAGTGAAGAGCACAGAGGTCCAGACCAGGCTGGTGAAACACACAGAAACAGCTGACCTGAACATCTGGGAACTCTTGCTCCCCAGTCTGATAGCTGGAATACCAGCATGGGACTGATCCAGACCCCAGGAACATGGGTTTCTGTGAGGAAACCTCAGAAATCTATGGGACCTCCTATAGAAGCCCAGGACTTATTCTAGCAAAGGTGTGGACTTTGGGAGCCCATTCCATATAGAGGAATACTCCCTGAGCCAAGACACACAGGGGTGGGCATAGGCCCTATCCCAAAGGATACGAAAGACTCTGATGACACTCTATGGAAAGCCTCACCATCCAGGGGGAGCAGAAAGGATATGTGACAGATAAGGTTTTAGTTGGGGGAGGGTAGGGGAGGACCGGTGGGAGAAGGGAACTGGGATTGTCATGTAAAAAAAATTCATTAGTGAGATTTGGGTGAAAAAAAAAAACTCCCTGGGCTTCTGCTTTCCACTCATCACACAAGGCAAAGTCTGTTGGTATTTTTAGATCCCTAGAAGCAGTTCTCCCCAACCCATACCTGATTTACAGACATCAAGGTGAAGCAGGGAACAGCCTGGGGCCTTGGAACTCAGTAAAGCCATATGCCTCTATGGGGATAGGTTTTAGTATTCTAGGCACGATGCAAGACTCAACTGCCTTGACCTCACAACCATGTGGTGACCTGTCAAAGGAGGGGACCATGGGGACTGCTGAGACTAAATCACGGGGATCAGAGCCCAAGACAAACAGTGAGATGGAGAACAAGGCTGCCACATGCACGTTCCACAGGTGTACATTGGTGTACCTGAAGCCTCAGAGGTGCAGTGAGAAGAAACAGCAGAGAGATGGGGCACAGATACCCCTCTGTTGGGAAAGGCTTCTCGGTTCACTTTCTATTCCTTCCCAATGTATCTACCTGTCACTTGAACTACTCAGTTTCTCAAAACCAACCATCCTTTCAACTCCAGCCTACCAAAAAAGATGGAACCACTTGTTACTCGGAAACCCTTCTATGGCTAAGCATGGAATACTCTTTACCCCTCAGGAAATAAGGCTGACTGAAGTGGCAAATCTCAATGTAATTTGGACTTCAGTTTGCAGTTAGCATTATTTAGCTCTATAACTTCGGGATGTTACTCAGTTTCTCTGAACTTCAGGCTTCTCTCTTATTTCACTGAGACAACATAAAAGCAGAGTCCAGACATCTTTAGTCACCAAATAAAGTTTCCAATACCAGGAATGAGTTACATCTAATCCAGTTGTTGGCCGAAAGGGTCCCATGGGTATCTCTGAATTCAGGCTATTGCCAAGTCTTTTGATGGCTCTCTACAAGCTGACAATAAGGTTCTGATGATGAAGACAACATCTACACAACTCATTGAACATGGAGAAATTGAGCTGGTGCCTACAAAGAGTCTTCACCTCCATAGATTATTATTCGTGGTCCTAGAAGGTACTCTGGATTCCACCAAAGGAGAAAGGTAAACACCAGGGCAGCCACAAATCCTTCAACATACGAGAGTAACCTGCCTGCAAAATAAGCTGGTGTAATAGTGGCACAGAGCTTGTGGAAGTAACCAAGCAATATCTAATTTGAGTTAAGGCCCACTGCATGAGATGGAACCCATACCCAAGGGTACTTATACTGGCAAGAACCCAAGACCAGATAGGCTAGGGACCTAGGGGAAAACCTAATACTATTGTTCTACTAAAAAGACTTAATAAAATGATTCCCAATGACATCCTGCCATATTTAAATCAGTGCCTGGCTCAGCCATAATCAGAGATGGGATTCTGCAGCAGATGGGAACAAATAGACCCATAGCCATACAACATGCAGAATGAGATACATTGGAACACTCAACCCGAAAGCGGGTGTCTCCAACAAGTCCCTACCCTTAACGGCCCAGGGTACCCTGCAGAAGAGGAGGCAGAAAGAGTGTAAGAGCCAGAAAGGATGGAGGACACCCAAGAATCAAGGTCTTGTAGACACAACAGGGAGGAAGAACATATGAACTCACAGAAACTGCGGCAGCATGCACAGGGCCTGCACAGGTCTGCACCAGATGGGGTTCTAGAGTTTAAAGGAGAAGTGGACACATTCCTCCATCCCTCCCCAGAAGCAGTCTCCAATTGATAAGCACTTGCAAATGAAAATTTGTTTCCTCCAAGGGAGTCTCACTGAGGAAACCAACCACTCAAGTGTAGACCCATGCCCAACACTAGATGGACAACATGAAATGAACTCGGTGTCATCTTTGGAGGTTCTTTGTCTCATAATATTAAGTCAGGGAGCTTTCTTGTTTCTTCCTACCTTACAGGTCCTTTGCATATTTATTATGGTTTCAAGTTTGGGATTTTCATGGAATTTCTGAATGTGTGTGTGTATGCACCTATGTGCGTTTCTTGTGTTCTTTCTTTGGTTCTTTTTCTAATTTGATTGTTTCATCATTTTATGATTTTTTAAAAATTTATTTTATTATTACTCCTTAGATGCCTGTTTGTTTACTGATGAGAGACAAACAGTGTGGACCTGGATGGGACAAGAGGTGGGAAGAATTGGGAGGAGTAGTGAAGAGGACACCATAATCAAAGTATATTGACTATTTTTTAAGAAACTATTTTTAATAAAAGAAAAAGCACTGTGTGGCCCAAGAGAAGAACTTGGTAAGTAACTGTTGTCATATCATTCAAATCAAATACCATGTCTGTGGTGTCGAGTTAAGAGAGAAGAGTATTTCCAGGGGCCCAAGTCTCCTTCAAAACCAAGTATGTACTGAGTGAGGAATAAGATTGCATTTGGCAGCAATCTTTCATTTGCCTTTGATGGGTGGAGTAATTTCAGTGGAGTTGGAACTTGAGAAAGTATACTTGTGTGAACTGAAGAGAGTATATACATTCTTTGAGAAATTTGATCACGAAAAATAGGGTATAAAATAGCTTGGTTGTGTAGGATCAAAGGAGTGTCTGAAGGTCATTCTATATAGGAGGAGGGGATAAATGGAGAGAAGGGAAAATATTGGAGCACTTGAGGAGAGAGGGATCTTCCCAAGAAGTGAATGATGTGGTCTTCATCTGAAGGAGAAGAAATGCAGGCAGCCCGGGACAATGAGAGACCAACAGCATCCATGAAGGATGCCTGGAAGTCATTAGTGAGCATAACTGGTAAGAGGGGACAAGGATAAAGGAAGGCACAATGAGTAAGAAAATGGCTGAAAGGGACATACCAAGGATGGTCCAGCTATATTGAATGAAAGTAATGGTTCTTGTCTCAAAATGTAGTTTTTAGCATTATGGTGATAAGCAAGGCCAATGACAAGGTGACACTGCCATCAACAATGTAGCTTGTTATGTTCATAGATCCTAAGGTAAGTGGGCATGGCATGCCATGGAGGTGGGGGGAATGGAAGAGAAAGGTATGTGCAGAAGTACCAGAAGGGTCAGGAAGGAGGGGAGCAGGAGGGACTGGTGTGTGTGTGTGTGTGTGTGTGGTATGTTAGTGTGCAAACATGTGCACATGAGCATGTGAACACCACATGGGTGCCATTCTTCAGGGCCTATCTACCTTGCTTTTGAGACAGGGTCTCTCACTGGCCAGGAACTCATCAAGCAGGCTATATTGACTGGTCAGCAAACCTCAGGTATACACACATGTCTCTGCCTCCTAGTGCTGATATTACAAGTGCACACCCTCACACAGAGCTTTTTATGTGACGATTGGGGGTTGAACATCGGTCCTTATGCTTGTGTGGCAGACACTTTAGTAACTGAGTTACTTTCCTAGTACCCTACAAAGATTTCTCCAGGTGAGAAAGGAGGGGTGGGCTAAGCAAGTTTAGGACTGGTTGGTTTCTTGAATTTCAGTGGGTTCTGGGAAATGGCTGCTGTATTCAGTTTTCTAGTTCCCAGCTGGTTTTCTGGGGTGATCAGAGCAGGGGGTAGTAGCCCTGCATGACAGCCCCACCAAGGAAACAGGCTCTGGAGTGTTTGGTTGACATATAAAAGGATCTTTGTAGTAAGTTTTTTTTCATTCATTTATTTAGTTCATAAATAAAGGCATGCACAATTATGATACAGAATATAGTATGTTCACAATGGCATGTCTAAATTAAACCAATTAACATATCACACATATTCATCATTTTTGTTTTGAGAACACTTAAAGTATACTATCTCACAACTTTTAAAATATAGCGTATTGTTATCAACCATATTTATCATGCTCTCAGTAGACCTCAAGACTTCAGAGAGTCCATGCCTTTTGTCCAACTGCAGTTTTATATCCTTAAACCAAACATTTCCCCATTGTTAAAAACCCACATTGAAGCCTAATAGCCACAATACTGCTCTCTGTTACCATAAGTTCATCATTTCTAGGTTACACATAAAATTGAAATTGTGTGACATTTGTCTTCCAGTGTGTCACTTATTTTTTTTTGGCAAGCATATAACTTTACTACTTACTAAAGATGAAATCAAATTTGCATGCACAGGTGAGCACTAACTGAAGCACCTTGGATTCATCACATATTTGAATTTCAATTAGCTTATATATGTGTATATATTTATATTTATATAAAAAGAGCAATAATGGCAATACGTTGTGCATCAATAGCAGCAACAGCTTTTCCAGGTTCTGTAGTCCTTTGAAAAAATTGTAGAGACATCCAGCACACTCCATTTTTTTTAAAAAAACAAACAAAAACAAAAACAAACGACAACGACAACAACAACAACAACAAAGTAAAAAACAAAATCCCAGAAGACAGCACAGTTCTGTTACTCTTATGGTTCTTGGCATGTAGTAAGTTTTTTCCATCTCCAGGGACTAGCCAGCCCAGCAAAGCCTGTCTTCCCAGGATCAGTCAGGCACCAAGATTGGAAAATATAAAATCTAGAAATTAGAAAACATGGTGCTAGCACTTAAGAATAGATACTAGCCCAGACTCTCCATTCTCATGGCTAAACTTTGCCAAAAAACTCTGCAAACCACAGAAAATCTTTAAATCCGGGAGGGATACTAGAGCAGATCTTACATGGGACTTTTGGGAAAGGCACAATGTACCAGTAATTAGAGTTACAAAGAAATATGTGGCAAATAAATAAATGAATCAGCAATGATCTTTTTCATAAAAAAGAAAAAAAAAACCAAGCAAACTAAAATAGTGAACAGGAATATATTCCTCATTGATTTGGCAAAGAAGATGGAAAGTTGGTCAAAATGATATTCAAGTTATACTCACAACTATTTTATACTAGAGGGGGAGTTATAAATTATTATTATTGTTGTTTTATTTTATTGTGCTGTTTGTGGCAGGGTCTCATGCAACCCAAGCTGGCTCAAGCTTACTATGTAGCTGACATTGACCTTGAAGTTCTGATCCCCCTGTCTTTACTCTCAAGTGCTCTGATTACAGGTGTGCACCACCACACCTAGTTTATGCTGTGCTAAGGTCTGAGCCCAAGGTTTTGTGCATGCTAGACAGCCATTCCAACAACTGAGCTACATCCTCAGTTCCTATAAATTTATTTTAAAAATATCACTGGGGTGCTGTTTGGAAAGAGCTATCAACATTCTTAAAAGTACACACTGATTTAAAATGTTTACGTCTAGGAAATTATGAAGGGGACAGAATAAGAGACGTCCCAAGAAAGTCAATGTGGTTGTCATGATCATGCTTCCTATACAGTCAAAGTGTACATGTATTGGATTTTTCTCAACATACTGACATCTGTTCTACCAAGTTTTGGGTTGTCACCTATATGGGACTAGGTCAGGAGGTGTGGCTTGTGGCTTGATCTCTAGTGACTCTATCTCTGTGACTCCATATCAACAAATCACCCATCACAGAATTAGCTTGACTCAAACATCACCATGTGTTTCTACTTGCATCATCTCTGTTAACCACCATCACAGCTCATGGGGAGAGGCATCTCATTTTTGAGGTGAATAAAATGGTCTCATGTAAAAGAATAGTTAAATTCCCTGGGATAAAACTCAGAGTGGACCCAGGCAAACTCAGCATGTTCAATTACAAGGTTGTTCCTCAGCCCAAGGACCCTCCACTGCTAGGACATTCTTGTCTTCAAGCCTTCTGGTCTACAGAGGTTAACTGTAGACTCTTGCTCCTTTCAATCAGGACTCTAGATGACAGAGCTGATCTGAGGCTGTTCTTCAGAGGAGGTGTATGTTCCAGCTTCAAAGCAGGTATTCCTTTTATCCTAACACAAGGTGGCTTCACATACTGCCTTCTGTCTGGCCCCTTGGGCTTGGGACCCATCTCGTCCTTGCCCAGGACCAAGAAAAGAGCCCAGCATCTTAGCACTGCTTTGCCAGTTAATGTCTAACTCAGGAATGTCTTGCCACCAAAAGGTGAAAAACAGAGACCTTGTATTTCCAGACACAGGTGTGACCCCCAATGTCAATCAAAAAATAGCAGTCTCATGGGTTGGAAAAGGTGAACACTGCCAAAAGGAAAGAAAAATTCTACCTACCCCCACAGAAACAATCTTAGGATCAGAAGCAGAGAATAATTGGAGGAGAGCGTGCCAGCCAAGGGCAGTTGTGTATATATTGATCAGAAGCACTTACTTAGGAATGGACCAGTCCTGTCTTCCTGGGTTCAGGTAAGGCTATCTGGAGCCATCATCTCCTGTGTCCACTTCTCTCCTATCTATCCCCATTCTCCTTGAGGGAGGTGGCTGAAGAAATTCAGCTTCTGGACACTGGGGTCAGAGCAGCAAGTCTCATTTCTCAACTGATTGTCAACTTTGTGATCTGTGATATGTCAACCTCTCTTAGAGGCTAGCTATTTTTCCTTCAATCAGAAGTATTCATGAAGCATATGCTATGTGCTAAGTACTGGTGTTATGGCAGTTAACAAAAGTATAGGCTATGTGCTGAGTTTTTACATATGTCATTTATGTTAACCATGGGAGTGCCACAGTGCTTTCCAAACTACAGTAGGTCATGAGATCATGTGATTTTTATTAGAATTTTCTTCATTAAATAGACAATGTCATCAAGCAACAGACATTGTAAGGATAAGCATTATCTTATAAAACTTTTATCTATCTATCCATCTGTTTTTTGTGTTTCTTATATCTCAGATTCAGAAGTCTAAAAAATATTTGTTTTTAAAAATATATTTATTATTTTTATTTATGTTAGTGTGTGTGTAATTGCATGAATTTATGGGCAACATTTATGTACATTTACCCTAAGAGCTAGAGGGTGCTGAAATTCCTAAAACTGGAGTTTCAGCTGCCTACTGTGGCTACTGGGCACCTGATCCAGGTCCTCTGCAAGAGCAGTGGGCACTGTTAACTACTGAGCTATCTCCCCAGCCCTGAGAACATTTGTTCTTGCACACAAGTTATTTGAGTATAGAACTAGGCCTGACATCATCTATACACCAGTTGGTGGAAGAGGTGGTCCTCATTGCATAGATAAGAAGACCAGAACACATCACCTGGTGTCACAGTGCTGTGATAGGTAACACAGGGACTGGGCTCTGTTTCAGATCAGTTCCCAAGTGTTTACCTCTGATGCCACCCTAGCTTGCTGCATAAAACTTAGGGAATACTTGCATCCATCTAGAATTATTTTACCTGTTGCAATCACAATCATTTTGAAAACAGTAATATGTACTATTGTTAAGCTAATCATCTCTAGAGTTCCGTATATTGTGTCATTTCTTTACATAACCTGTGTGAAGATGTTAACTGTATTCATGATTCTCCTTGGTATTTAGCTCTTTGTTTGGCACAGAGTAGCCAAACAAAAAATGTTTGTTGAATGAGTAAGAAGGTATGAGAAAACTGTAAGTTCAGATATCAGGAGCTGTCTGTAAAAGCCCTCTAATAAGGTTGTGAGTACACAGCACCACCCCATCTTGTGATTTTTTTACTCCAAACAAAAGATTCAATTCTTAAAAATGTGTAATACATGGAGTTTGGGTGGATGGGTCATGAGTAAGGAGTAGGGCTGTGTCCACAGATGCTTCAGAAACCCACCAAAGCTAGAGCTGCAGCACCACACTTTTCCTGATCCATATAAATGGTGCCTTCTCATCTATACAGATGTTGCTTCCTCGTCCACATAAATGGTGCACAACCGAAGCATCCCTTCTGTCTGTGGGGAGGGGCATTTGCTCCACATGTGCCTCGCTCATGCCTGTTCTCAGGATTTCAGGCATCAGAAACACAGGGGAAAACACATAACCCACCATTACCTTTGGGCAGGTGTTTCCAGGACCAGAAATAGAGGGAAGAACAGGAAGGATGAGGCAGCTGTTCTCTTTGCCCTGGATACTGATGGTAATGTTGGTAACCCCTTGGTTCACTGCAGTTGGAGCCAGTAACTCATCAGAAGCAAGTAAGAGTGCATGTATGTGTGCATGTGTATGTGTACATGTGTATGTAGTACTGTTTCCTGTGCTTAAGTAAATCCTTAATAAGTAAATCCTTAGTTAAGATTAAGCATCTTTTAGCACATTTGACATGATCTTTATTCTAAGCCCATTTTGTGGATTGTAATGTGCCCAGGACTTACTTGTCTTACTTGTAAGTTTTGCTAAGATAAAAATTCTGGTTTAGTATGTCTGATAAGGGGGTCCAAGACTTTGAATTAATACCCAGGTTGGGTGATGCTGATGTTGGGGCAAAGGGCTAGAACATCTCTGAATCTTTCCTGCACTTCACTGTAAAGTCACAAACATGTCCAGATCCATAGGAGATTTCAACAGCCCCAAATGGCTCACCGGCACCTCTCCTTTAAGTGTGGGTCATTCCATGGGGCTTCCATCCTGGAGTACTCTGGAGTCACAGTAAATACAATTGTGAGGTCTTGGTTAAAGCACATGTTCTGTGGCCATGCCAAGCATGTGTATCATGTTTGGCAACTTGTGAGGGACTTACTCCTTCTGAATCTCAATGTTCATGCCTGTGAATAAAGATAAATTAAAACAGTGCCACTGGTAAGTAAGGTTCAGAATGACAAGTGCAGATCTTCTGTCAGACATGCAGTTAAGTAAGGAACACTAAACAACAGCTTTTTTCTTTTCACTGTTGAAAGCGAGTATTAGTGTCCTGTCAAATGGGCTGAGAACAGTCTTCAGAGAGAAGGGACACTGGACGGGGTCTTGGTGAAGGCTGCACAGGAAGAGAATTGGATCTGGGCAGAAGGGACAAACTATTGAAAAGGCTGGGAAGGGGTGGCAGCTTATTGTGGCATCCTTCACAAATATCAAGAGTATTGTGTGTTATGACCACAGATCTGACAATGCGGACATTTTAAAAGAAGGCACAAAAGGAAGGTCATGTTTAACTAGATGAAGAATCTACTCAGGAGAGGCAGGGTGGGTGGGTTTCAAAGGTGTCAGTAAGGTTACAAGTCCTTTGAGAAGCAGGGAAGAATCTGTGCTCAGACATCTGCCCAGCTGCCCGGGGTTCTGAGGTTGGGATCTTCTGTCCGCAGAAAAGTGTTCCGAATGCCACAGTAATGCCACCTGCATGCAGGATGGAACAGCCACGACATGTTCCTGCCTGACGGGCTTCACTGGTGATGGGCTGGAGTGTGAGGATGTGGATGAATGTGCCATCCCTCGAGCTCACAACTGCTCTGACAACAGCATCTGTGTGAACACACTGGGTTCCTATGACTGCACCTGCCAGGATGGCTTCCGTCTGACGCCTGAGCTGGGCTGCACTGATGTGGATGAATGCACAGAGCTGGGACTCAGTGACTGCCATGCCCTAGCCACCTGTGTCAACACGGAGGGCAACTACTCGTGCGTGTGTCCCAAGGGCTATGAAGGGGATGGCTGGCATTGTGCATGCTCCCCAGGCTCCTGTGGGCCAGGGCTGGACTGCTTGCCCCAGGGCCCGGATGGAGCACTGGTGTGTGAGGACCCCTGCAATGTGCACAAGACCCTGGCTGAGTACTGGCGCAGTGTGGAGTATGGTGCTGGATACTCCTGTGACTTAGATCTATACGGCTGGTACCGGTTCACAGGCCATGGTGGTGTGAGGATGGCTGAGACCTGTGTGCCGGTCCTGCGATGCAACACAGCTGCACCCATGTGGCTCAATGGCTCTCATCCTTCGAGCAGAGAGGGCATCGTGAGCCGCACAGCCTGTGCGCACTGGAGTGGCCACTGCTGTCTGTGGTCCACACAGATCCAGGTGAAGGCCTGCACAGGTGGCTACTATGTTTACAACCTGACTGCGCCCCCCGAATGCAATCTGGCTTACTGCACAGGTGAGATTAGCAACGCCCTACATCCTTAGTCTGCAGGAGTCTTGAGGCACAAACTGGTGACTGTGTATGTCTTGGTAATATTGCAGATCCTACCTCCGTGGAGGGGACTTGCGAAGAGTGTGGGGTAGACGAGGTTTGTGTATCTGATAACGGCAGATGGCGCTGCCAGTGTAAACAGGACGTCAACATCACAGGTGAGACCCAGAGGGATATTTGTTGAGAAAATGATCAGTGCTTAAGAGTGAGGCTTATGCTTGTGTGGGCCTGTGACTAAAGGACAAATATCCAATCAGTAAGAAGGAAAGGTCACTAATAGCCTGGGCTGCTTTGGGCTTCTCCTCAATTGGCTCCAAAGTAGGGACTGGGGGGACCTCTTCCTACCCAGTTCCTTCTTTGGTTTTGTTTTGTATTTTATTAATTTATTTATTTGTATTTTATTTACATTGATGTTTTGCCTACATGTAGGTCTGTGTGAGGGTGTCGGATCCTCTAGAACAGAGGTTACAGACAGTTATGAGCTGCCATGTGGGTGCTGGGAATTGAACCTGGGTCCACTGAAAGAGCAGCTAGTATTCTTAACTGCTGAGCCATCTCTCCAGCCCCCTAGTTCCTTCTTTTTGAGGACCCCACACCATGACAAGCCCACCAGGTAACCAGAAGCTACAGAGCCACTTGGCACATCAGAAACTGACTACAGCAGTCCTGTGTGGCCAGTGTGGGATGCCGGGCATGGTACTGGTCCTCTCTCAGCCTGATTCTTCATGGTGTCACTGAAGACAACTAAATCTTTTCCAGACTTGGGTCACGTGTCATGATGATGGTCTGATTCTGTGTATATCCAAGCACTATATGTGTGGTGAATGTTATAATGAACACATTCTTCTCCAACTTGTTGGGATTGTCTCCTTGAGCTTGATTCAGAGTGTGGGTGGCCATGCTGCATTTGCAAGTGACACCTCACAAAGTTAACAGTAAAAAGGAACACAATGGAAAGGAAGTCATTACATTTCTACAGATGTATAGTATAGTGCTTCAGCAAAATACTTAACACTAAAAATGAAAAATTAAGAAAAACGTCAAAAAGTGTGTGTGTGTGTGTGTGTGTGTGTGTGTGTGTGTGTGTGCATCATATGTGAGGAGTGGCTCAAGAGCCATGGCACATCTGTGGAGATTGGAGGACAACATGTGGGAATTGGTTCTGTTTTTCTACTATATAGGTCCTAGGGACTGAACTCAGGTAGTAAGGCTTGTCAGCAAATCCCTTTACCAGCTGAGCCACCACACCAGCCCCCAAATACTTGAAAAATATTCCCTACTCCAAACCCCGAGCCTGCTCTTTGTCTAAGAGGGAAACTAATCAGCATATATCATCAGAATCACTGCCAGTGGGGGGCTGGCACCTGGAGTAGCAAGGATACCAAAGAATGGCAATCAACACTTTCTTTTTCTCTTTCATCTGGGTTCAATGTTGTTTAGCCAGTGAAAGGCCCTCAGACTACCTTACATTTTGTATACAATCCACTGTTAAGGGAACATGAAGCTGGACGGCTGGTGGTTGGACCCACACATTGATGTTCATAATTCAATTTTGTCTGATGGGAGACTGTGATTAGCCCAAGGCATCTTAAGTGCCACCATCTGGTGGCCAGCCCAGCAATCATGCTGGGTCCCTGGGGACATGTCTGGCCATGGAGGAATAGGCTCCTAATCATGTTCCTGGCCTTTTCAGATGTCTCCCAACTGGAGTACTGGCTAGAGTGTGGGGCCAATGATATCAAGATGTCCCTTAGCAAATGCCAGCTGCAGAGTCTGGGCTTTATGAAGGTCTTCATGTACCTGAATGACAATCAGTGCTCAGGCTTCAGTGAGAAGGGTGAAAGAGACTGGATGTCCGTGGTGACCCCTGCCCAGGATGGCCCCTGTGGGACAGTGTTGAGGGTAAGTTCTTGCCTTTGGTGACATCAGGGTTGGAGTGGTTGGTGCCTATTTAAGCCCTAAGTACACACCTTGTATGATCTTCTGGTGAGTTGTTTGACCCATGACTAAATAACTTCAACATGGAGGGATTGCTACTTCTCTGTAGGGATGCTAGGATTCAATTAATACATGTGTCTGGTGTGAGCTTGATCTATCTATAAGGATGACTCACCATTCTAAAGATGGGAAAGGAAGAACTAGTTTGCCAGTGATGGCTTCTAACAACTAAGGTTAATACTGGGACCAGAAGCAAGCCTGCCTGTGTCCAGGGATCCCGAGAAGAGCCTCACCCCTAGAGGCCTCTGTGGAGATCAGCTATTAAATGCTGCCTCCTTCATCCCTGGAAGGAAAAATTGGGAGGAGCAAAGGTAAAGGAAGGAAGGAAGAAATTGCCATTGTCAAGGACAATGTGAAATGAAATTAGTAATAACTTGAATATTATTAGTGATAGCTTGCATATGATTTTCAGTTTGGACTGCAGTTTTGAAACTAGTCCAGGTTTTATGGAGTATTCATGCCACCATTCGGGTTTTATAGATACCATGCTCTGCATGGGCATACTGAGTTTTCAGGAACTGTGAACCTCCACCCCTTCATCCATGAAGCAGGGATTTAGCAGTCCTGCCTCTTTATGCCATTGGAAGCATTGGTAGGATGATGCAGGAGGAGAATGAAGGTCAGGGCCTGGAACATGACATCTGCCCCTAAAGTCACTGCTATTCTAACACAGAGACTGGGAGGGCAGCTTTCAGGAGTCCATAGATAAATACACTGGCTATAAAACCCTGCCTAGGGTCTCATGTCCCTTTCTCCTACTCCTCTTCACCCACTACAGACAAATGAAACCCATGCCACCTACAGCAACACCCTCTATCTGGCAAAGGAGATGATCATTCGTGATGTCAACATCAGAATCAACTTTGAATGCTCTTACCCCCTGGACATGAAAGTCAGCCTGAAGACCTCCTTACAACCCATGGTCAGGTGTGGCCACCAATAATGACCTCCAGTGCTCCTGGGAGGCTTCACCCCTCAGCCCCTCAGCTCCTCAATCTCTCATCTCCTCAGCCATGAGATCTTCAGTTGCCCTTACAAGTAGGAGCTGAATTTGGAGTCTGGAGAGCAGGCTTGCTTAGTGGGGACACCTAGTGAGGAATTTCAGAACCCAGATGATTCCAACTTAGACTCTGCCATATATTAACTGGATAGCCTTGGTAACCCATAACAACCATACAACTGTTGTCCTCATTTGCCAAGGGGCTTTAACAATGCTTGCATGGCCTTTCTTAGGACAGTGATGTTCTGCAAAGGGGGTTTCTGGAAGGAAGGGTGACCCTGCTTCTGGAGGGGACTCTGGGCAATCATATCTTATATTTAGATCTCAGCTTCCATCCTTCTCTGAGTTGAAGATCTCTGATTAAAGAGGTATTTATTGATCATGCCCTTTAGAGGTGCCTTGTTTGGGCAAAAAGGTAGCTGGAGAGGCAAACCAGGGAAGCTCCAACCATTTTGGTGGAAAAAATAGAACAATCCCATTACTAAATAAAACTGAACATCTCTGAGTTGATGAGTCACAGGCCACTGATGCTCATGAGGGGAAGGATAACAGTTGCAATCACTAGTGTTCATTGAGCATTTGTTGTATGCCAGACATGATGTTAAGTTCTTTATGTGAAACATCTCACAAGAGGCTAACAGTAGCCCCAGAAGATGCAAACTCAGGAAGAGTGCTGGGCTGATATGTTTGTGCACGTGCGTGCGTGTGTATGTGTGTGTGTGTCTTGCTCATTGCATGCTATTGGATGGAGATTTCTTGGCTAGGAAGTGCCCTGGAATAATATAACCAAGTCCTAGGCCTGCCTTCAAGGTGCCAGAGAGCAGCAGGTATGTGGGCAAACCTCTCTGGGGCTCAAGGAAGTCTCAGCCTGTTCTCTTTGTGAAGTGGACCTCTGCATTGCTAGGTATTTTGTGTGACACAACTCTCTCTCTCTATCTGTCTTCCCTCCCTCTCTGTTTCCTATGAGAGATCAGACAGTGAAATGCGCATCGGTGATTAGAAACAACCCATAAGACCCAGTCTGATGTAGGGATTGGAAGGAACTCCTTGACAGATCCTCAGAGCTCAAGTCCATAGACTCCTAACAGCTCATCTCTTTTTACCTGTTGAAGGCTGAAACTCAAGAAGTCCAGGCAGGTCCCTCAAGAATTTATCCTATTTTGAAGGATGGAAGGGGACACCAGTAGTGCCCTGGACATGTGACTCAAGATACAGTCTATTGATCTGTAACATCAGCACCATAAGGAGCTTGTTAGAGATGCAGATCCTTGAGGCTCACCATAGACCTGCTCAATCAGAGAGGGTTTCTCCCCAACACCACCCAACACCCCAAGCCTCCGAGTGCTCATGGAAGGCTGCCAAGCAGTGGTGAGATGTTCAGTCCTGCTACTGAATGAAATGGCCAGATTCCTGCAAGGAAATGACTGAAAGGATAGCCACCTCTGAGTATTTGCAACCTAGTTCTCTCACAGATCTTCTTCCTCTGCAGTGCCCTGAACATCAGCGTGGGTGGAACAGGCATGTTCACTGTGCGGATGGCTCTGTTCCAGAGCCCTGCCTACACACAGCCCTACCAAGGCCCCTCTGTGATGCTGTCCACGGAGGCTTTTCTGTATGTGGGCACCATGCTGGATGGGGGTGACTTGTCCCAGTTTGTACTGCTAATGACCAACTGCTATGCCACACCCAGTAGCAACTCCACAGACCCTGTGAAATACTTCATTATCCAGGACAGGTAAAACAGTGGATTCTACTTGGGGGTCATGGATGGGGCTTGGGGATATGTCTTTAGAATTAATGGGGGGAAAATAAACTTTTATGTTCGTGATCTTATAGATTAAATTTATCATTCTGGCCTATGCTGAATACAGGGATCTATCTATGCTACCTAGTAGTTTTTAGGTGCCATTTCATTAGAATTCTCCCTAGATCTTATTATATAATACATTATCAAATGTATTGCAAGTGTATAAAACACATACCAAATGCTTAAACATTTTAAGACGTGTACTTCGTCTTAATTGATTTTCTATGCATTCCTCGAGATAGCATTGTATCTGAAGAGGGTTGCATGTGTTCACTGGAGGACCAAGTGGGCATCCCTGACTTAGAACATATAAGAAATCTGATGAAAAGGCAGGCTTAGAGCAATAGGCAACCAGGGCCCGGCTAGGAAGAGTAGGTGATGGACATGATTAGCCAAGAGCAGTTGAAACTGGGAGTGTGTAGATGTGCTGTCTCTTCCTTAAAAGACCATAGATAAATTAAACAGATATTTTGAAAGTTTGCTGTGTACCAGACATTGTGGGTACCATGGTGAAGAGAAGAGATGAAACCTTCTACACTCATACAACTTAAATTCCAAAGGCAATACAGACAATTAAATGAAAGTGAAATATGTAGCGCATTCGTGAGGGAAAACCTCTTGGACAAATGAAGTCGGGGAGGGAGAGGATTTTCAGCCCATGGTGCAGAAACTTCCTAGAATGCCTGGCACACATGTGAGCGTCTTCTGCATGTCGGTTTGTTTCTTTTAGCAGCTGTGTTTGGATGCCGCTATGGGCATTACAAATGGGTGCACACACGTCTGTTGGCTCAGTGGCTGGCTGGACTCCCTGGCTTCTGCTGTTTTAGGCACATATTAGATAGCACAAAATAGTTAATGGTTCTTAACTATATTTTCTTGGCAATGAGAATGAACTTCTGGATTGTTCCAACTCTGTGGTTGAAGAATTTTATCTTTTTTCTTTAGCCTCAGACACAGGTTGCATCTACTGTGTGCCTCACTCTGTTCTAAGCACTTTGGAAAACTAAGTTAATCCTCACAATTATCTTTTGACATTACTCCAATATGCATATGGAGAATTTGAGACACAGAGAGGTTTAATGGGCTGCCCAAAGTCACACAGCTAACAGGCAGCAATGTGGTATTTAAGCCCAGGAAGTAGAGCTCCAGAGTCTTGTCTTCACCAATTCTAGTCATATGTCTTAATGTTCCCCATTCAGATGTCCACACACAGAGGATACAACCATTCAGGTGATGGAGAATGGCGAGTCCCCTCAGGGACGATTTTCTGTTCAGATGTTCCGGTTTGCAGGCAATTACGACCTTGTCTACCTGCACTGTGAGGTGTACCTGTGTGACGCTGTGAATGAAAAGTGCAAACCTGTGAGTCATGCCCCCACTACAACAGCCTGCTGGAATGCCCATCTCTATCACTAAGACATTTGGCCAGAACCATAAAGGAAGACATGCATCTGGGGTGTTTTCCTATTTTAACACAAGAGCACAGAGCTGCAAAACAGAGTGGGCAAGGCCAGTCAGGACACCTGTGCTACCTGGAAGTCAGGAAGTGGTGGTGATCTCGGGGGCTTGGCTGATAAATTGACCTTATTTGCAAGCTGCAAGCTTATTTCCCAATGACAGAAACTTAAACCTTCAGTGTTGTATGCAACTCAGGTGTTGTAACGTAAATTCCCCCGGGGGAGGTAGTACCTCATTTTCTCAATTGGAAAAGCTGTGAGAACTTAAGTGACTTGGCCACAGTCACAGTAAGGGGTAGGGCTGGGATGTGATCCCCTATCTCCAGTAGGAGGCAGGAGGATGCTTTTCTGAACTGGCTGCTCACTTCTCATGCGAGGATCACATGCCAACTTCTCCATCCATGAGTGATTTTCTATGTCACCCTTCCCTTGCAGACTTGCTCTGGTACCAGAGTTAGAAGTGGGAACTTCATAGATCAGACCCGTGTCCTGAACTTGGGCCCCATCACACGGCAAGGTGAGAGATCTATTCTGTTGTCATGTACCTGAATGGGGAAAAGGCAAGGTGGCAGAACCTGGCTTCTTAGATCTTACTGGGAACCAGAGAGTGAGGAACAGTGCATTCTCTGGTGTAGGGTGGGCTATCAGCTGCCTTCCTCTTTTACCAGTTGTAGTGAATTCATTCATTCATTCATTGATTACTCATTCATCCATTGCTGAGACTTGCTTTACTTTGATTTAGTATCTTGCGACAAACAGAACAAATCCCGCTGCTTTAGATCTTATGGAACTGTAGAGGAAACACTGTCCAAATAGCATCATTCAGATGTGTAGAACTGCAGTTGCCTTAAGTACAGGAAGAAAGTGTAAACAGAGTTTGAAGCTTTCTGACAAGGGAACCGGACCTAGTCTTGGTGATGGGGGAAGACTAAGGAGAAGCAGTCTGTTAGGAGAACTGAGGGCAGCTAGGCCATTGGTGGTCAATAAACTTGGATAGGTGAGGCTAGCTCTGTGGGGATTTGTAGATCCTGATAAGTTTTAAGTCTTTCTTCTGAAGGCAATATGGATGTGGCTCTATGTGGATCCAGTGCAGGGGAGTGATGTGACCAGATCTGGGCTTCAGAAAGATGACCCCGGCTGATAGAGGAGAAGATTGAGGGAGCTTTTCTCAGCCCCCTTGCAAGCTATGCGCCTCACTTCTCACAGATCTTTCTGTTTCTCCCAAAGCTATCCAGGCCTCTGTGTCCAAGGCTGCTTCCAGCGACTTGAGTAAGTTTAGGTCCTTTCTGTGTGGTTACCTGATCCATGACACTCCTCCGTGGCTTCTATCTGGGGGTCTTAGTGGGTTGGAAGGCCTAGCCTTAAGAGCCTGAGCTGCCAAGAGGTGATGGAAATGCCTCGACCTTGCCTGTACTCACACACACATTTGTGCTGTCTCATAGTAGTGTGTGGGAACACAGATGTGACCCAACAACCTGAGAGAATGCAGTATCCAGGTATGTTTGCACACAAGTTCATATCTGTACACAGATGCTACACACCTTTATTTCTGTATGCATACTTGTACATATCTGAATATACACATATCACACACATTCCTATCTGCACACACACTCATGTGCACAGGGATCATATACATGTCTGTACACAAACCATAGACACCCATATACACACAGATCACACCCATTCACATCTGCACATACATTCATGGGCAAACAGACCATATGTACTCAAATTTGCACATAGGTTACCCACTTTCACATTACACACAGATCATACACACTCATATCTGCACACAGACTGTACACACTCATATCTGCAACATATCACAATACTCGTAATGTACGTACAGATCATAAATGTTCATATATACACATGCTCATCACACACATTTGTATCTGCACACACAGATCACAGAATACATGTGTCTTTATACACAGATGTACACACAGCTGCAGTTGTCTGCATGCATGTTAGCTGCTCAGATATCCACATATATTTATTATAACCCTGTTTCCCCAAAGATATGCACACCTGTCCTTTTCTTTGCTCTTCCTGAAACTGAGACTCATCTCTAACACCTTCAGGAGCTGTTCTATAGGTCACAAATATTTGTTGAGGGCCATTATTTGCCAAGAACCACGCTTAGTAGTGCATTGAGCATACCAGACAAACAAGAAACTCCTTTTTTTTTTTTTTTTCTTTTGCTTCTTCAAGCATCAAACCACAAAATCCAGGAACTGGTGACATTTTTGTGGCCTTTTCTTATGCCTGCTGCTTTATTTGACACTCCGGATAAAAACTGAATCCACACAGCCATTGCTTTTCTTGGCTTGTGGAACCCTAGTCTAAGAGAGCTGCCACAATGACCTTGTGTTTGGCATGAGTTCTGGACCACTGAGTTCAAAACTGGAAGTCACGGTTCTCCCATGACATAGGCGTGTCCCCTGTGACTAGTCTACAGGTCTCTAGGATGGTAGGGTGTGTTAGGTATTACATGAGAGTGCACACCAAGTACTGCCGGAGACACAATTGTCTTTTCCAGACTAACCTGCATGGAATGGAGCTTTATCCACCTCCCCACTCCATGTAGACACCTTTTTTGAACTTCCTCATCCAGACAGGGTACCTTCCTTCTTGGCTAGTCTGTAGGAAAGTGTCATATTCTTTACACAAAAGTACACCAGCAACTGCCATATACCAATATATTTTTTTTCCTTTTAGGACTCCTGAGCATCTGGCTGCCTCTGTTTCTCTCAGCCACTTTGACCCTGACATTTCACTGATGGACAAAAGGAAACCTGGTGTGGTTCCTAGCTCACTTCCTGCTGGCCAAGAGGGGAGATGCATGCTGGTTTCCAGTCATAAGAGAGGGAGCTCATACTGCCTCCAGCTTACACTTATTTTCCCTCTTTAATCCTCACTATCAAAACCAAATTGGTATCTTTCAATGTTTTTCTCTCTCCAATTGAGACTTGTGATTGATCTGTACATGAAGCCCCATCTCATCAAATAATAATAATAATAATAATAATAATAATAATAATAATAATAATAGTAAGTTTAAAGCATCAGCCTTTGGAATCATTAATTCAAATATTTACTGAGTACATAATCACTGTGAGTACTGTCTGTTGTACTGAGCACCACACAGTGGGAATAAAACAGGCCCTTTCCCTATCTTTATGGACTTCACAGCTGCTCCAAGAAACTGGGCTCTTAGAACAAGTGTTCTGCTGTGCTACCTTAGATAAGGCACACAATGTGTCTGAATGTCACCTGCCTATCCATTCATATATAAATCCATCCTTTCATTCAGTCAATGTTTGCTAAGCTGCTACCATGCCAGTTACTAAGCTATGCCAGGGATATAACAGCTAATACAGGCAGTGAGCAAAGCAGGCATAAACTGTGCTTCAGAGCCTGAATATGCAATTCAAAAGGCTTCCAGGGACTCCAGAAATTGGGAGTTTAGCTGACAACGGGAGGTGGCTGATGATTTGCAATGGGATAGCCATGATGCCCTCACAGGGCACACTTTGTTTTCCATAAATGGACTTTGAGAACTTCACATGTTCAAGGCCTAGACTGGGAGCTAAGAAACATTGGCAAATGAGACAGAACCAGTCCCTGCCTTCAGGAATCTCAGGTCTTAGAGAAGAGAAGTAGAAGCAATGACAGGTGTCTTGTGCCTCCTTAGGACTCCTGCTCACTGGGCTTCTACGTCCCAACCCTAAAGTTGCAGATCTTTACTCCTGCCTTAGCAGTAGAGGGGAGCACACCCACCCCCTTTCCATTGCTAGAGAGTCTTTGTGGGGTCTCATACATGAACAGGAACCAGATCTTATCTATGCTCAGACACCCAGAGATCCCAAAGGTCTCTAGAAAAAATAATGTCACCAATGCTGATGGGAACTCTATTCTCTGACTCACCTGGTTCTCTGGCCTCCCACTGGGACTTTCCAGAGGAGGTCAAGGCCTCACATGAGGGAAAGCCACACATGTGGATTTGAAGCAAGGGTTACAGGGACAGCGTGTCTTATGTTAAGAGCTCTTATCACACACAGGCACACACAGAATGTGCAGGCCTCTTGCTGTTACATAAGAGCTGTGCATGTGGCCTATAGGCTAGTCCAGTGCTATCCCAGCCACAGTTAGTCTGTAGTCTGCTTAGGCCGAGTGACTCCTGTGTTGTGACTCAGGGGCTGCAGAACTTGAAGGGAAGGTCTGGCCAAGGAAAACAAGAGCAGAAGCTAAAGGAAAAGGCTGGGTTAGGGGCAGAGAAGAAACGTTACAACACCATCTTTGCTCCTTTCTTGTCATTTCCTTTCTTGTTTTCTGTCTGCTTGTTACACAGCTTAATGTTCCCACTAGCTATTGATGAATGAATAATAATTAGATACCAAATTCAGTGCAAGACACTTTTATGGTAATGAGGAAATAGCAAGTTTGCAAAACAGAACCATTTTGGTAAGGACAATACCTTGAAATAATAACCATGAAATGTGACATGACAAATGGTTACAACCACTGGGGTGGGGGAAAAAGTCAAGGACAGCAATATAGTGTAACAGGAGTGTTGTTTCACAAAGAATGACAGAGTATGGTCTCTCTGACAAGCAGAGACTGGGAGAGTAAAGGAGTGAACCAGCCTGTTGGGGACATCTGGGACAGCAAAAGAAGAATGTCATAGGTAGCTGATATAGTAAGTGCAAAGGTCCTGAGGCAGAAACATGTGTCTTTCCATCAAGGCTGACTGATACCTGGACCCTGGCTGGGCACATGACTCACTAGAGAGGGCCTACAGTATGCATTTGCTTTTGTCCATTTGTTTGTTAAACAAATACTTTCTCAGTGAAGATCAAAATCCCTGTCCTCAAAGAACCTACAGACTTCACAGACAGACTAGACCATGCAAGTGACTGTGATTAGAGTTGTGCTGGAGAGACATGGGAACAGAGCAGAGGACCAAACAGGATATAGAGTTAGGAAAGTCTTCCTGGAAGAGGTGATAAACTGGAAAAGGCTGAACGTAGAGAAATCTAGGTGGGGAAAGATTATGCAAGCATTTGGGGATGAGAAAGAGTTCAGAGAATCTGGCATTGGCTGAAGCAGAACTGGTACAGTGAAGTAAAAGTAAAAGTAGGAAGTATAAACAGGGTCAGGTCCCCAGGGCATAGATAATACAGGCTCCAGAAGAAACAGAAGAAACAAAGGAGGCAAGAATGTGAAAGCACAGTGACCAGTCTGTAACCAGGACTAAAATCACCCTCTCACAAGATGGTGACCTAAATTTGGATTGGTGAAGTGAAAACGAAGAGCTGATAGAGTCAAGAGGTATTTGAAATGCAGAAAGATAGGATGTGAAGCTTCCTGGAGTTGAGTCCGAGGAGGAAAGGAAACAGTCAAGTCTCCAGTTTGGAAGACTGGTGAGCAGCACTGCTATCGACCCAGGGGGATGGTAGAGATGGAGAGGAGGGGAGTCAGAGGAGCTGGTGAGCTCAGATTGGAAGCTGCTGAGTTTGAGAGACCTCAGGTGTCTGTACTCAGGAGGAGAAGCTCAGAAGGATCTGAGGACTGGATATGAAGCTAAGGAGAGTCATCTAAACTGGGACTCAGCCTGTGGGTAAATTTGAAATTGTGCTATAGTTTGAATCTGAGGTGGTCTTCACAGTCCCTTCTTTCCACAGTTTTTTCCCCAGCTGGTGGTGCTATCTGGATGCTGTGGATGCCCTCTAAGAGGTGGGGTGCAGTTGGCAGAAGTCCATCACTAGAGACAAACCATTCAAGGCCAGGCCTGAGCTCACTTGTCTTACTCTCTACTTCCTGGTCTTTCATGATGTGAATAGCCTCTGCTACATTCTTCCACTGCCATGGACTAAACTTTACTGTGTTCCAGGTCATCATGGACTGAAGCTCTCCATTCCAGTTGGTTTTATGTCAACTTGATACAGACTAGTGTTATCAGGGAAGAGGAGCTTTAATTGAGAAAATGCTTCTGTAATATTTGCTGGGAGAGGGAGAGACCATTGTGTTTAAGAGTGTAGACCCTGGTAAGTCAACTACACCCCAGGGGATGTCCACACATCCAACAATATTTGGGCAGTATAAATTAGCCTCAGAGGAAAAAGTAGATATTGGGTAGGGGACAATGGGGTTAGACCTTGGAAGACTTGGGGAAGGGACTGGATATGACCAAACTTTTAAAGTCTTTTTCCTACTTCTCTGCATCCTGTTGCCTAGGCTAGCCCACTAATTTAAGAACTTGGAGGGGAGGCTATACTGATTTTGTACAAAAGCCTTAGACATTTCTTTGCATTCTACAATTCAACATTTCTAAATATGTCAATAGAAATTGGGTAAACTTTGTGTGTTAAGAACAGTTAAGTTCTCAAACTCTCTTCCTTCATTCTCTCGTGCTACCTGGCACCAGGTGAATCAAGAGGAAATGCTCTAATGCAATTAGCTGGGAACAGACATTACACTGGACACCTACTGAGCAAACAAGCCTATTTGGTTTCTGTCTACTTTCCTTTGGGCAATTTTGCTTCCTTCTCATTAGTGTTTGCTCCGTGGGAATGAACATGGCATTGGCTTTGTAAGTTTATTGCAAGATTAGATGGGAGAAATAATGATTGCCAGGTCTTAGCAATGTCTGGCATAGCCAACCTTAAGTACATATTGCAATTGCTTACAGAGAAACATTCATGGGGAATTGCACCTTCTGGAAGAATTTCCATGCAGGTGGCATAAAAGCCCTTCTTTCACTACCCTTTACGGTAAATGTCTTATCTTACCTATGTCCAACAGGCCCTAATACCTGGGAACTTAGTGCCAGTCCTACCTCAGCACCAATCATGAAGAGCCACATGACTGGGGAGTGTCAGTATAAATGAAGCAGACAGAAGGTTATGTTCCCACGCTGGGAGAGGAGGAAGGAGGCTCTTGCTTCTTCCCTTACGGTAAGTCCTGCTCCAAGACCCAGTGAAATTTCTCCTTACCTACAGGTGAGTTTCACCCTCTTTACCAACTGAACTTGCTTTCTGAACCCAGAAGTGACTCTGGACCTTAACCATTGTCAAATGTCCCATGACTAACCTCATGGTCTCAGTCACCTGCTGACTCTGACCAGCTTATATATGATACCCTCTCCCTTTCCACTGAGAAGACACAGGTCTCCACTTGGGTTGGCACCTCTGTCCCTGCTCTATCATTAATGGACTCATGATACCCTATCAGAAACATGTTTCTAGCTCCAATTTATGTCTTTTAGAGGTTGCAAGAAATCACTCATGAGTCTCCTTTCCGGGCACAGAAGGGTAAATGTCACCTGAAGTCAGCAGATATTTTGTCTACCTATTATTTACTCACTTTTTTACTTTGATTTTTCATTCATTATTCAATTGTGTAATTTTTTTCTGGGAGCCACTGTGTACCATCCTCTGTACTGGGAGAAAGGGGCTTAGAATTTAGTCTGACATAGCACTATGCTTGTGAAATCCCAGAGGGCCTGATGCATGTAATCAAGACAGACAGCACCGTTGCCCATAGGTACCAACAGGTATTAAAATCCTTGCCTTTGAATTCTAGAAAGAGTCTACCTCCACTTGCACAGGTACTCCAAACACTTCTCTAGGACATCCTGCAGCACGCACCCACTTTTGGCTTGCTTGCTATGGACTTCATCTTGGAAAGCCCCTAACCCTAACCCTCTCCGTTTCTGCACATCATGCCAGTAGTTTGGGTTCTGAAAACCTGGATCTGTTGCCAGGTCCATGCACTGCCCCTAACTGCACAGAGAAGCAGCTGAATAGACATTGTTTGGATTAACATCCTCTCCAAACTAAACTTCAGCCACAAAATGGGAACCAGAACAGTACCTTTCTGTGGAGCTTAGTACTCTTGAAACTAAACTTCTTCACCACAAAATGGGAACCATGACATCACCTTCCTGTGGAGTGGTTCAGAGACTTAAGTGAGGCAAACCACGAAAGGAGCTTCAAGCAAATTTAGTCACATGATAGGCACTGGACTGAACTTCAACCTCACCTCCAGGCACAGAGGTCTGTTGGCTTGGTCTGATGTGAACCTTTCCTTTTCCATAGTTGCATGAAGAATCTTCAGGCTACAGTGTGACCTACAACCCTCACTTTATGAAAAGGATGGTGGGCTGTGACCTGCTGTGGCTGGCTGTGGCCTCCTGTGTTCTGACGCTGGCATCTCCATCTACAATACAGGAAGGTGAGTGTCTGCTCACCAGGGATCCCAGATGTTCAGCAACATTTAGGGAGTGTGAGCAGAGGGAGGGAGCAGAAAAGGTTACTTGGGTTGGTTCCAGGAACAAGGAGTTGGGAGCAAAGGCGCAGAGCTAGAGAGATCAAGGAAGGCATCAATCTCTCAGTGTGATCAGAGAGCACAGACTAGAAGATAAGGGAGACCACTTGTCACCTCCTTTCTCCTTCTCTATCGAGTTGCTCATCTGTAAAAGTGAAGGTGTTAGATTTAACAATATTTCTGTATTCCAAAGATCTCTCTCCCCCCCCCCTCTCTCTCTCTCTGTGTGTGTGTGTGTGTGTGTGTGTGTGCTGTCTCTCCATCCTCCCGCCTTAGCCTCCAGAATGCAGAGTGCTGAGATTAAAATCACGTATCACCACACCTAGTTCCTAAAACTGATGAATGAGAGCAACCCAGACACTTGCATAAAAAGTTCCCAGATGGGAGTGCAAATGTGAGCCCTGTGGTGAGAAGTTATGGAGAAAACTGAGCTTGCCCTGAGTTGTTACTCCTGTGGGAAAGCACAGGGTGCTCGGGAAATGATCCAAGAATAACAAGGACCACAATTCCTCTCCTAAGAGCAAACACACACATGATCAAGACTGGAAAATGGCTTTTTCCTTCTTTTTTAAAGAAAAGTCTCACTGGTATGTATAAGATCGTGAGCACAAAGGTGTGCTTAGTTCATCATTCTAGAGGTAACTAACTGGCTGGATCTAGGTGTTGGGTGTGGTATCATACAGTAACCGTCTCATTTAATCTTTAAGGCTTTATCTCCCAAATGAAGCACACCTACCCAAAATGACCCTGGCAGCCTGGAAAGCTCCTCAAAAAATTTAATGGTTTCATATTTACTTTATGAATATTAAATAATATAACAAGATAACCATACCTACATTTCTATGTTATCAAAGATAGTATTCCTCTAGGATGAAACTTACTTATCTATATATTTATAATTGTGTGTATATGTACACATGTGTGAGTATGCTCGCACATAGATGCACTTGTGGAATCTAGAGAACAACCTTAGACATGCCATCCACTTAGCTTTTTAATACAGGATTTCTCACTTCTGCCAGAGCTTAGGACCAGCTTGGCTGCCAGCTTGGCTGGTTGGTGAGCCCTGAAGGACCTGCCTATTCCCACTTTGCAGCACTGGGATTAGAAGCTCATGCCACTGTGCCCAGCTTTTTAAAGTGAGCTCTCTGTAATGGAAGAAAAAACATTAATGCTTACAAAGTGCCGTAATAACTGAGCTATCTCTTCAGTACCCATGAAATTAGTTTTTAAAGCGAATCACTGAGAACAATCTCTAAAGTCAATCATAGAAACAAGAACACAGAGGCACAAATGACAGGACCTGAGGCATGGGAAGGGAGTTTGGAAACCTTGAACTCTTGGGGTGGTTTTGCAAAGGAATTTCAGGAGAGCTTAATCACTTTTCAAGGCCAGAAGGTGAGAGCTGTATTTAAATCCCATTTTCCATCCCCTTCATCACTTCTCTGCCTTTTCATACGTCATAGCTCACTGCCCACCCCAACTCAGCAACAGAAATGGTTCTGTAAGATGAGTAGTTTTCAGTGGAGTTAATTTCATCAACAGAGATGCCCAGAGTCTTCAGAAGCAGGTACTGGCATTGGGTGGGTAGAAGCTATTCGAAACCCTGGGTGGAACAAAATACCATGAAATGTCCTCACTGGCCATTCTGCACCCTGAGTGACAAAGTCCGGTGTTCATTACTGCCATGTGCACCTACTGGCCTCATTGGGATATTAGGATTTCAAAGAAGAATAGAAAAGGGATAAAAACCCTGAAGGCTGTGTAGTTGCTCAATAAACCCATGTGCTCTCTGTTCTTCCCAGGTTATGGAAGCCCCAGAAACAGTGATTTAGACTGTGGAGCCCCTGGCACTCCAGAAGCTGGTATATGCTTCGACCCCTGCCAGAATTACACCATCCTCGATGACCCCACCAGAAGCACAGAGAACAAGGAGGTATCAGAGGAGTGTGATGGTCACCTGCAAGGCTGGTACCGCTTTGTGGGTGAAGGAGGAGTGAAGATGCCAGAGACCTGTGTGGATATACAGCGGTGCCATACCTCTGCTCCCATGTGGCTAAATGGTTCTCACCCCTTCCTGGGAGATGGCATTGTCAGCCGCACAGCCTGTGCCCACTGGAGTGAAAATTGCTGCTTCTGGGAGTCTGAGGTCCAGGTGAAGACCTGCTCAGAAGAAACAGGAAACTATTATGTGTATAGGTTACAGGGCACCCCTGAATGCAGTCTGAGATACTGCACAGGTGAGCAGCAGCTGCAGGGAAGCGTGATCTTTAGTGCCCAGGACTCAGTGGAGCCAGCAGAGGTGGTCAGGAGGACACTGAGCAAGGCAGCCACCACTGGGATCCTGTCAGAAATACACATAGAAACGTAATTGGGGAGCTGCCAGACCCACGCTAGAAATTCACATTTGAGTGTAAGATAGCCCAAATTATAAATGCATATTGCACAATGTCAAGCTATTTAGAAGGCTCAGCAGCTCTTGCTGTGCAAGTGTGGGGACTATGGGGACAATTCCCAGCACCCATGTTAAAAGCTGAAGGCAGCTAAACATGCCTGTTGCCCCAAGACTGTGGAGATCAGAGACAGGAGGCTGGGACTTGCTAGCAGCCAGCCTGGACCCAGGTTCAGTGAGAGACTCTGTCTTCAGGAAACAAGGTGAGGAGTGGCTGATCAGGACAGCTGATGTCCTCCTCCAGCTTCTGTGTATAGGTGAGAGCACACACACACACACACACACACACACACACACACACACACACACACACACACGTACATGAATAATATCAAGAACCCAAGCTCATTCAAAATTTACTTTTCTCAAAGTTTACTCCTCTTAGAACCTGTTTTCTGATCTGAAACAAAAAGGCAAAAGTAACAGCTCACATTGCTCACAGTGTACCTGCTACCATTCTGCTTTAAACATATTGATGCACTGAATTTCCCCATTCAGTCCATGAGATGGGGGTCTATGTAGCCATTTAAATTAGTATCTAGAGCACAGAGAGGTCCAACATCTCTCCCTGTATCACAGAGCTGGAATACAGAAGAGCCAGGATTTAAACCCAGGCCCTATTATCCTGGCGACTGTGGACTTAAAATCATTGGCCTGGCAGCTTCAGGGATGTTACTCACTCTTCTGGATTTGGGAATCGGAAGATACAAATCGGAGGGTTGGCTCTTCTGGCAAGCACCTCATATTTTATAAAGAATGGATGAGTGAGAGAGTCGGCTCCGGAGGACGCAGACCCGCCCTTCTCTGCATCCTGATCCTCTTCCTCTGTCTCTTCCCTCTAGACCCCTCCACTGCACCAAAGGATTGTGGGATCACTTGTCGACCTGAGGAGGAGTGTGTGCTCCAAGATGGCAACTGGACCTGTGTCTGTAGTCAGGGCCTCAATGTTTCTGGTGAGCAGCGCCTGGGGCTGAGTAGACAAGGCAAGAGGAATGAGACTTCAGAGGGTTAGGATAAGGCAGGGACCAGAGTCAGGGACCATGGAACTGACATTGGGGAAATCCTGAGATTTATTTGGGCCACTTGTTATGAAGCCAGTGGGTTTGCAAGGGTGAGAAAGGGTGGGGCCAGACCAAACTTTTAGGTCAGCTGCTGAAACATTGTATCAACAGGTGGCTCTGGCACCGGGATCCGGCTTTGTCTAGTGTAGAATACAGGACTACTTTGGCTTCCCAAGAGCAGCTAAGTCAGTCCTATACCCAAGACACTTGGAAGTTTTCAATCAGAGACCTCTATCAGCCTGAGTATGACCTCTGTGGGTTTCTCAGATCCCATCTAGTCTATTCTGCAACTTGATGGGCATGGTGGATTTGCCAAAAGACAGAGAGTGTAGATGCTCTATTTTGTTTGTGATTCCCTGTCCATTCCACTGACCGCACCCTTGGCTTCCTAGATATTCAGAGTTTGCAGCCTGAGCTGGACTGTGGACCTAATGAGATCAAGGTGTATCTGGACAAGTGTTTGCTGGGAGGTCTGGGTTTCAAGGAGAATATCGTTGCCTACCTGAATGACCGGAACTGCAGGGAAATCATGCAAAATGAGCCCAACAACTGGGTGTCCATCACCAGCCCTGTTGTGGCTAGTGCCTGTGGGAACATTCTGGAGGTAGGTGGTATTCACACCATTGCTAGTAGAGGGTGGGATTTGGGTTAGTGGGAGCATCTTCATAGCTGTGAGATTATAGGCAAATGTCTTATCCTCTTTGGGCCTCCAGGGTTATGTGCATTTACACATGCAGGTCCATGGTAAAGAGTTTAGGCTGGGCTTAACACTTGAGCTTCATAAAGTCAGCTCTGATTATGATGATCTTAATTAGGGTTGGTTGTATGGGAAGAGCAAGCATGTCAGCCCTTGACTCTTCCTCAGTATTAAACATTCATTTTCTAGTGCTTACCCTAGGCTTCCCGTAAGTGCTAGCGATGCAGGAGAAAGGACACCTCACTTTCTGCGGGGGTGGGGGTGTGTGTGTGGGGTGGGGTGGGTCTGAATTCAGGGTGGCTGCATGGCTGGGAACATTGACTATGGAAACAGACAGATCTGAGTTTGATATACACCTACACACATCTTATAAACACATATGGTTTCATTTTTATGCCAAAGAACAATGGGACCCATGCCATCTATAGAAATACGCTCTCCTTGGCCACTGATTTCATTATCAGAGACTTCCTCGTCAATGTCAACTTCCAGTGCACCTACCCACTGGACATGAAGACCAGCCTCCAAATTGCGCTGCAGCCTATTGTAAGGTATGATCACACACACACACACACACACACACACACACACACACACACACACACACACACTCTATGATGCCCACACAGTGCTACCACCCCACTTGGGGAGCTTCCACTTACCAAATTTCTGTATTGTAGCTAAGAACATTCAACATGATCAAGGCACTGTGGACAGTAAAGATTTTTACTATGAAGTGATGCTGTACTTAAAATGTGATCAGGAAACAAAACTTCAAACAAGTTCATTCATCTTGAAGAGAAAGGCAGCAAACAACTAGTCATAGTTATAATTGATAATCATTTGCAAATCAGACAATGTGATGTAGGAGAAGCATGAGGTGCTTCGGGTCAGTGGACATGGGTCCCAGACCTAATTTTTGTGGGACAGAGATCGAGAGGGGGCAGGGAGACTTTCCTGCAGGCTTGAGATTTAAGCCAAATCTATCTTTAAAGAAGCAGCACCTATACTCATGCGAAATAAAATGAAACAACAGAGCTGGGCGCTGGCAGCACACACCTTTAATCCCAGCACTCAGGAGGCAGAGGCAGGCGGATCTCTGTGGGTTCGAGGCCATCCTGGTCTACAGAGTGAGTTCCAGGACAGCCAGGGCTGTTAAATAGAGAAATCCTGTCTCAGGAAAGAAAGAAAGAAAGAAAGAAAGAAAGAAAGAAAGAAAGAAAGAAAGAAAGGAAGGAAGGAAGGAAGGAAGGAAGGAAGGAAGAAAGAAAGAAAAAAAAAGAAGTTAAGGAAGGAAGGAAGGGAGGGAGGAAGGAAGGAACAGCAGTCTGGGTGTGATTGGATCCAGATAAGACTTTTGTTTGCACTTTGTTTATCACTGCACCTTTATGCCTGGAATGAGGCTTATTGAACTAGGTTTTATACAGCTCTATAATTGCCAAGAGATTTTTCTAAACTGTCAGTTAGAAATCCATGGTGCCTGTGCCTTCCCCTGATTGCTTCCTGGGCTCACAGAATTGCAGGATGAGAAGGATTAAAAATGTCAAAGTTCAGAGGTTTTCGGGTTACATCAGTTGGAGCCCATGTTCATAAATATAAAGATGAAAGTCATTTATCTTGTTCAAACTGGTTCAGCTGAAGATTGCGGGGTGGAGAGGAGAGACATAAAGCTAAAAATTGTGAGCCTGTTAAGAACTGATCCCAAGTCCCATTGCCTAGATTACAGGATGGTGCTGTGTCCAAACCTGTGTTCCTTGAGTAAAAGCTTGATGTAGCTGCCACATGGGGGTGGGGAGGGGATGGGTGCAAATTCTGGACACAGGCTTGCCTGCCTGTCAAGCTCAGAGTTTAGATGCCAATAAGTGATCTGTTTCAATGGATTATCAACTAGTTCATTTAGAGGTCAGAGATGCATCTTCCCCCCACCCCATAAATTTATACTAGTGTAGGACTTGGTTTATTCGCTTTTTTTCTGGTTAAAGCCTGATGTTTCCACTCTTGTTGCTTCCCTTGTTTCAGTTCTCTGAATATTGATGTGAGTGGGGAAGGAGAGTTCACTGTCAGGATGGCCCTCTTCCAAGACCAGAGCTACACACACCCGTACGAAGGGGCCAAAGTGGTGCTTCCAGTGGAGTCTCTGCTCTATGTGGGTGCCATCTTGGAGAAAGGAGACACCTCCAGATTCAAGCTGTTGCTGAGGAACTGCTATGCCACCCCGACAAACGACAGGAATGACCCCGTGAAGTACTTCATCATTAGAGACAGGTATCAGGAGACTCCAGGATTAGTTGGTTTTTGTTTACTTGTTTTTTTCCATAGCTAAGTTTTGGGTAAAAATATTATCTCATCCATTGCTGGCCGAGGTGTAAATTGGTTCACTTCATTTAGAAATAATTTGCCATAACATATTACAAGCATTCTGTTTGATCTTGGAATGTTATTCCTGATATTTTAGCCAAAAGTATTAAAACAAACTGGATGAATGGGGGTACAGAAATGCAAATCATTTTCCATTTCAGTATTCTTCATAGCTTTTCCATTGAGTTTACTGTTAAAATATAGCTCAATTGAGTTAATGGACCATTATATAGATGTTTACATGGATTAAAGTGAACATGATATTACAAATAACATAGGACAGGATATTACTGAATGTCATTTAATGATAAAACAAAGAAAATGTCTACCAGAGGTCACAGTTCAAATATTAATGGTACTTGTTAATATTCATCCCTGATCTCAGCTGTGTGCCAAGATCTGTAATGAGAAATGCACACAGTAGCCTCACTAAGTGCTCATATCAAAAGCTACACCTTTTCCCTTTTCATTCTCCTAGCTGCCCAAATCAACGTGATTCCACCATCAATGTGGAGGAGAATGGAGTATCCTCAGAAAGCCGATTCTCAGTACAGATGTTCATGTTTTCTGGAAATTATGACCTAGTTTTCCTGCATTGTGAGGTTTACCTGTGTGACTCCACTAAAGAAGAGTGTGAACCAGTGAGTGTCTCTTTGGACTGGTCCCCTGTTGGCTCCCCACATACATTTATTGGGTTAACAGATGGAGGTATAGATGGAAAGAAGGATGGACAAATGTATAAATGGAAGGAAGGGGAAAGAGGAGAGGAAGAATGGAGGGAAAATGGAGAGGAGGAAGGAAGTTGGTTGGATGGATGGATGGATGCCTGAAAAGGTGGAAAGACAGATGGATGAGTGACTGGATATAAGGAAGAGAAGAGAGTAAAGATGGACAGATAGACTTTGAGCATGCCCAATTGCCCATTTATGAGCAATTGTTGTCTCTTCACAACAATTAGCAGATTAGCTTTCCTTGACATAACATCTATTATGAATAATTATCATATTACAGGTTGAGCATTATTGATTCAAATATTTCAAATATGTTATTGCTGATATTTTAGCCTAAAGTAAATGTTCCAACTTCTTAAAATTCTTAAGGAACAAGATGAAGCTCAAAATTTTTCAGACTTTGGAAAAAGTTGGGTTGCAGATTCTCAGATTATAAATGACTAACTTGTAAAGACTGTGAATGTTCCAAAATCTGAGAAACTCCCAAATGCTGAATATGTCTGGAGCTCAGGCTTTCAATGAGGGATGAATGTGACCCCGTGTAAGGGCTTTTCAGTCCCTTCTCTGTGTCAGGCTCTGCATCAAAGCTCCCACTTCTCTATCTACCTGAGCTCTCACACTGGCCTTTAATCAAGCCTCACTATGCAGATGAAGACACTGAGGCTCAGAGAAGTCCCAAACACACAGCAGCACACAGGGCTAGAGCATCAAAATTGGGATGTTCCCCATCTGAGCTGTGACTCAGATGCCCATACTTTTACTACTAATGGGCACTGTTTGAATGGCTGATGTTTCTTGGGTGCTTACAATGTGTCTATATGTTTCTGTTACATTTCATTTTAATGTTTAGAACCAAATGTATAAGACTGGGGAGATCTGAATAGTAAAATGCTTTCTATATAAGACCAAGAACCTGAGTTTGGATTCCCAGAACCCATATGAAAACTAGGATGTTTGCATGTGTCTATAATCTAAGTCCTGGGAGGGTAGAGACAGGAGGATTCTGGGGTCTCACTAGATTGCCAGCCTACACAAAAGAACAAGCTCTAGGTTCACTGAGAGACCTTGTATCAAAAAGTAAGGTGACAGCAATATAGAAAAACACTTGATGTCAATCCTTGACCTCCTCACATGCTTGCATACATGAATGAATGAATGAATGAATGAACAGCTAAAGAAAACCAGATATGAACTATTTGATCATAAACAGACATGTGTCCCCAATTATGCAATAGAAGATAGAGATGAGAGTCAAACCAGGTATATTAAGTCATGACTGTGAATTCTCATGGTTGAAAGAAACATCAGCATCAAAGAGAAGGTCATACAGTGGGATATCCAAGTTCTTAGGCCACAGAACCACAGATGTCCATACCCATGGCAACCTGCGCATAGGGACTGGGTACTTACATTTTGATATAACAAGAGTTCTATGTCTCCACAGACTTGCTCTACAAGTCAACTCCGCAGAAATGGACCAGGCATCAACTTAGCCCAGGTTCTAGATTTAGGACCCATCGCTAAGACAGGTAAGTAAGTGGATGAGTCCTGGTGCAAGGACAGCTGTCCAAATGCTGATAATTAACTATAGATGCTTGGGATCACCAATGCTAGCCACCCTGGGTTTTTCTGCTCTCTCACTCAGCCCATCACTGCAGAATGTGTCTTTATATGAGGTGGAACTGTCTTGCATTTATGGTGGTGCCTATGTATTAGAAACTAGGTGGAACTCTTGCATTCATCAATATGCTTAATCCTCCCATGACTTTGTCCATTTAGTTGGTTAGAATCCAAGGCTCAGAGAGATCAATAGATTCACCTAAGATTACTTGCTTATGAGGGGCAGGAGTTAGAAGGAACCCAGATGAGTCTGGATTTCACTGCTTTTCCCTGAAGCTTACACAGGGTCCTGTAATTCATTAGGGCAGATGTGCTTTCCAAAATTTAGCCACCATCCTCTGGAGATAGGATACAGAGGAAGCTATACAACCATTCTATAACTCCTCATTCATCTACACAAGTATGGATAGTACTGTTATGCTTTTTATTTCCACATGAATGGAGGAGTCAAGAAATCCTCCTACCAAAAAAGAAAAAAAAATTTGCCTTGAAGAAATTAAGATGTAATGATGTTAATTCTCGTTAAATAATATTTTTACCTGCTCTTTGTGCTGAATAGCTTTATATGTATCATCAGCTTGGCTGCTTGTGGCAGCCTCCAGAGGTCAGTACTGTTCCCTCTTCTACTTCTGGACTTAACAAGCTGAGCTGTCTCATGAAGAAGATCTGCCTTGAGTGGTCCTGACCCTTACTGACCTCTCAACTTAAAGTTTTGTGTGATGTCACAGGACAACTTAGGCTTATGCAGTGTCATAGGACAGCTTGAGGAAGGGGGATTATGGGCATCCAGAGTGGAAACAAACTCACAGTTTTGTTAGCTATTAGTTGCTGTGACTGGATTGCTGAGGAAATTCAAGAGGAAAGATCTATTAGGGCTCATGATTTCAGAGGTCTTGGTCCATGGTGGCTTTCCTCCATGTTCTGGGCCTTTAGCCAGGCAGAATGTCACAGGGGATGAATGAGGTAGAACAAAGCTGTTCAATTCATTGCAATCAGGAAGGGGAAGGGGAGGGAGAGAGAAGCAGGGGCAGGTAGAGAGTCCATGGAGCTTTCACCTTTTCCCCTTTAGCCCACCAACACTTCCAAGCTATAGAATAGTATACACACATTCAGGGAAGTCTTTTACTCTTTCAGTTGATCTCTGCAAAACCCTTCACAGACACAACCACAACTGTACTTTGCCATCTCCTAGGCACCTCTCAACCCTTTCTAGTTGACTATGGAAAGTAATCATCATACTGGAGTTGGAATCCCAGCTCTGATAGTGTCTGAAAAAAAATCAATGTAGAAAGTTCTTTGACATCACTGAGCTTGTCTTCCCACCAGCCAAATGAGAGATGAAGATGCTTTCTTCACAAATCCATTAGGGAAATGAGGTGGAAGCTGCATTGAATGTGCTTAGATATGTGCCTGCCAGATAACAAAGGTCCCACAGTAAGGATAGCTGGTGGGGTGTTGATCATGTCCCAGGAGGGATGGGAGCAGTCATCGGAGCATGGCCGAGGAGACGCTCACCTTCTTCTTTTGCCCACAGGTGCTCAGACTCTTGATACCTCAAGTGGCACTCCCAGCACTGCAGGTACATGGCCTCCTTATGCTTCTCACAGCACTGCCTAGTCTCTTTCCTTCCATCCTCTAGCCCTCTGGGCATCTATGCATCCCCTTCAGTGTGCCAGGCCCTGATCCTGTACCATGGCTAGTGAAATGATGCTAACCCAAGAACGGTTCTATAATCTAGCAGAGGAGATACTTGCTTAATAGCAAGTGTTTACCAAGTGCTGCTCTGTGCCAGTAACTTTTCTAGGGACTGATAATGCATTGCTGGTCAAGGTAGGCCAGAGGCCTGCCCTCATAGAGCCTATGTTCCAGGGTAAGAAATAGACATTAAAAAACAAAATTCAATTAGAAATAAAATATGAGTGGCTCGATAGGAGGCTACAGGTATAAGTAATAAAGTCTTAAATCAAAAGGAAGTTTATTTCTCAAACACATAAGGGAAATCTTTGTATAAGAAAATCTATGATTTAGCCATCAATCAAAGATTCAAGCTTCTTCCAGCTTGCTCTTTCAGGTGTGGCCATCATCTTTATGGTCCGAGATAACAGTCAGGCTTCAAGATGGATGACCACGAAGTAACTCAATGAGTATTATAGAAAATTCTGACAGCTGGAATCTCACACCTCCATTTATATCTCATTGTTTATTATCTATCTACATGACTACACCTGGCTGCAAAAGAAATGAAATCTTTGTTTTGGATGGCCATGTGCACAAACAGTGTTTGATGGTTTAATGACCAAAGTGAGAGGATAGAGTGGGTCAGAACTGTTAGAAGAAATGACATTTGGCCAAGAAAGAAAATGTTCCTAGATAGGGATTAGGTGAATGGAAACCTACAGGCAGAGGCAATAATTGCTGACTAAATAAATGAAACAGGGCATAAGCTGTTAGGTGACAAACAGGTGGACAGAGCAGGAATTCATAGAAACCTAATTAACTATACCAGAGATGGTCAAGAGTTTCACATAGCACAGATATCTAAGTGGGGTGTTGATGAATGACTTAGAATTTAAGACCAGAGATATGGAAGAATGTGCTTTGGACAAGGTGAGAAAAGTATTTTTTCTATCCCCTGGAAGACAGATATTAGTGAACATAGACAGGAAAATGTTCTTTTTGTGTTCAAACCCTCAACTCTGTGGCACTCCAAATATTTCCCAAATAAGTACAGTTCAGTGGTAACTTCAGATGGTATTCAGAAAAATAAGACTCACTGTGTAAGATGCACAGAGCATAGAGTAAAAGTGCCTTGAAGTCAGGGGCCTCAAGTCTCCTTCATTACACTACTCCTTTAGATTGGCACATGGACCAGAACTTTCTGGGGTGGGATGCAGATATTGGAGCCTTCTAGAAGAGAGGAATGGAGCTGCGGAGAGGGAACAAGCTGCCACAAGAGGGCTCTGTGGTTCTCATAGTTTGCAATCACTTGGAATCACTTTTGATGCTTCAGGATTAGCTGAGCAACCATCCAAGTCTCATTGTAAAAACTCTGTCACACATTTGTGTTTCTGAAAATCACACCTTTACTTCTCCACTCTCTAGGACATCATCAATGACTTTGAATTGTTGGGGTGGGGAGATGATGCTGTAATTTGTAGTGGTCTCAAAGGTGTTGACATGCTTATACAAGAAAACTGTCGTCCAATATTTCCCCCTCCTTAATACTGAACATTTAACAGTGTAGAGAACACACACACACACACACACACACACACATTCCTAGATATCAAAGTCTAATTTTCAAAACCAACACTCATATATAATACCACATCACATGCTAGGCACATATTTTATATTTTATCTTATTACAGCATTAGAGATTGAACCTAAAGCCACACATTTGCCATGTGAGCTTGTTGCCACTGAGCTATAGTTCCTAGGCCACAGATCCTATACTAAATGCTTGATATGAATTGATTCACTTAAACCTTATGAAATCTGATAAATCAATGAGTGCCATTAATAGTTACATTTTGTACATTGGGAAATTTGGGCACAGAGAAGTGTAATGTCTTGTTCAGGGCTACCCAGGTAGTTGCAGAACTGAGATTCCTAGCTAAATAGTCAAGCCTTAGAGATAATGCATTCCAATCCTTCCTGAATCTTCATCATTAGTCACTGTAAGTAACACTAGCTGCTATAAACAATAACCCCAAATCCTCTATGCCTTTGTACTAGGGGATACATCTCTGATCTAGGAAGTTCTTAGAAAACCAGGCTCTTCCTACCCTTTGGTAATTCCTGGTAATATCACTGTGTTCTGTGAGTCAGATCTTGGAACTTGGCAAACAAGAGAGCATGGGGGAGGCTTTTTATGACTAGTCCTACACATGAAGTTTATAATTTCGATCCTTATGTCTAGACAAGATCTAGTCATGTGGTACCACCTATCTTCAAAGAAGGCTGAGAAAACTGCCTCCCATGTGCCCAGAAGAAAATGAAAAAAACAAAAACAAAAACAAAAACAAAACAGTTGTTGTCCCAACCAAATCTGGGGCTGTGCTGCCTTCTTCTTCTACAGCAAGTAGAAGGAAGCCAGCTGGCATTGGCTGCTAAGCTCCAAAGCTAGGCATTTGACTCATGTCTCTTGTGTTTCAGGGTTCCTGATGGCCTGGCCCATGCTCTTCCTGCCTGTCTTCCTGGCTCAGCTCTTCTGAGAGACAAGCTGGGCATCTGGCCTAGAAGCTTGTGATCTTCCTTCTGGCAATGGCTCTTATCCACCCTTTGGTAGAGCTGGTTCCCTCTGCGTATCATGTGAACAGCCCTGGTTCAAGGCTAGACTGGATTATACTCTTCTTTTCCTCATGCTGAGGCCCTGCCAGCTTGTTTACTGCCAACTTCCTCACTCATTAGTGAGGCTTGGGAAGAGAACCTAAATCCACGTGGTGCCTCTTTGGTACTAGTGATTAGTGGAAGTACAATGTATGTTGGTAACTCTTGGACAGAGGTGTCCTTTTAGTGGGTGGGGTATCCATGATTCTTCCTATACGTCTCCTGTTCTGACAGCTGCTGAATTGAAACACATTGACCCTTGCATTGATTCTCTCTGATGTGTTTCATTCTGGTCTAAACAGATGCGTGGGGGACATGTAATTGTGAGGAGGGAAGTGAGGACTCTCAAAAGGGAGACTGGTACCACTACTCCTCTATGCCCTCCACCAATGGTACCTAGAACTACACACATCTCTACACTTGGGGCCTGAATAATGGAGGAACCACTTTATTTTGATGCAGCACTGCCATCACCCTGGGGAACAGCACTTGCTGTTATCATTGTGCTTGCTCGGGAGGACTAAGCTAGACTGAGAATGATGCATCAAACCCTGTTGTGGGACTCCAGTGACAAAACCTAGAAGATAGGTAATGTCCCTTCTGGAAGACTTGTAATGGATTAGCACAACTACTTTACAAATACTTGACCAATGAAGAATACTTCCTTTCCTCACAGCTTCACATGAAGTCTCTGGAAGAACAATAGAAGCCAGAGTCAGAGCCTAGGTGCTAAGCATGACTATCTGTTGAGTTTCCAGTGCAAAGCCTTGTTCAGACAGGATGTGGTTCCAAAACACAGAGACTCACTCCAACTAACTCAGGCAAAGGGGAGAATAATTATAGGTATATCAGATTCTAGCCTTACTGATTTAGATTTCTAGAGATTATATTAAATAATGTGATGATGTTGGAGCAAGAAGCACAGGGGCAAGGAGTACATCCTAGTTGCATACACACTAGGAGTCAGATTGGAGAAGCCATGAGACACCAGTTTGTATCGATGTCTTTCCACCAAAGCCACTTGAGCCCTGCCGCCACATGGGCACCCAGAATAACACACAGAGTCTTGTATTAGTTTACAGTGCTGCTGGCCAATTGACTAGGATTTCTTATATGCTAGCTCAGTCTTAATTATCAACCATAATAATAAGATTTCCCTTATGGAGGATGCCTTCCACTGGCATCGTCTTCCCAGGATCACCAGTTTGTCCATCTTTCCATCTGTCAGTTTTTCTGGAGTTACATAGCTGGTACACCTGCTCATCTTTGTGTGTCTCCTGCATTTCAGTTGCACATAACTTCCTAGTTCGGAGAGCAGCAGCAATGGCCTAGTATCTTGCTGTCCCATACTCACACGGCCTTAGGACAGCTCAGTTTGCTGTTTGAGTCAGGATGTGGGACCAATTGACACTAAGCAGCCTATGAAACTAATTTCATGGGTGTGTCTCAAACAAATGAGTCTGTTTCTTCAGCATCCTACAGGCCACTATGATAGCACCTTCTGTTTTTCTGTAAGCTTCAAGGTCCATATCTGCTGCATTCTAAGTGAGATGGTATGGTATGAACTGTTCTACATCAGTGGTCTGGACGTCATAAACATCTCCCCCTCTATGGCCCAGTTTCTCTACTTGGTAGAATGAAAGGTTTAGGGCTGGAGAAAGGTTCTTAAATCTTTTAAGTGGTACAATTCTTCTTTTCAGTATATTTCTACATGAACACCAATAGAGGCAAAACAGGCTCTTGTTATTAGGTAGGAGAGTTAGCTTTTCTATGTGTGACTCCCTTTTCCTCATAGTCCCAAATAACACATAAAGCTACCAAGAAAAAAATGTTGGGGCTTCCTGGGAAATACAAACTTGAGTATCTCAAGAGTCAACAGAATTCCACCCAACTAGATCCAAGCTTGGATGTACAAATACCTGCTGTCTGTATCTATCATCTATCCAGCCCTCCATCTCATCTACTTATCAACTTATCTATCAACCTATATGTCATACAGCTAGCTCCGTAACTAAATGGACCTGTTTTTTATTCTTCCTACAAATGAACATGCTATTTGAGCAATAGTCTCTGATTAGTCCTTCCACTTTGTTCATTTGGTCACTTGGTCACCAAATCTGCTAAATCTCAGGCCCTGGTTCTAGCTAAGATAATAAATGAGACACAGTTCTTTCCCTCAGATGGGTTCTGCAAGAACATCCTTGAGAATATCACACTCAAGTACTATATGCCCATCCTTGTTTTCCAGTCCTGTGCATCTCACTGCTTCTGTCCATACTATCATACAAATTCTAATAGATATGCATACTAAGGTTGTTATGGTCATGTGCAGAAGGCCATATCTTCACATACAGAAAGCCATACTTAAATTCTCTAGAGCAACCATTTACATATTTGTTACTAGCATGAATAACTTTATAATGATCAAAACTTTTAACATGCACTAAGGAAATCCTACATTCACATTAAATACCAAAAGTAGGCATAATTATTCTGTTCAATTTAAAGATGAATAAACCATCTCTGTGGTGGGGAATTATAAACTTAAAAAGCTGAGGTCAGGCATTTTGCCCAGGTAGGCAGACTTTGGAGCACATGCTCTTAGTTAAATTATCTGTTCTGCCTCAATTAAGACAGTACACACAGAATAGCACAGCTTCATATGACACATAGACACACACACACACACACACACACACACACACACACACACACACACACATATATATATATTACATCATAGATGTATGTGCCTAAAGAAAACATGTGCATGTGTTCAATGTTCACTGACACACATAAACAGATATGAATTAGCAAACAGAAGCATGCATGCAGGTGTTGATATTCAATGCTAACATGTATATTATCATATGTATTGCTCTTTAAGTACAAGCACATACACAGACATATACCATACAGTGAGACTCATAGCTGAGCTTCTTGAATGAATGTATATTTACACACGCACACACACCACCACCACCACACCACACCACATCATAATACACCACACTTATTAAGACACAGGACCAGAATTCTTGATTCAAATTCAGAGGCAGGTGGACTCCAGCCATGTGTTCTTTCCTGTTAACTTTCTTTCTCCTCCTTGATTCCAAGTGCTGCCTAGTGAGGTACTGAATAAGAAAATGTCCAGTCCAAGATGGCACACTTGATAATGTGTTTTGGGGTAATGGGCTCTGTGTCCCGCATCTGGGAGCTCTGTAGTAGAAGGATGATGGGGATAATGAGAAGAAATCTGACTCATAGTCACAAAAACTGACAGTCCTGATGGAATCTCAACAGCTGGTGGAAAATACCAAGGCACAGAGCACCAGGCATAGGGCACAGAGCACAGAGCACAGGGCACAGGGCACAGGGCACAGGGCACAAGGGCACAGGGCACAGGGCACAGGGCACAGGGCACAGGGCACAGGGCACAGGGCACAGGGCACAGGGCACAGGGCACAGAGCAGTCTTACCCTCTGGGGGTTCAGAGTCTCCTTAGCAAAACAAGCCATGCAGATTACAGGTGACCAAAGCTAAGCAAAACTGTGGCAAACTTGTTCATCTTGTGGAGGAGGAAACTTCTCTGTCCCAGGGAGCCTGGTCATTTCATTCTGTAGGTTGGAACTGAGGTTCAGAAGAGAAGTAGTTTGTCCCTTCTTTATCCTTTATAAAACATGCATGACAAGGTGGACATAAAAGAAGCATGGGCAGAGATACTGTTAGTGTGCTGGAGGAGATGTGGATTCAGGGCTTCATAGCATCAGTTGCACTCAGCCTACCCCATTTTGTAGTCCCTGCCCCTCAGTCTCCCCTCCCCTCAGCCTCTTCCTCCGGTGAAGGGCTGGGATCAGTCTTTTATTTTTCTTTCTCATCACCTTAGACTCGTCTGCTAAGACTCTGTGATATGCACTCGCTTCGTTCAGCACTGTGGCCCTGCTCTTTCCTGAGATGCTGCCATCTCCTCCCTGGGACACTAATCACTTCCTAATTGCTCTTTCTCCAGGTTTACCCCTTCCCATGAAGTCTCTACAGTTCATAAGCACTTAAAACAAATTTATTTATTTCAATCTCCCCACCTTCTATGGCATGAATGGGAAGAATTTTGCCTACTTGAAACAAACAAACAAGCCGGCTACCTCCTGGGCCATTGCCTGACTCCCCTGACTTGCCTCTTATGCTCACCCCCTCCATAAACCACATTGTAGCTTCAGGCATTTTCCAGAGCTATCCTGTCTCAGGCCATCTTACTTTGCTAGTCCTGTTTTTACTCCCTTCCCCATGCTGGAAGTGCCAACTTCATGATGTAACTTGGGGATCCTTTGTCCTGTTGTGTAATTTAGAGCTGACACCTTGCTGAGTTTGTGACCCCCTCTTCTACAAATGCTTATGTATGATCATCCGTATCATCTGCCCCACACACTCCACCCTCCATCCCAGACTACTGGTTTCTTGAGGATAGGGACGTTATGTATTCAAACACATTTGGCTGAAGTAATGAAGAGGCAGGCTGCTTTCTTCCCTGCTTCACACCTCCTAAATAATCATGCTGTCCTTTTCTGTAAGGAGGACAAACAACCATATAGCTTAATTTTAGAAATAATGGAGACCTACTCGATTAGATAATTATTGTAAAATGTCAGTTCAGAATTCTGCACTCTTCTAAAGACATTCATTCCACTTCTGCCTTATAGAAGGTGAATTTCTTTTACATTTATCTCCCATTGACTGTGGCTTTGGGAGAGGCTGAGTGGAAGTTTGAGGGCGCTTTAAAAAATACTTCACTTATTCTTTGACAATTTCCAACATGCATATATCACATTCTGGCCAGACTTACCTCCATCCTCTTGTGGCCTCTTTTGTACCCTCACTATCCTTGCCTTCCTCTCATCAAGTCCCCACTCTACTTTCATGCCTTTTGTTTCTGTTTTGTGACCCACTGGGTTTAACCATGGCACTGGCACAGGCATGGGTGGGAAGCTACCCACCAGAGCACAAGTAACTCACCAGTAGCTGCTTCACTAAAGACCATGACTTCCTTTCCTCCAGTAGCTCTCAATCCACTATCTACCATTAGCTCTCCCAGGCAAGGCAAGCCTCATCATCAGGAACTGAATCGGGGAAGAGTGAGTGAATAAGGAGGAAGGCTGTGTTCCTGTCTATAATTAAATGGAAGAGTGCTTGAGGTTCAGGCCAGAAGAGTAGTTATTGGTAGAGAGCTAGTCAAGAGAAACACAAGGGCAGTTAATATTTATTTGCAAAGTAGGGAGGGAATAAACTTACTAAGAGTTTGGAAAACTTAAGTTTGGTCCAGAACTTAATGCATACAGCAGACAATCAGCAATCAAATCTTGGGAAGTATACAATGATGCTTTTAGGTACATATGTATCAGAAAAGACATGTGGAGGCTTGGGATATAGCCCAGAAATAGAACACTTGTCTAGAATGCACAAGGTCATATATTCAATTAAAAATAAAAATATTTGTTGGGGACCAAGTGACATACTATATTCTTGGAGATCCTGTCTAGAAGCAAAACTAGCTTTATTTTCATAAAATATCTTGTGAGTTGACCATGCTGGCAAGGGGTAAATAGGCCTGTTTGAATATGTTTTATCCACTTTCTAAATTGGCTCTAGGTTGATTGAGAAGAGCTAATTTTAAGGGACTGAACCTTTGTCCTCCAGTCCCCAGGCTATCCATGCAAATGCTCCCTTTCTTACACATAAAAAGGAGCTAGCTACAACTAGAAGGTTGCCAGAGACAAAAACTATGATGTAATTTTGCAATGTATCATGAGGAAGACAAGACAATTTGCAGCATCACCACCATCAATCATCATGACTATTGTAATTCTCATTAGAATGAGTGACAGCAGCTTCTCAAGACTCTTTATTTACCCTCTTATCCCCTATATATGATCAAAAGGCCATCCTTGAAAATCAGGTTTTCACAGTACCCACAAATACCATAAAATATCTTGGGGTAACTCTAGCCAAACAAGTGAAAGGCCTCTATGACAAGAACTTTAAGTCTTTGAAGAAAGAAATTGAAGAAGATATTTGAAAATGAAAAGATTTCCCATGTTCTTGGATAGATAGGATCAACATAGTAAAAATAGCAATCTTACCTAAAGCAATATACAGATTCAATGCAATCCCCATCAAAATCCCAGCACAAGTCTCCACAGACCTTGAAAGAAGAATACTCAACTTCATATGAAAAAAAAAAAAGGCTAGGATAGTCAAAACAATCCTATATAATAAAGGAACCTCTGGAAACATCACTATCCTTGACTTCAAGCTATACTTATTCTATACTATACTATACTATACTATACTATAGAGCTATATTAATAAAAACAGCTTGGTGTTGGCATAAAAACAGACAGGTGGACCAATGGAATCAAATTGAAGACCCTGACAATAATTCGCAGGCCTATGAACACCTGAATTTTGACAAAGAAGCCAAAATTATACAATGGATAAAAGAAAGCATATTCAGCAAATGGTGCTAGAATAACTGGATGTCAACATGTAGAAGAATGCAAATCGATCCATATTTATTACCATGCACAAAACTCAAGTCCAAATGTATACAAATCCTCAATACAAAACCAATCACACTGAACCTCATAGAAGAGAAAGTGTGAAGTAGCCTTGAACACACTGACACAGGGGACTGCTTCCTAAATATAACAACAGTAGCACAGACACTGAGAGTAACAGTTAATAAATGGGACCTATTGAAACTGAGAAACTTCTGTAAGGCAGAGGACAAGTTAAATAAGATAAAATGGCAACCTACAGAATAGAAAAAGATCTTCACCAACACCACATCTGACAGAATGATGATCTTCAAAATATACAAAGAACTCAAGAAACTAGGCATCAAAATACCAAACAATCCCATTAAAAAACAGAGAATTCTCAACAGAAGAAATTCAAATGGCCAGAAGACATTTAAGGAATTGCCCAGCATCCTTAGCCATTAGGGAAATACAAATCAAAATGACTCTGAGATACCATCTTACACCTGTCAGAATGGTTAAGGTAAAAAATATTAAGGACAGCTCAGTATCAAAAACACTGAGGACATGCATGGATGTGGAGTAAAGGGAACACTCCTCCACTGCTGGTGGGAGTGCAAACTTGTACAGACACGTTGAAAATCAGTGTGGCAGTTTCTCAGAAAATTGGGAATCATTCTACCTAAAAACCCAGCAATACCACTCTTGGGCATATACCCAAAGGATGCACCACAAGGACATTTGCTCAGCTATGTTCATAGCGCCCTTATGGATAAAGCCAGAACATGGAAACAGCCTAGATGCCGCTCAACCAAAGAATGGATAAAGAACATTTAGTACATTTGCACAATGAAGTATTACTTAGCAGTAAAAAAAGCAATGGCATCTTGAAATTTGCAGACAAATGGATAGAACTAGAAAAAACCATCCTGAGTGAGGTAACCCAGAACTAGAAAGATAAACATGGTATGTACTCACTCATAAGTGGATATTAGATGTAAAGAAAAGGATAACCAGACTGCAATCCATAACCCCTGAAAAACTAGGTAACAAGGAGGACCCTAAGAGAGACATGCATGTATACCCCTGGGAAGGGGAAATAGATAAGATCTTCTGAGTAAATTGGGAGCTCATGGTGGTGGGGGGAGGGCAGGCAGGAGGAAGGGAAATGGGGAAGAGAATATGAGGGAATGGGATGGTTGAGTTGGGGGAGGGACAGAGAGTGAGAACAAGGAAAGAGAAATCTGTTAGAGGGAAGGAACCATTATGGGATTAGGGAGAAATCTGGTGCTAGGGAAACTCTCAGGAATCCACAAGGATGACTCCACCTAAGACTCCTAGCAATAGTGGAGAGGGTGCCTGAACTGGCCTCCCCCTGTAATCAGATTGGTGATCAACCTAATTGTTATCATAAAACCTTCAACCAGTAATTGATGGAAGCAAATGCAGAGATCCACAACTAAGCACTGGGCAGAGCTCCTGGAGTTCAGTTGAAGAGAGGGAGGAGGGATTATTTGAGTAAAGGGATCAAGATCATGATGGGGAAACCCACAGAAACAGCTGACTGGAGCTAGTGGGAGCTCAGTGACCATGGATTGATAGCTGGGGAACCTGCATAGGACAGAACTAGGCCCTATGAATACGGGTGACAGTTCTAGGACTTGGGCAGTCTGTGGGGCTACTGGCAGTGGGACCAGGATTATCCCTAATACATGAACTGACATTTTGGATCCAATTACCTATGGAGGGATGCCTTGCTCAGCCTAGATACAGGGGAAAGGGGCTTGGTCCTTCCTCAACTGGATATGCCAGACTTTGTTGTGTACCCTTGGGAGGCCTTACCCTTCCTGAGGAGTGAATAGGGAGTTGGATAGGGGAAAGGTGGGAGAGGGGAGGGAAGAGGAACTGTAATTGGTATATAAAATGGAAAAAACCTTGTAAATAAAAAAAAAGAAAATAGGGTTTTTAGGTCAGAAAGGAATCAAAGTCAGCACACCACAGAATGCTATCTGCAAACCAGTGTTTGTTGCTGTGCTATGTACTATGCACACTAGCCAAGCTATCAGCAGTTGACTAAATGAAGGCTATGTGGTATGTATAAGAGTTTTATTGAGCCATAAAGATAAAGTTGTGCTGTTTTCACGAAAGTGGATGGCACTGGAGATCATTGTGTAAACAAAATAAGCTAGGGCCAGAAAGACAAATATCACATATTTTCTCTCACAAATGGTCCTGTAAATCATTTATAAATGTGATATAAAAATGGAAGTGAAACTTTGTAGGAAAAGACATGGGGCTAGCAAGAGGAGAGATCAAATGAAGAAGGCTTTATGAGCCCATTATTATGTACATTAAATATCCTTTATAAGCCCATTATTACATACTTTGAATATCCTTTATGAGCCCATCATCATGTACATTGAATATCCTTTATGAGTCTAACATTATGCACATTGTAGTTTCATTTCTGTTGTGGTGATAAAAATACCCGACAAAAGCATCTTTAAGAAAGGATTTATTCGACTGTAGTCACAGACCATCATTCTGGGGAAGTCAAGCAGGAACTTGAAGCTACTGATCACATCATATTCACAGTCAAGCAGAGAAAGAAATGAATATATGCTCACTTGCTGGTGCTCAACTCACTCTCTATTACTCTTTACATTTACATAGTCTAGGACCCCCTGCCTAGGGACTAGTGGCACCCAAAGTCTTCTGGGCTTTCCCACAGTAACTAGTATAATTGAGACAATCCCCAGCCCTGCAGACAGGACCACAGGCCAATCTGATCCAGATAACCCTTCATTGCAACTGTCTTCCCAGGTGATCCCAGGTTTTTTTTTTTTTTTTTGACAATCAACACTAACCATCATACATGCCAATTAAACTGCCCCTCCTCCTGAACTTGGTTAAAACCAGAAAGCTACAGAATCTACATTGGACCTATTTCTAGAGGACAAAGGGTGAGTTAATTGCTGGCTCAGGAAAGCTCTTCAGGTGATGCTTGTGGTGCTTTACTTCCCAGGGTGGCTGCTTCTTACCTTCTCTAAGACATGGTGTTATACAACAAAGGGCGTTCTGGTTGTGAGGGGTTTGTGTCACTCTACACTGACACACTGCGCAGACTGACTTTCCTTTTAATATAAGTCACAATGTTCCCTCCCTCCCCCAAGAGACTTCCAGTCTTTTCATTAGTAGATGGAAGCTTCTTAGGAAAGCATGGCATTTGATTATTATGCTTTGAATTTTAAAAATCACATTTGCAATCATTTAACACATGTCATATAGTTTGTGAATGCTTAGCATGTAAAAACAAGTGTGTTACATATTACATATTGTTTGATTGAGTCTTTAACTCAGTCCTCAAAATAGTCCTTTACCATGGGGCTGTTATTCCATTTTTATATAGGAAGAATTAGAGTGACAGAGAAACTTAAGGAATATCCCCGTTGTCGTACAAATATCACATGCCTGCCATTTATTTGGTGCTTGTATGTGGGACAGTACATAAAAGGTCACACTTTGCAGCTGAGATGCAGGTTCAGGAGCATGATTTCACTTGCCCAAGGCAGCACAGTTCATAGGAGACCAACTATAAAGATGTAACTCAGTTGATCTTCCTTGACATATTACCTCCCTGCATGTCCCTTGATGGTCTATGATAGCAAAACCCTGCCTCTGAGTTTTGCCAAGTTGTCTGTGTACATGCACATGTGCAGATACACATACATACATGTTTGCATGCATGTATATGTGTGCCCATGTGCTTGTGAATGTGTGTGGCAACAGTCACCCGTTCTGACAAGGCTGAAGAATATTAAAACCACTCTTTCTGAGACATAGTTAAGATACCTTCACTCCAAGCACTCCTTCACTCCAAGAGACCTTGGACCTCAGTAACCCAGAAGAAAGTCACTAATGATCTAATCCAACCTCCTCTCTGTACCCAAGGAAAGTGACACCCTGAGTGAAATGGGACTGCAACACAGCGACTCACACTCGGTATTATTTCCAATAATGTAAAAGTTCAAGCACCCTGCTTGCCTTGCGTGGAGTCACTGTAAATGAAGATGCTTGACAATATGACTCTACCATTGATAAGCTGTGCATTTCAAACTCTCCTCTCCAGTACAGCTCCCTTTAATTTGGTCCAGGGCTGTCCTAAGACAAACTCCCTCTGATAACCTTGGCCTCAGACCCCTCCAGTTAGATCAGAACCTGAAAGAATACTTCTATAATCCTGAAAAGCCCAGGCAGAAAGGACGATAAAGGTCAAAGGGAAATAGAAAGAGGACTTGACCTTCTTTGATTCTTTCTGGCCCTAATTGAGGAACCCAGTGAGGCAGTTCACTCCTTAGGTGCTCAGGGCAACTGGTTTGCCCTGCTATGTTCTCCTGTCCAGCTGAGGCTCATGAGGTAGAAGATAAGCATTTAGGATCTCATTTTCAAAACATCCATGCCTGTGTTATTCCTGCTGGTGGTGAAGCAGGCATGGCTGTGATGAACAAAGCGAGGTCAGTCTACAGCCACGAAATACCTTTGCTCTATTTTATTGGCAATAATACACATCACATGCCCATGTCTCTCTATGAAGTGAACACTCCTGTCACTGATTTTCTGAAATCAGGCAGATGCAGTGATTCACATTTATAACCCTATCCCAGTGAAACAGGAGGATCTTGAATCCAAAGTCAGTCAGGGCTACATAGCAAAGCCCTGTCTCACAGAAAGTGAAATAGAGCAGATGCTCCCCAGGAGCTATCCTTTACTCCTCTCATCTTTACACCTCCCCAAGATAACCATTTTCTCCTACTACAGCTTTGTCTATTTTTGAAATTTCTACAAAAGGAATCATACAATAGGGATCATTGAGCCAGCTTTTTACGTTCAAAGTTACCTTTGTAAGTGTTGTACTGTTTGTTGTGTTTAATTACACTTTGATCATTCTAATTGCTGACATCTTTATTGGAAGAATAGAGCTCACTTTACTGATGTTTATTGATCTGTTCTATTGTTGATGGTAATGTATGTTATTTCCAGCTTTCAGCTATAGGGACTCATCAGACTTGTTTATGTTGTGGTGTGTATATTCAGCTTTAAATCTGTTGCCAAGTCATTCGCCCAAATGTTTGCTAGACATGATAACCTGAGCATTCCAAGATTAATCAGCACCCAGTAATAACTGCAGACTCCATGCCTTTTTCTTTGTGTTATCACATGAACAAGTCTTCATTCTGTAGCCTCCTATAGACACGACCTCTCTCAAGCAGGCCCTGGGGTCTTTATACACGCCACTTTATAGACAGCAGCTAGTCTGGGAGTTCTTTATCCCTAAGCAAATGTTGCAAAGCAAATGCTTTGATGCAATGGTCCTAAGTCTCTTTCCCTAAACTCCTGTGATTCCTGGAAGTCATTTTTCCCAACTCTGATACAGGGGTTCTAAACACCCCCAACAGGAGGGGGGAGCTGCCAAGCTGATTTTCCACAGGCCTCCAGCAGAGAACTTCTGAGGTCTGTTCACCCCACTCTACTGAATGCTCAATAGAGGGCACTGTGAGATCACGGCCACAGGAGGAGCACAGTCTTGGTACCAGTTCCACAACAACTATTGCCAGAAGGGGTTTGCAAAATCTATCTAGTTCCAAGCCTTCATTTTACAGATGAGCAAACAGATACTCAGACAGGAGACATGATTTGCCCAAGGTCATATGGCTACTGTGTGGAGAGTGGCGATGATTCTTAGTCCCTTGGCATTCTCCACTCTGAGGAGGAGTTGCCAAGCACCTAGTGAGACAGCTGCCCTGGAGCTGCAGCCTTGAGCCTGCCACAGCCTGTTTCCAAGCCCCCAATGCCAAAGTGTTCACCTTCCTCCTAGTCCAGCAGGGAAAGGAGCTAGATGCTGGAGTCGGGACAGGGCAGACCCTGCCTCTTTGGTTCCATGATTTTTTAGAAAGAGTTTTGTTTATTTATTTATTTTTATTATGGGGGAACATTTAAGGTCCCAGTACTGTGCTGGGTAGAGTGATTTTTGAGACTTGATTATTTCTTTTCTAAGAATCTTCTGGCCTCCAAATTCACAGACCTCTGCCATTTCCTGTCCCCATCACCCATTTTATAGCCCCTACCATTTTACAGCTCTAGGCTTATTTTTACAATCACTCTACTTATTTACTCATCTGCCTTTATGTGACATGCTCCAATGCTTGTCTTTTAAGTCAGCTCCAAATTCTATGGATTAAGAATCTGAATTAGACAAGCCCGAGTTCAAACTCCAACTTACTGTGTGCTTACCAGCAATATGGCCTCTGATTATTCCCAGAAGCTGTTCTCCCTCCCTCTGTAAAGTGTGTAAAGTTTGTAAAGTGTAAAGAGCTTAGCCCTAGCTAGCTCTTGATTGCTTTGGTCTCTGGGAAATAAACCCAAGAGAGAAGGATCCGTTTCATCTGTTGGAAGAAGAGTCAAGTGCTCTGAGGAGAGCTTCAGATAGGATTCTGTGAGGCAGTCTATACTTAACATGAGTAAGGCATTGGTTCAATTCCCAGCACCCCTCTACCAAATGATCTGAAGTACTGAGAGGGGAGCAAGGAGAGTATATTGACATTACCCCTACCATGAAGTCATGGTTTTCTAGACACAAATGGAATCAAGGCAAATGGGAAGACTCAATTCCAGGAGATGTGTTCCAGCATCCACATTGTTGTTGACCATTACCTTTAAAAAATTAATTACATGTGTTCCCTCAACTTCTCTGATCTAGTTACAATAGACAAACCATTGAATTTGGATCTCAGCTACCTTTATACTAGGGTACCTCAAGCTCAGCATTACCCACCATGTTATAGCGGAAGCAGCCAAGCCTCAAAGAGGTTGCACTGTTTTCTCATACCTGGACACAGTTTGAGGAAAGCCTGGTCCTAAATCCCCAGATGTTGTACTATGATTTGTTTTCATGCCTGGAACAGCCTACCCTGCTCTCACTGACAGTCCTGGAATCCAGATGAAAAATTACCAATGTGCTGCCAGGGAGTCTTCAAACTCATGCAGAGGGATCCTGGAGGACAGCCTCATGGGAGAGCTCCATTCATTCTGGTTATATTTATGTGTCTACTTCCTGGTATCTTCTGGAGAGTTTTTCTGTGCCCAAGCTAAATCCCAAGGCTGTCACTTCCCCTTGTCTTGCTCTTCCTTGCAAACATGATCCCTGTGGCCAGAAGTCCTCAGCCTCAACAGCCAGAGCCATAAATAACTCATTGGATTTTCACTTTCTCCCAGCACTTTATATCTGTTGATCACCATGGGTGAGTGCTCCACACTCTTAAAATTCACTGCTATGTTCTGCACTAAACGGAGGTGATGTCTATGCATCTTCTTATCCCTGTAAATTACAATCTCTAATAGAGAGTGAACCATCTTTCCCCTCAAGCATCTACTATAGAATCTGACACTTAAAGATACTATATAAATGCTTGGAAGGATAGGGAGATTGACTGGTGGGAAGGTAGATGGTTAAACAGATAGATGAACATACAAGGATAGGCAGGTAAGGGATGGGTGTGATTTTCCAGTTATTTTTTTTTGTTGTTGCCATGGTAAACACCATGACCCAAATCAACTTGAGTAGGAAAGGGTTTCATCTTACATCTTAACAGTTCATCATTGAAGGAGGCCAAGGCAGGAACCTAAGGCAGGAGCTTAAAGCAGAGACTAAGAAGGAATGCTGCTTACTTATTTGCTACCTCTGGGTTCCTTAGCTTGCTTTCTTATGCAGCCCAGATCTGCCTAATTAGTACAGAGCCCTCCCATATCAATCAAGATAATTTCCCACAGACATTTCCATAGGTCAGTAATGGAGGCAATTCTTCACCTGAGGTTCTGTCTTCTCAGGTGACTCTGTTTTGTGTTAAGCTGATTTAAAAAATGACAAGTATAATTTCATAGATAGATCTGTGGATAATTAAATGGGTATATGGATGAGATGGGTGGATGCTCTGTAGATAGTTGGATAAAGAACGAACAGGTAATTAGATGGGTAGGTGTGTGCATAGATGGATGGGCAAATGGATAGATCTATGAATAAATGGGTGGGGAAAGGATGGGCAGAGAGGTAGGTATATAGATAGGTGGATTAGAGGTGCATCAATAAATAGGTGAATGCATGGATAAGTGGATGGTGGGTAAGTGGGAAAGGAGTGGTGGGTGGATGGCTGAGAGGATATGTGGGTGGATGAATAGGTGGATAGATGATATATAGGTATGTGGATGGATTCATGAGATGATGAATGGATAGGCAAGTGATTATTCCAGGTAACTATCCAAAGATTCATATTATGTCAGCTATGCCCCATCTCTGTTACTTCTCATCACTTTTATAATAAAATCCAAGTTCTTTTCCAAAGCTTCCAAAGCCCAGCAAAGTGTGGTATCTTTTGAGTATTTCAGCCTTAATGTATGCCACCTTTCTCCTTACTAAAGGTCTTCAGGCATCATAGCCATCTTTCATTTTCCATAATGAGTCCAGTTTTCCCCTGCCTCCATACCCATTTAAATCTCCTGTTCTCTGTCTAGGGTGCAATTCCTTTGACTTCAAATAGTGTCCTTTTTCCTTCTTTGTAGTTCAGTTTCAAAGAAATAAATTCTTGGGGGAGCTTCTTCCCACATCTTCCATCTAAGCCATATCCTTCTCATCTTCTCCACAGCCCTTCTGTGCCTCTCTACACTATTACAGCACTCACTTGAACATTTGCAACATTATTTGTCAGTGGCTATCTTCATGATTGTTCGGTAAGCATGAAGAAGGCAGGACAGCAGGATCATGTCTGTCTTGCTCATCGATGTATCCTTGGTACTTAGGATATACTTCATGTTTAGCAGGTGGTTGGATGAATGGATGGTTGGATGAATGAAGGTATGGTATGTTCTGATGTCATCAAGGTATGATGAAACACAGTTGGAGTGCAGCACGGGCCACAGCTTGGCCTCTCTCCCGTCAATGAGCATCACCTATGGATACCTTCAGCTACAGAATCATGAAGTCTGATAATCTGGGAGTTGGTTATGATCTCTCTGATCAATAAATTCAATTCATTTTGGAGAAATAACAAAATGAGAGTGGAAGTGCCTGGGTGGAAGAAACAACTGGTTACATCATCAATCACCATTTTCTTCATTATTCTTAAAAGCAGGAGCCATATTTTGTTGTTGGTGGTGATAGGTCCAGGTTTAAAAAATAACACCTAGATCTAACAGCTCCCGACTGTCTATACTTCTAGATTCAATGGACCTGATTCCTATGGGCATCCCTGGACATTAACATAAAAATAAAATATTTTAAACATTAAAATAAAGAAAAAATAAGTTAACAAAACCTCATTTCTTCATCCTTTTCAGGGAGGGATGAATGTGTGAGAAAGCTTTGGGTAGAGGCAGCTTCCAGACTATCTCCTTTAGAGATATTCTGACTTTGGAAGCAGACCCTTTGCACCCCTTCCCTTCATGCTTCTGTAATGCAATCCTGGAGACCAAAGCTATGGTGGTCATTCTGTGCCCCTAAAGCAATGGTGATGACAGAAGCCAATGATGGGTGTTAGAGAGAGTGGGATGCCAAATTTAGAGTCTGGAATACTAGTGACATCTGAAACCTACCATAAGCTCTTCCCTTGGTCTGTACAACCCAGCACTGCACCACTCACCTCTGCACCACCTACCATTTTATGCATTTTATACAACCAGCACCACCTAGATTCTGTTTTTAACAAGCCAATGTCATTTGGATTTTCTATTACATGAAGCCCACTTGATCCATGTCTGCTCCATTCTCAAAGCCCCTTTCGTGGGATGGTACATGTCACCTGTAACCAGTCTGTCCATCCACAACCTTCTCTGCTCTTTCTGTTTTCCCTATTAATGACTTCCTCTCTACCTTGGTAGAAGAGACATACACACATACCTGCATGCATCATACATATAACCAAACATACAGACATACGTAGAGACATATGTACACACACACACACACACACACACACACACACACACAGAGAGAGAGAGAGAGAGAGAGAGAGAGAGAGAGAGCTATCTTGTCCCAACCTTACAACTTCTTGCCATATGATCCATAAGTCTTAGCATTGGCATTGACTTTATGGAGTTGCCATGGAAATTAAATGAATTAGTGCTCCTAAAACACCTAATCCAGAATGTCATGCTGGATCCATGTCAGCATCCCCCGAGGACTTTATAAAACATACCAATGGCTGGGCCACCCCAGACCACTTATGTAAGAATCTTCCAGGCTGCAACCCAGCACTCATATCAAAAGAGAGTGAAGAAATCTCTGCAGATCTTTCTAATGTGCAGCCAGGATAGACAGCCTCTGGACTTTGAGCCACAGCGGGGACTTGCATGCAGCTAAGTATGCATCCATGCACACAAGCATGCACACACAAACACACACCACACACACACACACACACACACACACACACCACTGGCCTGTCTAACATCTCTCTTTCAGATCAATCCTTTGCCTTAAATGACATATCTCTCCCAACATTTGTCCCTCAAAGCCTCTTTAGGAGGCTTGAAAGTTTGGAGAAGTCCTTTCTCAGTCTTTTCTAACAGAACTGACCACTTCTTCCTCTGGGTCCAAGTGTCACTGAGCAGATAATATTGTCTGCCTGCATGTCTGTCTCCTAGCACCTATGTGTCACATCTCACCTGTGACCTGTCCATCCACCACCACTTTCTCTAATGATGTTTCTGATTCTCTCTCACCTTGAATGAAAGGAGAGAGGAAAGGAAGGGAGGAGAGAGAGAGAGCTTTTCAACTTCATGGTTTTTAAGAGCAAAGAATGGTATCCAATTTATCATTGTGATTCTAATCCTTGAGGAAAAATGATAATAATTTAACTGACCATCAGGATATATATATATATATATATATATATATATATATATATATATTGACCCACTATGTGCCAGACATACTACTCTCTCCTAAGACAAGAAACTACAGAGCTCAAGTCCAAGAACCCTTATAGTTTTCCTGCTGTGATCAAAGCATGCCCAGGGAACACCATGCAGTTACCTCCAGCAAGCCATTGCCCTCTCTGAGCACCCTTTCCTTGTCTGTAATTGGAGATAACCATGTGATGACATCATAGGACTGAATTATGCACACAAGACACCAGTTCCTAGCTCATGTAAGCTGCTATTAGCATCATATTTTGCCCTCACCATAACCTAGTAAAGTGATCACTATTTCTGTATTTTCCATTTTAAAAGAAGAATCTGTCCCCAGAAATCTTTGCTTTGCAGGGTGATACACGGCTAATTAAGTGTCAACTGGGAGAGCAGGACCCAGGATCTGAGCTCCTCCCTCGCCAGTTTCCTTCAGGCCAAGTGGCTCAGTGACATTGTGCCCTCTCCCCGAAGAGACTTGGGTATGGGGAATGAGGAATAAATGGACTTCTTGTGAGTTAGGGAAAGGGCCTGACTTGTGTAGCCAGGCTCAGGAGGAGATCCCATCCTCCCCATTCCCCGAATCCTGAATCTCTGTGTGTGTCCAGGAGACAGCAAGCAGGCTGCTGCTACAGGGGCCTGAGACATCATGGCCTGGAAAGTGGTGACTGGCAGAATGCAGAAAGAGTGAGCAATGGGGGCTTGTCAAGCAGAAGGACAGGAATAAAGAGGAGGGGTGAGGGAGGAGGGGCCAGTGACAGCTCTGGACAACTGTCAGGAACAGAAGGAAAGGCATCTGGGATTGGGAGGGGGCAGGGAGCTAGGGGGTAAAGAGAGCCCAGTGGTGCCCAGCTGATTTTCTCCCCATGTGGAAGAGCTGTTGCTATGACAACATCAAGAGGCAGATCGATGCTTGGCTTTGGATGGAGCTCTCAGTCACTGCCAACTCCCTCTTCTCTCCCCGAAGTGCAGAGTGTGAGAGTGAGCGTGCAGGAGGGGGAAACCACAATTCCCAGAGTCCTATGGAGCCGCGATGTGGGTCTTTGCAGCCCTGGCTAAGGAATACTCACCCTCTCTCTAGAGTTAGGAGGTCTGAGATGTGATCCTCTTGCCTCCTGGCCCTCTGGCTCGAGAGAGATGAGATGGAGAACAGTTCCCCAGACCCTGAGAGCTGGGAAACCTCCTGGCTGCTGTCACTAAGTTTGGAGGTCACAGGAGCCAAGCATTACCTTTCTTCTCTTAGTCATGCAAAGAGAACTGCTAAGGGATGCAAGACAAATTCTGAAACCTTTATAGGACTCCTCCACCTGGAAAACTGCAGCAAGGAGACTTTCTCTGGTAGGAGGGGAACATTTTGGAACATAGCAAGGATGTCTTCCATCAGCCTCAGGAGACAGGGTCACAGGAAGGATCCCGTGTTAGCCCCTGCTTGCCTCAACAAGCAAACCTCCATTCAATGGTCATGTTTTTGAGCTTATAAAAGTACAAGTACTGCAAGGCAAGATTGCATGTTGACATCTTACCCAGATGACAGGAAGGCAGGCTGGAGTTCAGGGAAAGGAATCTGAGTGCTCCTTTCTTTAGCCTTGGCATGATATTGGACTTCCGGTTTGTTTGTGTTTGCACCTTGTTTTGATTTGGTTTGGTTTTGACTTTCTGAGATAGGGTCTTTGTAGCCCAGGTGTTCTTGACACTTATCATGGCCTGGAATTCATGGTGATTCTCCTGCCTCAGCCCCAAGAGTGCTGGGATTACAGGCACGAATTACCATGCCAAGGTTAAATTATGGGGCTTTTATATTTATTCCTATGCCAAGTAGGTTGGAAGAATATTAATACAGGGGTTACTGTCAGCATTACATGAGTTAGAAGTAAGAATATGTTTAAAGGCAGCTCTCATTCTGTAAGTAATGGAAACTTATCAGTCACACCTGAATGAAGTGGACTTGCCTGGGAAAAATTTTCTGAAAGACAGAAGAAAGGCTAGGGTGCCATCGGGCACCAGGCCCTGTACTAGCATCATCTGGTTTGTGTTCCTCTGCAGTCCTGGAAAGCATGTCTCCCTCATTTTTCAGATGAGGAAATTGAGTCTTGGAGAGACTAAGTGTATTTATTGCCAAGGTCACACTGAAGGCTAGGAATGGGCCTAAGATTTGAGTGATCTCAGGTCTCTCTGACTCCAGCTTGTTCATTGAAAGTACAGTTGCAGAGCACATGTTCCTGCCCATGAAGGGTTAGGCTTCAGGACCATCTTGGCATAAAGATGTAAGTTTCATCAAGGAAGGTAGTAGAGAACAGGCCAGGGAGGCACTGAAACTGATTCTATCCATCTCCCCTGCAGGGCCTCCATTAATACAAATTCTCATTGAACTCAAGTTCACGGGACACACAAACTCTGGTTAAATACCCATGAGCAGTTTGCTACTGACTTCAGCTAAAGAAAGAAGAGAAAGGTAGATGAAACAGACAGCCTGCTCCAGAGCAACAAGCCTCTCCATTATCTACTCCAAGGCCAACAGACTTTCTCCAATAGTCCCATGTGAGCAATCGGAGACAAACCACTTCCCACCAGTCACTTCCAACTTGCCACGGTCTGTCTTCATGGAGTGCCAGGTAAGGAGAGCATTTCTCAGCCAGGCAAGAAGCTGACAGAGAATAAGGCTTTTCTGGGTGGGGAGGGAGTATGATCTCCTGCCAGAATGAACACACACGTGCCAGGGGACCTAGGAAATTCCAGGAAGGGCAAAGCTGCCAAGTAGAGACTCTCCAGCTGCCAGCCTGGAACAACGCACAGGAAGCTATGGGCAGGCCCTGGCCCTGAGGGGAAAGAGTAGGGAACTTTAGGAACAGGGCTACCACCAAGAAGACAGTGAGTTCTGCTAATAGTGCTGGAAATTCAGCATTCTGCTGTCTGCTTTGTCTTGAAAATGAATATAGTTTTAATTAGTCAATTAATTTAGCATGAGTACATGTGGAGTGTGTGTGTGTGTGTGTGTGTGTGTGTGTGTGTGTGTGTGTGTGTGTTGTGCATGTTCATGAGTGTGTAGGTATGTGAACCTGTGAAGGCTAGGGAAGTATGTCTGGTTTCTTCCACTGTCACTTTACCTTATTTTCCCAGGACAGGAATTCTCATTAAACCAGAAGAAAGCTTGTCATTTGTCTAGGCTGGCTGACTGGCCAGAGAGCTTACTGTCTCTGCTTTTCCCTCAGTGTATACACAGCCATGCCCTCTTTTTACATGGGTGCTGTGGATTTGAACTGGTGTCCTCATGCTCTTACTCACTGAGTCATCTTCTCAGCCCTAAATGCAGCTTTTTTTAAAAAAAATAATGAGGGTTTATTTTTACTTTGAAACTGAATTAGAAGCAATCCTGTGGTTGCTTCCAGACCCATTCTATTGTTAGCTGTTTAAACCCCAGGCATTGGAATTATCCTCAAAAATAAAGTAAAAAAAGTGTGCAGTAGGAACTTCCTCCTTGGATGACTATAGGGAAAAGGACATAAAGTGTGAGCAGGAAACAACTAATGACATCTCTGGCATTCGAAATGCTCTGTGAGGTTTCTACTAGGATACTGTGTTTCCTAGGCAAGGAATAGGCTCTGTGGCATTCAAAGACACACCATTAAGGCCGGGAAGAAAAGACGGCAAAGAGATGGTAGTAGGTGTGGCATCCTGCAAGAGCAATGTTCCCTTTCCATGGGTAAGATGATATTAGCTCTATTTTTACAGATGAGGGACACTGAAATAGAAAACCAACTGAACTACTCAAGTTCATCTGCTCCATAAGTTGAACCAGGCAGTGTAACTAGATTGCAAGGGTGGGCATTTCACTTTCTAGTCCTACAGTTTTTTTTTAAATGTTTCTATTGCTTTTTTTTTGAAAATTTTATACATTGTAGTTTGAACATTTTTATCCTCTTCCTCCATCCTCTCTCAGATCCACCCCATCCTATACTCACCCAACTTTATGTCATTTTTTTTAATCCATAAAGTTCCATTAGTGCTGCCTAATATAGTCTTAAGTGTGTGGCTATCAATGGAGCATGTTAGACCTACTGGGAGCTGTACTCTTCAAGGAAACTATCTCATCCTCTTCCTGAAACCAAAAATTATCATAGATCTTCAGCTAGGAATGGACTGCATGTCACTTCCCTGTCCCTGCCCACTCCATGCTGGGATTTTATTTGGCTTGAGTTTACTCATACCTTGTCCATGCTGCCAAAGACACTGTGAGTTCATATGTGCAACTCCCCTGCTGTGTCTGGAAAACACATTTTCTTGTTGTTATCTGCTGTCTCCAGCTCTTACAGTCTTTCCACCTGCTCTTCTGAAATGATCTCAGAGCCTTGAGAGGAGGGGTGTGTGATAGATAATACCCCCAGGGAGGGCAGCTGCTGAGGACAGGCATTGCTAGAGACTAGATCTACCTTTGTATCCCCAGGCAAGAGACTTTACCTATCTGTGTCTGCTTCTTCACCTGGAAACTGAGGATTGGATGTGATAATGTATGGAAGAGACCCTCCCAATGTCAGGTGTTGGCAACATACATTTTAGAGAGCTTGAATTCCAGTCTTATCTCTGACTGGGCTTGCTATGTGGCTGTTATGATTAGTCTTAATTATTAAGTTGAAACACTCTAGAAACACCTGAAAGAAGTGCTTCTGAGAACATCTGTGAGCGGTTATCTTACATATGGTACCTGATATGGGAAAAATCTGTTCACTGCGGGTGGCATCATTCCCTAAGCATCGGGTAGAACTGTATAAGGATGGGAGCTGAGCATGCATTTACTGGTCCCTTCTTCTGATGATGAACAGGTAACCAGTTACTGCTTTTGATTGATTGCTATGATGGACTGTAATCTGGAGTTGTGAGCCAAAGTAAACCCTTTCTCCACTTAAGTTACTTTTGTCAGAATACTTTATCACAGTAATGGGAAACAACACTAAGACATTAATCCTGGCTAAGCCACAGCATCTCTGGGCTTTAGAGCATCAGAATTACTAGGGAAACACATGAGCCTCCCATCTGGAGATTTCCATTTGGTTTGTTGGGAGGAGGCCTGCACATCTGTTTTCTTTTCAGCTCATTAGATACACTGGATATACATTCGGAGTCAAAATGCCACAAGAGAAGGGTTCCTTAACCAGCAGTAGCAGCACCACCTTGGAATTTTCTAGAAATGACACATCTTTGGGCATTTAGAAATTTCTTAAAAATCAGAATGATAAAAGCAATCTTTCCAGACAAGCTCTGTACATATGGTGTGTATCCAAATTTGGGGGCTCTTGGACCACAGAATTCAACCCTAAATTCAATTACTTTTTAGGTCATAGGCATTGGAGAAGCAAAATAAAGGAACTGTGCAAGCACAGGAGAAGTTGTGCACAGAACAGAAAAACAAGGGAGGTGGAGAAGATCCAAAGAACCAGCCAAGATCGTGGTCTCTCCAAGTGTGTTGGCTTGGCATGCTATGAAACCTGCTTTTAAGAAATGAAAGGCTTGGTACTGGGAAGAAAATCCAATCTATAAACTGCTTCCTGCATAAGCACAAGGAACTCAGTTTGATCCCCAAAGCCTACATGAAAAAAAAAAAAAACAGGTGTGATATATGGTACACACTTGTAATCTCTACACTAGGGAAGTGGAGACAGGCAGAACCTGGCCAGTTACCCCAGCCCATTGAGAAAGCTCCAGATCAGTGAGGAGAAAGCAACATTGGAGACTGACCCCTGATGTGGACACATGTGTATCCACCCCCCCCCCACACACACATACACAAACAATTTAGAGTCTTCCGTGGGTCAAATCAAGGAGTGCAGCAGGAAGGGTTGATAGCACAGAATAAGAATGGTGTGTCTTCTTGAAAAGTCAATTTACCAGAAGGTGTTTTAGGAGGAAAAAAGTTAAATTACGGTGCCAATGAGGAGTAGGAAACATGACAGTTAGATTAAAACCCACAGATGTATTAGGACACAGAACACCACCTGCTTATATACTGCTTAGACAAGAGAAAGGTTTCAGAAGCACTTTATACTTAAATTTGGGAGTTCTGGATTACACCCTTGGTCCCAAGGCCCTCTCCTCACCCTGTGGACTCCTCAGTGGAAAACATGGCCTTTAATGAGTAAATTAATGAACTGACTAATTCATCAATTGCTTGATGGATGAGGCAAATGGTTGAGCTCATACCTATGCCAAACCTATTACTAAGTCCAAAGAAATTCCTGAAAAATGCGTGTTTTTGCCATGTCAAAGCTTACAGCTTCATATGTGTGTGGTGGGGGAAGGGCCATGGACAGGCTGGGACATTGGCCCAACTATCACATGGATAAATTTGTAGTAGTAAGATGAAGTGTTCTAACAAGTGTCATGAAGAGCAAAGGATATAAGAGCAGGCAATGGGACTAAGCCTACGGTCAGGTTAGAAAGAACATTTTGGGGGAAATGCCATCTGAACTCTAACTGGAGATGCATGTTAGGGATGCATATCTGGCCCATCCTGACCCCTTTGACCTATTCACCTTCTGAACGTCCATGGTTCAGCACCTATTGTAATGACCAACTTCTGATTTCTGTCATTTGGGTCCCACCTACAAGCCTCTTATACCCAGGGAATGGAGACACCAGACATGGCTTGATTATATGCTTCTGATTGTATTTACAAAATTTATTTTATTTTAAGACCATCTTATGTGGTCCAGATTGGCCTCCAACTTACTATATAGCTGAGGCTGGCCTTATATTTCATATCTTCCTGCCTCTGCCTCTTGAATGCTGAGATTGTAGGTGTGGGCCTCCACACCTGCCAAGAACTGTATTTTAAGGGGAGATTTTATTCAACTTTTTATAGGAAAGCCATATGCAAACAATGCCATAAGTATGCCCTAGGTAAATGGTAGCTAGCAGGGCAACTGCTTCTGCCAGGCTTGGAGGTGCACACCTTTGATCTTAGCACTTGGGAGGCAGAGTAAGGTGGATCTCTGTGAGTTCAATGCCAGCCATGGCTATATGGTGAGAGCCTGTCTCAATAAAAGGAGACAAGTGAGTGAGTTGCAGAAGGGTATGAAAGGTGTGTCAGAACTGAGAAGCCCTCCAAAACACATGAGATGAGGGAATATGAAATACTTTGTCTCATTGGCTTCTCTTGCTGTCTGTGTAGCATCTTAAATAATATCACGATCCTCCAGGGTACACTACATTTTTGTGTGGCTGTGGCTTGTGAGGGCTACATTTTGTTGTTGTTGCTGTTGCTTTGGGGAGGGTGCCAGGGCTGACAAAACTGCAAAGTCTCTTGGGGCAAAGCACCGCCACCTCTGTAGCACTCACAGCAGCTGTTCACATAGCTCTTAGAAGGAAGGTTCATTAACTCACATGCCTGTGTACCACAAGCGCTGGGATCTATCCAGTCCTTAATCTTGTCTTTGCTCTCTGCTAAGTGCTCTTCATGTTTTTCTTCCTTGAATTCTCACTATGACACCTCTGGGGACAGAGGTAGTCTTGTTCTTTCAATTCTGCAGAAAAGACTGAGGGTGAAGACAGGGCAGCAAAAACTTGAAGAGGTTTGTACAGAAAGGAAGAGGCAGGGCTGAGGCTTGAACTCACATCTAGGCACTGCTGTTCCTCGCTGTGGTCTTATTCCATGCTCAAAAGCTAATGGCTGCAGCAAACAACTCAGCATCCAGACACTGCAATGTGGTGATATCTTGCTTGTTCAAATAAAGCCTGTCTAAAGGTCAGAGAATGGAGCTTTCCACTTGCTTACCATAGAGGTCTGGAGGTCTAGAGACAGATAGTGAGATGCCTGGGGCGAAAGAGGATATAAGCAGGTCAGAAACAGGAAATCGCTCTCTTGTCTGCTGAGACACTAAAAAGGCAAGGTGTGGTGTGGCTTGCCTCTCCTCTCTGATCTCTCAGCATTTTCCTCCATATCTGATTCCAGCTTTTTATTATTTAGACCAAGTAAGAACTCCTTTTACACTGCAAACCTTTTTCAGACCTGAGCCACAGACATCTATTCAGAAGGACAATGCTCACTTCCTCAGAGGGAGCCCATGCCAAAGCACTTTTTTAAGAAGAAAATAAGGACTTAAAAGTGAAAAACTGGAGGAAGGAGATGATGGCAAGTACCATGGACTGCCAGTTAACTTAGTGAAGTTTTATCACACAATACTTCTCACTCCTTCCACTCGACAGTGACACTCATTGTGGACCAAACACTCACTTTTCACGTGCTGCCATGATAAGCTTTGCTGTATGTTACTCATATGGTGATTGATATCAAAGAATTAGATTTTATTTTGAAGTTATGTACACATAAGAAAATGCAAGAACTATGAAGGAGGAAAGTGACACAGTACAGTTCAATTCACAAGTTCTTGTAATGATGTCAAAACAATTTGCCTTCACCAGAAAGCACACTTCATTTAAAAACGTCTTCCCTCCCTCCCTCCCTCCCTCCCTCCCTCCCTCCCTCCCTCCCTCCCTCCCTCCCTCCCTCCTCCCTCCCCTCCCTCCCTCTCTCTCTCCTTTCTTCCTTTCTTGGGTATGCGTGTGTAAATGTTCCTGTGTGTATCTCTCTCTCTCTCTCTCTCTCTCTCTCTCTCTCTCTCTCTCTCTCTCTCTCTCTCTGTGTGTGTGTGTGTGTGTGTGTGTGTGTGTGTACCTGAATTGCCACAGTGTATTTGTGCAGAGGACAACTTGAAGAAGTCAGTTCTTTCCTTTCACTATGTGGGTTCTGGGGATCAAATCCAGGTCATCAAGCATGGTGGAAAGTGCCTTTACTCACTGAGACATTTTGTTGGCCCCTGAAGATGGAGGTTTCTGTCCCACCTGGTCCCATAGCTGATTAGCCCCAAATAAATGCACAGACACTTTATTAATTATTAAACTGTTGGTTGATGGCTAGGGCTTCTTAGTGGCTAGCTGTCTCTTAATTATTAACCCATAACTACTAATCTATGTATTTCTACATGGCCTTATCTTACCAGAGAATGCCTGGTGCATCCTATCTTCCTGGTCTCTACATGGCATCTCTCCCTGTGGCTTCTCTCTCCTCTCTCCTTCCTCTCATAGCCCCACCTATACTTCCTGCCTGGCTACTGGGCAATCAGTGTTTCATTCATCAACCAATAAGAGAAACATACATACTGAAGGGTATCCTTATCAGGCCCATATGCTTCAATGTTTTTCATCTTTCCCCCAGGCTAGTGTTCTGTAGCCTAGCACTCTCCAGAGATGCTGGGCAGTGGTCCCAGCTGCAGGCCCCAGTGAATCACCTGATCTCCAATGTTCTACTGTGTACTATGTTGCCATGCAAAATGCTCCATAGGTTAGGTGTGTTAAATACATTTCAACCTAACATTTTCAACCTGTAGTAGATTTAGAGAAGTATTTGTAGAGCCAATCTCTTCCACCTACCCTACCAATCAGGTCTCATTTCTGGAAAGAACCACCATTGTCAGTGACTTAACTATCTTTCCACACAGTGTACATACACATGCATATACACCACCTATGATGCAAACTCCAGTCCCAATTTCTCTTCCATCTACCTCTCCATCCACAAGCCTCAGACAATCACTTGTCTGTACCCTGCCACCCTGCCTCTATGTTGGTCGACATATAGTTTTTGTTGTCAGGTATCCAACTATAATTGCATATCATTGAACCAATGTCTCCACATCTTTCTACCTGCTGGTCTGCCAAGATTCATCCCTTATTTTTTATGAAAAAGATCAACTAATAAATTTTATGTGTATGTGTGCAAATATGGTGTGTGTGTGTGTATGGTGTTCATCCATATAGGTACATGGAAACCAGAGGATGTCAGGTCCTGCAGTCACTTTCCACCTGTTCCCTTATGACAGGCACTCTCACTGAACTTTAAGCTAAACTGGCATCCAGAAAGTCCTAAAAATCCTTCAATCTTCCTGTCTCCACGTCCACACAGTTGTATGTGTGACCATGCTCAGCTTGGAACATAGGTGTGGAGGTTCGAACACAAATTCTCATGCTTGCACGGCTAGCACGTGCACCCTTAACACTCTTTCCAGCCCTGTCTTCATTTCCAACTTGAACCCCAAATTCCTGCTTGGTGAAGGAGGCCCCAGAGAAACCCTTGCCTCTGGCTTTCCTTTTGTAACTGCTTCTCCAGCCACACTGTCCTTGCCACTCTCCAGGAATATAAAACATAGCTTCCCCACAGAGCTCTGTACTAGCCAGACCCTCTGTCCCCTCTTCTGCCAGGTCATCAATGGTTTCCCATTTAAGTACTGCTCACTTTCCATATCTTCTGGTTTTCTCTGACTCCTATATGACCATTGCTCCATCCTATATGACCATTGCTTTAATGTCCCTCTCCATTCAAAGAACATGTGCCATTAAAATTCATTGTCGAACATGAGAAAGTATTCAACATCCTTAGCCATCAGGTAAATGCAAATCAAAACAACTCTGAGATACCATTTTACTCCTGTCAGAATGGCTAAAATCAAAAACACCAATGACAGTTTATGCTGGAGAGGATGCGGAGAAAGAGGAACACTCCTCCACTGCTGGTGGGAGTGCCAACTTGTACAGCCACTTTGGAAATCAGTATGGTGACTCCTCAAGAAAATGGGAATGAGTCTACCACAAGATCCAGCAATTCCACTCCTAGGCATATACCCAAAAGAAGCACATTCATATAACAAGGACATCTGTTCAACCATGTTCATAGCAGCATTATTTGTAATAGCCAGAAACTGGAAGCAGCCTAGATGCCCCTCAACTGAAGAATGGATACAGAAAATGTGGTACATTTACACAATGGAGTACTACTCAGCAGAAAAAAACAATGGAATCTTGAAATTTGCAGGAAAATGGATGGAACTCGAAGAAACCATTCTGAGTGAGGTAACTCAATCACAAAAAGACAAACATGATATGTACTCACTCATATGTGGACCTGCTTTATGATACATAGTAGTGACCATGCTTTATCAGAGCTGTTTTTAATGATGTTGTTCAGAATGGTTTCCTTCCAGATGATGATTGACAAGCTAATTTAAAAAAAATGGTGCCAGGTACTACAAGAGTAACAGAACTATGCTGTTTTTCTGGGTTTTGTTTTTTACTTTTTTTTTTTAATGGAGAGTGCTGGATGTCTCTACAATTTTGTTCAAATGACTGCAGAACCTGGAAAAGCTGTTGCTGCTATTGATGCATAACATACTGCCATTATTGATATACATATATATATATATAGATATATATATATAAATACAAAAAATAAGTTAGTCATTGTTGGCTTTTTTAATTTGTACTGGAACATTCTTTTACTTTGTTTTAAGTATATGTTTCTCAAGTAAACAATTAGGTATTTTTCCATACCTGTTTCTTTCTGATGTAGACTTCAGGTTAATTAATATTTTAGTGCATCTGGTAATATATTATGTGTTCGAAGCCTAGTGACTTTTCATTTTGATGTTCTTGTGATTTCTTATGCTGTATTCTCCAAGCAATAAAATTTTGATGTATTTTATAAAAAATAAATAAATTTCAATTAAAAAACAAGAATATTCATTGTCTATTTTTGTCTCACTCCTCTGCCAAACTGTGTCTCATAAGGACAGAAACATTATTTACAGTGTATCCCTGGTCCCAGAACTGGGTCTGTATATAGTAAGTACTCAAAACTATTTTCTGGGTGCATGGTCAGCAAGACGGCTCAGCAGGTAGGGGCATTTGCTGCCAAGCCTGCTCACTCCAGTTGATCCCTGGAACCTGCTTGGTGGAAAAAGAAATTTCAGTCCTGAAACCTTTCCTCTGATCTCCATACACATGTTCTGGGATGCATGCATCATCCAGGATAGACAAACAGACAAACATAAACAGGCAAGCAGAAACATTTCCTGGGTGGTAAATGAAGAGCTAAAATTGTAGGGTTAGGGATACCTAGATGGTTCAACACATTTGGAGAGCATTTGAAAGAAGAGGCAAGAGGGTGGAAGGGAAGGAAAAAGGAAGCCAGGAGGATCAATTTTAGGTCTCATGTTTCCTTGCTGTAGTATAATTAACATGGCATAGAATATGTAATCATACACATCTGTAAATTTTGGTAAAATTTTACAGCTGCATAACTACTACCATGATCCAACATATTTCCCTGTTGACGTTCTCTCTAAGCTGGTGCGCATCCCTCCTCAAAGCACCAGTCCCCAGTGACCTCTAGTCAACTTCCTGACCATAACTTTACATTTTAAAATTTTAATTTAAATCGATCATATGTTACATTTTCCTTCCTGTCAGTCATCACCACAATGTCTGCCATGCTCTTTGTAGGTATATCCATGTCATCACATGCTTTAGCAGCCATTGTTCATTTTTGTTGTTGGACAGTATTCCATTTTTATGGATATACTACATCTCAATTGTTCATTCTTAAGTTGATAGGTATCTGTATTGTCTCCAATTTGGGGGTATTAAGCATGTTTTCATATGTATGGCTTGGTGAGAAAATAGGTTCTCAGATCTTTGGAGTAGATATCTAGGAGAGAAATTGTAAGTCATATGATAACTATATGAAACATTTTATATCCTTAGAATATTTTTGGAGTTTCCCAAGTGAGGTAAGAAAATGCTCCAAATGGATATAAGAAAATGTAGATAAAACTCTGAGCAGAAAACTTGTCTCCAAGTCTTAAGTGCATCGCCAATTCACTATAACACTGTTTGATGGCTGCATGGAGTGTTGTCTGTGGGGAGGCAGTGAAATCTTCCAGGCTTCAAACTACCACCTGAGCCTAAGTCTTCACCCAATGACTCTGAAGAAGTTCCTTCTTGAACAATGATTTGAATGAGAAGCAGTTGATGAAATTGATTATGTGAGGAGGAACATGTTCTCTACTGATTGATAGTCGCCACCCAAAGGTGAGAGACTAACAGCCAGTGAACTCATTCAAAGGGTGGGAGAGAGCTTCCTGGCTCCTGCCAAGGTTCCTCTTTCTCTGTCACCATCTTCAACAGCAGAGGTCCTGAGGACCCCCGCACCTAATAGCTCAGATCATCCTGGGAAGTCCTGACTTCGGATTTCAAATCTTGTTTACAATAATGAAGCTCACCCCGCCCCCCCACCCCATGGCCTTGAGCATCCTTTAGGGAGAGCATCCTGCTTGCTCCTAGCATTCTACTTTGCTCTGCCTGTAAAAACCTTCACTTACTGAGGGTCGATCTCCAGAAGTGGACTCTCTCAGCCCCACTTCCTCATCCACATGAGAAAATAAGGAACGAACTATGGTTCTGCCCTTAGAAACCTTTTGCAGCATGAAATCGGTATCAGTCTCAGGGTATAATTTTGGCTTCAACAGTCAATCCCTGATGTTCCTGGCTGAACAAAGCCGAATTTGAAGGGGGGAAAAAAGCAAACAAGCAAGCAAACAAACAAGAAAGCCCAAACAAGTAAAAAACTCAGATTGCAGGCAGAGCTTCTCAGCAATTGGAGTAAATAAACAGTCCTTGCTGTGGGCTCCCACCTCCTCTACAAAGAAAAGGAACACTGAGAAAATGATTGGCCAGGTGGACTGACATTTCAGAATAGAAATGTAATAGAGGTTCTAGCTAAGAACATGGTAATTGAGGCTGCCTTGCAGAGGTGATGGGTTGGGAGGCTTGCAACTTCTTGATGACTCATTGTGGGAATTGATTGATGAGAGTTGGGAGCATTGGGGAAAGGGGCCTGGTAGCTGTGGGGTTGAGTCCTGAGGAAGGGACTGCCCAGGGGAAGGGGTTTTGGCAATACTGCTCTGAGGCCCCAAGGACTGCCTCTACATCATGTGCTATAGTGACAGATTCCTGACGCTGGCTAATGTGTAAGGGAAAGAGAGTCTACTAGCTTAGTTTTCGAGGCTGAAAGCTCTTGATTAGAGGCCTCAAGTGGCAGGTCGTCTTGATTGTCAACTTGATGAGAGTTGGGGCACCTGGAAACATACATGTAGCCTTAGCTGTGAGGCTATCTCCAGAAAGGAGCAGGAAATTCCCACCCTAAATGTAGGCAGAGTCACCCCATGGGTTGAGGTCCCAAGATGAATAAAAAGGAGAAGTGGGCTGGGAACGAGTGAGTCCCCTACTACACCTACATTGGGCTATCTGGTGCTCAAACACAGTCCTGCAGCTGTTGAGAGTCCCCCATCTGAATAAGCTCATTACGCTAATATTGGGCACAATGGAAAAGATTCTGGTGTTTGTGCTGCCAATAAAGTATTATTGGAACATAACCACACCCATTTGTCTATAGCTCATCTCTAGCAGCATTCCCATTATAATGATAGCATTATGTAGTCACTACCAAAATGCAATGGCTTCAAAACTGGGGGCCAGGAAAGCATGCTAGGCCTTTGCCGAGGAGTTTGCCTCCTCTTCTAAAGGATGAAGCCCCAAGGAAGTCTGGTCACACAGCTTTCAGAAGGTGGATGCACAGTAGACTTCTCAAGAAATGAGTGTAGGAGGTTACTGGTGTGGGACCTTTTGAATACTGTGACTCGGCCTTCTTGTGGGCAATCTGTAGCAGGGAGACTCATATATAAACAAGGGCAAGAAGGAAGTGGGCCCCTTCTCTCTTCCTCCAGAGACACCATGTGATCCTGGGATGAGGACGCCAATGGAAGGCATCCTACATAAGATAAGTCTTATAAAATATATAGATTTATGATAATTAAGACTGAGCTAGCAGATGAGAATCCTAGTCATTGGCCAAGCAGCATTTGTACCTAATAGAAGTCTCTGTATATTATTTGGGGCCCTAACTTGGCGGGCAGAACTAAGGCGGCTGGTGGAAAGTGCCCACGTGGCGGTTGGGCTTGGGTGGTTTTTGGCAGAAAGATTTATCATAACAGAATGGTGTCAGAAGTGGGAAGACCACATGCCCCAAGGTTCCCAGAGGAAGAAGGAAACCTGCTGCCACAACCGGCCCTGTCGGGCTGCTAAGAGGCATTGGAGCAGCTTCCATATGCTTGCACCGTCCCGGCACTCTTGGGGGATGGACTCTGCACTCCTGAGATGATAAAGACAGATTCAGATAAAGAAAAACCTCTAAAGGTTTACACTGCATTAAAAAATATATGTAGGCTTGTGAGAGAAAAAATAACAGGAAGAAATAGAGTAACCAGTTTTGGTGGTACACGCTGGTAGGATTTGCTAAAGGAGACAGAGGCAGGAGGATCATGTGTTTGAGGCCAGCCTGGGCTACGGAGCAAGACCCTGCCTCAAAAAGAAAAGATCTCAGTCAAATGATTGTGTGATGACATTTAAAGTCTACAACTTGATTTGTAAGAATAGTAAGCATTCTACGTAAGTGTTCAGAGTAGAATGTCAATTAATTTCCTTTTGGAGTTTCTTAATAGACTCTGGCTTAGATACCCAACCTTTTTTTTAAAACAATTTTCTTTTCTTTCTTTTTTAAAAAGATTTATTTATTTATTATGTATACAACATTCTGCCTCCATTTATGCTTATAGTTTTCTTCAGTTATTATAAAAGATAAGTTACCCTTTTTATTTAGATACAAAAGAGGAGATGATGGGGGGAAGTGCTTCTGAGTATGTGTTTGTCTTATTGGATGATAAATAAAGTACTGTTTGGCCAATGAGGCAGCAAGTTAGGTGTGACTAGGAGTCAAGGAGGATTCTGGGAAATGTAGTAAAGAAGTGGTAATCTGCAGGAAGTGACATAGCAGGGAGACTCATATATAAACAAGGGCAAGAAGGAAGTGGGCCCCTTCTCTCTTCCTCCAGAGACACCATGTGATCCTGGGATGAGGATGCCAGTGGAAGGCATCCTAAATAAGATAAATCTTATAAAATATATATATTTATGATAATTAAGACTGAGCTAGCAGATGAGAAATTCTAGTCATTGGCCAAGCAGCATTTGTACCTAATAGAAGTCTCTGTATATTATTTGGGGCCCTAACTCGGAGGGCAGAACTTGGGTGGCTGGTGGAAAGCACCCACATGGTTGTAGGGTTTGGGTGGCTTTTGGTGGAAAGATTTATCGTAACAAATCTGAACCTCTTAATGACTATGAGCAAATGGAAATTGACTTGGAGGGTCTGTGCAGTGAATGACAGCTTCATCCTGCATCTTGCTCATTTCCTGCCACCTGCCCCTGCAATTCTTGTACATTTGCTGAAACACAACTATACATACATGTAAGCACATGTGCACATCTTCAGACAGAGGACCCTTACTATTTCTGGCCTTCTCATCTATTCCTACCCACTTCTCAAAGTCCGGCACTTCATGTAGTAAGCAAGCACAGTTTTTACAGATCTTCAGTAAGGAGTCAAATTCAGGAGTCAGGCAGCTACCGTTGTTTGCAGTAAGGGGTGACCTAAGGGTATGCTGGGACTTGGGGGGCACCCAAAGTGGACCGTAACCTGGCTCTATGGCACCAAAGAAGCCTTCATGGTGATTGAGATATCAGACTAAGTCCTCAAATAGACCAGCAATTAACCAGTATGTCAGATTAGGAGGCAGAGGGTCCTGTATGAAGGAGTGTGATGTGCAAAGGCTCAGGGGCAGGGAGTAGAGGATAGAGCCCCAGGAACCAGCAGGGAGTCATGGTGTCAGGATATAGTGCTGAGAACTAAAGAGCTTCTGGGTGACTCAGGGTCCATTCACAGATGGGACAATGATGAGTAAGAGGGACATGTGGAACATATGTAAATGGTCTTGTCTGTGTTGTCTCAAGTCAGTCACTTGTACACTCTGAGAGTGGGGACTTAGTTTTTCACCTCTGTACTCACAGCACATTCTACCATTCCCCACTGGAAGAGCACTCAGCTGGTGTTTATAGAATGTTGGAAGAGGCAGACACTCTCCAGATCAAGACTCGGGTTCTCTTGGGCTTCTGTTGATCAGCTCCGGGACCCCGGCCAGGTTGTGCCATCAATGCCCAGCATCCGCTGGGCCAGCAGAAGAAGGGAAAAGACACTGTCAACATCAAATATTAAGTTATCAATAGAATCAGGCTGGAAACCATTTTCTCTGCTAAATCCAGTACCCCCTTTCCACTAGAGTTCTCAGAGGGCAGATCAATGAAGAATTTTGCTGTGTGGCTGACTGCACATCCTCCATCAAGCGCGCATATTCATCTTCAAGGAGCTGATCAATTCATTTCAAGACATCATTCTTCTAAAACAAAGCAGGGGCTGATAAACAACACTCCAAGGGTAGCTTGGAGATGATATGAATCCTACATACAAATGAAGAAAAGTCTTACATATAAGTTAGGAAACTGATCCTCCAACAGATAAACTTACTTGTGTTCACAGACCTGACAAGAAAATCATAGAGTGCAACAGTCTTCTGGAATCTCAACCCCATGCACTTACCCACCAAAAAGGGATTTGGGGTATTATAAGGCTTTGCTTAGGAAGCAGTGACCCATTGGAGGTCTTGTGTTCTGCCTCTAAGATGGCCTCTTAGACTGAAAGTTTTAGTTTGGGTGAGGGGACAACTCAGTAGTTTTCAAGGCTCCCTACCAAGTTGCTATGAGAATAGAAACTAAAATATAACTCACATTTTTACTGGTGACTTGGGCTGGTTTAAGATGACTGGGCAGGACTCCTGCATCCTCTGCTTGCCTAAGTGCTTAGCTTCAGGTCTCCTTCAGCCTGCTTCTCCATGGCCAAGCCCAACTCCCATCCTTCCCTCACCAGGAAGTAGTTCTGGCCTTGCTATACTGTGGAGTCCGGGCCAAACCAGTTACTAGCTAGGACCGGGGACAACTTCCCATGGTCATGTTTAAAGTTTAGTTTTAGAATCTTCAGCTCCTGACCAGGACTGACCACTGTCCAGGAAGTTCTGGAGGGAGAATACTCCTTTGCTTCAGAAGAAATCTCCTCTGGGATAAAGGCACAATACCTGCCTCATCCTTAGGGTAAGGTAGGCATGCCACCCTGTTTTCCATCAGTTCTTCTGACACCTTACATTCCTGACACCATGGGGCCTTTGTGCCTGCCTTCTCTTTACCAAGAATGCTTTGGTGTGTTTGATTGCTTAGAGAAATGTGAGGACCTCAATCCCTTCCCAACCTCCCTTCCTCTTTCCTTCTCTTGGAGGCGATGGTCTGTAAGGAAAACCTAGGTCTCACCATATTCTTCTCCTATACTGAGGAGCAGAGTCTGGGGCAAACAAAACATCACTTCATAGCTACAATTATTTGCCTCAAACAGGGAAGGCAGTGGGCTTTGACATCAGATATGGCACAAAAAAGGCTGACTTTCTTCAAGTTTTAAAATTCCAGAAAGTCTACCATGCCCATCTCCCAGTCCCATTCCCCTTCAAGAGAATCAATGCTTTCTTTCTTGCTGGAATTGGACATCACATTTAAATCCCCACTGCATCATTAAATATGTCTCTTGCATCCACACCGATTTACCAAATGTATTACTGGATTTTGCGTGTGTCTTTTCTGTAAAGATCTATCTTAATCCAATATTGCCCCACCTCCATTAAGGCACCTCCTTTAAAGACTGTCTCTATAGAACACTCCCTAAGTGGCTTCAGTTTCATCCCCACTTTCAGCTGGGAAACTCCAAAAATTTAGAATAGTGACAACTTCATGAGTGCCTACTATGTGCACTGTAACATATGTGATGGCAAATTATGTGATTTAGAAGACAAGTTGGTTGCTGAAACATTTAATGGTGGTTAAGTGCATTTTAATCTCTGATTTAACAGTGTGGCAGTAACAGAGGTGACATGGAGGCTCACAGTGTCATAAATCCCAGGTTCCTTCTGTCTCGTTGCTCTGCCATCTTGAGCCTTCACTCATATGTAAAATGCTGTATCATGGCATTGCAGCCAGCTGTGAAAGGAATGAAGATAAGGAATGCTACTTTCCTTTAAGGAAGTTATAGGAAGCACAGCTATATACCATCTACCCCCAACCAAAGAGTCAGAACTTATAGGACTGCCCTTACCTATCTGCAAGGGAAGCTGGGAAATGTAATCTTTAGTCCAAGAGACATGAATTCAGAAATCAGATGTTTTATCACTATAAGGAGAGGAAAGGAATCATTTGGGCACCACCAGCAACACATGCCACCACAATACAAAAAGGTGATCCTAAATGAGACCAGATTCCAAGGCTTTTGTAACTATGTTAAAAACAAGAAATAAGATGAAAATCAAATTGTCAGAGTGAGACATAGTTTCATCTAAACCAAGGGTCTCTACCTTGGTCATACCTTAATATGAAACAGCTTCAAATACTTGGAATGTCCTATCTGTGTGGCAGGGAAGATGACACCCCATGGGTACAGATGTGGCTTCTATGAAGGGAAGGGAGATTCTCCTAGCAAAACCCCCTGGAGGGTGGTCAGGCCTGGGCAGGAGATAAAGGTTACAAAAATGAACCTTAAATGAGAAGGAGGAAGCTGTCTCCACACTGTTAGTAAGTGGCTTGACCTGAACTCCACAGTGCAGAAAGGCCAAAACTACTCTTTGTGAGGGAAGGATGGTCCTCAGGCCTGGCGGTGGAGAAGCTGGCTGAGAGAAACCTGAAGCTAAGCAGGTAGACAAGCAGAGGATGCACTGCTCCTGTCTAGCCACAGAGAAATATTCTGCTTTGGGTCTATAGAAACCAGCCTCAAGTTACTAGTAAGAATTTGGGAACCGAACTCTTATATTTTGGGGTGTGAGCCTAGGCTTTAATGGCTGAGCCCTCTCTCCAGCCCAAGAATTTGAAACCTAAATTTTAGTGGCTATCTTCATGTTGGAGATTAAGGCAGAGTCCATGTGCCATTCTTAGGATGAAGTGGACATGCTGCTCAGGACTTCCTTCAATCTTTAAATATGTTACATCCTCTGCTATCCCAGGGTCTTTACACACACCTTTTTCCTGTAGCACCTCCCTCTACCACCTTTGCCTGGACTCTTCGGCTCATCTTTAGGAATCTTCTAGATCTACAGTAACCATGTAAGTCTCTCTAAGGCTCACTCTAGTAAGTTATTCCTTCTAAAACTCCTCTATTAGTCCTTTTCGCTGTTGTAACAAACTCCTCGAGGCCAGGTAATTTTATAAATAACAGAAGTTTATTTAGCTTACAGTTTTAGATGTTGAATGCCCAAAGAGGTTCTGAAATAGATTCTCTTTATTTTTATTACTTCACAGTGGAGACATATCTTGGAGGAAAGATGACATTATGAAGTAAGAAGCCAACGAATGTGAGCTCCTATGGTCTCTTTGGAAGGCATATCTCCAATGGCTTAAGGTTCTCCCACCAGGCTCCACCTCTGAGGAAGTCCAAGCTTTCAAAACCTGATGCTCTGGGGACAAACTGCATCCAAAAGAGGAACTCCCTGCTCATTGCATTTATGCTTTGCTATTATACACACTCTGTTTTATTGTTTGATCTGCATCTGTGAGCACCACAAGGACAGGAACAATGCAGTTGGAAATAAAATGGAAAACCAACTTTCCCCACACCTGAGTGATCTTGTGATCTCAACACTAGGAAGGTGGAGACTGGCAGATCCCTGGAGTTTTTCAGCCTATAAAAAAGGTGGGCTCCAGACCAAGTGAGAAACCAAACCAAACCAAACCAAACCAAACCAAACCAAACTACCTAAAATGGACAAATCTGGAGGAATGGCACCTGAGGTTATCCTCTGGCCTTAATATGCATACACACATGCATATGTATACCCACATGCACACCCAAAGAAAGAACAATTTTAGCCTTTCTCCGATAATGAAAATCTCCATAATGAGAAAAACTAAATTCGGGAACAAATCGTGTATTGCAATTTTACTTCTGTTAAAATAAGATTCATTTATTCTGTTGACAACGTGCATTGTTGTTAGTTTTCAACAGTGGTTGGAATTTACTGAGTGACTGCTATTTTTCAAGTGTCATGCTCAAAGCTGAGGACCAAGTAATGAACAAAACAAACACAGTTTATTAGGTTATCACCACCAGCCCATGGACCACTCTGTCTTGGAATGGTAGCTAGATTTCTATCTCTCTAATGAAATACCCCAGATAATCACATTATAAGGAGGGAAGGTTTACTTGGATCCACTATTTTGTAGTTTTCAGATTGGTATGGGGCAGATCACTGTTCTCAGTCTCTGTGGGGGAGGAGGCTGCTGATGGCAACAGCAGAGAGTATATGGCAGAGCCAGCTACATTCCTTAAAGCTAGAAAAGAGAAGGGAAAGGAGAGACAGCAGGTCCTGTGATCATCTTTAGGAATGTGACCCCAGTGCTCTTCAGGCCTCCTACTTCAGCCACACATCTTATAGGATATACTATCTCCTGACAGGACAAGCCCAAGGATCCAGCCATTAGCCCAATGGGACTTTGGAAATACTTTCCACCAAAACAGTAACAGCTGGTGGTCACTGAAACCAATGTTTCAGACTTCCCAAGCCTCAGTTTATTAATCTATTAAAAACAACTTCAGTTATTAACCATATATTTATTCTTGAAAATTGCTAGGCATGCAGGATACTTCAAATATATTTTCATGCAAAAAAAGAATCAATAAAATCAGTGATGTATGCATAAAACAGTTGTTTAGTCATTCTCCTGTGTGTACATATATCAAAACAGTATGATCTATGCCACAAGCATATATAATTTTACTACATTTGTTTATTTTTTCATTCAGTGTGTGTGGATCTCAGAAGACAACTGCAAAAGTTTGCTCTCTCCTTCTACCATGTGGTTCCTAGGGATTGAACTCAGGTCATTAACCTTATCAGGAAATCCCTTTACCCTTTACCCACTGAGCTGTTTTGCTCTCCCTACATAGAATATTTTAAATTTAAAAGAAATGTGATTTAAAAAATTACTGTTGATATTTATTACATAATATCTGGAAGTTTTCCACACATACATACACAATGTGTATAAACACAAGAGGGTAATAATAGCAAAGAACAGAGATGTGTCCAGGTCAAACATGAGGCTGAAGTCAGCATATGAGGGCTTGATACCTACATGTTCATCACATCAGAATCTCATTGCTGCTACTCCAGGGCACCAGGATGCTCCACAGGATCACAAAGCTGCTCAGGTCCTGGGTAAATCCAGCTACTGGAGATCAGTATATGCTAACCTACAATGAATCACTATGTTCAGCCACTTGGACCATCTGGTTAGTCATTCAGAGCCTATGAGTTCTTTCTGTGGCTTGTAAGGCTCTACCATGTCCACTTCCCAACTCTGCTCCTCCTTCATCCTGACACTAGCCTTTTGGAAGTCCCTAGTATACCAAGTGTGCTCCTGTTTGGCCTTGGTACTTCCTTCAAGAAGTCCTCCTGTCTGTCCAGGCTTCTTTCCAATATCTCCACTCAGAAGAGGCTGAACAGCTTAAGACTTCCTGAACCTTCTGTATGTCTGTCCATTGACTTACTCATGAGCATGAGCTGACACAATTAAATTCTTCTTCTTATTTCCATTGTTTTCTCTACTCAGTGTCACCTCCACAAGAACAGAGACCCAGTTTTTCTAGCTCCTGATAGAACTTCACCTTTTAAAACTATGCCCATTATAGAGTGGACATTTAATAAATTCTTGTAAAAGCCAGGCAATGTGGTGCACCCTTTTAACCCCAGCACTCAGGAGGCTGAGGTAGGAAGACCGCAAACCTAAGGCTAACCTGGGCTACACAGTTGAGACCCTAAATTAAAATAGTAGGGGTTGGGAGTGTAGCTCAGTAATAGAACTCTTGCCTAGCATATGCAAATCTCTGGGCCACCCCAGCATGGAAATAAAAGTAAATGAATAAATAACTATGTGAATGAAGAAGTGGATAGATATGCCCTGCACCATGCTACCCACAGCAGAAAATGGCACAGTGAGACACACATCTTTTGTGTCATTGCTTTCTGGTACCTTTTCTTCTTATTCCCCACAGAATAATTCTCCTGGGCCTTGTCTTACCTGAGAATTCTCTAGAATTATGAAACTAGCATTTATTTCATTATGCCAGACCCTTCCTTCAGGCTGCTCTTCTACCACAGTGCTGAGTAATTATCTTCTAGAATCTACAATGCCTCCAAGTTTTGATTAAATACTTTCCTGGCTTTTAACATTCCGGGCCAGCCAATTAGGCTATGCCCTGCCATGGCATCAGCTGGTGCAGTGATTGACTGAGGCGAACCTTGTCCCCTTCTTATTTGCAGCGATTTCCTTGAGCATTTTGATCCAGGCAAGGAGTATGACATTATTGATTTGCTCTGCTCCACTCACCAACAGCCTCATCTGCAAGAGCTGGGATCTTTATGGCTTCAATAATTTCCCGTAGTGCAGAGAACTCTTTTGTATTTTTTTTTGCTTGGCACTTTGCAGTTCTGTAAATTTTTTATGGACTCTGAGGTTAAATTCTGTCCCCTGTTTCCACATTCATCAGAATGTTGGCTTGGACTCTAAGAAAGTACATGACCTTTTTGTACCTAGGTGTGTCCCATCCCACACTGGTATTTTAAAGAGGGGGGTAAAGATGTATATAGAGATGGGAGGAGGGAGGGGGAAGTAGACAACAAGAAATATATAGAGAATATTCTAGAATTGTTCATGTTCTGTATGTCTTACTGAAAAAGACAGAAGAGAAATAGCTCAGAAAGCTTTAGTGACTTCCCTAAATTAACACAGCCAATAAGTGGGTGACTCTCTCTTGCCTCTGGGGTAGTCATTGATGATGTTCACACTCCTGGGTACAAAGTAGAATTGTTCATCTCTTTGTCCTTAGAGTCACATGATTTTCTGTGGCCAAGTGGGAGTGTACCAAAGCATTTCCAGGTAGAAGCCTTTACACACTCCTGAGTGACAGATTAATTATGTCCTTCCCACCCTCCAAGGGTAGAGGATCCTTCCACCTGTAACTATAAATGAAGACAGTGCTTCAGAAAGGTCATGGAACATGAGTGGGAAGTAAATCTGTCATTTTCAGCACTGAGCTCCAGAGACAGCCAATCCTGGTGATGCACACCTGTAATAGCAGCACTTGTGAGGCTGAGGCAAGTGAATTGCAAGTTCAAGGCCAGCCTAGGCCACATAGGGAGACCCTGTATAAAACAAAGAAGAACAAAACAAAACCACAGCACCACCATCATGACAAAAGATTCTGAGCTCTTTGTTTCCACAACATAGCCTAGCTCATCCTAACAGATACAGACTCTAGTCTAGAACCTCCAAAGATGATATGGAAGTCTTGAGATCTTGCTTGGATAACCTGGAACACAAGGGCAAGGAGGGAAACGGAAACTGTAGTTCCTTTAACATCAGATTTTCCATTTACTCTTGTTTAAAACAAGAGTTAACAAAGCTATAAAAAAGTTAAGCCTAATTTACTATGAAAACAAATCATTTCAAACATGTTCTTAAGCTTCCTTTCAGACTCGAATCTGCACATTTCCCCCATGCTTTGACGCCACTCATCTCCTTTTTCCCCTGTTGGATTCCCCATTTGCCCATTCACTCATTCAGCAAATGTCTTCCAGGTTCTTGGGGTCTTTGAAGCTTATTGGAGACACAGAAGTTTCAAACTGTTGCCAGAACTTCTTCCTGTTGCCTTGCCTCCAGCCCTCAATTTTACCTGCTGAGAGCCAATCAAAATCCTTTCTACAAGAACACCTTTCTGATACACCCTTTTCACCAAAACACATTCACCCCCCTTTTTCTCTGTGCTTATGACAGGCTGAATTTCTTTGTCTATGGAGCAGCTGGTATCTCTCACACATTCCTCTCCTTCACTAGACTATGCCTCTTCTGAGGTGGGGGGTCATTCTTCAGTCCCCCAGTGTGTCCGGGGACTTAAGTGCCCAGTTCACAGTCTGTGTCCAGTACATGCATGCTGAATGAGGGAGGGAGTGATGTTTGTTCAATCTTGTTATTATTCCCTATTTTGCATCCAACATCCCAGAACCTTAGCTCTCCAAAAATTATTAAACCATTTAAAATAATTCCATGTCTGTCCTAGATCTTTCTTTCAAAAGAGATTATGTAATTTCTTCCTAAAATTGGAAAGTTATGCATAACAATTGCAACCTTATTTTTAAATTATATTTTGTACCTCTTTATGGTATTTTACGTTTTTATATTACCCCACCATTTGTTATTGTTACATTTTTTGGAGGCAGGGCCAAACTTTGTAGCCCAGGGTGACATAACACTTTTTATATAGTCCAGACTGGCCTCAGCTTCCTGAAAGCTGGGATTATAGTCATGAGCCACCATGCCTATTTTGTTTAATAATTTTTCATGGCTGAAAAACTGCTTTTGTATATACATATAAATAGTTCAGCAGTTCCCTATGACTGGTCATTTAGGATGATTCTGCATATTTGCTATATTAACAAATAGTTTAAATACTTGGAGACGCCCTCTGCAGACAAAGGTTCTTCTCTTATCATTTCTTTTCCCTAGTACATAGTGGTTGTGTCAAAGGATATGAGTTAGTTAAGTGATCAGATCCAGAGTTCTAGGGTCCTATCTGACTGCATGTTTCAATAAGTGTTTAATGTACAGACTTCCCTGTATGAATTGGGGTAGAAGAGAGCTATTTAACATCTCTGTGTTTATCTGGATCAGGAGAAGGAGACCCCATGGATATTCTGATATGTCTAAAAAAAGGGGGCCATGAAGACTTTTATTGAAGGGAGCAAATGTCACTTAATGAGCCTGCCTCCTTACGGGCCTTAGAATGTGATTGTAGCCAGTGGAAATGTCTGCCTTCTGGTTGCATTTCAAACATAATAAATCGTGCATGCCTTCATTAGCTCAGAGCTTGGAACATAACAAGATGTGGGCTGTCCAGAAATCTTTGTCATTCCTCCAACTACATCAGCATCATCGATCTGTCCAAGTCACCCCAAGTCAGCTGAGCTTTCTGATGGCCAGCTCCCTGCTCAGCTGCATTCCTTCCCACACTTACGTCCAAGTATAAACCCAGCTTTCTGTGTTGTGTTCCTCAACTACATTTGCCATAATCCATATTTTCCACTTTAAATATTTATAGCAAACTTGGAGAGAAAACATTCTCTTTTCAAGTGGCTTTCTGATTTCATTTCGCAGTGAAGGTCAGAACAGCAAACACTCTCTGCAGGAACAATTCTCTCCTCATTTTCAGTAGCATCAAGGATGGAATCCTTTAACCCAACTTCAGCCTCTGAGCCCCTCCCCACAATCCTCCACATGTTCCTTTTTACACAGTAAACAGTCCAGAAACCACTCCCAAATAGAGGATAGTATATGGAGCGTTACATTACATTGCATTGCTTTTATGGATATAAAAAAACAAGTGTGCAGCAACTTCAGAATAATATGTAAAAACATTCAGAAGAAATAGAGGCCATACTTCACCAGCCATCCAGATAACCACATTTTGCAGGCTGGTGTCTAAGTTTTAGGACTTTCTTACAAAAAGAGATTATATATAACATACATGCTACATCAGGGTTATATTTCACATACCCTTCTGAAAACTTCTTTTTCTAATTATAATGTCACTGGGACCTTGCTCTGGATTCTCTCCAGCTGCCTTGTCCTTGTGGTTAAGACACAGAGTGTAAGGGAGAGAGGAGAGGAGGGCATATCCTCAAGGGGCAAGAGTGGACACTGGCCACAAAGACCATTTTATCTATCTACAATGCATATGGGCTTTATAGACCTGTAAATTGTAAGTATCTGGAACTGACAGCTTTCCTGGTGGCATTTTCCTGTCTGGATTGTTGACAGGCTCTTTTGGATGAACTCTTACGGGCATGGGTTATGGGACACCCTCGTGTTTTACCAGAAGTCCTACTATACAATCATTTCAGAGCCATGATCTGGGAACTAGGTTTATAGAGTTATCCATTTATGACCTTCTGGGCAGGGCAGGATATAAAGTCTCCCACCAGGGTTAGAGACAGGACCCAAGTCTGTTTCCTCTGCCCAGTAATTACAGTCTTTCTTGTTGTTCTGACTCTTATTTTACAAGCTACTGATTAGGAGGGCAGGGTCCATCCTCAATGTCCTCTAACCCTGCTGACATCCATCAAGCTACCTAACAGTAATTGAATTGTGGGATCTTCCTTGTCTTCAAGAGTGTATATGTGTATTTTTTCTTGTGCCATAATTTTTATTGGCCTTGTCAAATCCTGTTGTATTTAAGTACAAGATAGTTAACCAATGCACTATCACTAGGCATCTAAGCTATTTCCACTAGTTTGTTATTCTCTTTAAAAATAACTTAAAAGGGCTGGTGAGATGATCCAGCAGGTAAGACACTTGTTTCCAAGTCGGGTGATTTGAGTTCAGTCCCTGTGATCTGCATGGTACAAAGATTCCTACAGGTTGTCAGTTACACTATTGAACACATGCCTCCCTCATACCATAATAAGCAACATAATAAAATGTTTTAAAATCTTAAAGGCTTGGGGACTCTTCTCCAGACAGATGCCCCTGTCTAATTTCTTTTGTTTAAATTTCTTGATGCAGATCAACTAAGGACACATAGATACGAACCTTTTTAAAAAACAAAAAAACAAAAAACTTTGACTCATTTTAGCAAAAAGAAGGACACATAAGCAATGCCAAAGTCAATATCTGTATCACATCACTAGTTCTGAGCACTGGGACTCTAAATTTTCAACCACTGGATAGCAGAGGGAGAAAAAAACAGTTACTATCTTGCTGTCTCATTTCAACAATATATCCCATTAATATTAAGCTTGAATGTTTATTAAACATTCCCTTTCTGTTTTACCAATGTGCATATTCAGATGTCTTGCCCATCATCTCCACTGGCACACTTAGGGATGCTGACATTTTAAATGGTAAAAGTAATGCTGCAAACATCGCTCACTGCATCTTTCATCCTTTAATGTTGTGCTCTTCTGCTGTGGGGATTTACAATTTTATGTAATAAAATCCATCAGTGTTTTTCCCCCAGGTGATTTCTTCTGTTTCCATTTTCCAAAGAGAAAAGAAACTTCATGTGTATAGTTATACAAAGGTTTCAATTTGTTTACTATTTATACACACATTCAAACAACGTGAAATTTGTTCTAAACTCTGAGGTAGGGAATCTCACTTTGATTTGTCACATAAAGCTAGTTTCTCTACCCAACAGTGTTAAATGTATGATTCAGTTTCCTTGCTGATTTGAAATGCCACACTTAGAAAGTCTAGGCTAGTTTGTTGTTATTGTGTTTTGTTTTGCTTTTTGTTGTTGTTTGTTTTTGAGTCAGGGTCTCTGATAGACTAGTTTGGCTCAGATGCTCTCTGTATCCAAGGCTGGCTTTGTATTTTGTTCTTGCTGCCTCTGCTGTCATACCTTGGAACTGTAAGCATGTACAGCCACTTGCAGCCACGCCCAGCTTTTGTACCACATTCGATGGATTTATTCTTTGGTTTTTGTTCATCTCCTTCTCAGAAAAATCTCTGACTATTGTCAAATACAAATTCTAATGGATGGAATTTAGTATTTCACTAAGCAGCAAAGAAAACTGAAGATATTTTAATGAGAAATACATAACATCACTTAACTTTGGATAAATTGGTGGATATCCAGCACCTATTCATCTTTTATGTCCCTCAGTAAATACTTGTATTTCGACACAGCACAGCATATACACATTTTTAGTTATTTATCCCTGGGTAACCTATATCTTCAGTGTGATCAGAGTGTCGTTATAATTTTACTTTATTGTTGACAGTCATTGATCCACAGCAAAACCGTCATTCTTGTGTGTTCTGTGTTTGCTTTGGCATTGTGTTTGAAGATTATTTGGCAGCTATAGCCAATGCCATTGCATCACTTCCTGGCCTTTGGCTAAGATGGAGCTCAAAGTATAGTGGAAACTATACTTCATAGTCATTTGCTTGTATCACAAACAGGAAGAAAATCTGTGGATGGGGTTTGGGCAGTGGTACAACACTTGCTAGCACGTGTGAGGCCCAGAGTTGGATCCCCAGCATTACACAGAACAGAGAAACAAAATAAAACAAAACAAAACCCTATAAGATCTTATGTATCTCAAGCCGGTCTTGAATTTATTATGTGTTTATTACATATTTACTATGCAAACTTCAGATCCTCATGCCACTGCTTCTTGGTGCTGAGATTACAGGCATATACCACCATGCCCAGTTTATTCTGAGATCAAACCTGAGATCCAGCAGCTTCTTGCATGCTGGAAAGCACTCTACCATTTTTCTCCATCTGCAGCCCACTCCCTCCAAAACTACTTTGTAAGCCTGGGGCTGCACAGTGGAAGAACTCTTGCAAGGCCTGGGCTTGATCTCAGCTCAGAAGAAAGGGCATTGGCCATGCAGATTCATCTAGACAGATATAAGAACCATATGGGGTATCAGATGAGGGTATTAATTTCATTTGGGGGCTTTGCTGTTGTTTCTTGGTTTATGTTTTTATATTTTATGATGTTTGACACCTTAAGACCTTGCTAACCAAGCAGGAAATAGACTTTCTGGAGATATCTAGATACCTGAGACCTCAAACCCTATCAACAGCTTTTCATGTGCAAGCCAACCTACTACACTCGTGTGCCTTCCTTAACAGGCTTGAACACTATAGGCCAACTTTCCCTTGTCCCTGTCACCATCAGACCATGTGCCAGGCAAACCAGGGGAGCCCCACACCACACTTTACTATAGTTATTCAACCAGCCAGTCCTAAGCATGGGTAATCATCCTGCCTTACCATTTCTCCCAATGGAAGCCTCAGTATGCTCTTTTCCTGGCTTTCCTCCTGTCCTGTAGTATCTGCTAGCCAACACTGAATGTTTGTGGGGTGCATGCTTCCTCCTATAATCCCCAAATGCATGGAACTGCCACTCCTTTTGGAAACTGTGAGTAGAAGTGTTCTAAACCTCTCTAACAACATAGCCTGCATTTAAAAACCGTAGCTCTATAAACATCCAGAATAAACTGTTAGAGGAGGCAGCCAGTCCTAGGCTTTGGTGTCAGATAGTCTTGAGTTTCATTCAGTTAAACTTCTTGGCTTGCTGGCTGTGATTTTATGCCAGTATCCTAAATCCTCAGATACTCTCTGTCTCTGAGGTGGGGTCTCTGAATGGGAGGACTTGCTGAAATTCACTAAGCTGGTAGGTAACTAAACAACTGGGATTCAAACTTGCATGAATTCAAGTACAAAGTCTTCACTCTCAACATGGTGAACCACCTTTTCCCTTATCTTTTCCTTTATCTTGTCAGCTATGAAAGTCCTTTAGGGGCCTAGCTACCATGCAGAGTCCCTGAAAGCATCACCCTGGTCCACCTTTGGATTCTGAGATGTAGAGGGGAATAAGAATACACAGGGGATTTACATTACAAATGACGTTTCCCATCAGGGTCCTCAGGAGTCAGAGTCCTATGAACTGAGTAGACTCAGTACAGAGTCCTATGAACTGAGTAGACTCAGTAGACTCACTACCCAGTACACCATGTAACTCACCAGAAAGCAATCCCGAGCTATCAGGTGAGTTACAGGAGCATAGTCACTAGGGGTGTGGCCTAGTTCAACATGCAAGGCAAGTGATCTGCCATTTGAGTTCCATCTCCCATCCTCCTCCTCCTCCAAAGCTACCTCATAAGCTCAGGGGTACACAGTAATAGAGTTCTTGCAAGGCCTGAATTTCATCCCAATACCACATCTGGTGCCATGGCTTGGAGACACTGACTCTATAGTTCTTGAACAGACCTCAGAATCTTCTCCCTCTCTGCTCTTGTGTGGTGAAAGGAAAAAGAGAGCCCATGTAGTGACTCTCTATATGCACCTGCCATTTATCTGGAGTTTGCTTTCTGCTTGCCTTAGATAGAGCTAATATGCGTTTTCATAAAAATCCTAATCACGAAATGAAATTTTAAAAAATGAATGCATAGTCACAACCTTATGTAAGCCCCAAAGCAAGTCTGTGAATAAGCAACAGCAGTCACAGTTTAGAAAATGGAGACTCAGAAAACCAAGTCTCACTCAAGACCACTCATCTGAAAAGTAACATGGCTATTATTTGAAGCCATGTCTGCCTGCTTTTTGTGAGAGGCAGTTGTTGAGACAGAATCTCATGTATTGAAGGCTAGCTCAAACTCACTATCACTGAGAACCACTTTGGATTGTTATTATTATTGTTGTTGTTGTTACTACTATTTACCTTACAGAGCATTTCCTTAAATATTATGGTTTGCAATTTTATTTTTATGGCTTTTCTATGTGTTCTGAGAGGTGAAACATACTCAAGCCCCCATCCATATCCCAAAAGCTATCTACAATTGAAACAGCTTACAAAAGAAAACAGTTTTCTCCAGTGGAGTCTCACTATGTATATAAACCATGCATAAGGGGCAGACCACATGCCCAGCTGTAGATAGCCAACATGAAATGAACTCAGTGGTATTTTTGGAGGTTTTATTTGTTTTTGTTTGTTTGTTGTTGATGTTTTGTGACCTTACAATGCTTTGTGACCTTGGGTTCTTTTTTTGAAAAGAAAAACAACAACTTTATTTTATGTGCATGGGTGTTTTGCCTCCATGTATGTCTATGCAATACATGCGTGCCTGGTGCTACCAATGCCAGAAAAGGGTGTTGGATTCCCTGGGACTGAAGTTACAGATAGTTGTGGTTGTGAGCTGTCATGTGGGTGCTTGAAATGGTGCCCTGGTCCTCTGGAGGAGCAGCTGTTGATCTCACAGCTCAGCCATTTTCTCCAGCCATGACCTTGAATTTTTGACCCTCCTGCCTCCACCTCCCCACTGCTAGGATTATAGGCATGCACCAACATGCCCAATGAATGTGCATTTTTTTCTTGCTGTTAGAGATTGAACCCACTACCCCATTGATGCCATCAAGTGCTCTATCACTTAGCTACATCTCCAGCCCAGTATCTGCTTGACTTTTGGCTGCTCTGCTCCCCTTTTAATATAGTGTCCATTCACATCCTGGCATTGACTTGTTCCCTGGCTGGCTGTTTGTAGGAAGTCTTCTTACTTCAACAAGTCATTAATAAATATTCATAACACTATGGGTGGCATATATTGTATGTACTTTCTTAATAGCCAACACTATTGGTCCCTTTCCTGCTTGTTCAAGATACCTGCTGATGTGTTCCATGTTGTACTTGGTCTGGAAAGCCTACCATGGCTCCACCTCAATACATAAGAATTAATGTTGTATTTAGGAAAATAACTAATAATGCCCAACACAATGAATTCTATATATTAAGCACCCCCTACACTCATACACCCTAACATAGTTTAAAAGAATAGTTCATATTCGCTGGTGGAGGAGAACACACTTGTGCTGCTAGATGTACTTTGCTACACAATCTGCAATTGAGTGTTCCATATTATTCAGACTAGCAGGTGTTCTCTGAGACTAAGCCAGATTCTTTTACCAGAACAGCTGTGTTCCCCAGCCAGCTCAGAGCCATCCATCAGTCCACTCGAATTCATTGTCTCAAGGACCTGAGGTTCACAAAGTCATTATGAGTCCAAGTAGTCCCAAGTGCTAACCCTAGGAATGGATCCGAAGCTCGACACTGCCCCTGATATCTGGAGCACGAGCCTCCCTGGGTGGCTGCAGCGGCAACACTAAACAGTGACTAAACAGTGAGCAGGACAGAAAATCCCTCTGCTGAAATGCTATGCATTAATGTGAAGGAAACATCTGGCCCGGAAGTCAAGGACCCCAAAGCCTTTGGTTTATGTTTGACCTCAAGGAGCCCTTAGTCATTGGAGACATAGCCACAAAATCACATCAGAAAGGACATTGCCCTCTGCTAAGGACGCCAGGTCCAGAGCCTGCAGAGCATATGGTGGAGCAGATTAAGAGGCCAAGAGGGACTTCCTGTGCTAAGGTGCCAGTCTCATTTGTGTGGCTTAGCACCTATAGCTGAAGTCATTTCCTCCCTGTAAAAGGCTGAGGACACCAGAGGCCAGAGCAGGGCACCCCCCAGGCCAGGGGTCAGTCAGGAGGGCTGAGTGATGTCATGTGACTTGGCTGGTTTGGGGCTTTTGGATGAACAATAATCGATGAGCTCTAAGAGTTCCAGAGAGAAAGGGTCGCCACAGCTCACATCACTCAGATGTGGTTTGGACTTGACCATGGGGATTTTCTGATTAAACCTCAAAAGCAACAGTTTCTTTGGTCCCGGTTTGTCGTGCACAATAAGCATCCTCAAGACTCACTGTACCTCCCTTCCTAGTGCCCTGGGTCTCCCCACTATTCCTCTATGGCACCTTTCCTTCTCCCCAGCAGGCTAAGTGCTTTCTCCATACTGCCTCATTAACTCCTTAAAACCATCCATGAACAGCAGTTTAGAGGAAGTAGCATAGTGCACATTCAGTGCACAGACCCAGAGCCATGTGCAATGCTTTCCGTGAGATCTGTGGTGATATTTTGTTTGTGATCTAACAAATAAAGCTTGCCTGAAGATCAGAGTGCAGAGCTAGCCACACTAGTTAGCCACAGAGGACAGGCAGTGGTGGCATACACCTTTAATCCTAGCAGCCACACTAGTTAGCCACAAAGGCCAGGCAGTATTAGCATACACCTTTAGTCCCAGCATTCTGGAGGCAGAGGCAGGTGGATCTCTGTGAGTTAGAGGCCACCCGGGCTACACTAGATTGATCTAGTCCCAAAGAGAAACAGAATTCACACCTTTGGTCCCAGCACTTGGGATCACACACTTTTAATCCCAGCACTGGGGGAGTGGAGACAGTAGTGATATGACTGAGTAGAGAGAGGAATATAAGGTGGGAGGAGACAGTAGCTCAGAGCATTCAGTCTAAGGATGCCTAGAGACAGGATCACCCATTCCGTCTGAGGATTTAGTAGAGGTAATAACTAGTGGCTGGCTTCTCTGATCTTTCAGAGATTCAGGATTTTTATTATTAAGACCAATTAGAATTCGTGCTACAGAGATCCATAAAATGAAATAGGCTGAATGGAGGTTCCCAAAGATAATAAGAATCCATTCCTACAACCTTCTAATGTTGCCTGGCATGGTAACATTTTTGCAGATGTAGTTTAAGACCTTGAGACAAGGAGAGTTTTTCCAGATTATCTGGCTGGACCCTGTTCTGGTCAGTTTTTGTCAACTTGATACAAAATAGAGACACTTTGGAAGAGGCAACCTTAACTGAGGAATTGCCCCATTATATTGGTCTGTGGGTGTTATGGGTATTATCTTGATTGAGCATTGGTGTGGGAGGGTCCACCCATCTGTGGGCTGTTCTACCTCTGATCAGATGGTCCCGGATGCTATAAGAAAGAAGGCTGAGCAAGCCAGAAGGAGCAAGTCAGTAAGCCACTTTCCCCCATGGCTTCTGCTTCAGTTCCTGTCTCTGAGTCCCTACCATTAGTTGCTTTGGTTTCCCTCAGTGATGGAGTATGACCTGACAAATAAACCTGTTCTTTCCCAGGTTGCTTTCAGTTGTGGTGTTTTATCACAGTGACAAAAAGGCCAACTACTACATGCCCGAAGAGGTATCCTAGTGTCCTTACAAGAGAAGCAAAGAGATACATGGTGAAGACAAGGTAGATGAAGACACAGGTAGATGATGGGAAAGGTGGCATGGCCATGGAAGCAGAGACATAGCTGTAAGCCGAGAGCTGCTGCAAAGAAAAATTCTGGAGTGAATGTGACCTTGACAGTACCCTGATTTCAGAGCCTTAAAGCCTAGGCTGGAAGTTGAGGTCATTTCCTATTGCTTTTGATGCTTCTGATCAGCCAGACCTGAGGCAGGACTCCCCCATCTTCAAATTCCCACACTCTGCCATCCACTGTGATTACAAACAGTGGGACCATGACAATAAAACAAATGACTACTGCTCTCCTAGTGTCAAGTTTTGAACCCAGTATGCTAGAAAACCTTTGTATTCCCAGTCATTGTATTCATCCCACAGGTTCTCCCGTTCTTAGTCAGTGGCATGGCCAAGCATGGAAGGACTAAATCCAGGTCCCTTTTTCTCTGTTTCCTCAGATCCAGTCATGTCTCGCACTGTAACAGCTTCCTGTGCGTCAGGCACCATGCTTTGCATTTCCACCTGCTTGTCACCCCCCCACCCCACCCACATCCTGTGGGACTCCATGTCATACAGGCGAGGAAACAGATTCTGATGGGACAGGCTGCCAGTGGTCTCTCAGAAGACCATAGCTGTGCTAGAACCCAGTCTTTGACTCTGGAGACCCAGCTAACCATCTGTCTGGCACCAGCTTAAACTCACATGCAGACATCTTGGCAGATTATGTCTACAGAAGGCATTAAATTCATTCTGTGCCTCTCTCATCACATTCAAGCAGGCCAGGTAGGTGGAAGACATAAACTCGGTATACACTAAGCGCCTCTGAAGTCTGTGGACTTTAGCTGACCCATTGAAATTCACAGTGTGTAGGTCACCTGCAGGAAACCCAGGAGAGGCTATGCAGTAAGGAACACCAATTCCTCCTTGTGGTGCTTCTCTTTTCGGGGTCAAACTGGCATTGTATGTAACTGTCTCTATAGGAAACGGTCATTGCACTTTTCTCCTGTCCCCCTAACCTAGTTTCTATAGGGAACCCAGCTAGGAACTACCCTTTGCACTTAAGTCTCATGGTTTCTCTTCTATGCAGTATTGGCTTTCTATTCTGAGATGGACCTTTTCTACTGCCCTGTATTTCCAACCGTCTCAGGTATACTGAGGACATGCATGTGACTGTGTCATTCCCCCTTTTTAATCTCAATAAAAGTGGGAGGAGTTGCCTCATAGGTCACTGAGTACTGCCTGTGCACCTGTTTTCTAACTGTAGTAACACCCTTGTGAAGCAGTTTTTAACTGTGATTGTATCCAGCAGCTCTAGGTGGACGATACTGAAGACGCTGACAATGAGTGAGATGGAGCCAACTGGCACTGACCCTCTTTCTATGGCAGACACTGTTTTACTAGAGCTCTTCATGCATAAACTCTACCAGTCTTGGCAGTGTGTCAAGTGCCACACTTAGAACTGGCATTGAGGGGTACCATAGTTCCCTTTGCAGATGAGGAAACGGAGGCTCATATCTGCTCATTGGAAAAGGCGGTGGTGCCTGTGTATGTTTCTGTAACCCTGTCAGGCTGTCTGTTCACTGGTCTGTGGGTTCTTTACTGCTCCAATAGTAAGGATAAGAGTGGAAGAAAATGGAGATGTGACACCCCAATCCTAACTACTCACTACCCGCTCTTTCACAGGAAATACTGGCCAAACCCTGCTGAAGACCCAGAACAAACTCAGTGTTTTCCTTTTCAAAAATCTCCCAAAGCCCAGATGGAGCAATATCAAGCACCGAGTGCAGTCCCTGCATCAAACAGATCTGCACTGAAGCTCTTGATCTGAGAAGCTGCCTTGGTGTGGAACACAGCAGTCTTGATCTGTAACAGTATGCTGGGGTTGGCTATGGCTTCTGTCCCCATTTCCCACTGTGATTGGAGGTTTGATCCTTGAGGTGATGCTGTTTGGAATTGGTAGATTCTTTGGGGCTGGGACCCAGTAGGGAATCTTTAGACAAATGCTGTTGAAGCTTGTTCTCACAAAATTTCTTAAGGTTGTTTGTTTCTTGTACTGAAGAATAAAACCAGGGCCTTGCAAATACCAGGGAACATTCCACAACTAAGTCACAGCCCTGTGCTTTTTAAAAAAAATATTTAAAATTTGAGATAGAATCTCACTGGGTAGCCCATGCTGGACTCACTCCTGATTCCCCTGCTCCAGCTTCCTGGACAGCTGGGATTACAGCCATCTTCCACCACCATCGGCTCCCCCTTTGAATTGCTCCGAGAAGCTGTTATAAGCGGGTCAAGCTGGGGCCAGATATTTTATGGTGGTAACAAAAGCTGATTAGCGCACTTAAGAGAACAAAATCTTTCCTGGAGGGTGTGTCTATGAAAAGGACTCATAAGGCACCGTAAGTAAAATGTCAGGCAGGCGGTAGATAACACAACAGGTGCTGGGAAATCATCAGTGGCACAGGTGAGGAGGCCACGCCCTTCACCTCCCCTGCATCCCAAGGGAAGAAAAGCCTCAGTTCCACTCTGCCATCCACAGAGAACTAACACCTGTTATTCTATTGAAGTGCAAAGCAGCTCCCATCTAATTCACATTTGCAGGCCGTCATCAATATGCTGTTTCAGTTCGGCAGATGCAGACAGAATTTGCCAATCTCCAGCACAGCCGGCCACCTCCCTAGAGGATAGGTGGAGGAGGAACTAGAGTGGAACTAGCGATCAGTACTTCCCTGGGCAGCTGGAGGCCTCAAAGCCCGGTCAGCTGTCCTTAGTATTCAAGTGGCCCCTCCTATAAATTAGACAAGGCAACATTCTAGATGTCGGAGTGGAATTCTCAGAACCCTGCAAGCTGATGGCTTCTCTAGAATACTTCAATCGTGGAAGGTCTATAGAGGACAAGAAAGCCTGGGAGCTGCCAGTAGGAGCCTTCTCTGACCCCTTTGTGAGATTTCTGGGGTGGCTGAAAGACATGCTTCCAGTGGGCTTCCTTGAGAGCCCAGGCACAGCTGATAGTGACAGCTGTCACTTGTGACTACACACCATTCCACACTCACAGGAGCCCAGTGTGCAAGATCTCTGCATTCGTTAACTTTTCTCTCTCTGAGACAAATACCTAGCGGAAGCAACTTAAGGGCAGAGGCCTTTATTGTGGCTCACCAGTTAGGGGGACCTCATCTATCACTGCCAGGGAGGAGGGGTGGAGCAGCCCGGTATATGGCAGTGGGAGCCTGTGATTGCTGTTTCTTGTGTCTTGGAAGATCTGGAAGCATAAGCTAAGAAAGGAAGTGACTGGGCTATAACCTAAAAGACACATGCCCTCAGTCCTACCCCTGCCAGCCATACTTCCTGACCTAAAGGTCCTACAGCCTCCTCCAACAGAGTCTATGGGGGAACAAGTCAGATTCAAGCCATAACACTTTCTATTTTATAAATGAGGGTATTGAAACACAGAAAGCTAAGGAGACACAGAGAAAAGGTGTTATTCAGCAGGAGAAACAGGTTGTGGAGCCAGATGGGCTCAGACTTGAGTCCATGTGAGCTAAGGGATAATCTCATTTCACTTAGTCTTGATTTCAGCATTAAAATGGACACCCCTCCAGTGTCTATTGTATCACTCTGAGAACTAAGTGAACTGTGTTAAGCTTCATACACCCACAGTTTGCCACCTCCATGATGGTTTGGAGGCAGAAGCAGTTATAAGCAGAAGTTGACTTTAATCTGTCATCTACTCACACCAGACAGGCTAGACACCTCAGAGCTACCATAATTGGTTCTGATTCAGGCACATAATTACACTAGGCCCGGAAGTTTCAGAACACGGAGTTATTGATTGAAATATTGGGAAAGAAATGCTTTTCTCCCATTGACATTTCAACTTGAAGCTTCTGTGGCCCACTGGAATGAGGCAAGACATAGGAAATCATATCCCAGAAAGAAAGCAATTAGCTTTCTAACTGGTCGTGTCATGTGCAGCCTGGAATTCAGACAGATCTGAAGGGAGACTGTGGGCCTCTCCATGATGTGCAGCCAACAGGTTCTCCTTTTCTACCCAAGTCAGTTGAAGCAGAGACGGGTTTATTTTTACAAGTCTTGATAGCTGCATCCTCTCCAGTGGGCATCATTAATGACACAAAGCCAGGACACAAGGCTTCTAGTCCCAACCTTCCATCAACCCTCAATTGTCTTTCCTTCCTTCCTCCTCATCACTCTATCAGCCATGTCTCCTTTTCCAGGTCCAATCATCTCCTCTTGCTCTTATGATGCCCCTTGTTTCCTAGATAGAACTTTCAGAGCATGCACCCTGCCTCTACTTTTCTGGGGCAGCAATCTCAAAAGACTAACAGCATGGTCTTCAAGCTGAAAGAGTAGAGGTCAAGTACTTACTGGCTGCTTAGAGGAGACTACACTTTAAAAGAGAGTGAATACACTAAGTGATGAGCTGCTAGTAGCACAGATACCACCTCGTTTAGAAAACCTTTTAGAGCCTTCTGTCCACTAAGGCTAGTTATCTATCCTTGGGCCTCCTCTCACTATATTTGCTAGTATGTATTGCATTTTGTTATTGTTGCCAGTTAATAGGCTTATATCTCCCACCAATCTATAAGGTTCTTGAAACCAGCTTATTTCTTATTTACTTGGGTACCTTAGTGCTATGATGGATTAAGTTGTGGTTCTCTCAAACATATATTTATGTCCTAATCATTAGAATCTGAAAATACTACCTTCGATGCAAACAAAATGTGATTAAATTATGGTGTGGAAAGGAGTTTATCTTGGATGAGGGGGTTGGACCATAAATTCAGCCACACATGGATTAGGAAGGAGACTCAGAGAAGGGAGGCCCAGCAGGAAGATGGCCAAGTTAGGAGTTCAAGTCAAGGAATGTGAACAGTGGAAAGAATCAAATAATTAGTCCTTCCTCACAGCACCCAGAGGGATAGTAACCTATTGACACCTTGATTCCAGACTTCTAGCCTTTAGCACTGTGAAAAACTGTATTTCCACTGTTTTCAACCACCCAGTTTGTTAAAGCAGCCACAAAAAACTAAACAAAAGCTAAGGCAAGTTCTGTGTACCAGTCTCAGCATGCAGTCCACAGTCAAGAAAGCCATAAAGCTGCCATCCTGCTCAGTCAAGTCAGATCAATTGTTAATGCCTACAAGGGTGGAGCTGAAAGTGATTTTCAGCTTTAGGAAAACAAAGGACAATTAGTGATTCCTGCTGTGAGTTAGGAAACAAGATGTTTCATAACTTGTTTCAAAACATGGATGCTACATAATTGTACTTCCCATGACTATGTCCAAGGTTGTGGTTTGTGCGTGAAACGGTCCCTATGGACTCCTTGTATTTGAACACGTCACCCCTACTTGGTGGTACTGTTTTAGGAGGTTGTGGAACCTTGGGCACAGTGGCTTAGCTAGTACAAGTGGGCTGCTGGAGAGGGCCTTGAAGATGATACCTGCTTCTCCTCTAGCCCAATCTCTCTGTTTCTTGACCTGCCAAGCTCCTGGCACTATGATCAGAGCTGCCTCATCTGCCATGCCTCCTTCACCATCTTGTACTGCATCCCTGAAAACTGTGAGCCAAAATAAAGCCTTTGTTTTTTAAGTTGCTTCTGCCAGGTATTTTGTCACAGCTTTGAAACTGTTGTGAAAATTCCTCCCAAGGGAGATGATAACCACACTTACCCCACCTTTATAAGGTCCCAAACACAAACCAAAGTTGTTATATCAGACTTCATCCCAGAGAATCAGGTTCCAGGTGAACCAGCTAATTAGACTTCTGTACAAAGCATGCAAGGGTGAGGTGTGAATGGCATGGCAGAAGTATGGGTGACCCCCAAAGTGGGTTGCCCTGAAAAATCTTCAACCAGCATGGATGATGGTTTTGCCAGTCACATAGATGGAGCCCTTTCAGCTTAGTCTTCCCCATTCCATATACTCCAGCACCTCCCTGAGACACCATTGCATACAAATGACTGGGAGAAGTAGATGGACACCAGATGGGGGGTCTGCTGACCCTCCCCCCTTCTCTCCTATAAAGGACTGCCAGCCATCCACAGGCCTGCTGGGGATACTCCAGGCACAGTTGACCTAATGAAGACAGTGGCTGTTTTTCTCAGGGGACAGTGCTGTATGGCAGCCACTTAGCAATGTTCCCTCATGGCTGGTGTTATCCACAGGGACTAGGTTAGCTTTCTTCCTTATTGTGTCTCCCAGAACATGACATGTGGCAGGAGCTCAATAAATAGCAGTTATTTGGGATTTGGGGGTTTCAAGTGACTCACTATTTTCATTATATTATTATCTAATGATAGTGAGTTAGGATGTAACTCACTGCATTATTTAAATGTCATTTCAGCTGCTGTACCAGAGACCCAGAGAAGCAAGGCCTTAACAAAATAGGAGGTTATTTTCTCCTGCAATGGCCATGATGAAAACATTCTTAGGTTGGCAGTTTTCTGAGCATGTTCCTCTACCAATCCTTGCAAAATTCTCTCGTTTTAGTAACATAGTTAGTAACTAGTAACATAGTTACTAATATGAGAGGGGACACAAAAATATAGAGAAGATCCACATTGCTTTATTTAAGGATTCAGTTCAGAAACGACACACAACTGTATGCTTATAGTACATTGGCTAGAACTTGGTCACATTGTTATGTAGTTGAAAGAAAGTAGGAAAATAAGTTCTTAACTTTGAATAATCATGTGGGTAGCTCAACATCAGATATTCAATAGAAGACTGTGTATTAGGAGAAAATCATTACTATGTTGAAAAAATTGGGCCGCTTACTGCCTGCATCACCCCTAAAGCATAGCTAGGGATCAGACCTCAAGAAGGGAGATACATTGCAGCCTTAGGAACAAGGGAATTAGCAAGATTAGCAACCATCTTCATCTCAGCTCCCCTTTATTTGTCACCGTGTAGCAGCTGCTGAATTATACATGTTAACAAGGGCCCATACTTGAAGAGAGTTTAACTCCCTCTCCCAATTCCTGGGAGAATCCAAAGTTCACTTTTGAACATGCAGCTCTGGTTGGGAACACAGACCCCTGTAAGAACATTGTACTGGAACTAAGCATACAGGAAGACAGATTGAGTGAATGAATAAATGCATCCAGACACCTGTACCCATCCTCATATATTTCTGGCTGGCATTTTGTATGTCAGCTCCTTGAAGGCCAAAGCTCAAATCTGATGCCTCCATGTAATTTTATTTCTATCTTCATAGACACTGGGATGATTTGATGAATATTTGTTGTGACGGAGTCAAAGAATCAATACTTACTGATAGCCTCAGTATCATAAAAATGATCAGTGGACTAAATGCATGGTGAGCAAGAGAGTGGACACTGCAGCAAAGGGACTTCAGGGAAGGTAACTGAGGACCTGGAAAAGCCCCAGAACTGTGGTTTGCTTAGCTGGCTCTTTACGTCCAGCAGACAGGAGATCCTCAGGGTGCGATGAGGTCAGTACGTGCCAATTGAGGCCAGAAAATATCTTCATTACCACACTGTTTCTGTGATCCCTTACATCTAAATGAGACCCAGTGGGGTATGTTTGGAGGATGATTATCAGGGATTTTGCAAGGTGGCTCATTAACATAATTCCCCTAATTAGAAACCAAAGAAGCTCCTGGTGAAAATTTTCCACTAAATATTACAGGGCCATAATTCCTGCATCTTTGAGTGCTTAGCTCTGCATTCTAGTTCTAAACCTAGTCCCGTGAACTGTGCAGGGCTTAGCCTTAGAGGCCTTGCTTTGACTTATTGAACACTTACTGAATTCCTGTGTTGAGTATCAGATTAGGAGTTGAAGATATGGAGACATAATGTAGTCCTTGAGCTTAGAAAAGCTAATAGATGAACAAGAGGGTCAGAGGGGTAGGCATTCAATCGGAAGGAATGTATGTTCTCTCTCTTTCTCTCTCTCTCTCTCTCTCTCTCTCTCTCTCTCTCTCTCTCTCTCTGTGTGTGTGTGTGTGTGTGTGTGTGGTGTGTGTGTGTGTGAAAGAAAATGAGCAAGAGGAAAAATTGCTTTAGAAAATTTTGAAAGGAAATAGGATGACACACAAAAACTTCTATTCACACAAGAAACATACCTGCAGATGAATTTATTAAGTCAATTGAGGTCTCCATAAGGATGCCTGGAAGCCTACAGGAGAGTCAGTGAATCAGAGCTTAGCTGAGGTCACTTGAAGCCTCTGGGAAAGCACTCTACTCCAATACACACACACACACACACACACACACACACACACACACACACACACACACACACACACACACACACCTAGTGCTGCAAAAGCAAATAGCTGGACCAACCAAGGACAGGACATGCTATTGATGCTGAGATTCCCAATTTGACAAACCAGAAGCAGAGATTTAGATCCAGCATGACTTTGGCCAAGGTCAATGAGAACTTCCAGAAAACAGCTTATATCCTACCCTAGGACCCCCACATTGGTGCCACAAAGAGCAGGAGAGAAGAGCTTTGTAGAGCCTGGTGAGATCAAGGGCCAGATACACCTCTGTAGTCAGAAAGCCCAAGGATAGGTGCAGTCTATGGTGGCCTGAGCTGAACAGTAACACTGTGAGGCTGAGTCAACCTTCCTACTAAGGCTCCCACCATAGTCAATGGAGGCTCCAGCAAGAACTCCCAGCCCCCACTCCACCCTCCATGCAAACTGGTACCAAGTCAGAGAGAGAGGACCTGTGCAGGTGCAACAAACTGAAGAGTACAGTTACTGCCTTACAAACACGAGTATAGGAGAATTCAATCCAAAAGGTAGTTTGTTTAAACTTCATTGGGTCAATGCAGACTCTCAATCTGATTTAATAAAGCTTGAACTAGAATTGCAAATTGTATGTGCCCCATTAGCACAATTTTCTACATGAACCATCTAAGGGAAAAATAAAAGCTCAAAACATCTCACCGAGGAAGAAACACTGGTTGATGTGATAACATTTTTTGTTTTTTGGTTTTTTTCCAGACAGGGTTTCTCTGTGTAGCTTTGTAGACCAGGCTAGCCTCAAAATCAGAGCTCCACCTGCCTCTGCCTCCCAAGTGCTTGGATTAAAGGCATGTGCCACCAGCCAGTCTATTTTCATTGCATTTTATTGTTTTTTGCTATTGTTATTTTCTACCTTTTTTAAATTTTAATCTCCATTCTTGCATAACTATCTCTTCATGCTCTTGCTTTACGTTGAATGTATCTCCATTAGGTTTGGGTTTTATGGCTGTTTGTATGTGTCTCTTACCCACTCAACTGTGTAGTCTCTATCATTCTTGTCACATGCAATCCATACACTTTCCCTTCCAATCCTACCTTGTCTTCCCCTTTTTTTCCTCCTCAACTTTCTATCTTTTATTTCTTGACTATACCCTCCCATAGCTTAAATAATCTTTAAATTCTGGACCCTAACAGTGTGGATGGAAGTTTCTGTCCAGCCCAGTGCTGCAGCTGTTTAGTTTCAAATAAATACACAGAGGCTTATATTAATTATAAACTGTTTAACCAATGACTCAGGCTTCTTATTGGCTAGCTGTATCTTAATTATCAACTCTTTTCTATTAATCTGTGTGTCTCCATGTGGTCTTGGCTTACCAGTGATGCCCAGGTCTTTTATTTCCTCAACAGCTACATAGCATCTTCTTTGTTTTTCCATTCTCTTTGTTCAGAATTCCTGCCTAGCTAGATTCTGCCTGTCCATTGTCCAAAACAGCCTTATTCCTCACCAATAAGAGTAAACGTTTATTCATAGCATACAGAAGGACATCCCCCATCATAACATCATCCCAGTTTTCTCTTTTCAGCTACTGTCTGCACCTTTGGCTTTTCTGTCTAGTAGTATTTCCTGTCCCTCACCACTTCCACTCCTAACCTTAGTAACTAATGTCTTACTACACATGATACTGTCCTGGCCTCTTCCATGGTTATTAAAGTTAAAATGATAACTGTTTTTAACTGGCTATTGTGACACTCACAAAGTGAGTCTGTCCAGCATTGTGATTGCTTTTGCAGTTAATAATCTACTCTCAGAGTGACACAGGGACCATATACATTTGCTAAGAACAGAGATTGAGAGATTGGATACTGAATGATGCACCTCAATTCTACTACAGCTCAGTTCCACCCCAATACATGGAATACTTCAGCTGAAAAGAACACAGCCAATAAAATCCAATCTGTGAAATAATATTGATGTTTGAACCATTAAAAAACTAAAGCAGTCCACTCCCTCCCTGAAAACACCAGTTCTAAAGTAACAGGTTCTGATGAGAATAAATCAGAATAAATTTAAAAAAAAGAATTCAAATGGATGTAAGAATGTTTAAAGAAATCAAAGAAGATCGAATAAGCTCTTATATGGATCAAAAATTACAAATAATACCCTACTCTTGACATCCAAATTAGGAAAAATAGAGAAACATCTGAGTTACATTAGATCACAGATGAGATGGGCTTAATAGACAACTTCAGAACATTCCACAAAACACTACTGAATGTACATTCTTCTCAGCAACTGGTGTGACTTTACTTATTGGGATACAAAGTCTTTAAAATACAGGAAAATAGATATCTTTTCTTGTAGTCTATCTGACCAACATGGACTGAAGCTGGAAGTCAACAGCAAAGCAACTGAAGAACGTGTAGAAGCTGGTGGAGAGTGCACACACTCTGCTTCACGACAAATGTATTAGACTACTGCACTATGAATATATTATCAAAGAAACTAAGAAGGAAATTCCAAAGCTCCTAGAACCAGATAAAAATGAGGGCACAGTATGTTAAAACCCATGGGATGCAAGGAAAACAGTTATGACGGAACTTTGTAGTTATAAAGGATATTAAAACACCAGAGAGATTTTAAACTAATGACAGCAATGAACCTTAGGACCTTAGCAAAACAGGAACAAGCCAAATTCCAAATTGGCACATGCAAAGAAATAGTTAGGGTGGGGTAGGAATGGATAAGATGGAAGTGAAAAGCATAATGAAACAAAGAATCAATTCAACAGAGGTTTTTTTTTTTTTCCCAAAGATAAACAAGATTAACAAATCGTTAGTTAAACTAACAAAAACAAAGAAATCTACTACTACCAGACCATTAAAGAGATAACATCCAGGTCTCTCAAACTATTCCATAAAAGAGAAACTAAGGGAATGCTACAAAATTCTTTTCATGAATCCAGTATTACTATGATACCTTAGCTAGATAATGGCACAACAAAAGAACATTGTAGTCTCATGTCCCTGAAGAACATAGATGCAAAAATTCTCAATAAGAACCCTTGCAAAACAAATTTAAAAAATATTAAAATGATCATTCACCACAATCAAATTGACTTCATATCAAGATGCAAGAATGACTCAACATATACAAATCAATAAATACAATACATCTCATAAATGGACTCCTGGACAGAAGTCATGTGATGACCTCAGTAGATACAGAAAGAACTTCTGACAAAATCCAACATCTTAAAGTGATTAAAAAATTCCCAAAGAAACTAGGAACTGAAAGAACATATCTCAGCATAATAAAGGTTATGAGACAAGGCTGTAACCAACATTATAAGAAATGGGAAAGGCCTCAAACATCTCCATTAAAGCCAGTAGCAAGACAAGGATGTGCCCTTTATTTTTATTCAGTGTTGACTAGAAGTCTGAGCTAGAGCAGAAAAATGAGAGGCAAGCAAAGGGGACAAAAAAGGCAAACAAACAACCGGAAGTGAAGACAGAGTTTCCTTATTTGCAGATGATGGGATTCTAAACATGAAACCTTCAAGAGTCCAGCAGAAAACCTTTAATTCTGTTGTACATTTCAGCAGTGTGGAATAGTTCAAAATTAACATTAAAATTAAAATATGTACCAAAACCAAACATGCTTAGAAAGAAATAAAAAGGTAATCCCATTCACAATTGCCTCAAGAATATCGTTATAAACCCTAACCCGGGAAGTGAAAGACTTCTAAACGGAAACCTTTAAATGTCATAGAAAGAAACTGTAAGATGGAAATACCTCCCATATTCAAGGATTTAAAGAATTACTGTTGTGGAAACTGTTGTACCGTCAAAAGCAAATCTAAGAATTCAATAGGATCCCCATTAAAAATTCCAGTGCCACCCAGGCAGTGGTGGTGCATTTCTTTAATCCTAGCACTCGGGAGGCAGAGGCAGGTGGAACTCTGTGAGTTCGAGATCAGCCTGGTCTACAAGAGCTAGTTCCAGGACAGCCTCCAAAGCCACAGAGAAACCCTCTCTGGAAAAACCCAGGGGGAAAAATGCCAAGGCCATCCTCCATAGAAAAGGGACAAGAGGGCCTCTTTGGCCTTCATGGGGGCCGCGTTAAGGGAGAAAGGATAATAAATTAAAGGTGAGATGGGAGTAGAGAGGCAGAAAACTGGGAACAGATAGGATTTAGCAGGGTGGATTCAGGAGCAGCCCCCTGAATTCCCCAGGGGTGGAATGGTGTGCTAACCTAAAGAAGGATGAATGAAAAGCCTGATGGGATCTAATTTTAAAAAGAAATTGGATGGGGTGGTAGAGTACATGTGATATAATAGAAGGGGGAATAATGGTAGTTAAAGAATTAAGGGATGAATGTGAGGATGGGAGAGAGGAGGGGGTAGTGGGTAAGTTAACCCAAGCTAAGTATGTATGGAAAGGCCTTATGGGAAAATCACTAGTTAGTAAGCTAATTTCAAAATACAACTTAAAAAAGATTTGCAATGCAATTACCCTGAGTGGGTGGAAAGTACAACTCCCAGACCACATGGATTATTAAGTGAAAATTAAAGTAGAAGGCATAGGATATCTCCCTACAAGTTATTGGTCAGGGGGTGCCCAGAAGCCTTCACAAACCACAGGCTGTTAACATTGTCTATGGTTACCCACCATATATACATGGTAAGGCTCTGTTACTAAAGACAACACTTTAGCTGCAGGACACAGAGAAACAAATTTCAAACTGACCAGAAACATTTCCCTGTTAGTTGGTTTTCATAATACCAGAAGATACTGTGTAAGGTGCTAAAGGAGAAAACACATCAGTGGCCTAGCCCAGTGCTGGAAACCACATACAGCAATATAAATGCTCCAAGCAAGATATGCCCAGTAGTGCGCTCTCTCTCTCTCTCTCTCTCTCTCTGTGTGTGTGTGTGTGTGTGTGTGTGTGTGTGTGTGTGTGCCCGTGCGAGCGAGCGCGCACGCATGCACGTGTGCATGGGTGCGTGCATGCTGTATGTACAGTGGTATTTCCAGCCATAAAGAAAAGCAAAGCTGGGCCAGACAGTGGTGGCCCATGTCTTTAATTCTAGCACTAGGGAGACAGAGGCAGATGGATCTCTGTGAGTTTGAGGCCAGCCTGGTCTACAGAGTGAGTTCTAGGACAGCTAGGGCTACACAGTGAAACCCTGTCTCCTGTCTTTGGTGGGGGAAACCCAAAATAATAAAAGCAAAGTTGTATCATTCACAAGAAAATGGACACAACTGGAGACAATCATATTAAGCAATTCTCAGAAAGACAAATATCCCAGGTTTTCTCTCATTTGTGGTTCCCAGCTTTTATATAAACATATGGAATCATATACACACTCATGACCTAAAGCAGAAGAGACTCTGGGGGAACAAAGGAGATTGAAGGGACAGGGAAAAGACAAGAGAGGAGCATCGGGATAAGAAGGAGAATATTCTCAGTGTGCATTATACACTTGTATAAAAATTCCCTTACATAACCCAATACCATGTACTCTTTAATAAAAGAGCAGAACAATGAAAAAATGAAGGAAAAAAACTAACAATTTCTTAGTTTGGAGGGACTTGAGATGGGGCAGGAGGGTCGGGAAAATCTTTTGAATTAGGGCAACATGTAAGCTATTTTGAAGATCAAGTAAGGGATAGAGGATAAAGGCATGTCTGGCTTGAAAGTGGCATGTACAAAAGAGTAGGGTCATGAGACACAAGGCTGAGTCCAAGGAACTGCAGGGAGTTCAGAATGTCTGGAACTTCAGAGAGAAAGTTAGGAAGTAGGGCAGGCATGTCTATACTGGCGGGTGGCAGTCAGATCACAACATGCTCGGGAAACCATGGTCCATGAAGAGGGAAGAGAGCTGGGGTTGGAGTTCACTGGTAGAATGCAGGCTGTGCACATAGATGTTCCTGAGTTCTATTTCCAGCACTAGGGGTGCATAGTAAGGAGTGAGGGAAGACACTGACCAAACCACTTTCCAGTTTACATCTAGAGGATTTTCCCTGAAAAAGCTTCCTCTTACCCTGAGCACTTCTGCTCTCAGGCCAATCTGCCCCAACCCCTGCTTGAAAGTGGCCTTATCAGGGAAGCCAGTATACAATTTGCCTGTGAGCTGTAACTGATTGGTTAGAAGTTGAGCACAGTATTCAAACTGGACAAATCAGGTTTCAAGACTGTTTTTGAATATGCATGCAAAATAGTCTATGCAGTTCAGGGGACTGGGAGATTCCTTGGCTTTCTCGTCAGAACATATTACTAAAGTTCTTGAGAAAACAGAACAAGTAAGATATGCAGTTGTGGGGCCAGGGAGATGGCTTGGTGGGCAAGCTGCCTGCCACTTAATGTGACAACCTGAATTTGAGTCAGCACCCATGTAAAGTTGAACACAGCAAAGCACTTCTACTGCAAGATGGGTTATGGAGACACCTCCAAAAGTTTGGGAGCCAGCTAGCCTGACATACTCAGCAGTGATCAAGAGCCTGTATTAAGTAAGGTGGAAAATAAGAACTGGATACCCCAAGTTGTCCTCAGACCCCCCACCATATGTGTGTACCTGCACTTAAATGTACAAATGCACAAACACACACTATACACATAAAACTGTTTTAAAAATATGTGTGTACATGTTTTAAATATAAGAAGGCATTTATTATGGGATTTGCTAGTGCAATTATGGAAGCTATGACATCCCATGATATGCCATCTGGAAAACCAAGGAAGTCAGTGGTGAAATTCAGTTAAGAGTCTAAAACCATGAGAAGCCAGAGTTCTACAGTCCAAGGGCAGGAAATGGATGTTCCAGCTCCAGAACAGAGAGAACATTTGCCTTCCTGAGTTCTTCAGTGATCAGATGATGCTTCCCCACTGAGGGAGGGGTGGATCCTCTCTACTAAGCCAGTCTCTTCAGGAAACAACTTCACAGACATGTCATCTGGGTATCCTTTGATTTAGTCAAGATGACAACTATGGAATTGTTCCTCATTTTTTTGGGAGACATACTTGGGTTTGGTGGGGGTGATTGACTATGCAAGACTATGCAAGAAAGAAGGCTCCAAGGCCCACACTACTGCCACAAAATTGAGTCAAGAACAGAACAACTTTCCAAAGCAAAAACTGCCCTCCATGCCTGTTCCAAGTTTTCTGCTGGTCTTGACATTGTTTCAGGCCCAGCCCACCTCACTTACCTTTGCCTGGAATGATACAGCATCTGTCTTGTGAGAAATAGACTGTAATAAATATACTGCTTAAGCGAAGAAGGTTGACAGGAATATAAATACAGGGCATGATATATAAAGCTCCACACATCCCAATGGCCTCATTTATTAAAATCTTGCCATGCTAAATTCACAGAGCATATTTGTCTCTATCTGTGTTCTCATAAAATACTGCTTACACCATTCATTGCTCATAGCTGAACACTCCCCAACTTTATTATTAGCTGACTTTCCTCTATGTCAACCTCAAGGACAGGCAAATGCCCAATAGGACTCGGTGTTTAGGTGTGCTCAGGATGGGACTCAGACTTGGACTAGAATGAAGACATAATGCTCCTCATAAGGCTAAGTTGAAAGATTAGATGGAATTTATTCGTGTGTGTGTGTGTGTGTGTGTGTGTGTGTGTGTGTGTGTGTGTGTGTGTGTGTGTGTGTGTGTGTTTGCTGGGGGTGCATGTATACAGACACATGTAGTGGCCAATTTCACCTATCCTCTTTAGTTACTTTTTACTTTATTTATTGGAGATAAGTCCTCTTAGTGGATGCAGAGCTCACTAACTGATGAAACTGGCTGGTCAGTAATCTCCAGGGATCAGCCTGTGTTTTAGTGCTGGGTTTGGTGCCTGCCACCAAGCTCAGTTTACACATAGGTGTTGGGGATTCTAACTCAGGCCTTCATGGAACAACTGAGTCATCTCCCCAGACCCTTCAGGTGGAGTTTCTCAAGTTTCTCAGGTGGATGCTTCCTGGGTCAAGTTAATCACCAATTACCCATGTAATTAACTTTGAACTAGACCTCTAATATGCAATATTCATTTATCTCATCAGTATTTATTGTCTAGTTAAGTTCTAACTATTGAGAAAAACTGATGAATTATCCATGACTGCCTCCAAAGTAGAATGAGGTAGAATTAGGGACACAAATGCACAAATAAATAATGCTGACATACAGTGCTAAGCTGTTCTAGTAGCTGGGAAGGCAAATGACTATGGTGGTGGAGAGTCTATGCTGGGTCAGACACAGCACTCTTTTATGACAATGCTTCACATTTATACAGGAACCTCTATGTTAAATCAAGGAAAATGAAGCTCACAATGTAAAAAGACTTGCTTGAACCAAACAATGAGAAAGCATCGGCACTGTGGTTTGAGCCCAGGTCTTCTGAGTTCTAAAGACAGCACTTCATTCTCTGGTTCCTTTTATGCATTCAGGTTTATCACCGAAAACAGCTAAAATACCCAGGATCCTCCTTGCTTATTCACTTCAGCCAGATGTTTGTTGCTACTCTCAACCACCTGTATAAACCACTATAAGGATTGTCTTTGATTCATGCTGGTATGTATCTATTGGCTATTGCCTGTCCACCATCTGTTCCCTTTTTTTCTTATGGGACCATAGAATCCTCCTCTCTCCTTAACTGGAGATGGAGCCATTTGCATTCATATGGCTCAGGCTGAAGCAAGTCCAGCCATAGTGACTAATTCACGGAAGGCCCATCCAGTCTAAGAAATGGGTTACAAGACTTTAATTGGAATGACTGGGAAAGCTGTCTGTCTGCTTGAGGTTGCTAAGGAAATGGAATAAGCCTAAAGCAGCCCATGGTCATCCTTGCCTGTCTCTGATGAGAACTTACTACAGAATGAAGCAAACACAGAGAAGACAGAGCCAAAATGTAGAAATAGATAAACATCTGGTCCTTTCCTTCTGTTTCTCTCAGGATTGAATATAGACAATTGTAGAGGTCCCTGTCCTTTAATATCAAGGTACACAAGACAGGAAAATGCCACAGAATAATAATAATAATAACCTTATGCCCCATTCACCAGTTTTTTCTTTGACTTCTCAGGGGCTGAAGCTAAAACAAAGAAAAAGCCCACTATGTTGTTCAACTCCAACACCCCCACAAGCTCTCCATCTTTCCATCCAGGAGAACAGTCAAGGGGCACAGCAGAGAAGTCAAAGACTCAGAGTTCTCTGTACCATTAGATCCATCCTCTTCTGATAGGGAATGTACTGTGTATGTTTATCTTATTGATTGTTGAATAAAGTTCTGTTTGGACAATGAAATAGCAAGTTGGGCAGGACTAGAGTCAAAGAGGATTCTGGGAAATGTAGTAGAGAAGTGGTGATCCAGGCAGGAAGTGACATAGCAAGGAGACTCATATTTAAGCAAGGAGAAACAGGAATGTCCTCTTTCCCCTTCTCCTCCTCCAGTGACAGGATGTGAGCCACTGGCAAGAGAGAGTGCCAGCGAAAGGCATCCTCTATAAGATAAGTCTTATAAAATATATAGATTTATGATAATTAAGACTGAGCTAACAGATGAGCATCCTAGGCATTGGCCAAGCAGCATTTGAACCTAATACAAGTTTCTGTGTATTAATTTGGGCCCTAACTCGGGCGGGCGGCTGACGTAAAGCACACACATGGTGGTGGGGTTCGGTGGCTTTTGGCGGAAAGATTTATCGTAACATTCTTCTTTGGTGAAACTGAGAGAGACTGAGAAATGACTCCTTGTTCATTTTGAGAAGAGAGTCTCATAACATTAAAGAATTTGGAAACCATTCTCTCACATGCCATTCCTAGAAGAAAGAACTATGGTGGGAAGCTAGAGATCTTGTCTTGAAATAAGCTATACTCCCTCTCACTGTGGTACCAAGGAAGTGGCTATGAAAATAACTAGAAGAATGATCTGAACCATAAGAAGATAGCAAAGCAGGGATATGGTATAGAACTTTATAACATGTTGGTACCTACAGAAAAGGTAAAACAGCTGAATGAGAGTGGTGGCATCCTGCCAGGAGGTATATTAAAATCTCACATACATAGAAAACAAGCAAACACACATTAGGGATGCAATACCTACATTACAGTGGATGCTGTGGGGAGGTAGTCCAGATTAGGAATGGGAGTGGGGAGAAAAAACAAAATGGAAGAAGCTTTGTATAAGCCAATGGGTAAGGCTGTACTGTGATCCAGAACATGGGAACTCTCAGCTTTCTGCATCCAAGCTTGGATGCTCAAATGAAAGGAAGCTCCCCAAATGTCACCAGTAGTTGTTTGGGGTTGAGGTCATTTAGTGGCCAGGAAAGGAGACTTAAGAAAGTCTAAATTAAAAGATTCACTTTACGAATGTACTCATAAGGAATGTAGGCTAGATCCAAGGATCTGTGATTTGGGAGTTAGGGGGTTATTGTCACCTCCCTTTTTATCAGAAAGGCACTCTATGTCAGAACTGCCTTTCTACCTGATTTCCTGTCCCCCTGGAGTTCAGCACCCACATGCCCATTCCCCCATATCCACCTGGGGAAAGCTTGGTCATGACAATGCTGGAACCTTTGACAATTGGTGCCCACACCTACACAAACCAGCAAATCTACTTTCCTACGTTTGACTCCCTCTCTATCACTCTCCAAAATTGGGGAGCTACAGATACAACTAGCCATTGTGAGTCAGCAATTTACCCCAGGCTTAAATAGCTTTGTTGGTGGAAAGAAAGGAAAGTGATGGATAAAAGGAAAACAAACCTGGGGCCAGAAACTAAGAAAACAGCGGGAGGAAAGATTACAATATCTTGCGCAGACTGTCCCTCCATATTGGGATTAAGGATAATGGTATTTTTTCCACTTTTTTTAAAGCATTATCAAGTTTTCCTAAGGTAACAGGAGTTGGGGATGAAATGATTAGTACTTTAAAGGCACAAGCTCTGCAGTCAGACACAAATGTGCTCAATTCTGTCTCTTTTCTTCTTGGCTATGGTTTCATTTTCTGAGCTGAAATGTAGTCTGGGTGGTAACTTTCTCACGTTATTTTGAGCATTGGGACTAATGGAGGTAGAAGGTTGAGTCACCTCTCATCATAGTACTTACTCAGGAAATGCTTTAATATATTATTGTTGTTCATAATTCTTATAGTTAAAATTTTTAAAAATTATTTTCTACAGAAACACCTCTTAGCTGCTTGTCAATCATTATTGAGCTGCCAGTACCAAACTCTGTAGCTATGCTTGTTTTTTCCACCCCGTGCCTCCTTGGAATACAGTATTTATCTGAGCTGGAAATGGCTGTTGGAAATTGCCACTGGCAATGTACCCCACACCCCCCATGCAGGATCAATAAAGAGAGAGGGCTCCCTCTTCCTCACAGCCCTCTTCTACTAGCTCTAATTGACCATTATTAGGCATGCTCAGAGGGTCTCTGGGCTCACATGTTAATTGACTGCAAACCCACTTAATGGGAAACTCCCCAATTCCCCAAGCCTAAACAGGCTGCCGGCTCCCTCCTCACCCAGTGCATTCTGGGAAGCCCATGGAAGAGAGAAGGTCAGCAGGTGGTGCATCTGATCAATTAATTAGGAGCATGTTGAGCAGTTTGACTCTGAGCCTAGTTAATTGCATAATTAAATCATACCCACCCCCCAGCTCAATTCTCCATCCACAGGACTCTCTCCAAACAAGCAGCATCCTTGTTTGTTGAGGGAGTACAGGGTATTGCTGGGGTCTGTCCAAGATAGAGACAGTCCCTCCCCACTGAGTGCTCCACAGTTTTAAATTGATTTTATTTTGGTTTGGGGAGACGATGGGGGAGAGTCTGCACCTTACTTCTGGAGCTGAAGAAATCTGGTTAGGAAAATGGAGTTTCAGAGGATCTCAGAAAAAGAGTGGATAAACTTCCTCCAACGGCTGTGTAACATGGGAGCCAAAGAGGAGGGACTGGAGGGAGGGGCAGCATGAGGGGGCCAAAAAAAGAGGACAGGGGAAGGAGAGAAATGAGAACTAAGTGTGTATGGAAATGCTGTAAGGAAACCCATTACTTTGCATACTAACTTTAAAAAACTAATGAAATCTAGGTTGTGTGAGGATTAGGGACAGAACAGAGCAGAGCAAAGCTTGTCAAGGAGAAAAGCCTCACGCTGCACTGCCTCCGTACAGCATGCTCACCCATCCTCTGAGGATGCTGGGCCATGGTTGACTGTGTTTTCCTGCCCCACTCACTGGAACCTGGCTTTTGTTCATAGCATACATATGTGTAAATTAAACAAGTTCTTCCCCAGGTTCTCCTGAGTTGAAAGTGGCAACAGAGTCATTTTGTTCAGAGGCACTTTAGTAGTGTACCTAGCACAAATAAAGCAGAGTCTGCCCTCTACCCATCTTGTTTTTCTCATCTTGAAGAAAAACACAGCACCTGGAGGCAGAGCAATGATCTAGTGACCATGAAGGAAAACCAAACTGAACCTAACCAAAGCAACAAAACAAAATGCTCTAGGATGATCAAGCTGAAAATGGAAGGAGCCTGGATTCCTAATGATGCTGTAGAAGCCACAGCAGCCTAAGCCACATCTCAGGGTTTCTTTTTATTGGATGAAAAACACAGATCCAGGGAGATGTGTGAAAACTGAGGCCAATGACACATTTGATTATTAGTCACTTCTTGTGAATATTGGTGAAACCATCGTGGTCCACTCCAGCCCACAGCTGAAAACATTCTCTCTGTCTACACACACACACACACACACACACACACACACACACAGAGAGAGAGAGAGAGAGAGAGAGAGAGAGAGAGAGAGAGAGAGAGAGAGAGAGAGGCATCACCCTGATGCAAAGGCACATCACTTCACAATAGTAATGATTAGGACAACACGTATTGAACATGTGCTTTGAATAGTGTGTTAGCTAGTCAGCTATTCTTTGCTGTGACAAAATAGTGAATGCAACTTACAAAGAGATAAGGTTTATTCGAGTTCATATTTTGGTGGTGTTTAATGCATGACTGGTTGACATCATTGCTTTGGGCCTATAGTGACCATGGGGATGGGGCTGGTGACCAAGGATATTTATTAATTTCATAGCATCTAGAAATTGAAAGAAAGAACAAGACCAACATCCCACAATCCCCTTCAAGGATACAACCCCAATTACCTAAAGCCTGAGCCCCACCACTTAAAGGTTCTGCTATGTCTCAACAGGACCAAGATTAGTACCAAACCTTTGGCAGGTGGGCCACTGGGCACTATGCAAACTATAGCATCTAAGATTAGTGGGAAGATTGTACTCTATAAAATATTTAAAACTCATGTTGCAGTGGCAGGCACACAGCATACATAAATCTTGGCTTATATTAGAGATTGAGGCTTGGACAGGTATGACGGCTTGGTTGGCAAAATGCTTACCTTGCAAGTTTGAGAACCTGAATTTGACCCTCAGAAATCATTTCAAAACAACAGTGTGTTGGTGTATGCTTCTAAACCTAGAGCTGAGAATGGAGAGGGGAAGGTCTTTGAGACTCACTGGACAGTCAGTCTCGATCACATGGTGAGGTTCAGACTAGTGAGACCCTGGCACACACACACACACACACACACACACACACACACACACACACACACACAAAAAAAAAAAAAAAAAAAAAAAAAAAAAAAAAAAAAACAAAACCTGGCACACACACACAAAAAAAACCAAAACAAAAACAAACACGCAAAAACAAGTAAGTAAATAAATAGCTGGTTCCTGAGGACAACTCCAGAGCATGACCACCTCTGGCTGCCACACATGTGCACCTCCCCACAGAAACACATGAACACATAGGTACTCAAGAGGAAACAGATTAAGACATTTATAAGTCTTTTTTTTTTTTTTCCGAGACAGGGTTTCTCTGTGTAGCTTTGGAGCCTATCCTGGCACGGCATTGATAACACATGCCTTTAATCCCAGCACTCGGGAGGCAGAGGCAGGCGGATCTCTGTGAGTTCGAGGCCAGCCTGGTCTCCAGATCGAGTGCCAGGATAGGCTCCAAAGCTACACAGAGAAACCCTGCCTCGAAAAACAAAACAAAACAACAACAACAAAAGAAAACAATTGAAAGAAAAACATGGAGGGGAAACCAACTCCCCGATTAAGGGAACTTCTAAAGAGGCAAAGCATCTACCTGGACTTCAAAGAGCAGCACTCCTTTGTTCTCTCTCTGGGCATGTGACCTGTGTGGCCTCAAGAGAGCTATGCACCTTGTTGGACCCTCAGTTTCCTCCTCTGTAAGATGACTGTTACTGCAGCGGGTCCACAAAAGGGCATAAAGTGTGTGCTTTGCACAGGGAAGCCAGGAATCATACAGGATAGTATCCTGCTGCCTACTGAGACAGGTTGCCTAAGATGACAGCCCCACCTCTAGGTAAATGTGTGTGCCAGCAGGTCCCAGGAAAAGCAAGGAGAGGCACTCAGCACATTCCTCACTTTGATGAAGGTCTCTGAGAAGCTGTAAATTACCAAATCCTTGTTTCAGCTAAATCAAACCTACTGTGGATCCCATCGGCATTTAATAGTGATATTATAGCCCCAGGAATAACAAGTGAAAGTAATTAAGTTTAATGATTCCAATGAAGCCACTAGGCTTGATTGCTGTGTGTATGCCTAATTATCTTCCATTTTTTGTTGTTGGTATCCATGGTATAAATAAGGCTTATTTAGGGGAAAATAGACACTAATTTTAAGATGTATTAGGCAAAGTTGCCTAAGCAGCACCTTTCCAAGGGGCTTGGTTGCTCCCTGGAAACACTGAGTGAGCAGAAAGTCACTCAGCTTGTCAAAATGGGCCAAGGAAGGAAAATATGAAGTTCTTTCTCTGAACTGTAGAGGAAATTAGCCTTCCCAACAGCAGGAGGCTTTTCTTCAGTCAAAGGGCAGAATATTCTTCCCCACGCTTGACTTTGAATTTGAACATGTGACTTGCTTCAATTAATAGAAGGAGGTAGAGATAACAGGGTCCCAGCTTTAGGAGCTTGGGGATTAAAAAGCCTTGAATGAGGTCTTTTCATGAGGACTCAAAGTGCGATTCCCAACACCCACATAAACAGTTGCCATGGTAGCAGTCACCTGTGACCCCATTCCTGGGAAGGGAAAGGAGTTAGGAAGATACCTAGGGCTTACTGGCCAGCCAGCTAGTGAGGTCCAGTTTTGACAAGAGATCTTATCTCCAAGAAATAAACTGGAGGATTGAGGAAGACACCCAGTGTCAACCTCTGCATCCCCCATGCACACATACATGTCCAAGTGCACACTAACATTCACAAGCATGAGCATACACACATGAACACACACGGTACCATAAATGTCTCCCCTAACGAGCTGTGTTTCTACATTGCTATCATGGCTGGGCTAGCCTGCTAGTCTCTGGAAGTAATGAGAAAGATGTGAACTGCTATGCTAAGTCCAGTCTAGGTCATCTGACCCTGCCTTCTCTATTAGATGTCTACTGAGCCTTTATTTCTCACATAGCATGAGTACTTTAAGCCTTTGGATCTAAACCTTGAAATCGCCTCTTGGAATTGTGTAACAAAATTCATTTCTTGAAGGCAATTTTTAAAGTTTTCTTAAAATTGGGTATTATCTAAGGAAAATGAGAAACTTCTTACAGCTCTGTTAGTGGTCTTTCTGCTGCTGTGACAAACAAAATACTTAGAAAATCTACAGAGACAATGGTCTCATGATTCTGTTGTTTCTGAGACTGTAAGAAATAACATCACGGTGGGGGTTGGGGTGGGATAGAGCTACTCACTTCATGGCAGGCAGGATGCAATGGGAGTGAACTTACATTTATAACCAAGTCCCTTTGTAATCAGTTAACTCATCCATGAGGTCCCATCTAAGTCAAATCCTTCAGGACCCAACCACCTACCAGAGGCCTTAACTCCAAACACTGTGGCACTGGGCATCAAGCCTGGAAATGTGCATATACGTGCATGTGTGCAAGTGCATGCATGCCTGCATGTGTGTGCATGAGTGAGTGTGTGCAGGCCAGAGATTAACTTCAGGTTTCTTCTCTATTGCTTCCTATTTTATATTTTGAAATGATCTCCACTAAACCTTGAGCTTGCCATTTTGCCTACAAAGGCTGACTAGTGAGGCCCCAGGATCCACTTGTCTCTGCTCCTGTCCCACAGTACTGGGGTTACAGGAATGTACCACCAACCCCAGCTTTCACATAGGTGCCTATGATCTTCATATCCTCATGCTTGTGTATCAAGCACTTTACCCACTGAGAATCTCCACTTTCCCACTTTAGGGATATATTTAAGATCCAAATGATAACCAGCAACCACCTGTGGCCAAGAGAGTTCAAACTCTAAAGGTCATGGCTTTTCTCTCTCACTCCATACCATCACCTTCTGACTCCTATTGGATAGCGTCACACTTGTAACTCAAATTTAGCTATGATGGGAATAACTTACACTATATAGACCCAAACACTGTGGAGCCAGGATTTTGTTAGTCCCTGAAAGATCCAGCTTACTAGCATTCTAAGTCCCTTCCAATAAGTCAGGTCATCTTGTGCTTTGCCACTAGTTGCCACTCTTTTAAGTGGTCCCTTATCTAGAGCCTGACTTGGACAGTTTGTTGTCTTTGCATCAGTAGATCAAGGCTACACAAAACAAATCAGAGCCTCGGAGTCTATATTCAATATTTTACCTCTTACAGTTATGTAATTATAAC